>NC_045982.1:18289879-18964414 GCF_010909765.2 Amblyraja radiata | reverse complement strand
TTGGACATTCTAACCAAATTAACATTTTGGGATAATCCCATTTGCTTGCATTTGTCCATTTCTCTCTAAACCCGACCTATCCATATATCTATGCAATTATCCTTTGAAATTCTTAATTGGATCCACCTCTATAGCTATAGACTGAGAGTTCACTCTATGCCGTTCATGATTATATACACTTCAATAAGGTCACCCCTCAGCTTCCCACACCCCAAAAGAAAGTTCCAGCCTCTCCTTACCACTTGGTAAGCCTAGTAACATCCTGGTAAATCTCTCCTGCACGCTTTCGAACTTAATGACATCCTTCCAATAGCTGAACGTCCCGATCTACACACAGAAGTCCATGCATAACACTTGTTTGCTTTGCTAACCTGACCTACCACACTCCTTCATGTGCCCTCCAGTTTAGTTTAGAGATGCAGCGAGGAAACAAGCACTTTGGCCTTCCGAGTTGGCGCAGACCAGCAATCCCCGTACATTAACACTATCCTATACACACTAGGGACAATTTACAATTTTACCAAGCTGTTTAAACCTACAAATCTGTACGTCTTTGGAGTATGTGAGAAAACCAGAGCTCCCGTGGAAAACCCAAGCAGGTCACAGGGTGCATGTACAAACTCTGTACAGACAGCATCCATAGTCAGGATCGAACCAGGGTCTCTGGCGCTGTAAGGCAGCAACTCCACCATTGTGCTGCCTGTATTTTATCTTCTTTGTGTTTTACACTTGAATTCCATCCAAAGGATAGAATCAAGTACACAGGACAAGATGTTAAGAAGTCCCTTGTGCCAATAGGTGGGGAGCATTTCACGACATTCGTTGATTGTTGAGAGTGGTAGACGCTCAACATCGGTGGGGGGCGATACGTATATCTTGGCCTGGGTATACTTCAGGACAGTTGGGCACAGGACACATCATCAGTAGTGTACCCTTGCATCACTGGGTGTTTCGGCCTTTTAACACTATACACCCTCCACAAGGGCGGCCCACTGCAGGATGATCAGCCCTCAGCGCGTGTCCCGTGTCAAACCAAAGATTCACCCTGACGTACTTGGGGGCCCAGCATGGGTCTTTCCGCTTGAGCCAAATCCACCGGCTGCTTCTTTCAGCCGCCTCTGAGAGTGATCTTATGGTCTTCCGCAGAGCCTGACCGTGGATTCCAAACTCCTTCAGCAGTCTGATGGTAGATGACGCAACAAACCCTCTGCATCCCACTTCAACTGGATAGACTTTGGTGTTCCAGCCACGCTGCGTAACCTAGTGTTGAGTCTTAATTCTAGTACAGTCATTTATAAATCCCATGTCCTGTGGTGAATTGGTTAATCTATTTCAGAGAGTGAATGGCATTAAATGGGGCCAATAAAGGGAAAGAAGGTGGGAAACAATGGAAACTTTTACAACATGGACCAAAGTAATTTTATATCTGATTTTCCAAAATTAATTGGTGGCCAATTTGGGAAGCAAAATGTAATAAAATGGTGGAAATACTCAGGGAGCATTCATGGCGAAAGAAACTGGATTTCAGATCCAAGACTATTCTGCAGAAACACAGCTAGGTCTATGATTTTAGTATTAGGAATTGTAACGTATGGCTTTAAATGGCTCTATTGGTATATTGATACCAAAGCTTAGTGTGTACATCAAATTCATCATAGATATGTTCAGAAAATTGAAATGAAACTGGGTGTCAGCAGCTGGTTATAACAACATATCATTTTAATCGATGGAACATTGCAAACCAGCACACTTAAAAACTGAAGTGAAACTCAAATATTACATTACATAGAATTAAAACTTATTTTCTTTCAATGCATTGTTGGCAAAGACAGGATCAGTTATATTGAGTGAATGTCATTCTGGTTATATTCTGAATGAGTTGTGTTATTTTTAGTTATTAAACCTTTCAGTTTTACTGTGCGATTTGCGGTCCTAAGCACTACTTAGTGATTAACACAGCAGTTTCTGAAATGGGTATTGTTGTATTTGTTACAACTTAGGACTGCATGATTCATGCAATAAATGCCTTTTGATGTGATTGTCATCGTAATATTATTGAGGGGCTCCTGGTTGGGATGAAGCCTCATAGTCAAACAGCATGGAAACCGTCCCTCCAGCCCAACTTGCCCACACCAGCCAATATGTCCCATTCACACTAGCCCCATCTGCCTGCATTGGGCCCATATCCCTCTAAACCAGTCTGATCCATGTACCTATCTAAGTGTTTCCGAAACACTGTGATAGTACCTGCCTCAGCTACTCCACCGGCAGCTTGTTCCATACACCCACCACCCTTTGTGTGAAAAACATACCCCTCAGGTTCCTATTAAACCTTTACCCCTTCACCTTAAACCTATGTCCTCTGGTTCTCGATTCCCCTACTCTGGACAAGGGACTCTGTGCATCTACTCGATCTATTCCGCTCATTAAATATACTGCTGATTACGACATCTCCATTTGCATGCAGAATAATGTAAGGCTGTAATTGAATTATTAGGCAGAAAATGTATATTTAATTTGAATTATGTGTTAATATATCAGTTACCTTTGTGTAATATTAAAACACTCTGAAGAGCAGACTGATATCTAGAGAATGTAGAAAATGCATGCAAATCGCAAAATATAATGCCGTTTTATCTTAAATTCCTTACACCTTTTTACATGCACATAAAATTAAATAATGGACCATTGGTGGAGACAACGTGAGTGCTTGTTATATACATAATTATAGACTCAAAGTAATTTCACTGGAGAATCTAGTGTGTACATGGTAATTTTCTGAAGGGTATGATATCTTGTTGCAGCTGGTTAGCTTAGAGGTTTCATTAAGGTGACTTGCAAAATACAGATAACGATCGTTTGTGTTCAAATCACAACTTTAATTTGACTGCAGCTTTTCCAATTATATTGATAGTGATATAAACCCCAGACAATTAGCCTTCAGTACTTTTCAGAGTGCGGTCAAATTGCTGCAATTATTGTTATGACCAGCTAAACTTGTGATCATCTGAATTCCTACCACATTTTTGTTGGTCTGCAGTGTAAATACTGCTGATGAAAGTCACCGTTTGTGCCTATTTTACAAATGGGCACAGTAGAGCTATGATGGTGACACAGCAGCTACATTTTCATGCAATGAATCTGGAAAATGCTTATCCTACGTACTGCCATGGACTTGATTCATCCAATTGTGTTTTAATCTAATTATTTATTTTTTTGCACTGTCTATTTCTTTTCACTGTGTTGTAGAATTTATGTGTAATTTACGCATAATTTATGTTTGCATGTTGTCTGAGTCCTTGTGCCGCAATCAAGATGTTCATTGTATACTGTACCTCACCGCAATTGTGCAAATGGCAGTAAACTTGACTTGAGACCTACCAGTGCTTCTTAAACTGGTGAATGGTTCACCCAAGGGTGAATGAAACTAAAGGGGTGAATGACTTAATTTATTCAGATATTTATACTCAAGGGAGAATAAGACAAAAATTACCAAAAACCATAAGAAAATGTAGTCGAGAGTGAATTAAATTTTGTGATAAAGACTCAAGGTTGAATGACACTGAAATAGTTTAAGAAGCACTGACCCCTAGACAATGAGAGCTGAGTTCACATGTCACCACAGCAGTTTAGTTTAGTTAAGAGATACAGCGTGGAAACAGGCCCTTCAGCCTACCGATCTGTGCCGACCATTGATCCCTGTACACGAGACCCTCTTGTGGACCATCCAGCTTCAAACCTGGCACTGAATTGTAGCATTGCAATGTCACTCCCAGCATGGTCAATCTTGCAAAGTCTTTATAAAACAGCTAGGGACTGATAGCTAAATTGGAAGAACTGTCCCACAGACTAGTCAAGCCCTGTAGTTGTACAGAATTATGCCTTGCAGGCTGCAAGAATACCTCCGTCCTCAATAATGCCAGGTTGCAGAAAGTGAGTGCTGAAGAAAAAGCTGAAGCAATCACAACCAAGGCTGTGATGAAGTCTGATCCAGGCAACCCCTAAACTGGGCATTGGTGAGTAATTTATTGAGAGGCATTACTTGATATTGCTGTCAATGTGGAGTGCTGAGGATATATCCGTCTTGCCTTCTATGATGCCCGCAAACAAGAGGCATATCTCCAGCCAATTTGATTCGCTCCAATTATACCATGATATGGCTGGGGGAAGAAGCTACAGAACCAGAAACTATTCCAGTAATATGGAATATCTCTGCTTCAGAATTAGCGCCATTTCAAGGTAAGCTGTTCCAAGACAGTTGTAACAATGGCATCTAAATTGTCCAAATATGGCACTTGCAAATCCAATTCAGTTAATTGCCACCCAATCAGTCGACCCCTCTCATTCATCAGCAAATGCTGGAAGCCTACATCGACAGCAATATCAGGTGATGCCTCAATAAATTACCCACAAATGCGCTGTTTGGGTCTTGCCAGGATCAGACTTCATCACAGCCTTGGTATAGACCCGAAGAACTGAATTCAATAAAGTGAGTGATTCCCCGTGACATCAAGGTAGTATTGTGTTGGAGGGATTTGTGTGTTTGACCTGCGCGCTGAATTTGGATTTCACGTGGGGCCAAGATCAAGACAGCACACAAAAAAAACCTTATACGGTAGCAGTAAATCACTCAGTTTATTCAGGCCTTGTTACAGTATATACTGGTGAGCTGTTTCAGGTCTGAGCTCAAAAATGCTCGACTGCCCCAAAAATCTGCCGGTACTTTATAGTATTCACATTACAAAAGTTACAAATGGATTCTGCAGTTTCACACTTAATTATCAAGATGCTGTACTTCATAATTGGGGATTGATCTTACCAATTATTAACATATTGGGCTTAGCTTATTCTAGACCCTTTTTGTAGACAACCATTCCCCGTTGGACCATCTGTGTGTATGTTGATTGCGGATCTAATACTCTCTCCCTAGTCTGGTTCAGTAAACCACTGAGTCGAACACGAGTCCAAACCCTTCTTTATTTGTATACAACACCGCGGGGCCGGCCTCGGATCCACTCACTCAAGCCCTCAGCAGCCTTGTGCAAACAGAACAGAAAGCCAGAGGGTAATGGTGGATGGCTGTTTGTCGGGTTGGAGGCAGGTGACTAGTGGGGTGCCTCAGGGATCTGTGTTGGGTCCTTTGTTGTTTGTCATGTACATCAATGATCTGGATGAAGGGGTGGTAAATTGGATTAGTAAGTATGCAGATGATACCAAGATAGGGGGTGTTGTGGATAATGAAGAGGATTTCCAAAGTCTACAGAGTGATTTAGGCCATTTGGAAAAATGGGCTGAAAGATGGCAGATGGAGTTTAATGCTGATAAATGTGAGGTGTTACACCTTGGCAGGACAAATCAAAATAGGACGTACATGATAAATGGTAGGGAATTGAAGAATACAGTTGAACAGAGGGATCTGGGAATAACCGTGCATAGTTCCTTGAAGGTGGAATCTCATATAGATAGGGTGGTAAAGAAAGCTTTTGGTATGCTAGCCTTTATAAATCAGAGCATTGAATATAGAAGCTGGGATGTAATGTTAAAATTGTACAAGGCATTGGTGAGACCAAATCTGGAGTATGGTGTACAATTTTGGTCGCCCAATTATAGGAAGGATGTCAACAAAATAGAGAGAGTACAGAGGAGATTTACTAGAATGTTGCCTGGGTTTCAACAACTAAGTTACAGAGATAGGTTGAATAAGTTAGGTCTTTATTCTCTGGAGCGCAGAAGGTTAAGGTGGGACTTGATAGAGGTCTTTAAAATGATGAGAGGGATAGACAGAGTTGATGTGATCAAGCTTTTCCCTTTGAGAATAGGGAAGATTCAAACAAGAGGACATGACTTCAGAATTAAGGGACAGAAGTTTAGGGGTAACATGAGGGGGAACTTCTTTACTCAGAGAGTGGTAGCGGTGTGGAATGAGCTTCCAGTGGAAGTGGTGGCGGCAGGTTTGTTGGTATCATTTAAGAATAAATTGGATAGGCATATGGATGAGAAGGGAATGGAGGGTTATGGTATGAGTGCAGGCAGGTGGGACTAAGGGAAAAAAATTGTTCGGCACGGACTTGTAGGGCCGAGATGGCCTGTTTCCGTGCTGTAATTGTTATATGGTTATATGGTTAAAGAATGACAACCGACACGCCCCAACAAAACTATCACCCTTATATACCCCGAAACAGTGGCGGGAAAACTAATGGCGTGAAAGTACAGGGGGAGGCAACCACCACAAACCAATCACGGCACCTATTGAGTACACAGAAACAAAGTAGAGACATATTTGGTGAGATAACCCCTCTGGACCAATCAAAGATGCCGGCGGGAAGATATAGAAACAAAGTAGAAACATAAAACTTCCCTAACCAATCACAGACACGGGACAAGCGTCAGGGTATTGAAACATAACAAAAACCTCTTCAGGAACCCAGACTTAGTGGCGACAGGTGGGCCACGTGGGCAGAAGCTTCTTGGAGCTTCTTCAGAGGTCCAGACTTAGTGGGAACAGCTAGGTCACATGGATCTCCAGCACCTTGCAATACATTGTCACCATCAGTGAAGTCCAATCTTTCATAGACACCTGCCATTTTGAAAAGTACCCAGTTCCCTGCATATTCACATGTACAGAAGGATTTGCGGACCCCTTATCGAATCATGTCTTTATGTGTTAGTTAGCATCCATCCTGAGTGAAAGTGGATTGATGAACTCCGTAAAGTTAATGATTGTGATGGTTGAAAATGCTTGTGAACAACAATGTTTAACGTCCAACAATGTTAAGCATCCATGTTTAACGTGTACTTGATAAAAATCTACAGCCAGATTGAAAACAGACTTTTCGATGGGTTAGGCAGGAAATGCAATTGTATGAAGTAATGGCTGTTTATTTTTTTCATTTAAAGTAACATTAAAGTTACGTACACAATGCTTATTATAGTTGTCAGTGTTGTTTCAGAAATAAACTAATTTATAAGGTGCCGGAAGTTTTACTTTGCTAATATTTTAGTGACTATTTTTTGATTTTATCCTTTTAAAATCTTTTTATTAATTTTTTTCATAAACCAAAAAAAATGATAAACATAACAGTGATATTGATACATATGGATCAGGATTACATTTACAACAAGTATAACCTAAGTATGAGTCCAGTGTCAAAATACACATTGGGTATAGACCTCCCGGTCTCTATGTAAATATAGTTAAGTGTTTAAAAGAGAACTTGTATATATAAAACCCAAAGATAAAAAGAATAAAAGGAAAAAAAGAGTAAAACAATACCCCCTAAACTAAAATAAGCAAAACAAAATCTGGGCTGCAAAGAATTTCAACAATTTAGGTCCCTGTTTGTCGTCAAGTCCATTCCACCGTATAAAAGTAAAATAATTATTATAACGGTTGGAGAGGGGACAATTTATATCGTGTGAAAATATTGAATAAAGCTTCCCCAAGTCCTATCAAATTTAACCAAGGGTTCAACAAAGCCACTCCATTTTTTTCTAAATTTAAACATGATATCGTTTCAGAGTACCAATGGAGTGTGGTAGGAGGATTAGAGTCTCTCCATTTAAATAAAATAGATCTTCTGGCAATTAATGTAGTAAAAGCAATCAACCGCTGGGTTGAACGGGGCAGATGAGTAGAATCTGACATTGGTAGCCCCAAAATTGCAGGAATAGGATGAGGTTGTAAATCAATACCTAAAACTACAGAAATAGTATAAAAAATGTATTTCCAATATTTTTCCAAAAGTGGGCATGACCAAAACATACGAGTCAGTGAAGCCACTTCAGAACTACATCTGTCACAGGTAAGATTTATATGAGCATAAAAATCAGCTAACTTATCTTTTGACATATGAGCTCTGTGAACCACCTTGAATTGTATCAGAATGTGTCTTGCACACATTGAGGTATTAACTAATTGAAGAATCCTCTCCCATTTCTCTATAGGTAGAGAAATTTGAAGTTCTCTTTCCCAATCATTCTTAATTTTATCAGATGTACCTACTTGTAATTTCAAAATCAACTCATAAATAGTCGTCATTAAACCTTTCTGATGAGGGTTCAAATGTAATTTTTTTCCTGAGATTTCGGTTTGATGTGGTAACTATTTTTTGATATTATCAATCCAGTAGATATTGACAAATCGAGTCCAAAATTGAATTAACTGTGCTTTGGTAGGTTGAAACAACAGGCTGGACAATAATTTCTGATGTCCATTATTCCAATGGTTTAGGAGCTCATCTAAAATTCTTAATTTGGCATAGGTAGTGCTAACAAGAGGACCAATATAGGCAAGTACTATAAACTGGTTTAGTGTGTTAAGAGATTTGTCTCAATTATTGTAGACATACAAGGTTTCATGCACGCCGTTTCATGTATTTTCAGTCACACCTAGTAGATATAAATGGCACCTTATTTCTTCAGTTATCTGTAACAATGTCTTCTGAATTCATAAAATTCTCAGTCTCATGAAGAGGATGGTACACAAAAGGACACCAATGACTCCCAGCATTAACTTGGTCGAGAGAGCAAATCCTTCAATGCCTTAAGGAGAACAAAGGAAAATTATAAGCTTTGAAGTTAATCCTGGTGCAAATACAAAGGTAATTTCATTGAGCCTTGATTTTAAGGTTTAAATTATTTCTATAACATTATATCCAATCCACCAGGGGGCAGGAGATTCAGCCAATTTCAGTCAATAAGATGCCATCAGGAGACACTTGAGGTGAACTGGATTAATTAATTGCATGAATAATTAAATATATACCTGTATATGAAACTTAATGCTAAAATTATCCTTTGACTATTTCTGTTCTTTCAAAAATCGTTAAAAGTGCAATTTCAATTTGATTCCAAATAAGGCCTAATTAAACATCATTAATCCTGGATGCTTAGCTTAGTCTAGTTTAGAGATGTAGCATAGAAACAGGCCCTTCAGCCCACTGAGTCTGCGTTGACCAGCGATCCCCATAGACTAGCACTATCCCACCCACTAGGGACAATTTACAATTTTTACCGAACCAATTAACCTACAAACCCGTGCGTCTTTGGAATGTGGGAGGAAATCGGAGCAACCAGAGAAAACCCATGTGGTACAGACAGCACCCGTAGTCAGGATTGAACCGGGGTCTCTGGTGCCATAAGGCAGCAACTCTACGACTGCGCCACCATGCTAATTTTGATGGGTGACTGTCAGCATGAAGTTGGTGGGGCCGAAGGGCCTATTTCCATGATGCATCACTCAATGACTCATATGACTCCTTTGTATATACGTCTGTAACCTTGTATCTTAGGGTATTTGATATCCCAGTTATGTGACCCAAATTCAAGTTTCAATTTCACTGAACAGCGCCAAGAGAATTTCTGTGCATGGAATGGAGAGCTAGAAAATGTCTACTGTGATGTAGGAGGAAACAGAATCTCCCTGGCGTTATTAAATTCAACGACAATAGGTGTTTTGAGGTTCACAACTTTCAAATACAAAATAAAATATTTGGTTCAGTGGACCACCTCGGTATAACATTAAAACTAAATACTTTACCAATATCCTCAAATGTGATGATGACACTTTCAGGTGATATTGTTCCTCCATTGAAAAAAGTGACAATTGATTTTAATTTGTCAGCACAAGAACCATCCGTTATTCCAGTGGCAGTAAATCCAAACGCAGCAATGACACTCTTTGCAGCAAAAATAGTATAACCTGGAAAGAAGTATATTTAATTTATTTCCAAGCACTGTTATAATTAATTATGCATATATATATATATATATATATGTGTGTGTGTGTGTATATGAGTTTCTCAGAAAGATTATTTACTTGTAATCACTCCCAGCTTTCCATTGCCTTGAAATAAATTTGCTTAACATGTTGAGATTTGCTATCAGAATCATATTAGTTTGTACCCCAGTTACAGAACCAGACCAGGAGGCAGAGACTAGTGCATAAGCTGCATTCAGTCACACTTATCTGTCTATATCAGGGGTCGGCAACTTTGTTCTGCAATGGGGTTAGGACGCGTGTCTGTGAGCCGATGGCGGGCCTCATCTATCACGTATACACATGGATCCCGCCCCGGATGGCAGGCAACAAATCACGTGTTCACACAAGGTAGACAAAAATGCTGGAGAAACTCAGCAGGTGAGGCAGCATCATGCAACCTTGCATGTCTCACTCGCTGTGTTTCTCCAGCATTTTTGTCTACCTTCCATTTTTCCAGCATCTGCAGTTCTTTCTTAAACGTGTTCACAGAAGGTGTGTGGCCGTGCCGGCGGCTTTGCGCAGGATTCGGTACAGTCAGAGGTCGAACTCGGCGCTCAGTCGCGCTTGGCAGGCCGGATGATTACGGGAAAAAAAAAATCTGCCTGCAGGCCGGATGATTTCAGATTACGGGCCCTGGGCCATAGGTTGCCGATCCCTGGTCTACATCATCATATCCCCCTTCATTTTATGTTCTAATATCTTTATTGTAAATCTCTCACTTAGTAACTAGTGAAAAGCTTTTTGAAAATCTTTGAAACCCATTCTCCACTTAAGTGTGGATTTTGGTGGATTTAAGGGATTTAATTAGATGAATTAACTATTCAATTCTCTCATGGAAGAATTCAAGTGCTGTTATCTAGATTAATTGAAACTCAGTTACTATTCACTTTAGCAAGTAATTATCTGAATAGATTTATGTGATAAATTGAAGGTGTTGCAATATTTTGTACTATTACATATCAGTCATCTGATAGAATGGCAATACACATATAATTCAGGGGTAATTAATGCCCTTGTTCCTAAAGTGTATAATGGATGGGATTTATATAGCGCCTTTCTAATACTCAAGGCGCTTAATGTCTTGATGTCAGCGCTCAAGACGCTGTATGATCCTGTCTATGGATGAGCGGGCCCTGCTCCGAGTACAAGTACTTCCTGAGGGTCATAAATATACACTAAGCTTGTAAAACTGACTGGGAATGCTTTGTATTTGGGAAGAGTGACCTCTCACAATGCACCTCAGCAGCTGTTGAAACACGTTATTAGAGAGAACTGATATTAACCGAGAGAATGGGGAGCACACAAAAAAGACAATATATATCAAGCAATAGAGTTGGTCTCCATTTATTGATTTCTTGGATTCATGTGGTGCAACAGTATCGTAAAAATTAAAAGTTTCAGGTATGGGTGAAAGATGATAAAGAATATAAAAAATCATCTCCTAGCGGCGATTTGATAATCTCCCTCCTGCTTTCTTTTCTTGCTTATTTCTTTTCACTATCTCTTTTTCTCTCTTTTTATTCACACACACTAGACTCTCCTCTATCCTTTACTATCTATTTCTTTCTTATTTCTCTCTTTAAAAAAAAAAGGAAGTTGTACAGAGAATGTATTATGTTAACATAATTTTGGGAACCTGTAAAAAGGTACCACTGTATTGTACTTACTTCTAATAAATAAATACATTTTTTAAATTAAAAAAATATATATATATCAAGCAATAAACAAAAATATGGAGAAAGAATGCACTTGCCTGCTACAAATCCCCCCAACGCAACCTGAATAATTAAGCCATCCACTGTAAATTAAAGGAATCAACATGGATAGTAAGCCACATGAAATAGAAAAGTATATACAAGTGTAATAGTATTATGATCAACTTATTTTCTTTTACATTTATTATTTTATTGACAAAAATGTGAATTTATGGAGTGACCGTTGTGAGAGTGGCTGTTGTTAAGGTACAGTTGTTGGAAAGCCGTCCTTGAGGTACAGTTGTTGAAGTACAGTTATTGAGGTACAATTGTCAAGGTACAGTTGTCAAGGTACAGTTGTCGAGGTACAATGCTGAAGCTTTGCCTCGAGACGCCTCAGTGAGGAGGCTGAGTAGCAAAAAGATAAGATAAAGTGAGGCTTTTTTCAACTTTCTCTTTAGCCTTATTGTAGTCAGGATGACAGTTAGAACACTGGTAGTTCCTCGTGCAGGATGTGGGAGATCAGAGAGACTTTGAATGTTCCTTTTGACTGTACCTGGAGCTTCGGTTGGACTCATTCAGGAGCATTTGAGTTGATGAGAGCATCACAGATAAGAGTTTCAGTGAGATGGTCACACCTATGGTACAGGTACCAGGTAGTTGGATGACTACCAAGAGTGGTGAAGAGGGTAGGCAGAGAGTGCATGATTCATTTGTGGCCATTTCCCTCGGCAGTAGGTATACCTCGTGGATACTGTTGGACAAGTTTAAGGTTTTTCAGCCAGACTGTGGCACCACAAATGTCTGTGATGCTCAGCAGGGAAGAGGTGGAGTTAGGGAGAAATATAGTCATGGAAGTCTTGATAGTTAGAGGAATAGACAGAAAATTCTGTGGCTGTGATCAATATACCAGGATGGTGCATCTCCTCAAGGGCATCAGGATCAACTATGTTATAGGAAAGACTCGACTAAGCATCACACGGGAGGGCTGGTCCTCCAACGCAATATTCCACCTCTCCACCAATTCCAATATTGGGGGGGGGGGGGGGGGGCTTTCTGGAGCGCTAGTATTAGGTGTTGTGGGCGGAAGGGACTGGTTTCCAGAGGGGTAGTATGGACATTGTGGGCCAAATGGATTCTTGGGCTGGTGGCTCAGTCACTCAAGCCTGTTGTGCTGGCAGCTCACTCACTCACGGCTGGTGGGCTGGCAGTTGACTCACAGCTATTCCTTGAAATGGAATTCCATTTCAAGCAGGGTGCAAGGCCAGCAAATTCAAGTGCAGTTTCTTACCACTTCAAGCAGGGTGCAAGGCCACCAAATTCAAGTGCAGTTTCATACCATTTCAAGCAGGGTGCAAGGCCACTAAAGACAGCAAGTTGTGACCTCTCCCTCCTCCATTTTGCAGAGACTGAGCCATGCCCACACTTCTGGGTTTTATAGTCCCTCCCCCCTCCCACCAAAAGGGGTGTGGCCTTCATGGTATGATTGACAGGAGAGAGAATCTCAACATTTTTTAAACACTAATGACTCTTTTATTTTTCAACAATGGGAAAAATCCTTGGCACCTGATGAGCGGAGGGGGACTGGGTACGATGGCCAAAAATCACAGCCATGCATGGTAGCGTTTTTTCTAAAATCAATATAAAGTGCAAACAGGAAGTGGTCAAGATTAGACTTTTAATTATATAGAAGACAAGGCAACTTTAATTAGGCAAGGCAACTTTAATTAGGCAACATAGCTTTAGCATTTCCAAACCAAAGGCAACGCACCTTTAGCATTTCCAAACCCAAGGCAACACAGCTTTAGCATTTTCAAACCAAAGGCAACACAGCTTTAGCATTTCCGAACAATATTTTCAAACCACATGAAGGGCACTGACAGGTCAGTAAAACCACTCACAGTTTAGTAGACATGTGTTCAGTGTTATTCACAGCTCAGACTGTGAGACGTGACCCTCTCGCTTCCCCAATTTTGCAAAGACTGACTGAGGCACTCAACACCTCCAGGTTTTATAGTCCCTCCGGAAGAGGCATGGCCTTCAGGAGAGAGAATCTCAACATTTTTTAAACACTAATAGCTCTCTTGTCCTGCGCAGCAGAGGGGGACTCTGAGTAATATGGCCAAAAATCACAGCCCTAAGTGGCAGCGTTTTTCTAAAATCAATATACAGAACAACAGGAAGTGGTCAAGATCAGACTTTTAGTAATATAGATAATGTCAAACTTGAAAGGGTTCCGAAGAGATTTACGAGGATGTTGCCAGGACTAGAGGTCTGAGCTACAGGGATAAGTTGAGTAAGCTTGGTCTCTATTCCTTGGAGTGCAGAAAGATGAGGGATGATCTTATAGAGGTGTATGAAATCATGAGAGGAATAAACCAGATAGATGCACAGAATCTCTTGCCCAGAGTAGGGGAATCGAGGACCAGAGGACATAGGTTCAAGATGGGGGGAAATAGATTTAATAGGGATCTGAGGGGTAACTTTTTCACACAAAGGATGGTGGGTGTATGGAACAAGCTACCAGAGGAGGTAGTTGAGGCAAGGACTGTGACAATGTTTAAGAAACAGTTAGATGGGTACATGGATAGGACAAGTTTGGAGGGATATGGACCAAACACAGTCAGGCTTGACTAGTGTAGGCAGGACATGTTGACCGGTGTGGGTGGCTTGGGCCGAAAGGCCTGTTTCCACACTGTAACACTCTATCACTATGATTCTATGTCTCTGAGCGGTTACAAACAAATTCTCAAGGGGGAATGTGAGCAGCCAGAGGTTGTTATACATATTGGTACCAACGATATAGGTAGAAAAAAGGATTAAGTCCTGCAGAATTAAGTGTGGAATAGGGCAACAGATTAAAATTGATCTCAAGAGAAGGAATTGCTGGATTATTTCCAGTGCTAGTGAGAGTAGGAATAAGAGGATAGGGTTCAGGAGTTGCTGCAGGGTGGCCGTGGTTCAGGTTTTTGGATCAATGTGATCTCTTCAGGAGCAGAGGTGACCTGAAGGACAGGAAGAACAGGTTGCACCTGAACTGGAGTGTCCAATACCCTGGCATGGGGAAGGGAGAAACTTGGAAAGGCTGCAGGTGTCACTGGATGGAAATAAAAGAGGAGGTCTAGGAACAAGTCTTGCATCTCCTGTCGTTGCAGGGTAAAGTGTTTGGTGGGAAGGGATGAGCAAAAGCCAAGGAGTTGCCTAGATAGTGGTCTCTACAGAATGGGGTGGAGATGGGAGCATGTAATTGATAGTGGGGTCACATTGAAGGTGGCAGAATGATGTGTTGGATGCGGAGGCTGGAGGGGTAACAGTTGAGGACCAGTGGAGCCCCCTCCTTGCTACGTCAGCTGGAAAGGGGGAGTGAGAACAGAACTGCTGGACACAGAGGAGACATGGGTGAGGGGTCCAACCACAACAGCAAGGGTGAATCTATGATGAAGAAAGATGACTTCTTGGATCTCTTAGAGTGAAAAACTATATCTTGGGTGCAGATGCTGTGGAGACGGAGGAATTGAAAGGAAGGGATGACGTCTTTGCAAGAGGCATGGTGGGAGGAGGTAGCTGTGGAAGTCAATGGGGTTGTACTAGACGCCAGCCGATAGACGCAAAAAGCTGGATTAATTCAGCGGGACAGGCAGCATCTCTGTAGAGAAGGAATGGTTGACTTTTCGGGTCGAGACCCTTCTTCAGACCCGAAACGTCACCCATTCCTTCTTTCCAGAGATGCTGCATGTAGCACTGAGTCACTCCAGCTTTTTGTGTCTAGCTTTGGTTTAAATCAGCACCTGCAGTTCCTTCCTACACATTTCAGTTGATAACCTGTCCACTGTGATGGAGACAGAGAGATCGAGAAAGGGGAGATTTATCATCATTGGATGAATAATCTGGAATTCCTTACTTAACAATATTAGCAAAAACAATTACAGACTGAGCTCTCCAGCTGTTCAGAGAGAAGACAGCCAACTTTTCAGAGATAAATTCCACGATGTTGTCTGCCTTATCTTCCAAGAACTAATTTGAAAATATATACTCCAGTGACAAATAAGCAGATAAGTCATTAGTTCCCTTGCAGCAATAGACTGTAATATCTTACCTGCAGGGAGAGTGCAGGCCAGTATTAGAAAAGTCAGGCGATGCATTTTGATTTCACTTCCAGTTCAAATGACCAGTTAAGATTGAGAACAATTTCCTCTTGTTGCTGAAATGAAGAGAAGGAATACAGAGCAGGTCAGGCATATGTTCCATCTGACAGGACATTAGCACTCTCACAAACAAAATTATTGATACAATTTTGCTGCTTTTCCTGAATATTACTTCTGATTGATCGCAGTTTGTGTCCCCGGTGTAATTATGAAACTTGATCTGAATCATTGCATATTTGCAATTCATTTTGGTTTTGTCAACCACATTGATTACATTGAACATAGGACATAGAAAAATATGACACATGAACAGGCCCTTCGATTCACAAAGTGCCGAACATGATGTCAGGATAAAATGATCTCATCTGCCTGCACATGATCCATTTGCCTCCATTCCCTGCATATCCATGTGCCTATCTAAAAGCCTCTTAAACACAACTAATGCATGGAAAATGTTACTTCATGTTTGAAGAAGCACATTGGGAATATTCTTGTCCTTTTTGGCATGGGGCCGTGGTTGCTTCATTGCTCTGAATTTCCAATTGAAGAGGTATGATTGAGAAAAACTGATGATTTTCCAAACACATAACTTGATCTTCTTGGTCTTTGGTAAACTGCAGAACATATGACAATTATGAGCAAACCCTTCCATTCTGCAGCATTAAGAAACTGAGACGATCTATCCACCACAAATGATTAATTGTATTAGGTTTGAGCCAAATTGTCAAATGCAGGATGTGTCTTAGTTAGAGGAGATCATGTGCCAGAGCATATTTTAACTAATGGAGTACTTATAAAAACAGAAAATGCAGCAAACCCTTGATAGATCAGGCTGCATCAGTGGAGAGAGGGACAGATTAATGATTCAGGTTAAAGACCTGAATTCTTGGGCGAGAAATAAAGTTAATATCTCAGCTCGTAGACCAATATCAACAGATTCTGCCGGTTTAGTTTTCGTTTAGTTTACTGCGCGGAAACAGACCCTTCGGTCTACCTGGTCCAAACCAACCAACGATCCCCATACACTATTACTATCCTACACACTAGGGATAATTTACAATTTACAATTTTTACCAAAGCCAATTAACATACAAACCTGCACATCTTTGGTGTGTGGGAGTAAACCCACATGGTCACAGGGAGAACGTACTAACTCCATACAGCCAGCACCCGTAGTCAGGATCGAACCCGGTTCTGTGGTGCTGGAAAGGCAGCAACTCTACCACTGCGCCACCCTTCTCTCTACCATAATTTCTCCTCACTTTTGGAATTTTGAAATAGGATAAATGTCTCTCATGCTTACCCCGATTTCCACAAATATTTACAGCACAAAAAATGACAATTTCAGCGGTTTTTAACGGGTAAGAAAGTACGCGTTTCGAGTATTAACAATATATGCCGGAAGCTGCCATGTCCTCCACATGGATTGAGCTGATCCGTGCGTCACGCCCTTTGACCCGATGACCTTACGTGCAACCCCTCTATAAGATAACCAATATCTAATGGCCCTGTCTCACAGTGCGAGTCCACCCACAAGCGATCTCGAGTGAAAGAAAAAAGCAAACTCGTGGTTGTCTACGAGATTCCAAGTTTATGTTTACGAGTTTAAACGAGTTCCCACGTGTATGTCTAAGTTTGCCGTTTACTTCTCATTTCTGCGATGTACCAAGTTCCTCTCCCGAGTTACCAAGTTCCTCTCCCGAGTTACTCTTGAGCCAACAACGACTAACGACGTGTGGAAAAATCATCACATGGATAAAAATGATGTCATGCAGTTTTTTTAAACTATAAAAAGCCTCCTGTGACCATGGACAGAACTGCCCCGATGATCATCTTCTCCGTGTCTCTTATGTAGCTGCATGTTTCTCTTGTCATGTAATTAATCACTGTGTGTTTGCAAACAAAAAAAACAGGTTTAACCTTTTATCAAATCATTGCCTATCATTGCTACAATGCAATAAATGACATTTAAAGTACTTGGCTGTCAAAAAAAGCGCAAAACGTAAAGGTGTTTAAGAAACGGGCTGCAGGGAGAACTTGAAAGCTTTTGTAAATCGATTAAATTCAGGTAGAAGTTGAACTCAAGATTTAAATCCCCTGAAAGTTAGGTTTCTTAACACAGGATAAATGTTCTGCCAGAACGGAGTTACTGAATAAAATCGTCTCCCGTTTTCCTCCGTTTCTTGCATGACCTCGGCTTGCCAGCTTTATTTTACACTCCGTGATCTGTGTAATGTATACAAGTGTAAAACAATAAACTGACCAAGAAGGCCCAGTGTTCTCCCCTGTTAGTTTAGTTTAGGTTAGAGATATGGAGCAGAAACAGGCCCTTCGGACCACCGAGTCCGCGCCGACCAGCGAACAAAAGACCTTGTTGCCTTAACGCCACTATTTTGGTTTCACTTGGTCAATCTATGTAACCACTTATGTCCCTAAACACTACTCTTCAGAAGGTTTTACATGCTACTTTGTAAGCACGAGCACGCAGGTGGATGTCTGCTGGTCTACAGTTCATGAACTTTCCATCTTATGGGTCAAAACGGGCAAAGGATGTTATTTCAATATTTCCGCGTTTGCCGTTGCTCCGGGAAGCCAATTGGAAGCACTCAGATTGGTTTCCAATCATTCCTCTCCTATTTCCTGCTATTTAGGCAGCAACTCTACCGCTGCACCACCGTGAATGAAGGCCTGTTTTAAGTATCAAATAGAGGAGCTGGACAGCATCTCATACAGTAAGTATATCCTGATTCAGTATTGAAAGTTGTTCAATTTTAGAACTTAAAAAAACTAGGCAGGATCTCGGCCCCGCACTCGCTGCCATTGTGCAGCAAATAGGCGGTGGCGGCGATGCAACAGTGTTAAAGAAGGCAGCTCCATCCTGTGTCGAGGACTTCATAATGCAGAGAGCATTATAAACAGTTGCCGCAAAAAAAGATTTTGTGTGGATCTGGTATATCTGGGTATTGAAGGCGCTTCTGGTCTGCAGTGCGCAATAGTCACCAAAATACACTGCATCTTTAGAAAGGAAATATACAAAACATGTCAATCCCACTGGATAGGCCTCAGTCATGGTGCTGCACAACACGGAAACAGGTCCTTCAGCCCAGCTTGGCCGTGCCGTCCAAGTTGGCGTCTTGGGGTATAACCATATAACCATATAACAATTACTGCACGGAAACAGGCCATCTCAGCCCTACAAGTCCGTGCCGAACATTTATTTTCCCCTAGTCACATCTACCTGCACTCAGACCATAACCCTCCATTCCTTTCCCATCCATATACCTATCCAATTTATTTTTAAATGATAAAATCGAACCTGCCTCCACCACTTCCACTGGAAGCTCATTCCACACAGCTACCACTCTCTGAGTAAAGAAGTTCCCCCTCATGTTACCCCTAAACTTCTGTCCCTTAATTCTGAAGTCATGTCCTCTTGTTTGAAACTTCCCTACTCTCAATGGGAAAAGTTTATCCACGTCAACTCTGTCTATCCCTCTCATCATTTTAAAGACCTCTATCAAGTCCCCCATAACCTTCTGCGCTCCAAAGAATAAAGACCTAACTTATTCAACCTTTCTCTGTAACTTAGTTGCTGAAACCCAGGCAACATTCTAGTCTCCTCTGTACTCTCTCTATTTTGTTGACATCCTTCCTATAATTGGGCGACCAAAATTGTACACCATACTCCAGAATTGGTCTCACCAATGCCTTGTACAATTTTAACATTACATCCCAACTTCTATACTCGATGCTCTGATTTATAAAGGCTAGCACACCAAAAGCTTTCTTTACCACCCTATCTACATGAGATTCCACCTTCAGGGAACTATGCACAGTTATTCCTAGATCCCTCTGTTCAACTGCATTCCTCAATACGCTACCATTTACCATGTACATCCTATTTTGATTTGTCCTGCCAAGATGTAGCACCTCACACTTATCAGCATTTAATTCCATCTGCCATCTTCCAGCCCATTCTTCCAAATGGCCTAAATCTCTCTGTAGACTTTGGAAATCTACTTCATTATCCACAACATCACCTATCTTAGTATCATCTGCATACTTACTAATCCAATTTACCACACCATCAACCAGATCATTGATGCACATGACAAACAACAGTGGACCCAACACAGATCCCTAAGGCACCCCACTAGTCACCGGCCTCCAACCTGACAAACAGCCATCCACCATTACTCTCTGGCATCTCCCATTCAGCCACTGTTGAATCCATCTTGCTACTCCTGCATTAATACCCAACAATTGAACCTTCTTAACCAACCTTCCATGAAGAACCTTGTCAAAGGCCTTACTAAAGTCCATATAGACAACATCCACTGCTTTACCCTCATCAATTCCCCTAGTAACCTCTTCAAAAAATTCAAGAAGATTAGTCAAACATGACCTTCCAGGCACAAATCCATGTTGACTGTTCCTAATCAGACCGTTTATCCAGATGCTTATATATATTATCTCTAAGTATCCTTTCCATTAATTTGCCCACCACTGAAGTCAAACTAACAGGTCTATAATTGCTAGGTTTACTCTTAGAACCCTTTTTAAACAATGGAACAACATGCGCAGTACGCCAATCCTCCGGCACTATTCCCGTTTCTAATGACATTTGAAATATTTCTGTCATAGCCCCTGCTATTTCTACAGTAACTTCCCTCAATGTCCTAGGGAATATCCTGTCGGGACCTGGAGACTTATCCACTTTTATATTTTTCAAAAGTGTCAGTACTTCTTTTTCTTTGATTCTCATAGTTTCCATAGCTACTCTACTTGTTTCCCTTACCTCACATAATTCAATATCCTTCTCCTTGGTGAATACCGAAGAAAATAAATTGTTCAATATCTCCCCCATCTCTTTTGGCTCTGCAGATAGCTGTCCACTCTGTCTCTCCAATGGACCAATGTTATCCCTTGTTATCCTTTTGCTATTAATACAGCTGTAGAAACCCTTTGGATTTACTTTCACCTTACTTGCCAAAGCAACCTCATATCTTCTTTTAGCTTTTCTAATTTCTTTCTTAAGATTCTTTTTACATTCTTTATACTCCTCAAGCATAATGCAGTCCTATTTGCCTGCATGTGGCCCATAGCCCTCTAAACCCTTCCCATCCATTTATCTGTCGTTAATAACCTCAAGAAAATATTAAGTCTACGTGAGCCTGCTTCAGTTTCCTGGGTACAACTCAGAGAGAAGTCTCCCCCCTTTCCAGGGTTAATCGCTCTGTTTATAATGCTCTCTGCATTATGAAGTCCTCGACAGGGAACCCCATGGGCAATCACTACCAAAGTGTATGCCCACACAGTCAGTACACCTCTCGTACACTTGTCTCCCGTACTTAGTCACCCCAACCACCCCCTCCCCCCACTACCCTCCTCTCCTCCCACACTCCCCCCCCCCCCCACCTTTCCCTCCAAACTCCAGTCCCATCTCGACCCCCTGGGAAACTGAAGGGAGCGACAATCAACTGCCACGGATACAAATAATGTCATACACAAGAGACGGCAGATGCTGGTTGACAAAAAATGAACACACTGTGCTGGAGTAACACAAAGACGCAGTAGAATTTTGGATACATCATCCCGTCACCCATTCCTTCTCTCCAGAGATGCTGCCTGCCCGCTGGGTTAAAGAGTGCCCACGGTAGACTCACGAGTCACTACGGTAAACTCACGGGCTACTACGTTCTTACAACGAGTTTAAAAGTTTAAAATTTTTACTTCAAGAGTAAATTTGACTCGTGGAAATCTTTCATCATGTTGAAAGATTTTCAGGAGTTAAAAAGTTTCCCGAGTATCTGTCGTTAGCGTTACGAGTCGCTAAGTTACGTCCACGAGTTCTGACGTTCCCGCTACGTTAATTCTACGTGATTACCACGAGTTTGATTTGTTTTAAAATCTGGATCACTCGTGGGTAGACTCGCACCGTGACACAGGGGTTTAACCAAGGAATGAAAGAGCAGTATTAAGCGGCTTTTTCACGGGGCGACTTGACGCAAGATGTAACCAGAGTGAAGTGGTCGTGGTCTAGCACGATATCACACGATATAACGGGGGGTAGATAAAGAGTTCCCACGGTACTCGGTATTTCTGTTATTTGTGCGAGTGACTTGTCCGTCTCCCGAGCTTTCCCGTTAAATCTTGAATGAACATTGTGAAGTGTTGTTAAATCATCACGTGGCACAAATGATGTCACTTTTTTTTCACACACTATAAATATCCTCCCTTGGTTGAATTGGCTCATTTGGAGACATGTTTTACTGTGTATGTGGGAGACACAGATGGACTGAGCACAGTACCTCGGTCTTACTGTGTGTGGGAGACGGGGAGAAAGAGACGTACACTCACAGAGGCAGAGTCTCTCAGCCTGTGTAAGAGGGAGGGAGGGAGAGAGAGAGAGAGGCACACACAAGGTGGATGTGAAATCTCACCTGCCTGTTTCAGTGACAGACACCCGCCGCCAGTAAATGAAGACAACCCCATCTGTTTCCCCCTCCTCTCCCTCGACTCCCCCACCTTTCCCTCCCAACTCCAGTCCTGTCCCGACCCCCTGGAAAACTGAATAGAGCAACAATCAACTGCTGCCTGTGCGCTGATATGACAATAAAGGCTACTTTACTTTACTTTACTTTACTGAGTTAAAGAGTTCCCACGGTAGACTGTAAAACTGGGACCCTGGTTCTGGACTCCCCCAACATCGGGAACATTCTTCCTGCATCTAGCCTGTCCAATCCCGTAGATACTGATTAGACCGGTATCTATTTATTTACTTTATTAATTATTTCAATTAAATATTGGGAACATCAGGCCGCAAACGTTATTTCTTGAGTGTTAGTGCTGGACTTTGACTCTACCTTCCTAGTTAGCCGGCGCCTGAGACTGAGCCAAGCAATGTCCAGACCTGACTTCAACACAAAGTGATGGAGGAACTCAAAGGGTCAGGCTCGTCCAACGCTCTGTGTTTTGCTCGTGATTCCTGCATCTGCAATTCCTCGTGTCTACAGACCAGAGTTGCCACTTGACTCCGAGATGACCATCACAGAGCATACGGAAGATAGACACGAAATGCAGGAGTAACACAGCGGGACGGGCAGCATCTCTGGAGACAAGGAATGTGTGACGTTTCGGTTCGAGACCCTTCTTCAGAGTCTCGTCCCGAAACGTCACCCATTCCTTTTATCCAGATGCTGCCCGTCCATGATGTTATGTCTGTCTCCAGTATTGCTGTGTCTATCATCGGCGCAAACCAACATCTAGATTTCTTTCCGACACATTAGAGGATACCGTCTCGCCATCACTCGGATTACCCGCTTCATTTCCATAACGTTGCCACCTCTCTTTACTTTGCTTACTGAAGCTTACTGAAAATTATTAAAATTAGAAGATTTGGTTACATTCAAAACAGCTCAGATAATGTTTAGGGCCAAAAATAAAAATTTACCTGGAAACATTCAAAAATTATTTAACGAGCGTGTGGGGGGTTACAATTTAAGAGGAATATTTAACTTTAAGAAACAAAAAGTCCGTACGACTAGAAAAACCTTTTGTATTTCGGTTTGTGGAGTAGGAGTGTGGAATAAATTGAACGGGGAATTGAAGCAATGCACAAACATGAATCATTTTAAAATTATATATAAAAAAATAATTCTCAAGGGGTACAGGGATGGAGGGGATGGTTGACAAGTGGGGGTTGATGTTTATCTTGCTTTACTATTGTTTACTTATGTTTGGGTACTTCAGATATGAAGTTTGTATGTACATAATAGTTGTATGTATATATATGTCTGTAGGTATTATGGGAAATTGCCTAGGGTAGTATTATAATTAGTAATGAATTGATTTTTAAATATGGTAGAAGTGTTGGGGAAAAGGGGTGAGATTTAATAAGTTATTCTTCTTCTCACTCCTTTTCGAGCTTGTACAGACACAGAGTTGGACATTGGAACTTTGATTTTGTTCTTCTCATTGCTTTGTAAATATTGATTGTAATGTCCAATTGTTTGATAATTTCGATTTTGTTAATATTAATGTCTTTAATGTCTTTACTTGTTCGGAATAAATAAATAAATAAATAGATAATAATAATAAAAGCCTGATCCTTGTCACACCCAGTGCTCTATCGCCCAACCTCTCATCTTTCAATCGGGTTCGGCCAGGAAGGAACTGCAGATGCTGGATTAAAACGAAGATAGACACAACCTGTAGCTCAGTGGGACAGGCAGCATATCAGAAGGGTCTCGACCCGAAATGTCACCCATTCCTTCTCGCCAGAGATGCTGCCTGTTGCGCTGAGTTCCTCCATTTTGTGGCTACCTTGGGTTTATCCAGGATCTCCCCGTTGATGTCCTAACTCGCTTTGGTTTGTTATTATTGTCTCATATCGAGAACCAGCAGATACAGGTTTATGTTCGGGGGGAATGATTTAATGAGAGCCTAAGGGGTAACTATTTTACGCAAAGTGTGGTGGGTGTATGGAATGAGCTATCCGTTAAGGTAGTTGAGGCAGGTACTGTCGCAATGTTTAAGACGCATTAGACTGAAGCATGGATAGGATAGGTTTAGATGGTTATGGGCCAAACGCGGGCGTGGGGCTAGTGTAGATGGGACATATTGGTCGGTGTGGGCAAGTTGGGTCGAAGGGCCTGTTTCTACGCTGTATGATTCTATGCAGGGAATAAACTTTTGTTTGCGTGCTATACAATCATATCAGATAATGCTATACATGAATATAACCAAGCCACGTACAGTCTGAAGAAGGGCCTCGACCCGAATCGTCACCCGTTCCTTCTCTTTAGAGATGCTGCATGTCCCGTTGAGTTACTCCAGCATTCTCTTTAAACCGGCATCTGCTGTTCCTTCCGACACATGCACAAGAACACCAGGTAGAGCGAAGAGGAAAATACCAGAGTTCAGAATATATGTTTTCAGGACAGTTCCAAGGGGAAAAAGTCCAATGTCCGCATTGAGGTAGGTTGGTAGGTCGGGTCAGTGCCCAAACGAATGGAAGGAAGAACCGTTCTGAAGCGGATAAGAATAGGTGGTCGGCGCGGACTCGTTGGGCCGAAGGGCCTGTTTCCGCGCTATATCTCTAAAATCTGAAGTTAGGTAATGTCTAGAGGAACTGCAGATGCTGGTTAATACGCACAAAAGGACACAAAATGTTGGTGTAACTCAGCAAGTAAGTCAGATCTGGGAAGAAAAACATAAAAAGCTGGAGTAAGTCAGCGGGTCAGGCAGCATCTCTGGAGAAAAAGAATAGGTGGCGATTCGAATCGGAACCCTTCTTCAGACATCCTAATCGGAATTGAGTCTGAAGATGTGTCTCGTCCCGAAACATCAGCTATTTTTCTCCAGAGATGCTGCTTGACTCGCTGAGTTATTCCAGCTTTTTGTGTCTGTCTTCGGTTTAAACCAGCATGTGCAGTTCACTCCTTACACGGGTCTCTGGAGAACATTGATTGGTAGCGTTCCGGACCCTGCTTCGGAAAGGCATCGATCGCTAGTCGGCGAGGACTCCGAGCTGTATCTCTCAAAGAAGTACATGTGAAAAATTTCTCACGGACCATAAAAATGCGGGACCTTTCAGTAAAGTCCCTTTTAAAGTCCCTTTTAAAGATTATAGTTATTTTCTTGAATCTCATTAACATAACTCATGAATAAGTTGATGTCCATATGCGGATGCAAATATTTATTTTTTAAATTCAATCCCACAGAAGACAATTTTTACTCACCTTCTGTCCCCTCTGTCCAGCTTCCGGGTTCACCGTTCGCAGGAGTTCCCACGGTAACCGCAAGAGTTAATACGGATATCGCACGGATATCGCACTGGCCACTACGTTCATATAATGTTGCAATACTCAACCACAAGTATACAAGTCACTCTTGAAGAAATTCAAACTTGCTTGAATTTTCTCCCGAGTCACCAAGTTACACGATTACCTGCCGTTAGCGCCACGGTGGTCCACGGTGGTCCACGAATGCCGTACTGTTATCGCACGAGGTTCCCACGATGTTAAACTCTGGTTAACTCTTGCGTCAAGTCGCCCCGTGAAAAAGCCGCATTACTCAGACGGCATGCAGTCCATGCCCAAGATCATAAATCACAGGGATTGGATGTTTCTCTCTGAACGCCAAAAGATCAAGTATATGCAGCAGGCCCACAAAAACATGTTGAAATTTAACAATTGCTTAATTATTCTCGAATTTGTCTTTTGATGTCGAAGAATGTGGCTCATCATAGAAACATAGAAACATAGAAATTAGGTGCAGGAGTAGGCCATTTGGCCCTTCGAGCCTGCACCGCCATTCAATATGATCATGGCTGATCATCCAACTCAGTATCCCGTACCTGCCTTCTCTCCATACCCTCTGATCCCCTTAGCCACAAGGGCCACATCTAACTCCCTCTTAAATATAGCCAATGAACTGGCCTCGACTACCCTCTGTGGCAGTGAGTTCCAGAGATTCACCACTCTCTGTGTGAAAAAAGTTCTTCTCATCTCGGTTTTAAAGGATTTCCCCCTTATCCTTAAGCTGTGACCCCTTGTCCTGGACTTCCCCAACATCGGGAGCAATCTTCCTGCATCTAGCCTGTCCAACCCCTTAAGAATTTTGTAAGTTTCTATAAGATCCCCTCTCAATCTCCTAAATTCTAGAGAGTATAAACCAAGTCTATCTAGTCTTTCTTCATAAGACAGTCCTGACATCCCAGGAATCAGTCTGGTGAACCTTCTCTGCACTCCCTCTATGGCAATAATGTCCTTCCTCAGATTTGGAGACCAAAACTGTACGCAATACTCCAGGTGTGGTCTCACCAAGACCCTGTACAACTGCAGTAGAACCTCCCTGCTCCTATACTCAAATCCTTTTGCTATGAAAGCTAACATACCATTCGCTTTCTTCACTGCCTGCTGCACGTGCATGCCCACTTTCAATGACTGGTGTACCATGACACCCAGGTCTCGCTGCATCTCCCCTTTTCCTAGTCGGCCACCATTTAGATAATAGTCTGCTTTCCTGTTTTTGCCACCAAAATGGATAACCTCACATTTATCCACATTATACTGCATCTGCCAAACATTTGTCCACTCACCCAGCCTATCCAAGTCACCTTGCAGTCTCCTAGCATCCTCCTCACAGCTAACACTGCCCCCCAGCTTCGTGTCATCCGCAAACTTGGAGATATTGCCTTCAATTCCCTCATCCAGATCATTAATATATATTGTAAATAGCTGCGGTCCCAGCACTGAGCCTTGCGGTACCCCACTAGTCACTGCCTGCCATTGTGAAAAGGACCCGTTTACTCCTACTCTTTGCTTCCTGTTTGCCAGCCAGTTCTCTATCCACATCAATACTGAACCCCCAATGCCGTGTGCTTTAAGTTTGTGAACTAATCTCTTATGTGGGACCTTGTCAAAAGCCTTCTGGAAGTCCAGATACACCACATCCACTGGTTCTCCCCTATCCACGCTACTAGTTACATCCTCGAAAAATTCTATAAGATTCGTCAGACATGATTTACCTTTTGTAAATCCATGCTGACTTTGTCCAATGATTTCACCACTTTCCAAATGTGCTGCTATCCCATCTTTAATAACTGACTCTAGCAGTTTCCCCACTACCGATGTTAGACTAACTGGTCTGTAATTCCCCGTTTTCTCTCTCCCTCCCTTCTTAAAAAGTGGGGTTACGTTTGCTACCCGCCAATCCTCAGGAACTACTCCAGAATCTAAAGAGTTTTGAAAGATTATTACTAATGCATCCACTATTTCTGGAGCTACTTCCTTAAGTACTCTGGGATGCAGCCTATCTGGCCCTGGGGATTTATCGGCCTTTAACCCATTTAATTTACCCAACACCACTTCCCGGCTAACCTGGATTTCACTCAATTCCTCCAACTCCTTTGACCCGCGGTCCCCTGCTATTTCCGGCAGATTATTTATGTCTTCCTTAGTGAAGACGGAACCAAAGTAGTTATTCAATTGGTCCGCCATATCCTTGTTCCCCATGATCAACTCACCCATTTCTGACTGCAAGGGACCTACATTTGTTTTAACTAATCTCTTTCTTTTCGCATATCTATAAAAACTTTTGCAATCAGTTTTTATGTTCCCTGACAGTTTTCTTTCATAATCTATCTGTCGAAGCCGGGTTTTATATGATGGAAAAGTAATATAATTGGAAACTAAATTTTGAATCACTGCATCAACATGTTCTTGCTGCTAAACCCAACTCCAGAACAAAATAGCATAACACTCACCAAAGGATATGCAGCAAACTGCACGAAATATGACTCCAAGCGCAGGTTGTGCACAAACCCCAAAGTTTGCCTCCGGAAAATTGCATCGACAGTGGCATCTGGCTCCGCGCCTGTGTTATTTAAGCCGGGTCTTCCGTTAGGTTCAGTTTCGTTTTCTTCAAGAGAGACACAAGAGGCTGCAGATGCTGGAAACTGAACTGAAACCTAGAGGAATTGTTCGAAAAACATCTATTCGGCTCTTTTTTTTGTTTTGGGATTTACAGAATACCCCAAGTATTTCCTTGTAACCTATCCTGTATGCAATGCCCCTCAATTCCAACTTGATTTTCCTTCCACTTATGTAAGGAATAGTTTACAGCACCCAATTATCCTGACAACTAGTATGTTTTGGGATGTGGGGGTCTTGCTGTGAGAAACTCATCCAGTTACCAAAGAACATGCAAACGCCACAAAGAGGGCACCCAGAGTCAGAATTGAAGCTGGGCATTGGAGCTGTGAGGAAACAGAAGGACTATTTCAGCAGAACAAGATCTAAGACCAATGCACCACCCCACTTGAGAGAAACCCGCAGTACAGATTTGATAGTACAGGCTATCAAACTGTACAACTCCTCCCCCTTCTGTCGTGGGGTAGACTGACTCCCCTCCCCACCCCAAATCTTTGCACATCCCCTATCCTTTCCACTTGTCACTTTAATTTCATGTATCTTGTGTTTTATGACTATTGGCAGATTTATTTCCCTCCTGGGATAAAGAAAGTTGTATCATATCATATCATAACCACAGAGCGTGAATGGAATCCCACAAGAAATTGCAACATAATTTTGAAAGCCAAAACCATGCTCAGTTTAAATAGTGAAACTGGATGGTTGATATTGTAAAGACATGTCTTAACATTATTCGCAGTCAGCCTGATATTTCCGCAATGGAGCAACAAGAACGGAACATTTATTGGCAACGAGTACAGTCCTGCACTGATGACTGGAAACAGCTGCATGAGCATCAGAAACAATAAAAAGAAATATCACCTGCTCTGTGATTTGCTGATCCAACAAAAGAGTTCAACATAAATTCTTACTTTGGTCATAATTAGAATATAACAGTCAGGGACTTCTAAAAGTCAGACTCCAAAACTTGGTAAGACTTTTCTCCCAAGAGCAATTAACTCCTGATTTTCTGGGCTCTTCATTGTTATTTTGTGAAAAGAGAGGTGTGATTTTGAGAATATATTTTACAAGTAAATTCACCTCTAGCTCTGAACTGTTGCCATCAAAACGTTCAAAGGCAAGTTTCAACAGGCAAGCTGGTAGAGCCTTGTAGTGTAATTCTGCTCCTATTCTCACCCCGTTAGTCTAATTCAGTAAAACATTGAGTCAAGCACTGGATCAACTAAACTTCTTTATTTCTCAACACAAACACACTAACCTATACAATACCTCACCAATACCGTGGGTCATTGTCTCTAGTCAACCAAGCCCTTCAGCCTTGTGCGAATAGACATCTCCAGCAAGTCAGCATGGTCCCAAGTGCACTTCTAGAAGATCGACACCGACTCTTGTGGTGTTCCCTCTCATATACTGTATCGGACCCGTGGCCCGAAATACACGGGGAGGGAAACCCCTACAAACCAATCAAATAAAGTTCATACAATACATAAATTGACAGTTCCATAACCCAATCACAAAATACCCTATTACATTGTTTCTACACAAAGTTCCTAATGGAAGTCAGTTCCCCTAAGTAAAGAAGCATTTTACCAAGTGATATAAACAATTCAGGCAAGTCCCCTCGCCTTGACCAACCACAAGATAACAGTGCAAAGACCATGCAACATAGTTAATAGTGGTATTATATCATACCTTTCCCCAACCAATCCTGATCGTGCATTTGCAGCAAGGCCCGGCTCTTTCTGCAAAACCCTCATACATATTAACAATTGAGGGGACATCTGGACATCACCCCGTACTTAGCTTCTTCCCAGGACCCAGACATTCCAGAGCCATGAACTTCATGATCTTTGCAAAAAGATGCCAAAGACAGAAATCCTCCATTTTGTCAGACACTAAAATTGCCAATATTATCAGTAGCCCCAATGAAAAAAGTTCCAACCTGACCTCTGGGGCCATCGGACATTGCACAATCTCCTTGTGGGCTGAGTGTTTTTTTTCCTCCTAATCTCCAGTTTACTCCTACAATCTAAACTCATGTAGATAGACACAAGATACTGGAGTAACAGCGGGACAGGCAGCATCTCTGGAATGAAGGAATGGGTGACATTTTGGATCGAGACCCTTCTTCAAACTGTTAATTCCATCAATAAATTGTAGATGCAGGTAAAAAATGGGTGTTTGATGGTCAGCATGGACTCAATGAGCTAAAGGGGTTGTTTTCTTGCTGTATCCCTCTATGAATCAATGACAGTTACAACTCCAGTTAATCCAGGTTCATGGATAATTAGGGCAGGACAAAGGACATGTATTGTCACGTACATCAATTGGTGCAGTGAAATTTGAGTTGCCATTTGCAGCACACCAATAAGATTAAAATACAACATTAAAGAATTTAACATCTCTATTACTAAAAGTAAGATCTTGACCACTACCTGTTTTCCAGTTTCATGATTTTAGAGAAAACGCTGCCACTTACGGCTGTGATTTTTGGCCATCTTACTGTGAGTCCCCCACTGTTGCGCAGGACAAGCAAATTTTCCCATTGATGAAAAATAAAAGAGTTATTAATGTTTAAAAAATGTTAACATTCTCTCTGCTGCCTCTGCTGGTGGGAGGGGGGAGGGACTATGAAACCCGGAAGTGTTGTGCCTCACTCAGTATCTGCAAGATGGAGGAAGTGAGAGGGTCACATCTCTCTGAGCTGTGAATAAAACTGAACACATGTCTACTCAACCGTGAGTGCCCTTAATATGGTTTGAAAATTAAAATGTGGTTGCTTTGAAATGCCGCACTGCAAATGGTTGTTGGTCGTGGCAACTGCTTTGAAATGCCGCACTGCAAATGGTTGTTGGTGGTGGTAACTGCAACTTCCTGTTTGCACTGTATATTAATTTTAGATAAAACGCTACCACTTACAGCTGTGATTTTTGGCCATCTTACTCAGTCCCCCTCCGTTCATCAGGCGCAGAGTATTCTTCTCATCAATGAAAAATAAAAGTGTTATTAGTGTTTAAAAAAATGTTGAGAAGCTCTCTCGTCAATCATGACGAAAGCCACGCCCCTTCTGGTGTGAGGGGTGAGGGATTATAAAACCCGGAAGTGTGGATGTGGCTCAGTCTTTGCAAGATGGGGGAGGGAGAGGTCACGACTCTGTCTGAGCTGTGAATCAACTGAACACACTGAATGGCTACTGAACTGTGAGTGTGGTGTTTACCTGGTGTTTTGTGTGCTTTTATGGTGGTTTCACCCTGCTTGAAGTGGCATGAAACTGCACTTGAGTTTGGTGGCCCTGCACCCTGCTTGAAGTGGTAGGAAACTGCACTTGAATTTGGTGGCCCTGCACCATGCTTGAAGTGGTAGGAAACTGCACTTGAATTCGGTGGCCTTGCACCCTGCTTGATGTGGTAGAAAACTGCACCTGAATTTGGTGACCTTGCATCCTGCTTGAAGTGGTATGAATTTGGTGGACTTACACCCTGCTTGAAGTGGTAAGAAACTGCACTTGAATTTGGCTGAAGTGGTAAGAAACTTCACTTGAATTTGGTGGCCTTGCATGCACCGTGCTTGAAATGGGATTTCAAGGAATAGCTGTGAGTCAACTGCTTGCCCACCAGACCAGTGAGCTGCCAGCACATCAGGCTTGAGTGACTGAGCTGTCACCCGAAGAATCCATTTGGCCCACAATGTCCATACTAGCCCTATGGAAACCAGTCCCTCCAGCCCACAATACCCATACTAGCACTCCAGAAAGCCCCCCCCCCCCCCCCCCCCCCCCCCACTAGCCACCAATATTGGAATTGGTGGAGAGGTGGAATATTGCGTTGGGGGACCCGCCCTCCCGTGTGAACTTGGGACCCAACAGGTCCCACTTAGTTTAGTTATATATAAAAATCTGGAGAAATATATATGTGTGTGTGTTATATGATTTTGTACATCTATATCATATTCATATATGTGTGTACACAAGAGTGCTGGAGAAACTCAGCGGGTGTAGGTTCGATTTTCCGTCATCTGCAGTTCCTTCTTAAACATATATGTGTGTATGTGTGTTCTTTCCTACACAATCTAATCGGTTGTATGGTATCTGAATAAAACCATCCTTAAGTCATACATCGTTTTTTAATCTAGCTCAAAACAAATTTTATTTTGTTATATACTTCATTTAGATAACCCCACCACTACAGACAGATCTCATTTCACTCTCTGGCTATTGGGAAGACCAGACCCATTTTATTGTTGGAAAACAATTCCATAGACCCAAAAAAACATTAAGGAACATTCCAAGATTCCAAGAGCAAAGCCACTGGAATCTTCATATTGCTATTATTTTCCAAATACCGCAGTTGTGAACAGTGTGATTAGATGAATTACAGAGTGCAAGAGTAATACAGAAATCAACTCAAACACAAACACTGCACATGAGCCATTTTAAAAGAAAAGCTTTTCAAAAAAACATTTAAAAAGACAATTAACAGAATCATAATTTGTTAACATATTAATCTTTAACAAAATGTAACAGAATTATGAATGAACAGAATTATGAATTTAACCCTATATCACACACACAAACTGTTCCCCTCAACGCCGAGAGGGATTTACAAAGTCGGGCCGGGTTACTGAAATGGATGAAAAAAAGGCCCATGTTCCGCTCCGTTGCGTACTACACGTCAGCCTATTGCATTTAGCAGGAGTGGTCTATCTTGCTCCGCTATAGGATATTTGCTCGACACCATGCAGCACAATGCATCCCACTTGATTAACAGCCTATTATTCAGTCCCTTCACCACTGTCTCACAGTGGCTGCAGTGTGCACTATCAACCAAAATGAGCTTAGGTTGGTTACTCACTTGGCTATTCCAGCAGTATCTCTAAAGCCTGTAAACCCCACCATCAAAAAAGCCAAAGGCAGCAGGGTCATTGCCATATCAGCAGTAGCAGGTCCCCCTCCTCAATCCCACATCATTCTCACTGACTTTCATTGCCACTGAGTCCATGTCATAGAACTCTGCAGCCACAGCACTGTAGAAATACTGCAGCAGTTCAACAATGCAGCTCACCACAATCTTTGCAAGAACAATGATGGAATGGACAACAAGTACTGGCCTTATCAACAGTGCCCACTAGTTTGAACGAATAAATTAAAAAAACACATATTTACATATTCTATTGTGTTGCTGCATTTTGTTGTTCTATCTGGGACATATGGCAATAAAATACTCTTGACACTTGACTGTTTACAATCGGAATCTAGGAATAAGCAAAGGTGCAATAATATTTTGAATTGCTGTATGGCAACACTATGCGGAGCTTAAATACACATAATTCATGATTACGTTTCAAAAGTAAAAAAATCTATGATTATGAAAGCAGATCTCATTCCAGGTTTTTATTGGAAATTCACACCTGTTGCAGCAACACGTCTTTCAGAATTCCTTCAGTATTCTGTATTCAGTATTCAGTATTTCTTTAATATCATTTTCACTGCATACACAGAGGAAACGAAAAAACGTTGCTCGATCAGTTTCCATTCAGTGTAGTTAGTAAAAAGGATAAATACATAGAGCTTTAAAAACAAATTAAGATTACCATGTCTAAAAACAGAAAGTAGGCCTAAAATTTACAATAGAATAAAAACAGACATTCCGACCGACAGTGGCTTTACTTTGACAGGTACCTAACTGTCAAAGTATGGACGAGGTTGAATGTGTTGGTGAACATTATTTGGGGAGGGGACACAGTCCGTTAATCAGTCTTATTGCCTGTGGGAAGAAGCTGTGGAGCATCCTACTGATTTTGCAGCAGATGCTCCTGTACCTCTTCCCAGATGGCAGAATGGAGAAGATGTGGTGTGATGGGTGACAGGGGTCCTTGATGATGGAGTTGGCTCTACTGATGCTCCGCTTCTTGTAGATCTCCAACAGGAAAGGGAGCGGGGCACCAATGATCCTGCTGGCTGTCTTCACTATCCTGTTGAGTTGATATTGTTCGTAAGCCTTGCAGCTCCCAAACCAGGAAGTGATGCCGTAGGTCATTATGCTTTCGATGGTGCCCCTGTAGAAGGTCCTTAGATGAGCAGTAGGGAGACCTGCTTTCCTTAGTCTCCGGAGAGGGTGGAGCCACTGCTGAGCTCTTTTGATCACTGCTGTGGTGTTGGTCGTAGAGGTCAGGTCATCCGCCAGGTGGAGTCCTAGGAACTTCACACTGCAGACCCTCTCCACAGCAGCTCCATCAATATGCAGCAGAGTGTGATGTTGTTTTCCAGCCCTCCTGAAGTCGATCACCATCTCCTTAGTTTTTTCCAAAGATCCTATAGCAGAGCAAGATGGGTTACTCTCACGCAAACGTGTAGTACGCTCATGGGCGGATTCATGGGCGATTTTATGACCCATTTTAGCAACCTGCCCCCGCCATCTTGTTCCGCCATCTTGTTCCGCCATTTTGCTCCGCCTTCTTGCTTCCGGCCAAAGATTGGATCCGCAGCGGGGAGAAGGAGTGCAGGGCCCGGGGCAGCGGGGAGAGAGAGTGCGGGGCCCGGGGCAGCGGGGAGAGAGAGTGCGGGGCAGCGGGGAGAAGGAGTGCGGGGCAGCGAGGAGAAGGAGTGCGGGGGTCCGCGGCAGCGGGGAGAGGAAGTGCGGGGCCCGGACAGGGAGAGAGAGTGCGCGGCCCGGGGTAGCGGGGAGAGAGAGTGCGGGGCAGCGGGGAGAGAGAGTACGGGGCAGCGAGGAGAGGGGCATAGGATGGGGGGGAGACATTGTAGTGAGGGGGCAGGCGAGGGAGTGCCGGGGGGGATAAGGCCTAGTGTGTGTGAAGTTGCGGGGAGGTTTACAATGTTTCTTATTTACAATGTTTCTTATTTAATGTCCCTTGTCTAGTCTGAAATAAAGTTCATTATTGGATCAGAAGAAATATAATTGTGTGTGTTATATGATTATATACATTTATATAATTTTCATGTATGTGTGTTTATAAACATTTTATTCTTTAACAAGAATTAACAGAATTATGAACTAACAGAATTATGAATCTAACCCTATATCACACACAAAAAGTTCCCCCGCAATGTCAATTACCCTGCGAGTCGGGTCGGTTCCGGTTACTACAAAATCAACTCAAACACTGCTTGTGAGCCATTTAAAAAGAAATGATTTAAAAAACATTAAAAAAGACAATTACCAGAATCAAATTTTATTGTTGACAAGAAATATGAACTGACAGATTTATGAATCTAACCCACACAAACTGTTGCCCCACAACATTGATTACACTGCGAGTCGGGTCGGGTCGGGTCAGGTAGGCTCAGGTTACTAAAATGGGCGTGGAAAAATGCCCATGATCCCCTCCATAGCGTACTACACGTCAGCCCATTGCATTTCGCAGGAGTAGCCTATCTTGCTCCGCTATAGGATCTTTGTTTTTTTCCACATTGACAGTGAGGTTGTGGGATCTGCACCATCCTGTGAGCAGCTCCACCTCCATCCTGTACGCCGACTCATTATTGTCGCTGATGAGACCCACCACTGTTGTGTCATCAGCGAACTTGTTGATATAGTTGTTAATGAGTCTAGCAGTACAGTCATGTGTAAGCAGATTTAACAGCAGGGGGCTTAGGACACAGCCTTGGGGTGAGCCAGTGCTCACAGTGATGGTTCTTCATGTCCGACTGCCCACCCTGACTGTCTGCTGCCGTTGTGATAAAAAGTTAAGGACCCAGTTAGTTTGTTAGTTTGGCTGCACTACAAGGGCTTCTCTGTCCACTTCCAAAACTCTCCCTCGTTTGACTACATGCACTGTAGAACACAAGATGTTTTGATTTTAACGGATTGTAACCAACTACCGGAGCACCCCTCCCTCATCCGCAACTGCCGGCACCTCCCTAGCTGATGACCTGAACTCCTTTTACGCTTGTTTCGAGAGGGGCAACACCACCCCAAGTCTGCCGACTATCGACAATACCGCCAGCGGGCTGGCTACCGAAGCTGAAGGGAGGAATGTGCACACATTCTCGCTGTCCGAGCACGACGTGAGGAGGGCTCTGACTCGGGTGAACACGAGAAAAGCTGCAGGCCCCGATGGCATCGCGGGGCGAGTACCCAAGTCCTGTGCTACGCAGCTAGCTCCTGTGCTCACTACATTATTCAACCTCTCCCTGGACAAGTCCGTGGTCCCTGCCTGCTTCAAAAAATCCATCATTGTACCGGTACCAAAAAATGCCTCCCCAGCCTGTCTGAATGACTACCGTCCGGTGGCCCTTACCTCGGTAGTCATGAAATACTTTGAGAGGCTGGTGAAGAAACACATCTGCGCCTTCCTCCCTCGGAACATGGACCCGTTGCAGTTCGCATACTGTCCGAACAGGTCCACGGATGATGCGGTCTCCCAGGTCTTGCACACCGCTCTCTCCCATCTGGACAGCCAGACTGGCCGGGAAGCTAATGGAATTGGGGCTCAACACCTCCCTGTACGCCTGGGTCCTGGACTTTCTCACCGCCAGGCCCCAGGTAGTCAAGATGGGAGGGAATACATCGAAGTCCCTCACCCTGAGCACAGGATCGCTCCAGGGTTGCGTCCTCAGCCCCCTATTTTACTCCCTGTACACACATGACTGTGTGGCTAGGTTCAGCTCCAACTCAATAATTAAGTTTGCTGATGACACTGTGGTGGTGGGCCTGATCTCAGACAACGACGAGAAGGCCTACTGGGAGGAGGTGGCTGGTCTAGCACTCTGGTGCCAGGATAACAGCCTCCTCTTGAACATCAAAAAAACGAAGGAGCTGATCATGGACTTTAGGAGGGCACATCATCCGAGGACGTACACTCCATTGAGGATAAATGGGGATCCTGTGGATAGGGTGAGCTGTTTTAAGTATCTGGGAGTCCACATCTCCGAGGATATGACATGGGCATCACACGCCTCAGCACTCGTGAGTAAGGCAAGGCAACGCCTTTACCACCTCAGGCAATTGAGGAAATTCAGAGTGTCTCCGAGGATCCTCCAGTGCTTCTACGCAGCGGCGGTGGAAAGCATCTTGTCCGGGAACATTACCATCTGGTTTGGGAATTGCTCTGCCAAGGACAAGAAGGCTCTGCAGAGAGTAGTGCGTTCGGCCGAACGCACTATGGGAACTTCACTTGCCCCCCTGCAGGAACTATACATCAGGAGATGCAACTCCGGAGCCAACAATATCATGAGAGACCCCTTCCACCCCTGCAACGGACTGTTCCAGCTGCTACGGTCAGGCAAACGCCTCCGTTGCCATGCGGTGAGAACAGAGAGGTTGAGAAGGAGTTTCTTCCCAGAGGCCATTCGGACTGCAAACGCCTATCTCACCAGGGACTAACTCTACTGAACGTTTTTCCTTCCATTATTTATTATGTAAAGGTATATGTGTGTTATGATTGTGTTTATAGTTTGTTTGGTTGTTTGTCTTTTTGTACAAAAGTCCGCGAGCATTGCCACTTTCATTTCACTGCACATCTCGTATGTGTATGTGGCAAATAAACTTGACTTGACTTGACTTGATTTGGATTTGTTCCATTTTGCTGTTGTTTGTGAATTTATCTGACAATAAATTTAATTTTGAATCCGAGTCACTTCAATTTCTACGTTTGCTGTTCAATTGATTGTAAAAATAGTTTGTAGCTGTGTACCAGTGTTTGACGATTCAACAAATTAATTGATTTTTAACAATTACTGTGCTTAAATACGGATATTCTAATGTCTTTGAAGGAAAAAGCTGCATATGCAGGAATGTGAAGCACAATCAGATACACTCAGCAGGTCAGGTGGCATTTGTGGAAAGAGAAACAGAGTCCATATTTCAGGTTAATCTCTCTTCACTAGAACTGGAAAAGTAAGAAAACAAATTGCAGTGAAAGGATGGGCTGGAGATGGAATGTTTGAGATAGGGTGGTGACAATGGTTAGGAAATAGTTGGTGCAGGTCAGGTATTTAGAGAGCGAAAAGTAAAAAAAGGTGTGGGTTTTTGAAACATTGTTTTGCAAGTAATTATATAAACAATGAGTTAGCAATTTCCGTTCAGACTTCAACGCTATTAACATTACAGGAGGAAGCAATGTTAATTAGCAAGTTCAGCTGATTAGGTGGCTCCTGTGGAGAAAGAAACGGAATTAATACTTGGGCCATTGAAATTTCTTCAGAACTCTGTATTTTAAGCTGCAGAGAAAGGACTGATGTATAGGACTAAAGGAATATGTACAATAGGATGGAGACCAAGAAGATCCAGGTGGCAGAGCAGTGTTGGTTCCATTTGAAAGAGGGTGATTGAGGGTGTGTTAATCATGTCTGATCTGCCTGCAGAAGGTGTGAATAGGGGAGGATGGATTAGTATAGAAGAAAGAAACATAGTGCTGGAACTCCACGATGCAAAACCCAGTAATTGTTGGAAATCTGAAGTAAAAGAACTGGAAATATTCAGCAGGTCAGGTGACACCTGTGGAGAAATAAAAGCCGAATGAACATTAACAGCAAGCTGGAAACAATAATTACTTGATAACGTGGAATTTTAATACTAGATCTTGAAGATTACCGTGTGCCCAGGTGGATAATGGGATGGTGTTTATTTCAGTTTAGTTCAGTTTAGTTTAAAGATACAGCGCGGAAACAGGCCCTTCGGCCCACCAGGTCCGCGCCGACCAGCAATCCTCGCACATTAACACTGTCCTACACACACTAGGGACAATTTTACACATACACCAAGCCAGTTAACCTACATACCACTCACTACAAGTGCTGTAAGGCAGCAACTCTACCCCGGTGCCACTGTGTTCCTACAATTTGTGCCATGTTTTGTCGGAACTATGAGGGAGGCCAATGATTAGAATTAGAATTACCTTTATAGTCATTCAGACCTTACGGTCTGAACGAAATTTCGTGCCTGCAGTCATACATACAATAATACAATAATAAACAACACTAAACACAAATTAACATCCACCACAGTGAGTCCTCCAAGCACCTCCTCACTGTGGTGGAGGCAGAAATCTTAGGGCTGCAGTCTCTTCCCTCCTCTTCTCCCTCTGCGCTGAGGCGATTCCCCACCGGGCGATGGCACAAACAGTCCCGCGGCTCACCGAACCCCGCAAACGGGCCGGCTCAAACACCGCGGCCCGGGGTGGTCGAAGCTGCCGCCCTCCAGTCCAGCGGGCGCAGCCGCTGGCCCGCGGCTGAACCCCGGACTCAGGTCACCGCCGCCAGAACGCCGTCCCAGCCACCGGAGCATCGTTCCAGCCCCGAGCCGGTTCGCCCTCACGTGAGTGCCGTTCCTCCCTCGAGCTGGGCCGCTCCGACGGGAGCGCCATTCCACCCTCGAGCTGGGCCGCTCCGACGGGAGTGGCGTTCCTCCCTCGAGCTGGGCCGCTCCGACGGGAGCGCCATTCCACCCTCGGGCTGGGCTGCTCCGACGGGAGCGCCGTACCTCCCTCGAGCTGGGCCGCACCGACGGGAGCGACGGGAGCGCCACAGCCCCTCACAGGAGAGTCTCAGCCCCACGCCAGGCCGCTCTCACAGGAGCGTCACAGCCCCTCACGAGAGCGCCGTTCCAACTACCGGAGCACCCCTCCCTCATCCGCAAGTGCCGGCATCTCCCTAGCTGATGACCTGAACTCCTTTTACGCTCGTTTCGAGAGGGGCAACACCACCCCAGGTCTATCGACAATACCGCCAGCGGGCTGGCTACCGAAGCTGAAGGGAGGAATGTGCACACATTCTCGCTGTCCGAGCACGACGTGAGGAGGGCTCTGAAACAGGTGAACACGAGAAAAGCTGCAGGCCCCGATGGCATCTCGGGGCGAGTACTCAAGTCCTGTGCTACGCAGCTAGCTCCAGTGCTCACTACATTATTCAACCTTTCCCTGGATAAGTCCGTGGTCCCTGCTTGCTTAAAAAAATCCATTATTGTATCGGTACCAAAAAATGCCTCCCCAGCCTGTCTGAATGACTACCATCCGGTGGCCCTTACCTCGGTAGTCATGAAATGCTTTGAGAGGCTGGTGAAGAAACACATCTGCGCCTTCCTCCCTCGGAACATGGACCCATTGCAGTTCGCATACTGTCCGAACAGGTCCACGGATGATGCGGTCTCCCAGGTCTTGCACACCGCTCTCTCCCATCTGGACAGCCAGACTGGCCGGGAAGCTAATGGAATTGGGGCTCAACACCTCCCTGTGCGCCTGGGTCCTGGACTTTCTCACCGCCAGGCCCCAGGTAGTCAAGATGGGAGGGAATACATCGAAGTCCCTCACCCTGAGCACAGGATCGCTCCAGGGTTGCGTCCTCAGCCCCCTATTTTACTCCCTGTACACACATGACTGTGTGGCTAGGTTCAGCTCCAACTCAATAATTAAGTTTGCTGATGACACTGTGGTGGTGGGCCTGAACTCAGACAACGACGAGAAGGCCTACCGGGAGGAGGTGGCTGGTCTAGCACTCTGGTGCCAGGATAACAGCCTCCTCTTGAACATCAAAAGAACGAAGGAGCTGATCATGGAATTTAGGAGGGCACATCATCCGAGGACGTACACACCATTGAGGATAAATGGGGATCCTGTGGATAGGGTGAACTGTTTTAAATATCTGGGAGTCCACATCTCCGAGGATATGACATGGGCATCACACGCCTCAGCACTCGTGAGTAAGGCAAGGCAGCGCCTTTACCACCTCAGGCAATTGAGGAAATTCAGAGTGTCTCCGAGGATCCTCCAGTGCTTCTACGCAGCGGCGGTGGAAAGCATCTTGTCCGGGAACATTACCATCTGGTTTGGGAATTGCTCTGCCAAGGACAAGAAGGCTCTGCAGAGAGTAGTGCGTACGGCCGAACGCACTATGGGAACTTCACTTGCCCCCCTGCAGGAACTATACATCAGGAGATGCAACTCCGGAGCCAACAATATCATGAGAGACCCCTTCCACCCCTGCAACGGACTGTTCCAGCTGCTACGGTCAGGCAAACGCCTCCGTTGCCATGCGATGAGAACAGAGAGGTTGAGAAGGAGTTTCTTCCCAGAGGCCATTCGGACTGCAAACGCCTATCTCACCAGGGACTAACTCTACTGAACGTTTTTCCTTCCATTATTTATTATGTAAAGGTATATGTGTGTTATGATTGTGTTTATAGTTTGTTTGGTTGTTTGTCTTTTTGCACAAAAGTCCGCGAGCATTGCCACTTTCATTTCACTGCACATCTCGTATGTGTATGTGACAAATAATCTTGACTTGACTTGATTTGGATTTGTTCCATTTTGCTGTTGTTTGTGAATTTATCTGACAATAAATTTTAATTTTGAATCCGATTCACTTCAATTTATACGTTTGCTGTTCAATTGATTGTAAAAATAGTTTGTAGCTGTTGACGATTCAACAAATTAATTGATTTTTAACAATTACTGTGCTTAAATATGGGTATTCTAATGTCTTTGAAGGAAAAAGCTGCATATGCAGGAAATGTGAAGCACAATCAGATACACTCAGCAGGTCAGGTGGCATTTGTGGAAAGAGAAACAGAGTCCATATTTCAGGTTAATCTCTCTTCACTAGAACTGGAAAAGTAAGAAAACAAATTGCAGTGAAAGGATGGGCTGGAGATGGAATGTTTGAGATAGGGTGGTGACAATGGTTAGCAAATAGTTGGTGCAGGTCAGGTATTTAGAGAGCGAAAAGTTAAAAAAGGTGTGGGTTTTTGAAACATTGTTTTGCAAGTAATTATATGAACAATGAGTTAGCAATTGCCGTTCAGACTTCAACGCTATTAAGATTACAGGAGGAAGCAATGTTAATTAGCAAGTTCAGCTGATTAGGTGGCTCCTGTGGAGAAAGAAACAGAATTAATACTTGGGCCATTGAAATTTCTTCAGAACTCTGTATTTTAAGCTGCAGAGAGATGACTGATGTATAGGACTAAAGGAATATGTACAATAGGATGGAGACCAAGAGGATCCAGGTGGCAGAGCAGTGTTGGTTCCATTTGAAAGAAGGTGATTGAGGGTGTGTTAATCATGTCTGATCTGCCTGAAGAAGGTGTGAATAGGGGAGGATGGATTAGTATAGAAGAAAGAAACATAGTGCTGGAACTCCACGATGCAAAACCCAGTAATTGTTGGAAATCTGAAGTAAAAGAACTGGAAATATTCAGCAGGTCAGGTGACACCTGTGGAGAAATAAAAGCCGAATGAACATTAACAGCAAGCTGGAAACAATAATTACTTGATAACGTGGAATTTTAATACTAGATCTTGAAGATTACCGTGTGCCCAGGTGGATAATGGGATGGTGTTTAGTTCAGTTTAGTTCAGTTTAGTTTAAAGATACAGCGCGGAAACAGGCCCTTCGGCCCACCAGGTCCGCGCCGACCAGCAATCCTCGCACATTAACACTGTCCTACACGCACTAGGGACAATTTTACACATACACCAAGCCAGTTAACCTACATACCACTCACTACAAGTGCTGTAAGGCAGCAACTCTACCCCGGTGCCACTGTGTTCCTACAATTTGTGCCATGTTTTGTCGGAACTATGGGGGAGGCCAATGATTAGAATTAGAATTACCTTTATTGTCATTCAGACCTTACGGTCTGAATGAAATTTCGTGCCTGCAGTCATACATACAATAATACAATAATAAACAACAATAAACACAAATTAACATCCACCACAGTGAGTCCTCCAAGCACCTCCTCACTGTGGTGGAGGCAAAAATCTTAGGGCTGCAGTCTCTTCCCTCCTCTTCTCCCTCTGCGCTGAGGCGATTCCCCACCGGGCGATGGCACAAACAGTCCCGCGGCTCACCGAACCCCGCAAACGGGCCGGCTGAAACACCGCGGCCCGGGGTGGTCGAAGCTTCCGCCCTCCAGTCCAGCGGATGCAGCCGCTGGCCCGCGGTTGAACCCCGGACTCAGGTCACCGCCGCCAGAACGCCGTCCCAGCCACCGGAGCACCGTTCCAGCCCCGAGCCGGATCGCCCTCATGTGAGTGCCGTTCCTCCCTCGAGCTGGGCCGCTCCGACGGGAACGCCATTCCACCCTCGAGCTGGGCTGCTCCGACGGGAGTGGCGTTCCTCCCTCGAGCTGGGCCGCTACGATGGGAGCGCCATTCCACCCTCGAGCTGGGCCGCTCCGACGGGAGCACCGTACCTCCCTCGAGCTGGGCCGCTCCGACGGGAGCGCGATTCCACCCTCGGGCTGGGCCGCCCCGACGGGAGCGCCATTCCACCCTCGGGCTGGGCCACCCCGACGGGAGCGACGGAAGCGCCACAGCCCCTCACGGGAGAGTCTCAGCTCCGCGCCAAGCCGCCCTCACGGGAGCGTCAGCCCCTCACGGGAGCGCCATTCCAGCTCTGAGCCGGACCGCCCTCACGGTAGCGAGCAAAGCGCGAGTCCTGACAGGCTGCCTCCGGAGTCTCGAGGTCGCCAGCTCTGCCATTAGGCCTCAGCGCAGACGGAGGCAGAGAAGGGGGATACGCCAAAAATTAGCATTCCCCCGAAGGGAGAGATAGCAAGCCCTGTTTCAACCCCCCCCCCCCCCCAACCCCCCCACATAAACACAAACTAAAAACCAAAAAACAAACGGACTGCAGGCGAGCCGCTGCTGCCAGAGCAGCGCCGCCACTTCCGGATAGTGATGTCAGAGTAGGAATAGGAACAGAAGAGCAGATTTTAATGGGTCGTTATTAAACCGTTCCGTCTGTGCGCCATTGCCAGTTCTCTCTCTCCCTGATCCCCCACCACAACTGTCGACTAAGTCTGATTCAGAAAATGCTCCCATTCATATTACAGGTTGGCCCCGCGTTTTTCCTCTAGCTGAGGTGGGCGGCGCCACCTCGAAAATTTAACCAGCCTGTTCGAATCCAATCTGAACTCTCCGACCTACCCCTCCACACAGCACATTCTCCTCGTTTCCTTCAATCCAGGAAGGTTGTTTAGATAGGAATGTATGGACTGTCTCAAATTGGTTGACCACACAACTTGTAATTCATGTAAATCAATATCGAATTTGAATGGCTGTGACTCGGGCTAATGCCAGGGATTTGATAATTGACAGGTTCGTTCCAGGCATTCTTGCGTTTTCAAGGCTGGTGCTGTTTGATTCAATAATTTAAATAGATACAATTGTGGATTTGTACAGCCTGCAGTACGCTGTGGCCTACTGCTGACATATTTGACGGATACATTTATTTATCAATCTCATTGAAATGAATACGCAGGTCCGTACACACACAGTAGCTCAGCTGGCGAGAATGTTTATCCCGAATGACCCATGACCTGGGCATGCGCAGTTGTAATACCGAACCCGATTATTGTCTCTGGTGTGTAGGACTTAGAACAAATATATTGGTGATCAATGGTCAGGGTAGACTTGGTGGGCTGAAGGGCCTTTTTCTGTATCTCTACACTAAACTAATCTGAACACCTGACCCACTGCATTCATCCAGTGGTTTGTATATTTTTCTCCAGATTGCAGTGGAATTGAGTGTAGACTTTAAGAGAGCTTCCCCTCCCCTCACCCCACTCACCATCAACAACACCACAGTCACATCTGTGGAGTCTTTTAAGTTCCTGGGAACTTAAATCTCTCCAACATCATCTCCAAGGAACTTCAGTGTGTGACTATCATCGACTCCACAGTCAAAAAGGCACAACAGAGGATGTACTTCCTGTGGTAGCTGAGGAACTACAGGCAATGATGGTCCAATTCAATACGGCCTTCGTAGAGTCTGTCCTCACCTTCTCCATCATGGTCTGGTTTGGCTCAGCCACCAAGCACGACACCCGGAGGCTGCAGCGAATCGTCCGATCAGCTGAGAAGGTTATTGACTGCGAATTTCCCTCCAATGGTGAATTGTACACTGCAAGGGCCAAGAAGCAAGCGGGTAAGATCATCTTTGACCCCTCTCACCCTGGCCACAAACTCTTTGAATAACTTCCCTCTGGAAGGCGACTCCAGACTGTCAAAGCTGCCACAGCCAGACATAAAAACAGCTTTTTTTTCCACGAGTAATAGCTCTACTCAATAACCAAAAACCTCCTTTTGCTCTGGTATTTTATTTAATTCACATGTTTAATCAATAATGTTTTATTATTAATGTTTAATGTTTTATGTGTCATTCCTAACTCTCACTGTATGTCATGTTGTCACTTGCGGGCGGAGCACCACGGCAAAATCCTTGTATGTGAATACTTGGCCATTAAACTTATTCATTCATTCATCTGCACGTTCCTGAGTCTCCAAAAGAAAGTAGGGAATTGACAACCTTTTCAATTGGTTGGTATGATGCTTTAAACAAAGTAGTTGCACAAGTTTTGTAAGAAAACAATAGAATGCACTTCACATATTGTGCAAACTATGTGGTAATATTGATTCCAGTTTAGAAACTGTTGTTAAGTTTTTGTTTTTCTTCAGAAATCTGCCCACATGCCCAACAACCCTTTGGCAGCATATTCAAAGATAAGTTTCATTTCCCATTTCACGGAACAGCACTTTTGTAACTCTACTGTTTCTGCAAATTACCAAATATTTGTGGTTGTATTATTTCTCATAACTGTTAACGCGAGGTGATGAGTTAGTTGTTACCTTGTAACTGGCAGATCTCTTGTCGTATTCCTCAGTCAGCTGTTGCTAGCTCCTTTTCCCTTGTTTTTCCCCCCCCCCCCCCCCCCTCCCCACCACCATCCCCTGCCTCTCAGACGTAATTCTATCTGCCACATCTCTCCCTTGCATTTTACTCTGGTTACCTTCTGGCTCTGTGGCTTCATCTTAAAAATTATAACAATGCATGGTGATTACTAATATACAAACGAAAATGCCAATGATTAGCATCCTTATAGACCAAGCCGCCACAAATATGGATTTGACGTTAAGAGCGTTTGCCATCATCATGAAGGCCTGTGTGGCGATGATTTGAGGAGGCACTGTGGTGCAGCGGTAGAGTTGCTGCCTTACAGCGCCAGAGACCCCTAGTGTGTAGGATACAAAACTGGGGATAACATACAACTTGTGTACGGGTGATCGCTGGTCACACGGACTTGGTGGGCCGAAAGGCCTGTTTTCATGCTGTAACTCTCAACTAAACTGTCTTCATCCAGTTCAAAAGAGGTTGAGAAGCAATCAAATGAAACATGACCACTGCTGAGGTCTTTAGAATAGGGAATGGCATTATGATTTATGTAGGTATCCTTTGCCCACTCTCGATGTTGATGAGCCAATAAGGAAAAGTTGTCTTTTACGGGTATAACTGGTCATATTAGCTGCCTGAAAGAGCCATACATTCAGACTAAATTAAAGTTATGATTTTTCTCCCAAAGCCTGCCACCAGTTTTGCCCCAAATCTAAATAAAGGAAATGTTGAGGAGTTTTGCAGGAGATTGTTATCCATGGGAAGGGTATATGGTGCAATGTACTCCGCACAAGACATAGGGAGCATTTTGTTGAGAATACCGTCAGTTTACTATGTCCAGAGAGAGCCCCAATGGTTGTGGACCAAATAGGCTTTCACTGCCTTGCAATATTGCCTCCATATACCTCAATTTAAATGACTATTAGCTTTTACGTCTGTGGTTATACAACTTGGTCCAGAAACAAAGTAAACAGTAGCTGAAGATAGACACAAAAAGCTGGAGTAACTCAACGGGTCAGACAGCATTTCAGGAGAAAAGGAATGCGTGACGTTTCGGGTCGAAACCCTTCTTCAGACAGAGTCATGGGAAAGGGAAATGAGAGATATAGATGGTGATGTAGAGATATAGAACAAATGGACGAAAGACATACAAAAATGTAACAATGATAAAGGAAACAGGCCATTGTTAGCTGTTTGTTAGGTGAGAATGAGTGCAGACAATGAGACTCAACAAGACGACTTTGAAGCTGGTACGACTTGGGTAGGGGAGGGATAGAGAGGGAGTGCAGGGGTTAGAGAAATCAAGTCATACCACTGGGTTGTAAGCTGCCCAAGCAGCATATGAGATGCTGTTCCTCCAATTTGAGTTTGGCCTTACTCTGACAATGGAGGTGGCCTAGGGCAGAAAGGTCGGGTGGGAATGGGAAGGGGAATTAAAGTATTTGGCAACCGGGACATCAGGTAGCTCCAGGTGTACTGAGTGAAGGCATTCAGTGAAACCATCGCCCAGTCTACGTTTGGTCCTTTATTCCTATACCACATACCCTGGGCTTGGTCAGACTGATACAATGTCATGTGCGGGAAACACACCAAACATTGTGTGGGTTAATTACTGTAAATGTGTACTCTAAACCGACCCACAAGTGTTGGTGAGTAGAAGATTCTGGGTGGAAACAGAGTTGATGGGAATATGGCTAGAATAAAGTGTGACTGGTGTCAGATTAATGTAAACAAGTGCCTAAATGCTGGTATGGGCTGGAGCTTGTTATCTTGACGTTTCGCTCCACAACTTCATGCAACATCTGAAGGAGGAAAGCAACAAAGATATTTGGTAGAGAGGATGATTTTAAATGATGGGTGAGGTCGTTGAAAGGTGGAGAAAAATGGACAATGTGACCACATCAGTTTACAAGTTACAATTTACAATCAATGTATACAATTATACAAACCTGTACATCTTAGGAACATTGGAAGAAACCGAGGTTCCTGGGGTAAACTCACACATGTCATGGGGAGAACGTACAAACTCCGTACATGCAGCACCTGTAGTCAGCATCGAACCCTAACGCTGTGGCAACTCTACTGTTGTGCCACCGTGCCGCCGCTAGGTGAATAATTCACCAAAGGCCTCTGATCTGCTCTTGAGAGCCACATAATGTTTATGACCATTCCCGTTCAGTTTCCGGTCAATGGTAACACCCAGGATATTGATAGTGGGATTGATGGAAAAATTTATGTAACTATTTCCTTGTGTATTCTATCTGTGTCTGCACAAGGTTGTTTACCGAAACTGCCTAGGGCACAAGTAATTGACAGGTCTCGGAGATTAAGAGTCTATCACAGAACTTGCAGAACGGCTAATCTTGCTCCAGTGTAACTTTCCACAGCTAAATGTTATTTCCTTTGAATTCTGAGTGTCCTTGTTCATTACCATTTGTCTGGATGCTTTTTGTCTAAATCAATGTATAAAAGAGATGGTTTTCAGCATTAGCTCAGAGACGACTCCCACAGACACTTGGGCTCTGTGTGACTCTCTCTTTCACAATAAAGTTCGTTCAGTTTCTACCTCCGTTTTTGTAATAGTCTTTGTGGAAAATTTCTAACATAATTGGCGCCCAACGTGGGGCCCCAATACCTCTGTTGCCGGTTTTCAGGGGAACCAATAGCGCTCATTTTAAGGTTCCTTACGGACACCGGGGCAGAGTGACGGGGCTCAACTGTCACGCCGGAGGTAGGACTGAACGTTCCGTAGATAGTGGGGCCCCAGCTAAGTAATTTTGACTTTGCCGAGTTGTATTTTGTTACCTTCCTCAGAAACCCGGGACGGCATACAGAATTGTCGGGGACAATTGAAGAGAGTAGTTGGACCACTCCGGCGACTGGGTCGCCAAAGAAGTCTGGGACTTCAGAGGTCAAGTTGGACTTGACAGGAGAAGAGTAATTGGACTACTCAGGTGACGGGGTTACCAAAGAATTGTCGGGGACAATTGAGAAGAGTGGTTGGACTACTCGGACGACGAACGGGGTCGTCCAAGGTAAGAAGTCTGGGACTTCAGTCAAGTTGGACTTGACGGGGAAAAAGTATAGTCGTAATTCTCGAGGAGGGAATCAGAATGGGCTCGACAAACTCAAAAGGTTATGAAGGTGATGAGAAATGTATGTTTATACAAAGTAAGCGTAATTGTAAGTACTTAAACAAGTGGAAAGAAAGGTATGATTTTAGTGGTAAGTTACTTGTTGATTGTTGTAAATTAATGTCTGCTATTGCCAAAGATGCAACAAAAAGAAGGAAGGATAAAGACAAGTTGGGCTACCATGAAGCACGTCTGTGGCTTCAGAAAGCCAGATCGCGCAGAGACGGAAAGGAAAAAGAGAAGGAACAACTTACCAAAAGCTTTCCTCCAGAAGGGGGACAACGAGGTCTCCCACCGATCACCGGGTATGGCGAGTGCCCCCCCCCCCCCCCCCTCCGTTCACACCGGAGAAAAAGGGGGTGGCCTTGCCACCAGTGGAAGAAACCGTCGGATCGGACTCAACAAGGGCTCCAACCCCTGTACTGGAACAAAAACCAACCATTAAGGAAAGCGGCCAGCTGCACCCAGGTTTGCACAGTCCGAAAACCACTCGCTCAGGTACCGTTTATAATCTTCATGCAGGTCCTATATTTGAGCCTAAATCTCCACGGTCAATAAGACCAAGCAGGGCTGAAATGTATCCTATGATTGCAATGCCTAATCCAGATGCCGGCACAGTGGGGCCAATGTATGTGTACAGGCCATGGAATATGGAGGATATTAAAAAGGCACTGGAGGGCATTCCACATCCTAGAGATAATTTCACAAAGTGGCAGAGGGACTTTGGAAACCTGGTTGTAAGTTATCGTTTAAATACGGTAGAATATGAACAAGCGTTGCGAAGTCTTATCGGGTGTGATTGGTGTTTAATTGAAGGAGACTGGAATGCTATTGTAAATGGAGCACCCCTTCAGTGGGCACCAGGTCAGAATGATTATCATAACAGACGAATAGCTATTGAAAATCGAATAAGAGCACACTTCCAGAGAGGAGTCGATTACAATAAAATTAGGGAATGTACACAGAATAAAGACGAGCCTATGCTACACTATTTCTCCAGACTTAGGGTTGTCTTTGAGGCAAATAGTGGACAAGAAGTACCGATCCCGTGGGTGGATAATGGACCGTTTGCCCAACAGTTTAAAATCGAACTGTTAAACGGATTAAAACCCGAGATTAGTTTATATATAAAAAAGCACATGGTGGGATGGGAAACAAAGGCACTCAATGATGTAAAAGATTGGGCAGTACATGCGGAGGAAAACACCAAACAGAAAAAGATTGTAAAGAACGCTTATCTGGCCGATGTTGAGGAAATAAGCGAAAATACCGTCCCTGTATTCTACCGGGTAAAACAAGGAGATCAGGGGCGGGGATGCCAGAGAGGCAGAGGAAGAGGTAGAGGCAGAGATAGAGGGAGTAGGTCCCCAAGGGGGGAGGGATGTTTTGTCTGCGGAAAACTCGACCATTGGGTTCGAGATTGTCCCCAGGCTAAGCATATTACACTAAGAGAAGGCGAGGAGGGTTCAAGGTCCCGAAGCTATGACCGATCCTGACTGACCGAGGCTGAAGGGAGGGACAAATCTACCAGAGATACTCCCACTCCCCCAGCCGACAAAGAGCCTCTGCAAATATTGGATCTAGAAGAAATCTTCTACGCCTTACCAAAAGCCTACGATAAGTTTAATAGTGAATGGGGAAAGGATGACATTCTTATGCGATAGCATCTAATAAAAGACGAAGAGCCCCCGGGAACACTATACTCCAAGAATTCATTAACAGTAAAGTCCGCCACGGAGCATACTAACGTGGAGTTCTTGACAATACCACTTAAGTTCCAAGAACCAATATCTAATGTGTGTTGTGAGGAACAGGTACTGGTCTCAGCGACTTGTCCAGTAAATTTGCTAGGCCGAGATATTATGATGGGATTGTGGATTAGTATAATACCCACCACACATAGATGACCCAGATGTCAAAGCACAAGTGGATATTTTAACTGCTGCACTGCAAGCTTTGGATCTTGACTTTGAGGAAGAAAAATTTGTAGTCACTGTTTAATCAAACACAGTTGCAAACGGAATCTGCTGCAGTTGATCCAAGAAGGGTTGAGCAAGGCAATGTGTCTTTAACTGCCGACATTTCAGCCACCGTTGAGGAAGACTGTGTTAGTGATACAATGCATATCGACCAATCACACATTGCACCACCCTTCTCTACAATGGTAACAGATAACAGCAGGAATTGGGGCTTCAGAGCTGATCTTTCCGAACAACTTATTTTGCTGCTGGAACTGTACAACCCCAAAGATGTGTATAACTATCTGCGCCCCTTATCTCTCAGCCTCTGTGCGGATAAGGCATCTTCAGTCCGATGGATTGCCTACAGACTGGTGAGTGAGATGATCAGAAAATGTTATGCAGCTTCAACTCCTGCTTTAGCGGTGGACTTGATCAGTGAACTTGTTGATAAGTTTTTCCACAGTGTGAAGTGGTCAGGTCGTCAAGCCTTTGTATTTGTCTTTGTCGCCAGGCAGTGATAGAAGATGATTATATACCAATAGCACAATTTGCTGAGCATTTGATGCCACATTTGCTACAGCTAACATCTGATCCTGTGCCAAACGTCAGAGTACTGTTAGCAAGAACTTTGAGGCAAACCCTAATGGAAAATGGATGAAGTGGAAAAACAGGAGGATGGACTGTGGAGAATTGCCTGTGTTATGAGCCATGGGGTAACCCATGTCTCAACAGGAGGAATGGTGCAACTAGTCGAGAAGGTGTTCAAAACCTATGGGTTCACGAGTTATGCAAAGAAGTACTGCGAAACGTGCGAGATATGTGCCAGGTACAATCCACAAGGAAACATGAAGAAACAACAAGGGAAGTACCCACAACCAAGGTACCCATTTCAAAATTTAAATATGGACTTTATTGAATTAACCCCCTCGCAAAGGAAGAAATATTGTTTAGTGATTATTGATGTATTTTCCCGATGGGTTGAAGTTTTTCCCTCTGCCAATGCGGATGCATTGACAGTGGCAAAAGCTCTCCTCAGGGACATAATAATAAATAATAATAATAAATACTTTATTGATCCCCTCAGGGAAATTCAGATGTCCAGAAGCCCCCAACCAACAAACCCACAGATTCAAAACGAACGCAGACAGAAAATACATAGAATACAATGTGGACACTACCTGAGAGCAATAAATACTTAAAAAGACCAATAATTAACAATTAAAAATTAAAAATTGCAAAATGCATCCCCCTACAGCCTAGCGGTCCGAATTATAAAATCTAATGGCTGCAGGGGTGAAGGATCTCCTGAACCGCTACGTTCTACAGGGCAGGGAGAGGAGCCGGTTGTTGTTCCGAGTGCTCTTTTGACTCTCCAGAATTAATGGAGGGGTTGCCCGGGGTTTTTCAGGATGGCCTGCACCTTGTGCCTCATACGCCTCTCAAGCACATCCATCCCAGAGTCTACTCTCCCCTCCAGCACTGAGCTAGCTCGTTTAACCAGTTTGACCAGCTTCTTGTTGTTTTTTGCACTAATGCTGTTGCCCCAGCAGACAACAGCGTAGAAAATAACACTTGCAACCACAGTGTTGTAAAACATGTGCAGCATATCATTAGACACATTGAAGGATTTGAGCCTTCTGAGGAAAAAGAGTCTGCTCTGGCCTTTTTTGTAGAGGGAGTCAGAGTTGACAGACCAGTCCAGTTTGTTGTCAAGGTGCACTCCAAGGTATTTATATGTCTGCACCACCACAATGTCAGCCCCTGCAGCGTTGACCGGCCGAAGGGGGAGCTTGGACCTGCCAAAGTTAACCACCATCTCTTTAGTCTTAGTTGTGTTCAGGATGAGACAGTTCTCTTCACTCCAGGCACAAAAGGCACTGGTCAAGTTCCTGTATTCCTCCTCCTGCCCGTTCCTTACACATGCCACAATCGCTGTATCATCTGAATATTTCTGTACGTGGCATGTGTCAGACTTATAGTTAAGGTCTGCTGTATACAGGGTGAAGAGGAACGGGGCCAGAACCGTTCCCTGTGGGGCTCCAACATTGCACACCACTGTGCCAGAGACACTGGTCCCCAGCTTGACAAACTGTGGTCGACCCGTCAGGTAGTCGTATATCATACCAAGGTTCAGGATACCAGAGAAAATATATAGTGACAATGGGAGCCATTTTGTCAATGAGGTAATAGAGAAGCTCACGGTGACCCTAAAGATACAATTAAAACATCACTGCTCTTACCACCCACAGTCTGCAGGGTTAGTAGAAAGGACTAATGGAATTATTAAAAGCAAATTAAGGAAGGCAATGGCAGAAACAGGAATTTCCTGGATAGATTGTCTCCCATCAGTCTTATTAAATATGAGAATGCTGCCAAGTACGAGGGGAATGTCCCCATACAAAATATTGTATGGTAAACCATTCCAATACCCTGTTCTACAAAAGCTTTCTGAGACAGTAAGTGAAGATAGTACCCTAGCACAGTACATGAAGAAAATGCTAATAAACAAATCTCGTGTGTTGAAAGGTTTAACAGGTCTTGACCAAGCGGAAGGGGATCTCGTGGAGGAATTAAAGCCAGAAGACTGGGTGTTCGTAAAAATTATCAAAAGAAAAGGGTGGTCAAGCCCTCGGTGGGAAGGTCCGTATCAAGTACTACTTACTACTCCCACTGCGGTAAGAATTGCCGAAAGGCCAACGTGGGTACATATCACACACGGCAAAAGAGTAAAAATCCCAAGTAGATTAGGAGAAAGGGGGACCGACGACGGCTGACAGCCTGTATAGGTCCAGTAACGATCGGAAACCTACACCTCCGAAACCATGAAGTGGGGGCTGATTATTCTGAGTGGAATTGCATTAATCACCACAGCCTATGCGAAGTATACAATATACCTGACCCGAGGAAGTAGTAGCACTTTTGAAATCGACCCATGTCAGTATAAAACTGACAGTTGCGAGGACAAAGCATACGTAACGGATGGGGTGTATGTCTGTCTAGCACCCTGTTCGAAATGGCATTATGTTTTCCAACACTATGAGGCCTCAGGCTAGAAAGAGACCGAAATGGAGCAATACCAGCGATGGTCGTTAAAAAGAAAGTCCTACACCCATACGAACCCTGGCTGGAGTAACCGGGGAAGATGGGGAAATACACAGCCTACTTGGAAAACGTATATAACCGTGAGAAACATCCAGAAGAAAGATGTAGGGTGGTATTACGTGTGTGTCGAAGTTAGTTGGAAGGATCCCTGTAGCCAGTTGGAAGTGAGAGAAGTCGAACCAGCAGGCACTGAAGTTACAGTAAGGCCCAGGTAGATAAGGAAACTCGGCCACCACCAAAGACAGGAGAACAAGTAATTAAGGTCATCCCAGTAGCAGACCTCCGGAAGAGTCTGGAAATTGAGACTGGATATACGGATGATAATGCATGGCTGGAATGGATGCGTTACACAGCTAAGTCCTTAGACAGGACGGATTGTTATGCTTGTGCATCCGCAAAACCACAACTTATTCCAACACCCTTCCCGTTAAATTTTACCAACTCACCAGGCGGAGTCAAGTGCATGTTATCATTGTACCTTAGTAAACGCAAGCCACAGAATGAGAATTGCACAGATTTGCATTTTCTATTCCCCCCCATAGTTAAGGACATGATCCCACCTCCATTCACTGTACCAACCGACGGAAAATGTAATTGTTTCACTAGATGGGATCTTGGAGGTAAGGAGCTGGGAACACTGGAGTTATGCGAGATTATAGTAAACGTTTCCGTTCCTGCCCCTGTACTATCATCTGGTCCCTTGTCAGGGTTGGACACAACTGCTCTGGTTGAACATGAGGTCGGGAGGGCAGATGTTTGGTGGTACTGTGGAGGGAGAATATTGAGGGCAAAGCTACCTAAGAACTGGAAAGGTACCTGTGCATTGATACAGCTGATGATGCCGTTTACTCTCGTAACACTGAAAGATGTGAAGGAGAAATCCGAGACAGGGAATAGAGTGAAAAGGGAACTTGCTAAAGGTTCTTTAGATGCACACATTTACATAGATGAAATTGGAGTGCCCAGAGGGGTTCCAGATGAATTTAAGGCACGCAATCAGATAGCTGCAGGATTTGAGTCTGTCATCTTCTGGTGGTCAACCATTAATAAAAATGTAGATTGGATAAATTACTTATATTATAATCAGCAGCAATTTATCAATTATACAAGAGATGCTGTGAAAGGGTTAGCCGAACAACTAGATCGGACCAGTCTAATGGCCTGGCAGAATAGAATGGCCTTGGACATGCTACTAGCAGACAAGGGAGGAGTATGTGTAATGTTCGGATCATCTTGTTGTACCTTTATTCCAAATAATACCGCACCTGATGGGTCAGTCTCCAGGGCCCTGGCTGGACTCACTTCACTGGCAGAGGAATTGGCTGAGAATTCAGGAGTCGTCACCTCCTGGACTTGGTTCCTGGACTCATGTTTCGGGAAATGGAAAAATGTTGTTATTTCTGCACTAACCGCTTTCATAGTCATTGCAGGGGTACTGGTCTGCCTGGGCTGCTGCATCATCCCCTGTGTGAGAGGACTCGCCCAGCAACTGATTGAAACGGCCCTCACTAAGAAAATGATTATGTTATAAGAACTAATACCAACCAAAGCAGAAGCGAGACAATGCTATGAAATTGACTTGAGAGAAACATTCCTGACTGATTGAACCCTCACGAATGATCGAACTACAGAAAGTCGAGAGAACATGTGGTTCTGTGAAGAAACTTGGGGACTTCAACTCGAAGGACATAAATTTGTTTTAGATTATAATTCAGTAAATTTGTATAAAGAGGAGGAAAATGATGGAAACATTTATGTAACTATTTCCTTGTGTATTCTATCTGTGTCTGCACAAGATTGTTTACCGAAACTGCCTAGGGCACAAGTAATTGACAGGTCTCGGAGATTAAGAGTCTATCACAGAACTTGCAGAACGACTAATCTTGCTCCAGTGTAACTTTCCACAGCTAAATGTTATTTCCTTTGAATTCTGAGTGTCCTTGTTCATTACCATTTGTCTGGATGCTTTTTGTCTAAATCAATGTATAAAAGAGATGGTTTTCAGCATTAGCTCAGAGACGACTCCCACAGACACTTGGGCTCTGTGTGACTCTCTCTCTCTCATAATAAAGTTCGTTCAGTTTCTACCTCCGTTTTTGTAATAGTCTTTGTTGGAAAATTTCTAACAGGGATCAGCGGTAGTGATGTCATTGAATGTCAGAGCATATTAAGAACAACACTGGGAGAGCGAGTCCCGTATGTTTTTCAAATATTGCACTGAGATAATGGAAGAAATCGACAGGAGGTCAAGGTCTGAATTCAAAAACCAAGGACATGCATGGAACACTAAAGAAAGTTCAGTATCTGAGGTTCAATTGACCAGATCCACAAATGGTGCAGCTGTTAGAGCTGCTGCCTTCCAATGCCAGAATTCTAGGTTTGATCCTGACCTCAGATCCCGTTTGTATGGAATTTGCGCAATCTCACTGTGACCGTGTGGGCTTCCTCTGGGCGTTTTGGTTTAATCCCACAATCCCAAGAGACTTGCGGATTTGTAGGTTAATTGACCTCTGTAAAACTGCCCCTAGTGTGTAGAGAGTGAATGGAAAAGTGGGATAATATCCAACTAATATGAACGGGTGAACGATGATCAGCATGATGGGCCAAAGAGCATGTTTCCATGGTATACCTCTAAAATGGAAGTACAATTTCCCAGATGTGGCAACACCAGTCTCAAACTACTCTAAGCTTCATACCAAGCATCTCCATTTCTCAAGAACAACATCTAAAGCTCAGAGACACCTTGTATTCACATGCTTTCTATTAATACAGTCCTCAAAATTACATTTCACACACTTATACACTCTCAGCCGATCAGCATTAATAATCTGAAAGCATTGTGCTTCTGAGGCTGGTTAGCTCCAGAATCAGTGGACAATCCAGCCCAATATCGTCAATGATTTAACATCCCAAGGCTCTTTGGGGAAGCAAAACAGGGCTCTCACTTAATTTTTTTTCGCCGTTGCCAGCCGGGCAACCTTGGCAGCTTTTTAGGTTGCCGAATGACAGTTTACGTGGTCATTTAGGTGGATGCAGCAAAATTATAATACAGTATCTCAACTTTTTTTACACGTTGCAACGAATGCAATTTCTATTTTTTCTTTCCACTTGCAAACAAAAATGTGGTTGGATTATTCAGCGTATGATCAACCTATTGTCAATAAATCCTGGACCATGGTAACATATAATTATCATGACATGGCCATAGCACGAGTCTTTGCCTCTTGAATCTTCAATCATCAATCTCTGTTGTGCCCAGTCACAGCAAGGTAAGTTGATAAAAAATTGAATCGATCTGTTTGATACCTTTGAAGGTAGACGCAGTGACATCAAGAGGGGAAAAATAGATACATAATATCCCTTCTGCTCTAGGATTTTGTAATTTAAAAGAAATAAAGAGAATGGAAGTGTCCTTTGATTTTATTTTTCTTGTAACATACTTGTTACTGTTTTATTATTGCCTGACTAGTCCTATACCATACTTTTGAATGTACATAGTACTTCTTTTACTCTGTGCCCACTAAGAAGATGAGTCATGGAAGTAGGTGACTATATTGAATCAATCATGGAACTTGGCAAGTGTCCAGCAGGGCATTAAAAACGGCTGAAGTGGTTATTTATTTATTTTTGGTGGGAGGAGGGGGGGGATATCAAAGTTAAATGACCAGAAACATTATATTTGTGAGAACTTGTGTAACTATTCTGCTTGATATTTGAACCATCTCCGGAAAAGCAAAGTAAAGACACAGCTGTTCAAACACTTCTAAAAGTCACTTTAATTGTCATCTGAGTCACTCTTGAGCAGAGCATCCTCCTCATCAGACTTGTCACTGTCAGGGTGAGGTCCCGAGGCAGATGCTGCAGCTGAGTCTTCTCCTGTGTCAGGCCTCCTTTCCCACGTCCCTCCTGTATGCCACAAGTTGATGGCTGGCTGGGGATCAAAGTCCTTGATGTTACTGGCCTGCAGCATGATGAGGAGCTGATCCGTCACCTGGTCGTCCTGGAGGGAACTTCTGATGGTGGTCTTCAGCTGCTTCAGCCGGTTGAAGCCTCGCTCAGCCTCAGCTGAACTTGCCGGTATGGTAAGGACGAGGTCAAGGAGAGTGCAGATGTTGGGTAGCTCTTCTGGTGTGGGACTTCAGGAACACCATGCTGTATCACAACAACCCTTTCAGCAACATGGCTGTTACTTGGCACTACACTGGAGCATTAGGGGGAGATTCAATGTCCAAATTTCGGGGTGGGTTTTTGATGAAAAAGTGGGGAGGACTGGCAAGCGAGAGACAGAGACAGAGAGATACAGAAAGGGCAGAGGCAGAGATAGACAGAGGCGGAGACAGAGACAGATAGAAAGACAGGGACAGCGACAGGTACATGGATAGGACAGGTTTGGAGGGATAAGGACCAAACGCGGGCAGGTGGCTTTGCAGTTTCTCTCCCCCTCCCGTGGGTTAGGGATTTAAGGGCCTGTCCCACTTGGGCGACATTTTCGGCGACAGCCTGAAAAGAGGTTGTCAGGTAGTGGTCGGGACGTGACGCGTTGTGACGCATGTAATGACAGGCGGTGTCTCCCTGTTGCCCCACGATTTTGGAATGTTCAAAATCCAGGGGCGACATTTGGGTGTCTCATCATGTCGTGCGCTGTGTCACACGCTGACGTATGCTGCCCTGTTAGTGACACCTGGTTAGGGTTAGGGACCACAGATGGGCTGTAAAATATTCTTCCTTCAATGCATGGATTTTAAACATTAATATATTACATTTAATACAATAAAATCAACTGTGCAAATGAAAAGATGTCTGAATCGTTCAGTTTTATCTTGCATTGGTCCGCTTCCAGATCCAAATCACCGTCTCTAACTTTCCACAGGGATGGATTCAGTGAGTGTAGACTGAACTCCCTTCTACTCCCCTCTTCCCCCCTCCGGCCCCATCCCTCCTTCTCCAATCCCACCCTTCTTCCCTTACTCCCTTCTTCCTCCTCCCCGCTCCACTCTTTTCCCCCTTCTCCACTCTCCCCCCTTCCCTCACATCCCCTTTTCCCCCTCTCCCTCCCTTCTCCCATCACCCCCCTCCCCCCACTTTCCCCGACGCCCCCCATTTGTGGACCGAGCCTGTGACACCTAGATCCCACTAATAGTGCTGCACAAAGTCTACTCCACATCATCTGTTTTAGTAACATTGACTATGGGATAAATGCAGACTTTGGGAACACCCCCTTCCCCCCCCCCCCTCATCCGCCCCCTCGCCTTGCTTCAAAATGGGTGCTGGGTATTTAGACTCAGTGGCCGGATTAGATGGGTGCTACTGATACATTGAAACATTGCCTGCATCCAGTTGCAAAGCCCGCTGCATCTGGGGGTTTGGAGAGACCATTGGGAGAGAGATCTGCCTCTGGGACAACTCGTGGCCAACAGTTTAGTTCCCATGCAGAATATTGGGGGTTCGAGTCCAGTGACTGTTTTACGTGGGTCAGACACTGACACTCCACAGTCGTTGAAAAAAAATCGCAAAGTGGGACAGGCCCTTTAAGGGAACAACAGCAACAGAACAATTTGCAGCGGTGTCGAGCGCCAATTCGCTGCCTGAGCCGCTGGTTCACAAACAAGCAGCAACTCCACAGGGCAAGGCAGGGAACAAGGATAAGGTAGAAGTTCTCTGAGAAACGCCGGTACAGTTTGCATCAGGCCGTCCGCTGTCCACATCAGCCAAACTTCCCTTCGCTTGCCAAGCCGGAAAAAATGACACGGCTTTTAGGTTGCCTGGTGGGACTTTAGGTGGCCATTGGCAACCGGGCAACCGTTAATTTCGAGCCCTGCAGTCCTACGGAGCCACATTCATAAATTCTAGGAGCAGAATTAGGCAATTCGACCCATCAAGTAAACTCCGCCATTCAATCATGGCTGATCTATCTTTCCCTCTCAACCCCATTCTCCTGCTTTCTCCCCATAACCCCTCACACACTAACATTAGATGTTAGAACAGTTTGTAGAGATTTCATCAACACCATATTAATTTTTTATAACTTTTTTTTATTTTGCATTCATCTAGAATCACTCTTGAACAGTAGCATTGAAGGAAAACGTGAATGTTAACAACATTTCAAAAGTCTCCATTCTGTCAATGTTATTGCAATAATTCGATGGGATAGGGAACCTTGCAATGTTTATTGTGGTACAGGCTATTGTTCATCCTTTGAGATTAACAAATAATAATCTGATGATCCAGAACAGATAATAATTTTATTCGCAGACTGGACCTTGCAAAACCACATTGGAATTGCCTTCATAAAAAAATGTTCACCTGAAGACTCACAAAAAAATGATTTGGCAACATAGCCAAAACCAGCGCCCATGCTCGCCATGACAGCCTTTGCACTTGCAGTTAATCCAAGGGCTCCTTGAAGAATAGAAGAAAAATATATTTGTCATATTTTCCCACGACATAGAAAGTTCCCGAGGATTGGCGGGTAGCTAATGTAACCCCACTTTTAAAAAAGGGAGGGAGAGAGAAAACGGGGAATTACAGACCAGTTAGTCTAACATCGGTAGTGAGGAAAATTCTGGAGTCAGTTATCAAAGATAGGATAGCAGCACATTTGGAAAGTGGTGAATTCATTGGACAAAGTCAGCATGGATTTATGAAAGGTAAATCATGTCTGACGAATCTTATAGAATTTTTCGAGGATGTAACTAGTAGAGTGGATAAGGGAGAACCAGTGGATGTGTTATATCTGGACTTTCAGAAGGCTTTTGACAAGGTCCCACATAAGAGATTAGTATACAAATTTAAAGCACATGGTATTGGGGGTTCAGTATTGATGTGGATAGAGAACTGGCTGGCAGACAGGAAGCAAAGAGTAGGAAAAAACGGGTCCTTTTCAGAATACTAATAATAATAATAAATTTTATTTATGGGCGCCTTTCAAGAGTCTCAAGGACACCTTACAAAAATTTAGCAGGTAGAGGAAAAACATGTAAGGGGAATGAAATAAATAGTAGAGACATGACTAGTACACAAAGTAAAGACAGAATACAAATCAAAACACAATATGAGGTAATTAATGCACAGATGAAAAGGGAGGGGGACGTGGGGCTAAGGATAGGCAGAGGTGAAGAGATGGGTCTTAAGGCGGGACTGGAAGATGGTGAGGGACACGGAATTGCGGATCAGTTGGGGGAGGGAGTTCCAGAGCCTGGGAGCTGCCCTGGAGAAGGCTCTGTCCCCAAAACTGCGGAGGTTGGACTTATGGATGGAGAGGAGTCCGGCTGATGTGGATCTGAGAGACCGTGAGGGTTGGTAGGGGGAGAGGAGGTCAGTGAGATATGGGGGGGGGGGGGGCAGAAGGTGGAGGGCTTTGTAGGTGACGATCAGGATTTTGTAGGTGATCCGGTGGGAGATGGGAAGCCAGTGAAGTTGTTTGAGGACTGGAGTGATGTGATGCCAGGATTTGGTGTGGGTGATGAGTTGGGCGGCTGCGTCTGGACCAGTTGGAGTCGGTTGATGTAGGTGGAGCTGATGCCAAGGAGAAGTGAGTTGCAATAGTCCAGTCGGGAGGAGATGAAGGCATCGATGAGTATTTCAGCAGCTGGGAGGTGTGAGAGAGGGTCTGAGTTTGGCGATGTTGCGGAGATGAAAGAAGGAGGTTTTAATGACATGGCGGATGTGAGGTTCAAGGGAGAGGGTGGAATCAAAGATCACGCCAAGGTTGCGGGCCTGGGGAGATGGGGAGACAGTGGTGCCGTCGATGGTGAGAGTGGGGTTATTGATTTTGCTGAGTGTGGCTTTGGAGCCTATGAGGAGGAATTCTGTCTTATCGCTGTTGAGTTTGAGGAAGTTATGTTGCATCCAGGTTTTTATAGCTGACAAACAGGAGTTGATATGGGAGAGGGGGGGGGTTGTGGGGGGATTTGGTGCCAAGGTAGATCTGGGTGTCATCGGCGTAACAGTGGAAGTCCAGGTTGAAGTGGCGGAGTATCTGACCAAGGGGGAGGATGTAGATGATGAAGAGGAGGGGGCCGAGTACGGAGCCTTGGGGAGCGCCTTGAGTGACTGTGGCTGTAGCAGAGGTGTAGTTGTGGAGAGAGATGAAGTGGGATCTGTTGGAAAGGTAGGAACGGAGCCAGCTGAGTGCAGAGCCTTCAATGCCAAGGTCTTTGAGTCTGGTAAGCAGGATGTTATGGTTCACTGTATCGAAGGCTGCGCTCAGGTCGAGGAGGATGAGGATGTTGAGGGAACCAGTGTCAGCAGAGGTGAGGAGGTCGTTGAGGACTTTGAGGAGAGCAGTTTCTGTGCTATGGAGGGGGCGAAAGCCAGATTGGAGGGGTTCAAGTAGGTTATACGCAAGGAGGTGGGAATGAAGTTGCGACGCAACGATACGCTCCAGGGTTTTTGAAAGAAAGGGGAGGTTTGAGATTGGGCGGTAGTTAATGAGAGAGGAGGGATCAAGACCAGGTTTCTTTAAGATTGGTGTGACAGCAGCAGTTTTGAAAGCGGAGGGGACAATTCCTTGGGTCAATGAGGAGTTGAAGAGATTAGTGACGTAGAGGCAGAGAACGGGGAGGCAGGACTTCAGCAGGGGAGTGGGGAGAGGGTCGAGGGAGCAGGTAGTGGGTTTGGAAGAGCTGATGAGTTTGGAGATTTCAATAGGGGTGACCAGGTCAAACTGGGAGAGGAAGCAGTGTGGAGGAGGTGTAAGGAGGTGCAGGGGTAAGGAGGGGCAGGCAGTGACTAGTGGGGAACCGCAAGGCTCAGTGCTGGGACCCCAGCTATTTACAATATATATTAATGATCTGGATGAGGGAATTGAATGCAACATCTCCAAGTTTGTGGATGACACGAAGCTGGGGGGCAGTGTTAGCTGTGAGGAGGATGCTAGGAGGCTGCAAGGTGACTTGGATAGGTTGGGTGAGTGGGCAAATGCATGGCAGATGCAGTATAATGTGGATACATGTGAGGTTATCCACTTTGGTGGCAAAAACAGGAAAGTAGACTGTTATCTGAATGGTGGCCGATTAGGAAAAGGGGAGATGCAACGAGACCTGGGTGTCATGGTACACCAGTCATTGAAAGTAGGAATGCAGGTGCAGCAGGCAGTGAAGAAAGCAAATGGTATGTTAGCATTCATAGCAAAAGGATTTGAGTATAAGAGCAGGGAGGTTCTACTGCAGTTGTACAGGGTCTTGGTGAGACCACACCTGGAGTATTGCGTACAGTTTTGGTCTCCTAATCTGAGGAAGGACATTCTTGCCATAGAGGGAGTACAGAGAAGGTTCACCAGACTGATTCCTGGGATGGCAGGACTTTCATATGAGGAAAGACTGGATAGACTCGGCTTGTACATGCTGGAATTCAGAAGATTGAGGGGATATCTTATAGAAACTTACAAAATTCTTAAGGGGTTGGACAGGCTAGATGCAGGAAGATTATTCCCGATGTTGGGGGAGTCCAAAACTAGGGGTCACAGTTTGAGGATAAGAGGGAAGTCTTTTAGGACCGAGATGAGAAAATCATTTTTTACACAGAGAGTGGTGAATCTGTGGAATACTCTGCCACAGAAGGTAGTTGAGGCCAGTTCATTGGCTATATTTAAGAGGGAGTTAGATGTGGCCCTTGTGGCTAAAGGGATATGGGGGTTTGGAGAGAAGGCAGGGATTGGATACTGAGTTGGATGATCAGCCATGATCATATCGAATGGCGGTGCAGGCTCGAAGGGCCGAATGGCCTACTCCTGCACCTATTTTCTATGTTTCTATGTTTCTAAAGAGGACATTCAGCATAATTAGTTATGAGTTCAGAGATTAGTTTAGAGACACAGCATTGAAACAGGCCCTTCGGCCCACCGACCATCGATCAAACATCGTAAGGTTGATGTTATCCCATTTTCTCATCCACTTCCTACACACTAGGGGCAATTTACAGAGGCCAATCAACCTACAAACCCGCACGTCTGTGGGATGTGGGAGGAAACCCATGTGAGCACAGGGAGAACGTGCAAACTCCACACAAACAACACCTGAGGTCAGAGTTGAGCCCAGTGTCTCTGGTTCTGTGTGGCAACAACTCTACCAGCTGGGCTACAGTACATGACTATCGATCCCATTCCCCAACAGCCCATGTCCACGTGACATTTACTCCCCAATTTTCCTGCCTTCCATTAAGATTTGGAACTAATTACAGTTGGCAGTTAACTCACCAGCACAGGGAAACTGGAACACTCAGAGGAAGCTAACACAATCACTGGGAGAATGTGCAAGATCCACATTGACAGCAAGAGTAGTTAGAACCAAATGTGGCAGGTAGCAGCATTAACTTACGAGCAACTGTGCCGACTAAGCAGCACATAACTAAACATATAGCAATACAGGTCCACCAGTGATTTTCCTGCAATTGATGGTCCCGCACCTCCTTTAAATTACGAGAGGTGACATGATGTTCACTGGGTGGCCACAGGTGGCGCTGCGTGTGGCGAATGCACTTTCCGTCCCAAATAAGTTATTTGTTTACATCTGCAGCTGTTGCTTGGCTATATGCAATTCCAAGCTTATCTTGCTTACATATAACAGTAGCTATGGATTAGAAGCATGGTCCAAGTGACAGTCGTGGTGTTAAGCAGAAACACATTTAATATTTGTTTTAGGTACACAAAATTGCTGGGGAAACTCAGCGGGTGCAGCAGCATCTATGGAGCGAAGGAAATAGGCGACGTTTCGGGCCGAAACCCTTCTTCAATATTTGTTTTATTTAGGTTTCTGGCAGTCCATGATGATTCAGTGACATGGGAGAGGAATAATGAGTGGGTCAGAGGTACATTGGTGTATCATTATAACATGACCTCAGTTTTCCGGCAAAATGGATAATCTGGAAAGACTTTGGAACAAAGCGTGCCATAATAAAAAGCCTAAAATCATACCAACAGACTGCAAAGTTGCCACAACACCACCAGCCACTGTCGCTCCTCCATTCATAGCAGCAAACGTGGACATCGCACTTGCTGCCACAGATCCAGCTGTTATTCCAGTGGCAGTGAACCCGAGTGCCCCGACAGCAAGTGGGGCAGCAACCACTACAGTAACTGCAAAGTAGGACATAAAATTAGGTAATAAGAGAACTAAAAATGTGTGTGATAACACACCAATGCATTTGGCCTGTTGGCTGCCACCAATGAGAATGAGAGTCAACCATATTTAGTGGATCTGGAGACCAGGTAAAAAGGGTAGATTTCCCCTAAAGGACATTGGTGAATTATTTATTTTGTGGTGATTAATAATGAGAACTAATAAATTTGACCAATTCCAGTTTATTAATTGACTTTGAATGGAGGGACGTGAACTGTAATGTCTAGATCATTAACCAACTATTATAACCACTGTGCCACCATCTTTGAATGCCAAGTGATAATGTGACATCCAGTTGAGGTGCAGTTATTGGAGTGCTAGGGGAAACCCAATTTGTCAAAGGGCTTATTCTTTAGATGAGATAAGGCTTCAAATTAACCATTTGCTTCCACAGTGCAACAGAAGATGTCACATATAATGAACAGCAGTAGACAGGGAGTCCAGCTCTGGGCAACATTTCTCATGAAATAAATGTCACAGCACGTTATTTGTACATTTCCTGTTCATGAGCCATTTCCACCCACAAATTGGTTGCTACATCTGCTTTGGTAACAAGAGTGACTGCTTGTAAACATTTTGAGAAAGTTCAAGAAAATGTCACAACGTTCCATCAATGTAAACTGTTTATGTACCTGCACCTCCAGCAACCCAGGTAATTGTCGAACACCCTGTAAATGCAAGGACCAAATACAAACATTAGTCGAGTATTCAATAAGACCAAATGCAAGATTCTCATTAGACCTGGAGCGGACAAAATGTGTAGGAAAGAAGAAGGGCTCGACCCGAAATGTCACCCAGTCCTGTCCCGCTGAGTTACTCCAGCATTTTGTGTCTCCCTTCTCATTTGATCTGATGGCTCTACTTGTAACAAGTCGACCATGCTAAATTATGATACCTCTCTGCAGGTTTTTTGCAGGTTATTTCTGCAATGTCCAAAGTACTTTTCCTCATGATACAAGTGTAAATAATGACAGACGCAATTAATGTATAAAGGAGGAAGAGAATAAAATGAGAATAAACGAGGAAGAAAAACTAAAACAGATTCTTAAGCAATTCTGTAAGAAAGGGGATCTAAGCTGCTGATAGTGATCTTACAAAATGTTCCAGATGCTGCAACGTTTCTAATAGATTGGAAACCTCTAAATAGAATACACTATCCAAGAAGGGTAATACATAAGTCAGTGTGCAGGATGGATAGAATACAAGAGTAGGAAAATCTTGCTCATTTTATACAAGGCTATGAAAGCAATGACCTGGAGTTATTGCATCCAGTTTCATGCAGTAAAGTGTCTCAATCTCTGATGAAGGAGTCTTATGAGGAAAGGTTAAGTATATTGGGTCTGTAGTCCTTTGTGTTTAGAAATGTAGCTGATCTTTTGAAATATTAAAGATACCAAGTGGCTTAATTTGACTAGGATGATTTTCCCGGTGAGGTAATCTCGAAATATAACAATGTCTCACTTAAGTCCATTTAAGAGCGTTATGTGAAAGTTGTAAATCTACTTCAGGTAACTGAGAATGTCAAGTCAGGAAGTATATGAAAGGCTGAGAAAGAGTTTTGGACTTTATGGAGATAATGGGGAATCAATAGTCATGAGAGTCACAAGGCAGTTTTCTCAAAACTATAACTTTAGGTACAAAACTTAATCAACGTCACTTGCAGACCCACGTATCTTTGAACCACTCTGCTCTTTTGTATTCATCGTTGTTTACTTAGTGAGCTTCATGCAAACAAGGAATTTCATTGCACCCTGGTGTATATATAGAACATTAAAGTGAATCTGAGTCTTAAATCCGTTGTGCTGCTGCAAAGTGGGGAATTGCTTCCACATTCAGTCCGCCAGCGCTTGTATCAATGAACACGTGAAAAAGGAAAGAAATGCAAGCAAAGCAAGTGCCTCCCTACAGCACAATATTAACAGTAAAAATTAATCCATATGCATTATGTTGGGAGAAAGGAGGGTGAGAAGATGAGGGTTGAGTGGAAAGAAATGGAAGTTACCTATTTCAACCGAAGGTATGCTTGAACCTATAAAAGAGCAGATTAATAGCAGAATTAGATCATTTTAATATTTATTTTTCATATACAAACACTCACGCCAACTATTTCACCAATCCCCCATTCCCTTGCCAGATGTGTTAACTTCCTTCAACACGTCGTCTTTTGGTGAAAATATTGATATTGTCCATCACAAATTACACTGCATCTTGGGTAATAATTTCTAACTGTTATCTACCTCACAAACTTTATTCTCAATGTTCTCCATTTTGATGGGTCTCAGGGATCTTAAGCTTCCATCCGTGCTCATCCTCATTCTATGTGAATGATTTTCTTCTTGTCCTTTGAGTAGTGTCTCTTGTTAATACCTTTTCTCAATCCTCCTTTGGACCATTTCCCCATTTAGGCAGCACAGTTGCCAACTGCAATTGTTAGTTCGTTTTTTTCCCTCTAACGTTGATTTTTGTTGTGATTGTTAGAGTTTAGAGATGCAGTCTCTAATAGGCCATTCGGTCCACCAAGTCCATGACAACCGTGGATCACCCATACACTCGTTCCATGTCCTACACCCTACGACCAATTTAGAGAAGACAATTAACCTGTAGACCAGGACATTTTGGAGCGCGGACAGATACCGGAGAACACGGAGAAAACCCATGCAGACACAGGGAGAATGTACAAACTCAGCACAGACAGTCAGGGGTGGAAACCACTATCAAAACATGGGGGGACACAATTTCTTGGCAGCCCGCGCACACTCACACACACACACACACACACACACACACACACACACACACACACACACACACACACACACACACACACATACACACACACACACACACACACACACACACATACACACGCGCCCGCACGCATGCGCACACACACACGAGGCTTCGGAAGCTTCAGCCGCGTGTCCTGTGGACGGTAATATCGGGAGCTGACCTGGCTGGTGACCGACTCCGAACTCCAGCAACAGCAGCTTTGTCCGTCCCGAATCGGTCCGTTCGCGGGGCCTTTCATCGCCCGGCACTGCGTAAAATTGGCCGGCGGGGCGAACGGGCCGATTTAGCCCTTAGAAAGAGTCTGATACCCGCTTGAATCTTTGTTTTTCACCAAATTTCAAAATCCCGATTACAAAACATGGTCCCCCACCTCTCAAAACATGGGAGGGACATGTTTCCCCCCCCCCCCCCCGAATGGAAGTTACCTTTTTCATACGAAGGCAGGCTTGAACCTATAAAAGGGCAGATTAATAGCAGAATGAGATCATTTTAATATTCATTTTTCATATACAAACACTCACGCCAATTATTTCCCTTTGTCACCAATTGCCAGATTGTGTTAACTTCCTCCAACACTTTGTCTTTTGGTGAAAATATTGATATTGTCCATAACAAATTACACTGCATCTTCGGTAATAATTTCTAACTGTTATCTACCTCACAAACTTTATTCTCAATGTTCTCCATTTTGATGGGTCTCAGGGATCTTAGGGCGGCAGTGGCCGGACAGCGCTGACCTTGGGGGGAGAGTCGGGGCTGTCCCGAGGGATGCGCTCCTTCGGCTGTTTACACCTTGGTGCTCTGGTTCAGAGCAAAGATACTAGAGCATTTGATTCAGAGTGCTCAGTCACCCTCCACAATTATTTACAGCGCAAATATTTACAATTTTGGCGGTTTTTAACAGGTAAGAAAGTATACGTTTCGAGTGTTAACAGTGTATGCCGGAAGCTGCCATGTCCTCCAGATGGATTGAGCTGCTCCGTGCGTCACGCCCTTTGACCCGATGATCTTACGTGCAACCCCCCCCATACCTTTTCTCAATCCTCCTTTGGACTAGTTCCCCATTTAGGTGATAATGTCGCCAACTTCAATTGTTAGTTCGTTTTTTCCCCTCTAACTTTGACTTTTGATGCTATTGTTTAGAGTTCAGAGATGCAGTGTAGAAATAGGCCATTCAGTCCACCAAGTCCACGCCGACTGTTGATCACCCATACACTAGTTCCATGTCCTACACACTAGGGTCAATTTAGAAAAGCCGATTAACCTGTAGACCAGGACATCTTTGGAGCGTGGACAGAAACCGGAGCACATGGAGAAAACCCAGACACAGGGTGAATGTACAAACTCAGCACAGACGGTACCCATGTGCGAATGCTCTTTCCGTCCCAAATGAGTTATTTGTTTACATCTGCAGCTATGCAATTCCATGCTTATCTTGCTTACATATAACAGTAGCTATGGATTAGAAGCATGGTCCAAGTGAGAGTCGTGGTGTTAAGCATAAACACATTTAATATTTGTTTTATTTAGGTTTCTGGCAGTCCATGATGATTCAGTGACATGGGAGAGGAATAATGAGTGGGTCAGAGGTACATTGTTGTATAATTATAACATGACTTCAGTTTGACCGGCAAAATGGATAATCTGGAAAGACTTTGGAACAAAGGGTGCCATAAAATCGATGGTGCACCTGTATTTGCATAATCCCTGAATAATTAAAATCTGGATTTTATTCCTGCACTCAGTTTTTATGCACAACAGCAAACACTTACAGGAACACTGGTCAACAGGATGGATGTACACTGCAGCGTTCACATGAGACCAGTGGGCAATGCTTTTGCAACAAAAAAAAGGACACGGGTGCTGGAGTAACTCAGAAGATCAGCCAGCATCTCTGGAAAACATCAGACTGAAGAATGATCCTGACCAGAAATGTCACTTATCTATGTTCTCCAGAGATGCTGCCTGACATGCTGGGTAGTTCAGTAGTTTGTCTCTTTTTTTTGGGACCTAAGATGAATTATTTCCCTTCTGCTATATTCGGTGCTGCACTCCATTTCTGATATTCAATGACAGTGAAAAGCACATTCACGACATCAATGCCAGGGGTTCAGCATGAATGTTTTCACTTCTTCACTCTTAAAATTATCTCTCTCTATTCGTCCTTTTATGCCTTTTCTGATTTAAAATCAGCAATCTAATGAACGGCAACATTTTGTTATCAATTGTTTTTGCTTTTACTTGGTATTTTACCAGTTTCTCTTTGAATAAAGAAAATCAGAGGAAACATTTGATTAGGCTGCCCACTCAGCTATATTAACTATGCTGCTAATTTCTGTTTATCAATATCCACATTAAATAACTAACTGAGGAACCTCTGATCCTCAAAAACCATACCCATATACCTATACTTGTACCTGGAGGGAAAGCTTATGTCATTGGGCTAGTGATTAAATTTAGAGCAATATGTTTCATTGTTTTACTCAATTTTCTTAATAAAAAGCATAAAATCATACCGGCAGCCAGCAAAGTTGCCACAACACCACCTGCCGCTGTTGCTCCTCCATACCAAGACATCATAGTTGCTGCCGCAGATCCAGCTGTTATTCCAGCGGCAGTGAACCCGAGTGCCCCGACAACAAGTGGGGCAGCAACCACTGCAGTAACTGCAAAGTAGGACATAAAATGAGGTGATAAGAGAACTAAAAATGTGTGTTATAACACACCAATGCATTTGGGCTGTTGGCTGCCACCAATGAGAATTTAAGAGTCAACCATATTTGGTGGATCTGGAGACCAAGTAAAAAGGGTAGATTTCCCCTAAAGGACATTGGTGAATTATTTATTTTGTGGTGATTAATAATGAGAACTAATAACTTTGATCAATTCCAGTTTATTAATTGACTTTGAATGGAGGGACGTGAACTGCAATGTCTAGATCATTAACCAACTATTATAACCACTGTGCCACCATCTTTGAATGCCAAGTGATAATGTGACATCCAGTTGAGGTGCAGTTATTGGAGTGCTAGGGAAAATCCAATTTGTCAAAGGGCTTATTCTTTAGATGAGATAAGGCTTCAAATTAACCATTTGCTTCCACAGTGCAACAGAAGATGTCACATATAATGAACAGCAGTAGACAGGGAGTCCAGCTCTGGGCAAAATTTCTCATGAAATAAATGCCACAGCACGTTATTTGTACATTTCCTGTTCATGAGCCATTTCCATCCACAAATTGGTTGCTACATCTGCTTTGGTAACAAGAGTGACTGCTTGTAAACATTTTGAGAAAGTTCAAGAAAATGTCACAAGGTTCCATCAATGTAAGCTGTTTATGTACCTGCACCTCCAGCAACCCAGGCAACTGTCGAACACCCTGTAAATGCAAGGACCAAATACAAACATTAGTCAAGTATTCAATAAGACAAAATGCACGATTCTCATTAGACCTGGAGCGGACAAAATGTGTAGGAAAGAAGAAGGGCTCGACCCGAAATGTCACCCAGTCCTGTCCGCTGAGTTACTCCAACCATGCTAAATTATGATATCCCTCTGCAGGTTTTTTGAAGGTTATTTCTGCAATGTCCAAGTACTTTTCCTCATGATACAAGTGTGAATGGAAATCCTGAATCAACGCTGTAAGATTGCTCTGTAAAGGTAAAATGGTTGGCCAGGTAGACTGAAATAAAGAGCATGAGATGGCTGCTGACCAGGCTTGCTGGAACTGAGGCTGCAGGTTTCAGGAAGGGAATACACAATGTCTTGCAGTTACTGCATAGTCATGAATAGGGGATCACTCGCCCCGTCTGACAAGATTGAGGAATACACAATCCCCCTCGCCAGGAAGACTAAGGAATGTACTGGTCTGAGATCTAGTGTGGTTCCTCTAACATCTCCTTGTATGTACATACCTGTTTTCCTGTATTTTGCGTACGTGTCGGTTCTTTGATTGGGGAATGTGGGAGGTGCTAAACAGTCGCATTAACATATAAAAAGCATTGCAATTAAGGGCAGAGAGCTTGACTCTTTGCCGGGTTGTAACCTGTGTGAAGACTCCTGCTCAATAAACGTACGTTTAAAGCAACCCTGGTGCCTGGTCGATTATTGTCGAAACAACTGATGTGAGAGAAAAAAACGTGAATCAACACAAGTGTAAATAATGACAGAGGTAATTAATGTATAAACGAGGAACAGAATAAAATGAGAATAAACGAGGAAGAAAAACTAAAACAGATTCTTAAGCAATTCTGTAAGAAAGGGGATCTAAGCTGCTGATAGTGATCTTACAAAATGTTCCAGATGCTGCAACGTTTCTAATAGATTGGAAACCTCTAAATAGAATACACTATCCAAGAAGGGAGAGGGTAATACATAAGTCAGTGTGCAGGATGGTTAGAATACAAGAGTAGGAAAATCTTGCTCATTTTATACAAGGCTATGAAAGCTATGACCTGGAGTTATTGCATCCAGTTTCATGCAGTAAAGTGTCTCAATCTCTGATGAAGGAGTCTTATGAGGAAAGGTTAAGTATATTGGGTCTGTAGTCCTTTGTGTTTAGAAATGTAGCTGATCTTTTGAAATATTAAAGATACCAAGTGGCTTAATTTGACTAGGATGATTTTCCTGGTGAGGTAATCTCGAAATATAACAATGTCTCACACAAAAGGGAGTCCATTTAAGAGCGTTATGTGAAAGTTGCAAATCTACTTCAGGTAACTGAGAATGTCAAGTCAGGAAGTATATGAAAGGCTGAGAAAGAGTTTTGGACTTTATGGAGATAATGGGGAATCAAGAGTCATGAGAGTCACAAGGCAGTTTTCTCAAAACTATAACTTTAGGTACAAAACTTAATCAACGTCACTTGCAGAACCACGTATCTTTGAACCACTCTGCTCTTTTGTATTCATCGTTGTTTACTTAGTGAGCTTCATGCAAACAAGGAATTTCCTTGCACCCTGGTGTATAGAACACTAAAGTGAATCTGAGTCTTAAATCCGTTGTGCTGCTGCAAAGTGGGGAATTGCTTCTACATTCAGTCCGCCAGCGCTTGTATCAATGAACACATGAAAAAGGAAAGAAATGCAAGCAAAGCAAGTGCCTCCCTACAGCACAATTATTAACAGTTACAATTAATACATATGCCTTATGTTGGGAGAAAGGAGTGTGAGAAGATGAGGGTTGAGTGGAAAGAAATGGAAGTTACCTATGTCAAACGAAGGTAGGCATGAACCTATAAAAGAGCAGATTAATAGCAGAATTAGATCATTTTAATATTTATTTTTCATATACAAACACTCACGCCAACTATTTCACCAATCCCCCATTTCCTTGCCAGATGTGTTAACTTCCTTCAACATGTCGTCTTTTGGTGAAAATATTGATATTGTCCATCGCAAATTACACTGCATCTTGGGTAATAATTTCTAACTGTTATCTACCTCACAAACTTTATTCTCAATGTTTTCCATTTTGATGGGTCTCAGGGATCTTAAGCTTCCTTCCGTGCTCATCCTCATTCTATGTGAATGATTTTCTTCTTGTCCTTTGAGTAGTGTCTCTTGTTAATACCTTTTCTCAATCCTCCTTTGGACCATTTCCCCATTTAGGCAGCACAGTTGCCAACTGCAATTGTTAGTTCGTTTTTTCCCCTCTAACGTTGATTTTTGTTGTTATTGTTAGAGTTTAGAGATGCAGTGTGGAAATAGGTCATTCGGTCCACCAAGTCCATGACAACAGTCGATCACCCGTACACGCGTTCCATGTCCTACACACTACGGCCAATTTAGAGAAGACATTTAACCTGTAGACATCTTTGGAGCGCGGGCAGAAACCGGAAGACACGGAAAAAACCCATGCAGACACAGGGAGAATGTACAAACTCAGCACAGACAGTCAGGGGTGGAAACCGCTATCAAAACATGGGGGGGACACAATTTCTTGGCAGCCCGCGCACACTCACACACACACAAACACACACACATACACACATACATACGCGCCCGCACGCATGCGCACACACACACGAGGCTTCGGAGGCTTCAGCCGTGTGTCCTGTGGACGGTAATATCGGGAGCTGACCTGGCTGGTGACCAACTCCGAACTCCAGCAACAGCAGCTTCGTCCGCCCCGAATCGGCCCGTTCGCGGCGCCTTTCATCGCCTGGCACTGCGTAAAATTGGCCGGCGGGGGCTTCAACATCGGGAGCCTCGATCACCTCGATGCGGCAGATTGATTTTAAGTCACGCCGGGCGATGAAAGGCCCCGCGAACGGGCCGATTTAGCCCTTAGAAAGAGTCTGATACCCGCTTGAATCTTTGTTTTTCACCAAATTTCAAAATCCGGATTACAAAACATGGGTGGGATTGTCCCCCACCTCTCAAAACATGGGAGGGACATGTTCCCCCCCCTCCCCCCCCAGAATGGAAGTTACCTTTTTCATTCGAAGGCAGGCTTGAACCTATAAAAGGGCAGATTAATAGCAGAATGAGATCATTTTAATATTCATTTTTCATATACAAACACTCACGCCAACTATTTCCCTTTGTCACCAATTGCCAGATTGTGTTAACTTCCTCCAACACTTTGTCTTTTGGTGAAAATATTGATATTGTCCATCACAAATTACACTGCATCTTGGGTAATAATTTCTAACTGTTATCTACCTCACAAACTTTATTCTCAATGTTCTCCATTTTGATGGGTCTCAGGGATCTTAAGCTTCCATCCGTGCTCATCCTCATTCAATGTGAATGATTTTCTTCTCGTCCTTTGAGTAGTGTCTCTTGTTAATACCTTTTCTCAATCCTCCTTTGGACCATTTCCCCATTTAGGCTGCATAGTTGCCAACTGCAATTGTTAGTTCGTTTTTTTTCCTCTAACGTTGATTTTTGTTGGGATTGTTAGAGTTTCGAGATGCAGTGTGGAAATAGGCCATGACAACCGTCGATCACCGTACACTCGTTCCATGTCCTACACCCTACGGCCAATTTAGAGAAGACAATTAACCTGTAGACCAGGACATCTTTGGAGCGCGGACAGAAACCGGAGAACGCGGAGAAAACCCATGCAGACACAGGGAGAATGTACGAACTCAGCACAGACAGTCAGGGGTGGAAACCGCTATCAAAACATGGGGGGGACACAATTTCTTGGCAGCCCGCGCACACTCACACACACACATACACATGCGCCCGCACGCATGCGCACACACATGCGAGGCTTCGGAGGCTTCAGCCGTGTGTCCTGTGGACGGTAATCTCGGGTGCTGACCTGGTTGGTGACCGACTCCGAACTCCAACAACAGCAGCTTCGTCCGCCCCGAATCGGCCCGTTCACGGGGCCTTTCATCGCCTGACACTGCTTAAAATTGGCCGGCGGGGGCTTCAACATCGGGAGCCTCGATCACCTCTATGTAGCAGATTGATTTTAAGTCACGCCGGGCGATGAAAGACCACGCGAACGGTCCGATTCAGCCCTTAGAAAGAGTCTGATACCCGCTTGAATCTTTGTTTTTCACCAAATTTCAAAATCCGGATTACAAAACATGGGTGGGATTGTCCCCCACCTCTCAAAACATGGGAGGGACATGTTCCCCCCCCTCCCCCCCCAGAATGGAAGTTACCTTTTTCAACCGAAGGCAGGCTTGAACCTATAAAAGAGCAGATTAATAGCAGAATGAGATCATTTTAACATTCATTTTTCATATACAAACATTCATGCCAATTATTTCCCTTTGTCACCAATTGCCAGGTTATGTTAACTTCTGGGGAGGGGGGGGGGGGGGGGAGTGCCGATGCGGCGTGGTCAGTGACTCTGGGTGGGCGGAGGGACCAGACTGTCTCCAAATCTGCTGCAGCTGACGGGGATGTTGCCGGGTGGTCGGTGGGTGGTGGGGGTGGTCGGTGGTGGGGGTGTGCACGGGGACCTTTCCGGGTTTTCGTCCCCGTGTGTCCGCTGCCAGGAGCCATCCGGCCCTGTGTGTGGGCGCTGCAGACCCATAGCCAGTGACAGTGCGGCTGCACAGGGGGAGGGTGGGCGGAGGGCGGCAGTGCATGGACAGCGTTGACCTTGAGGGGTGAGTCGGGGCTGACCCGAGGGATGCGCTCCTTCGGTGTTTACACCTTGGTGCTCGGGTTCAGAGCAAAGATACTAGAGCATTTGATTCAGAGTGCTCAGTCACGCTCCACAATAATTTACACCGCAAATATTTACAATTTTGGAGTTTTTTAACAGGTAAGAAAGTATACGTTTCGAGTGTTAACAGTGTATGCCGGAAGCTGCCATGTCCTCCAGATGGATTGAGCTGCTCCGTGCGTCACGCCCTTTGACCCGATGACCTTACGTGCAACCCCACTATACCCTTTCCCAATCCTCCTTTGGACCATTTCCCCTATTTAGGTGGTATAGTTGCCAACTTCAATTGTTAGTTCGTTTTTTCCCCTCTAACTTTGACTTTTGATGCGATTGTTAAGAGTTCAGAGATGCAGTGTAGAAATAGTCCATTTGGTCCACCAAGTCCACGCCAACTGTCGATCACCCATACACTAGTTCCATGTCCTACACACGAGGGTCAATTTAGAGAAGCCAATTAACCTGTAGACCAGGACATCTTTGGAGCGCGGACAGAAACCGGAGCACACGGAGATAACCCAGACACAGGGTGAATGTACAAACTCAGCACAGACGGAACCCATAGTCAGGATCATACCCAGGTCTCTGGCGCTGTGAGGCAGCAGCTCTACTGCTGCACCATTGTGCCACCCTAATAGCTGAAGAATTTACACCCAAAACTCAAGCATATCCCACATACAGTGTGTTAATGAATGAAGTTTGTGGAGTTAATAATTTGGGCATCTGGAGTCTAGAAAGTATCTAGTCCCAACTGCTTTAACATTGCTTCCTTCTGTTCCCAAGTCTTTCATTTCTAAAAAACAAAGAAACTGTAAGATTCAGGAAATCTGAAAGGAAATTAGAAAATGCTGGAATCTCTTTGAAGGTCATGCAGCATCTGTGAAAAATAAATCACATTAATATTTCAGGTTGGAGATCTTCTGATAACCAGGAAGATTAACCCTGTTTCATTCTTCATACATGCTGCCTGACCTGGTGAATAATACCACCATTTTCTGTTTTTATTACAAATTTAAATCTAAGGTTCAAGATACCTATTCAGTATTTTTAAAATTCTCAATGCAACTTTACAGCTCACTTAATTCTTAATAAAATAATTTGACTATTAAATTAACTGTTCAGTAAGCTGGTGGCAGGATCAATGTTACACGGTATCTAGAACACTACAAATACCTATAAATGCTCACTTATTTTAGATCATTATATGCATTCATTTCTCACCTGTATTGAAAGCAGCAGATAAGAGCAACACGGTGTAAACCAGGTGCAGCATTTTGCACAATATCTTCAAGGATCAATAATGCAGGATTCAATGCAATGTAATTTTCCTGTGTGAAGTAATTTACATTAAAAAAAGTTTTAAGCAAAGATTGTGTGTGAATTCTTCACTCAGCAGAAGTCAGCAGTTATGGGGAGAAGGAAGGAGAATGGGGTTGAGGGAAAGATATATGATTGTAGGATAGATCAGCGATTATGGGCCAAATGGCCTAATTCTGCATCTATCTATCTATCTATCTATCTATCTATCTATCTATCTATCTATCTATCTATCTATCTATCTATCTATCTATCTATCTATCTATCTATCTATCTATCTATCTATCTATCTATCTATCTATCTATCTATCCTCTGTGGCTGGGTGTGTGTGTGTGTGTGTTTCTGCCTGGCTGTCGTGTGGGTGCCAGCCTTTGATTCGTTGCTACGCCAACACCACACGCAGAAAAGCCGAGCTTTTTTTCCATTTCGGTAGAGATTTCACTTTTCATTCCAAGTATACACTCCTGATTGAATTTTGTCGTGTTTATGTACACATCTTTAATAAAATCCTTCTCCCCCTCCACCACCCCCCGCCCCCCCAAATTTCAAAATGTTAAAAGTAAACAGCTCTCACCCATAGAATGTTGGTGAACGTTCCATCGTGTGATGTCACAATGCCCAATGCTCACAGTTGTCCAATCGGAATGGATCCATTTACTTGTGCCTTTGCACCAGACCCAGCCCCATCCCCCCCCCCCACCCCCACAGCCTGTGTCGAAGCGCGTCATCACGTGTGTGGGGATAGAGAAAGAGGATTGGGGGTCATAGGGAATAGGGAACAGATGGACTGTCCCTCCCCCTCCCCCTTCCACTCTCCCTCCCCACTATTTCCCCTCTCTCCCCCCACCCCTCTCCCCCTCCCTCCACACTCACCATCCTCCCTCCCCTCACCCAACTCCCTCCTCCTCTCCCTCCAACATCCCTCCCCCACACCTCTCTCCCCCTCTCCTCACCCATCTCCCTCTCCCCCACACCCCCACCCGCTTCCCTCCCCCACCCCCTTCCCTCTCTCCCCCACCCCCTTCCCCCTCCCCACTCTTCCCCCTCCATCCACACTCTTCCACCTCTACTCCCTACCCCATCACCCTCCTCGCCTCCATCCCCCTCCCCCACACCTCTCTCCCCCTCCCCTAACCTACCCTCCCCCACTCATCTCTCCTCCCCCTCTCCATCTCCCTCTCCTCACCCCTCACCCTCTCCTCCCTCTCCTCCCTCTCCTCCCACCCCCATTCCTCTCTCCGCCACCCCCCTTCCCTCTCTACCCCACCCCCTTCCCTCTCTCCCCTGCCCCCTTCCCCCTACCCCTCTATGCCTCTTCCACCGCTCCTCCTCACTCTTCCACCTCTCTCCCCCTTACCCCACCCTCTCCCTCCCCATCCCTCTCTCTCCCACTCCCCCCCCCTCTCTCCCTCTCTCTCCCCCCCCCTCCCTCCCTCTCCTTCTCCCTCCCTCCCCCCCCCCCCCCCCTCCCCTCTCTCCCCCTCTCCTCTCCTCCCTCCCCCCTCTCTCCCACATCCCCCTCCTCCCTCCCCTCTCCCCCACCCCCTCTCCCTCTCTCTCCTCCCCCCTCCCCCACCCCCTCTCTCCCCCACCCCTCCCCTCCTCTCTCCCTCCCCCTCCCCACCCCCTCCCTCCTCCCCCTCCCCCACCTCTCCCTCCTCCCACCCTCCTCTCCCATCCCTCTCCCCTCCCCCCCCCCCTCCTCCTCCCCACCTCTCTCCCTCCCCCTCCCCCCACTCCTCCTCCCCCTCCTCCCCCTCCCTCCTCCCCCTCCCCCCCCTCCCCCTTCCCCCCCCTCCCTCCCCCCCCCCCCTCTCCCCCCCCCCTCTCCCCCCCCCCCTCCCCCTCCCCCCCCCCCTTCCTCTCTCCCCCCCTCTCTTCCCCTCCCCCCCCCCTCCCTCCCCCCCCCCCCTCCCTCCCCCCCCTCCTCCCCCCCCCCCCCCCCCCCCTCTCCCTCCCTCCCCCTCCCTCTCCCTCCCCCCCTTCCCCTCTCCTCCCCCCCCCCCCCTCCCTTCTCCCTGTCCTCTCCCTCCCCTTACCCCCCCCTCTCCCTCCCTCTCACCCCTCTCTCCCCTCCTCCCCTTCTCCCCCCCCTCTCCCTCCCCCACCGCTCTCTCTCCCCTTCCTTCCGCCTTGCATCCACTCTCCTCCTCCCCTTCCCCCCTCTCAACCCCCTTCCTCCATCTCCCTCTCTCCTCACCCCTCCCTCCTCCCCTCCCACCCCCTCTCTCCCCACTCTCCCATCCCTCTTCACCCCCATCTCCCCCCACCCCCTTCCCCTCTCTCTTGCACCACTCCCCGCTACCCGTCTCCCACCCCCCTACCCCTCTCCTCCCCCTTCCTGCCCTCCCCGCTCTCCTCCCACTCCCCACTCCGCTCTCCCTCCCCATCCCCCTCTCTCAGCCCCTACCCCGCTCTCCTCTTCCTCCCAAACCTCTCCCGTTTCCTCCTCCCCCTCTCCCCTCCCTCCCCTCTTCTCACCCTCCCCTCTCCCCACCCCGTCTCCCTCTCCCCCCACCTGTGTGTTTGGGGGGTGTGAGTGTGAGTGTGATGCCGCAGCCCCCCCCCGCAAACGCCCGTTGGGGAAACAGACCCAACGGGTCTGCACTTGGTCTAGTAAACATGAACGTCAGAGTTGATTCAAATTGTTATTGCATCTGGTTCTAACCTGACCTCTGGTTGTATCCGCAGGGAGTTTACACATTCTCACTTGTTGTGTGGGTTTCCTCCCAAGTCCCAAAGCCGTAAGGATTTGTAGGCAAATTTGGGCACTGTAAATTGCACCTAGTGTGTAGTGAGTGGTAAATCTTTGTGGAGTTGATGAGAATGTAGGTAAATTAATGTACAATTTGTGTAAATAAATAAATGTGTATTGATCAGTGCAGACTTGATGAGCCTGGTTCCCTGCTGTATCTCTCTCTAATTTGCTGAAATAGGATCTCAACCCAAAACGTCACCTATTCCTTCGCTCCATAGATGCTGCCTCACCCGCTGAGTTTCTCCAACATTTTTGTCTACCTTCAAATTTTGTCTGGTCATTGAAAATACAAGTTCAAAAATTACGTTTTACACCATTGGTTCCAGGTGTAATGTATTTTTGGGAAATACATTTGTCTGGTTCCCCTTCATCCACCTCGCGTCACATCCTCAATGAACTCTGGCAAATAGGTCAAACACACTTTCCATCTCAAAAAGACACCTGGAGTCTGCTCACTTCCATATATCCTCCTCAATAATGGAGTCACGCAGTTTGCTAATTGCATATATTAGGCTGACTGGCCTGCCGTTTCATAATCATAATCTTAATTTATTAGCCAAGTATGTTTTGCAACATACGAGGATTTGGTTTGCCATAGCCATCCTGCGGCGCCCCTTGAATGAATGAATGAATGAATGAATGAATGAATGAATGAATGAATGAATGAATACGTTTATTGTCATTGCACAATACTGTGCAACGAAATTCCATTAAATCTCCTCCGGTTAAAAAAATACAAACACGACAACCATTGACACATATGTACACTTATTAGTAAAATAATAAATAAGTATTTAAAAAGAAATTGGCGGCATTTCTTGGAATTACATTTTACTTGGTGGTATACCTTCAAGAGAGGTTAATTGTTGGTACAAATGGCACAATTAAATTAATGACACAATAAGTGTATTCCTTTGGTACACAAAAATGCTGGAGAAACTCAGTGGGTGCAGCAGCATCTATCGAGCGAAGGAAATAGGCAACGTTTCGGGCCGAAACCCTTCTTCAGACTGATGGGGGGCGGGGAGAATAAAGGTAAAAGGAGGAGGAGGAGCCCAGAGGCTGAGGGATGGGAGGAGATAGCCCGATGGCTGAGGAAGGGGAGGAGACAGCAAGGACTAACTAGACAACGTTGCCTATTTCCTTCGCTCCATAGATGCTGCTGCACCCGCGGAGTTTCTCCAGCATTTTTGTGTACCTTCGATTTTCCAGCATCTGCAGTTCCTTCTTAAACACGTGTATTCCTTACCTTTGTTAAGCCGTTGCATACAACACATAATCCTCCGAAATTTCCGCCACCTCCAACGGGATCCCACCCTCACTAGCCACATTTCCCCATCCTTACCCCTTTCTGCAGAAACCATTCCCTCCGCAACTCCCTGGCTATCTCATCCTTTCCCTCCAAAACGACCCCCTCCCCATCCAGGTACCTTCCCCTGCAACCGCAGAAGATGCAACACCTGTCCTTATACCTCCTCCCTCGACTCTGTCCAGGGACCCCAACAGATCTTTCAGGTTAGGCAGAGGTTCACTTGCACCTCCACCAACCTCTGCTGTATCAGTTGTTCAAGATATACATTGGCGAGACCAACAGCAGAATGGGCGATCGTTTCGCGGATCACCTTCACTTAGTCCGCCTGAACTTACCTGGCTCCTTGGTTGCTGGACACTTTAATTCTACTTCCCTTTTGCTACACAGACCTTTCTGTCCTCGGTCTCCTCCATTGTCAGAGTGGGGCTAAACTTAAATTGGAGGACCAGCATCTCACATTTCGCTTGGGCAGCTTACAGCCAGGTGCTATGAATATTGATTTCTCTCAGTTCAAATAGCCCCGACATTCACTCTCTCTCTATCCCTTTCCCACCCAAGTCACACTAGCTTATCGTTACACAGCTAAACATCTAACAATGGCCTTTCTACATCACCGACTATATCTCTCGTTTCCATTATCCCCAAACCAGTTTGAAGAAGGGTCTCCACCCGAAACGTCACCCATTCCCTCTCCCCAGAAATGCTCGCTGTCACTCCAGCTTTTTGTAAACCAGCATCTGCAGTTCCTTCCTACACAATAACAGTGTAAACGTCGTCCCTTTTATAAATACACTGATGCATACGCATTGAATATAGAAATGGCATTATGGAAAAGTCATATAATTGGAAACTAAATTCTGCCTTGAATCACTGAATCAACATGTCCTTGCTGCTAAACCCAACTCCAGCACAAAATAGCATAACACTCACCAAAGGCTAGAATATGCTGCAAACTGCACTTGTAATCTGACTCCGAGCGCAGGCGTGCACAGACACAGTTTGCCTCCGGAAAATTGCTTCGACAACTGCACCTGGCGCCGCGGCTGCGTTATTTAACTAAACCGCGTCATTAAGTTCAGATTTGTTTTCCTCAAAGACACAAAAGGCTGCAGATGCTGGAATCTGAAACGAATCCTAAAGGAATTGTTTGAAGAACATTGGCTCTTTTGTTTTGCTTGGTTTCCAGCGAGAGTTGTTTGGGATATATTTACATCTCTAGTCACACTGAAATCGATTCCACCCCCAGCCTGACTCAGTTGAATTCATTTGAACTGGGATCTGTACCCCACGGTGTCTTTTCTAAATTTCAATAATAAATTTTATTCATGTAAAAAGAAATACAAAACATAAATCCTGCAAAAAGTCTTCTTACTCTCTCAGTGTCTGTACATTCCATAGTGTCCTATTGAGTTGTGTTGGCACCCGAACAGAACCCTGGTTCGATCCTGACTACGGTGCTGTGTGTACGGAGTTTGTACGTTCTCCCCGTGACCTGTGTGGGTTTTCACCGGGGTCTCGGGTCTCCTCCCACACTCCAAAACGACGTACAGGTTTGCAGGGTAATTGCCTTGGTATAATTGTAAATTGTCCCTGGTGTAGGATAATGTAAGCGTGCGGGGATCGCTGGTCGGCGTGGTCTGTCAGCCAAATGGCCTGTTTCCGCGCTGTATCTCTGAACTAAACTAAACCAAACTAAGAACACCATTGCCACTCATGTGGTCCCCCTGGGGTAATCTCCCTTCCCTTGTTTGAAGGATGCCCCCACTGAACTCTACCCCTCAATATCCAGCAGTAAAACGACCCCAAACTGTGGTCTTTCCCGACAGTATTGCATTGGCTGCACCAAGCTTCAGTTCCCTCCCACTGCATGTATTCCTGCAGTCTTGAATGAGCCAGTTAGCAATGTTCCTGCATCCTGCGTTAGATGTATACTGTAGGGGCAGATTAAAGATCAGATCAATTGTGAGTTGAAGGAGCAATCGGGCTAAACCTGCTGGCTGATCCCCAGTACAGTTCTGAAGAAGGGCCTCGACCCGAAACGTCACCATTCCTTCTTTCCTTAGATGCTGCCTCACCCGCTGAATTTCTCCAGCATTTGTTGTCCACCTTTGCTTTTTCCAGCATCTGCAGTTCTTTCTTAAACACCTGGTTCAGTTCAGTTCAGTGAAGGTACAGTTTAAAAGGTTTTGTTGTGTGCTAATCAGTCAGTGGAAAGATAATACATGATTACAATTGAGCCATGTAAACCCACATAATCCTCCCAACATTTAGCCACCTTAGCCAGATCTTCCCATCTCCACCCATTACCACTTTCTGCAGAGACTGTACCCTCCGCAACTCCCTGGTTAACTTGTCCCTTCCCACCCAAACCACCCCATTCCCAGGTACTTTCCCCAGCAACAGCAGGAGATGCAACACCTGTCCCTATACCTCCCCCTTCAACTCCATCCAAGGATACTGACAGTCTTTCCAGGTGAGGCAGAGGTTCACTTGCACCGCCTCCAACTTCATCTATTGTATCCGCTGCTCCAGGTGTGGACTCCTATATATTGGTGAGACCAAGCGCAGGCTCGGCGATCGTTTTGCTGAACACCTCCGCTCAGTCCGCTAATCCTACCTGATCTCCCAGTGGCTAAACACTTTAACTCCCCCTCCCATTCCCACACTGACCTTTCTGTCCTTGGCCTCCTCCATTGTCAGAGTGAGGCCCAGCGCAAATTGGAGGACAGCACATCATATTTCGTTTGGGCAGCTTACACCCCAGCTGTATGAATATTGACTTTGTTAACTTCAAGTAACCCTTGTTTTCCCTCTCTCTCCATCCCGTTCTATCCAGTTCTAACACCAGTCTGACTGTCCCCCTGATTACATTTTATCAGTTTGCATTGTTCTCACCTTCTCCAAGCTAACAATGATCTATTCTACATTGTCCTTGACCTTCATTTCATTTGGTCTCTTATACTTTCTTATCTCTGTAACTCCTTCTCCCCTGCAGTCAGTCTGAAGAAATTAGCATCTTGTTCCCTATTGCTTTTTCATTGACATAACACCAAAGCTGTGATCGAGAATAGTCAAAAGCCCATAACTTTCTTAAAAATTAAGAGAACTGAAAGAAATGTTCAGTTATTATAGATTGAAGCATTCTGAAACAAATATGAAACAATCTTACTTAGATGACTTGAAATTAAAGCATATAATTAGTAAGTTACCTAATTGTAGCTAATTATAAAATTCAGTTACTAGATCTAAACATCTATCCATTTCTTAAGAATAGATTAACATTTTTAAATAGCCTGTGTCCAAATAACATTCACACAAGAATTCACAATATAACATAATTTTTAAATCTCATTGTCATGGGTTTATAGGCCAAATGGCAGGAATTTAATGTTTAATACCTGTAAATTAATGGCCATTTAAATAAGCTTGCGAGTGGGTTTTTCTGGAACGCGAACATTTGGAACATTGCGGTTGCGATGATTTTAGTCCCCCATATCGGCAGCAAATACACTGCCGGTTCGTTCGGGGGGGAAAATCACCGTTTTGCAACTTAAAATGTGAATTAAATGCATCTTAAGAAACACTTTTTTTACATAAAAATAAACTACTTTCTTTTACCTGTCCCCTACGTAAAATCCTGCCCCGTTGTCGGCGTTGACGGCTTCAGAAGCTGATTTTAAAATCACTCCAACGATTAACTTGTCAGGCAAATTTTTTTTTTTAAAACACAGAACGCCCGTCGGAACGATTCTTCGGCAAAATCTTGCACTCCAACAAAATATAATACAGGACAAGGTAGGAAAAAAAACACGTTTTATCCCTGCCCCCCCCCCCCCCCTCAAATGCGCCAAAATCGCACACACGGCCAGTGGCAGAATTGCAGCGCCGCTGAAGGTAAGTATTCTAACATACCTACTTAAGGGCCTGTTTCTTTCCAATTTTTTCGGCGACTACGGAGCGTCAGTGACTGTTTTACGTGGGTCAGACACTGACGCTCCGCCGTCGCTGAAAAAAATCGCAAAGTGGGACAGGCCCTTTACGGGAACAACAGCAACAGAACAATTTGCAGCGGTGTCGAGCGCCAATCCGCTGACTGAGCTCCTGGTTCACAAACAAGCAGCAACTCCACAGGGCAAGGCAGGGAACATGGATAAGGCAGGATCTCTCTGAGAAGCGCCGGCACAGATTGCATCAGGCCATCCGCTGTCCACATCAGCCAAGCTTTCCTTCGCTTGCCAAGCCGGGCAAAATGACACGGCTTTTAGGTTGCCTGGCGGGACTTTAGTTGGCCATTGGCAACTGGGCAACCATAAATTTTGAGCCCTGCAACACCTCTTACGGAGCCACATTCATAAATTCTAGGAGCAGAATTAGTCAATTCGACCCATCCAATAAACTCTGCCATTCAATCATGGCTGATCTAGCTTTCCATCTCAACCCCATTCTCCTGCGTTCTCCCCATAACCCCTCACACCCTAATATTAGATGTTAGAACAGTTTGTAGAGATATCATCAACTCCATATTAATTTTTCCCCAATTACTTCATATACTGAGATAGAATATCAATCAATCAATCGAGCAGTTTTATTCGTCACATTGCACATAAAGTGCAAGTTAAATGAATTTGCCAGCAGCGGTACAATGATAAAGAACACACAAAAAAACACTAAAAATTTAACACAAACATCCACCACAGCATTCATCACTGTGGTGGAAGGCACAAATTTTGGCCAGTCCTCCTCCATTTTCCCCCGTGGTCGGGACCTCAACCCTCCGCAGCCGCCGCTGCGGGCGTCCAGATGTGCAGACAGGTAAAAGTCCAGGTAAGTCCAGAATTGGCTCTTCCCCACCGGAGACCGCGGCTTCAAGTTGGTGTAGGCCGCAGGCCGGCGGTCGAAGATATTGTGATATCTATATTACTAAAACTCTGGTCTTGACAACTTTTGGCCCACTGTGCTGCAATTTCGGACAGAATGGCGTCACACCTATGGCTGTCATTTTTGGCCACCTCGCTCAGAGCCCCCCTCCGCCTTACGCGTGCGGAGGATTTTTCCCATCGATGAAAAATCAGAGCGATATTAATGTTTTTTAAAAATTCACCATTCTCTCTGCTGCCCCTGCTGGAGGGAGGGGGAGGGACTATAAAACCAGGAAGTGGTGTGCCTTACTCAGTCTCAGCAAGATGGATGAAGCCAAGGGTCACGTCTATCTGAATAACACTGAACAAATGTCTACACAACTGTGAGTCCCCTTAATGTGGTTTGAAAATGAAAATATAGTTTGTTTGAAGTAAAAAGGCACTGCCTGCAAATGGTTGTTTGGGTGCTTTGGCTTGAAGTTGAAAGGCACTATTTACTGCAAATGGTGGCTTGCGAGCTTTGGTTTAAAGTTGAAAGGCACTATTTACTGCAAATGGTGGCTTGGGAGCTTTGGTTTAAAGTTGAAAGGCACTACTTACTGCAAATGGTGGCTTGGAGCTTTAGCTTGAAGTTCAAAGACACTACTTACCGCAAATAGTGGCTTAGGTGCTTTGGCTTTAATTTGAAAGGCACTACCTACTGCAAATGGTGGCTTGGGTGCTTTGCTTGAAGTTGAAAGGCACTACTTACTGCAAATGGTGGCTTGGGTGCTTTGGCTTGAAGTTGAAAGGCACTACTTACTGCAAATTGTGGCTTGGGTGCTTTGGCTTGAAGTTGAAAGGCACTAATGGCAAATGGTGGCTTGGGTGCATTGGCTTGAAGTTGAAAGGCACTACTTACTGCAAATGGTGGCTTGGGTGCTTTGGCTTGAAGTTGAAGCATTACGTAATGCAAGTGGTGGCTTGGGTGCTTTGGCTTTAAGTTGAAAGGCACTACTTACTGCAAATGGTGGCTTTGGTGCTTTGGCTTGAAGTTGTAAGGCACTAACTGCAAATGGTGGCTTGGGAGCATTGGCTTGAAGTTGAAAGGCACTATTTACTGCAAATGGTGGCGGGTGCTTTGGCTTGAAGTTGAAAGACACTACTTACTGCAAATGGTGGCTTCGGTGCATTGGCTTGAAGTTGAAAGGCACTAACTGCAAATGGTGGCTTGGGTGCTTTGGCATGAAGTTGAAAGGCACTATTTACTGCAAATGGTGGCTTGGGTGCTTTGGCTTGAAGTTGAAAGGCACTACTTACTGCAAATTGTGGTGGGTGCTTTGGTGAAGTTGAAAGGCACTAATGGCAAATGGTGGCTTGGGTGCTTTGGCTTGAAGTTGAAATGCACTATTTACTGCAAATGGTGGTGGCTGCTTTGATTTGAAGATGAAAGGCACAACTTACTGCAAATGGTGGCATCCGTGCTTTGGCTTGAAGTTGAAAGGCACTACTTACTGCAAATAGTGGCTTGTGTGCTATGGCTTGAAGTTGAAAGGCACTATTTACTGCAAATGGTGGCATGAAGTTGAAAGGCACTACTTTCTGCAAATTGTGGCATGAAGTTGAAAGGCACTACTTATTGCAAATGGTGGCTTGGGTGCTTTGGCATAAAGGTGAAAGGCACTACTTACTGCAAATGGTGGCTTGGGTGGTTTGGCTTGAAGTTGAAAGGCACTATTTACCGCAAATGTTGGCTTGGGTGCTTTGGCTTGAAGATGAAAGGGACTACTTATTGCAAATAGTGGCTTGGGTGCTTTGGCTTTAAGTTGAAAGGCACTACTTACTGCAAATGGTGGCTTGAGAGATTTGGTTTGAAGTTCAAAGGCACTACTTACTGCAACCGGTGGCTTGGGAGCTTTGGCTTGAAGTTGAAAGGCACTACTTACTGCAAATGATGGATTGGGTGCTTTGCCTTGAAGTTCAAAGGCACTACTTACTGCAAATGGTGGCTTGGGAGCTTTGGCTTGAAGTTGAAAGGCACTACTTATTACAAATGGTGGCTTGGGTGCTTTGGCTTGAAGGTGAAAGGCACTACTTACTGCAAATGGTGGCATGAAGTTGAAACGCACTACTAACTGCAAATGGTGGCTTGGTATATTTGGCTAGACGTTGAAAGGCACTACTTATTTCAAATGGTGACTTGCGAGCTTTGGTTTCAAGTTGAAAGGCAATATTTACTGCAAATGGTGGCTTGGGTGCTTTGGCTTGAAGTTGAAAGGCACTACTTTCTGCAATGTGGCTTGGGAGCTTTGGCTTGAAGGTGAAAGACACTACTTACTGCCAATTGTGGCTTGGGTGCTTTGGCTTGACGTTGAAAGGCACTACTTACTGCAAATGGTGGCTTGGGAGCTTTGGCTTGATGTTGAAATGCACTTAATGCTTCAAATGGTGGCTTGGGTGCTTTGGCTTGAAGTTGAAAGGCACTATTACTGCAAATGGTGGCATGACGTTGAAAGGCACTAACTGCAAATGGTGGCTTGGGTGCTTTGGCTTGAAGTTGAAAGGCACTACTTACTGCAAATGGTGGCTTGGGTGCTTTGGCTTGAAGTTGAAAGGCACTAGTTACTGCAAATGGTGGCTTGGGAGCTTTGGCTTGAGGTTGAAAGGTACTACACTGCAAATGGTGGCTTGGGTGCTTTAGCTTGAAGTTGAAAGGCAATACCTACTGCAAATGGTCGCTTGGGTGCATTGGTTTGAATTTTAAAGGCACTACCGACTGCAAATGGTGGCTTGGGTGCTTTGGCTTGAAGTTGAAAGTCACTACTTACTGCAAATGGTGGCTTGGGTGCGTTGCTTGAAGTTGAAAGGCACTATTTACTGCAAATGATGGCTTGGTTGCTTTGGCTTGAAGTTGAAAGGCACTACTTACTGCAAATGGTGGCTTGGGTGCTTTGGTTTGAAATTGAAAGGCACTATTACTGCAAATGGTGGCATGAAGTTGAAAGGCACTAACTGCAAATGGTGACTTGGGTGCTTTGGCTTGAAGTTGAAAGGCACTAGTTACTGCAAATGGTGGCTTGGGAGCTTTGGCTTGAGGTTGAAAGGCACTACTTTTGCAAATGGTGGCTTGGGTGCTTTAGCTTGAGGTTGAAAGGCAATACTTACTGCAATTGGTGGCTTGGGTGCATTGGTTTGAATTTTAAAGGCACTACCGACTGCAAATGGTGGCTTGGGTGCTTTGGCTTGAAGTTGAAAGTCACTATTTACTGCAAATGATGGTTTGATTGCTTTGGCTTGAAGTTGAAAGGCACTACTTACTGCAAATGGTGGCTTGGGTGCTTTGGCTTTACTTTGAAAGGCACTACTTACGGGAAAAGGTGGCGGGTGATTTAGCTTGAAGTTGAAAGGCACTACTTACTGCCAATTGTGGCTTGTGTGCTTTGGCTTGAAGTTGAATGGCACTATTTACTGCAAATGGTGGCTTGGGTGCTTTGGCTTGTAGTTGAAAGGCACTACTTACTACAAATGGTGGCTTGGGTGCTTTGGCTTGCAGTTGAAAGGCACTACTTACTGCAAATGGTGGCATGAAGTTGAAAGGCACTACTTACTGCGAATGGTGGCTTGGGATCTTTGGCTAGAGGTTGACAGGCACTACTTATTTCAAATGGTGACTTGCGAGCTTTGGTTTCAAGTTGAAAGGCACTATTTACTGCAAATAGTGGCTTGGGTGCTTTGGCTTGAAGTTGAAAGGCACTACGTTCTGCAATGTGGCTTGGGAGCTTTGGCTTGAAGGTGAAAGGCACTACTTACTGCAAATGGTGCATTGAAGTTGAAAGGCACTACTTACTGCAAATGGTGGCTTGGTATATTTGGCTAGAGGTTGAAAGGCACTACTTATTTCAAATGGTGACTTGCGAGCTTTGGTTTCAAGTTGAAAGGCACTATTTACTGCAAATGGTGGCTTGGGTGCTTTGGCTTGAAGTTGAAAGGCACTACTTACTGCAATGTGGCTTGGGAGCTTTGGCTTGAAGGTGAAAGACACTACTTACTGCCAATTGTGGCTTGGGTGCTTTGGCTTGACGTTGAAAGGCACTACTTACTACAAATGGTGGCTTGGGAGCTTTGGCTTGATGTTGAAAGGCACTTATTGCTTCAAATGGTGGCTTGGGTGCTTTGGCTTGAAGTTGAAAGGCACTACTTACTGCAAATGGTGAATTGGGTGCTTTGGTTTGAAATTGAAAGGCACTATTACTGCAAATGGTGGCATGAAGTTGAAAGGCACTAACTGCAAATGGTGGCTTGGGTGCTTTGGCTTGATGTTGAAAGGCACTACTTACTGCAAATGGTGGCTTGGGTGCTTTGGCTTGATGTTGACAGGCACTACTTACTGCAAATGGTGGCTTGGGAGCTTAGGCTTGAGGTTGAAAGGCACTACTTACTGCAAATGGTGGCTTGGGTGCTTTAGCTTGAAGTTGAAAGGCAATACTTACTGCAAATGGTGGCTTGGGTGCATTGGTTTGAATTTTAAAGGCACTACCGACTGCAAATGGTGGCTTGGGTGCTTTGGCTTGAAGTTGAAAGTCACTACTTACTGCAAATGGTGGCTTGGGTGCGTTGCTTGAAGTTGAAAGGCACTATTTACTGCAAATGATGGCTTGGTTGCTTTGGCTTGAAGTTGAAAGGCACTACTTACTGCAAATGGTGGCTTGGGTGCTTTGGCTTTACGTTGAAAGGCACTACTTACGGCAAAAGGTGGCGGGTGATTTGGCTTGAAGTTGAAAGGCACTACTTACTGCCAATTGTGGCTTGTGTGCTTTGGCTTGAAGTTCAATGGCACTACTTACTGCAAATGGTGGCTTGGGAGCTTTGGTTTGAAGTTGAAAGGCACTACTTACTGCAAATGATGGCATGAAGTTGAAAGGCACTACTTACTGCAAATGGTGGCTTGGGTGTTTTGGCTTGAAGTTGAAAGGCACTACGTTCTGCAATGTGGCTTGGGAGCTTTGGCTTGAAGGTGAAAGGCACTACTTACTGCAAATGGTGCATTGAAGTTGAAAGGCACTACTTACTGCAAATGGTGGCTTGGGATCTTTGGCTAGAGGTTGAAAGGCACTACTTATTACAAATGGTGACTTGCGAGCTTTGGTTTCAAGTTGAAAGGCACTATTTACTGCAAATAGTGGCTTGGGTGCTTTGGCTTGAAGTTGAAAGGCACTACTTTCTGCAATGTGGCTTGGGAGCTTTGGCTTGAAGGTGAAAGACACTACTTACTGCCAATTGTGGCTTGGGTGCTTTGGCTTGACGTTGAAAGGCACTACTTACTACAAATGGTGGCTTGGGAGCTTTGGCTTGATGTTGAAAGGCACTTATTGCTTCAAATGGTGGCTTGGGTGCTTTGGCTTGAAGTTGAAAGGCACTACTTACTGCAAATGGTGGCTTGGGTGCTTTGGTTTGAAATTGAAAGGCACTATTACTGCAAATGGTGGCATGAAGTTGAAAGGCACTAACTGCAAATGGTGGCTTGGGTGCTTTGGCTTGAAGTTGAAAGGCACTACTTACTGCAAATGGTGGCTTGGGTGCTTTGGCTTGAAGTTGAAATGCACTACTTACTGCAAATGGTGGCTTGGGAGCTTTGGCTTGAGGTTGAAAGGCACTACTTACTGCAAATGGTGGCTTGGGTGCTTTAGCTTGAAGTTGAAAGGCAATACTTACTGCAAATGGTGGCTTGGGTGCATTGGTTTGAATTTTAAAGGCACTACCGACTGCAAATGGTGGCTTGGGTGCTTTGGCTTGAAGTTGAAAGTCACTACTTACTGCAAATGGTGGCTTGGGTGCGTTGCTTGAAGTTGAAAGGCACTATTTACTGCAAATGATGGCTTGTTTGCTTTGGCTTGAAGTTGAAAGGCACTACTTACTGCAAATGGTGGCTTGGGTGCTTTGGCTTTACGTTGAAAGGCACTACTTACGGCAAAAGGTGGCGGGTGATTTGGCTTGAAGTTGAAAGGCACTACTTACTGCCAATTGTGGCTTGGGTGCTTTGGCTTGAAGTTAAAAGGCACTACTTACTGCAAATGGTGGCTTGGGAGCTTTGGTTTGAAGTTGAAAGGCACTACTTACTGCAAATGATGGCATGAAGTTGAAAGGCACTACTTACTGCAAATGGTGGCTTGGGTGTTTTGGCTTGAAGTTGAAAGGCACTACGTTCTGCAATGTGGCTTGGGAGCTTTGGCTTGAAGGTGAAAGGCACTACTTACTGCAAATGGTGCATTGAAGTTGAAAGGCACTACTTACTGCAAATGGTGGCTTGGTATATTTGGCTAGAGGTTGAAAGGCACTACTTATTTCAAATGGTGACTTGCGAGCTTTGGTTTCAAGTTGAAAGGCACTATTTACTGCAAATGGTGGCTTGGGTGCTTTGGCTTGAAGTTGAAAGGCACTACTTTCTGCAATGTGGCTTGGGAGCTTTGGCTTGAAGGTGAAAGACACTACTTACTGCCAATTGTGGCTTGGGTGCTTTGGCTTGACGTTGAAAGGCACTACTTACTACAAATGGTGGCTTGGGAGCTTTGGCTTGATGTTGAAAGGCACTTATTGCTTCAAATGGTGGCTTGGGTGCTTTGGCTTGAAGTTGAAAGGCACTACTTACTGCAAATGGTGAATTGGGTGCTTTGGTTTGAAATTGAAAGGCACTATTACTGCAAATGGTGGCATGAAGTTGAAAGGCACTAACTGCAAATGGTGGCTTGGGTGCTTTGGCTTGAAGTTGAAAGGCACTATTTACTGCAAATGGTGGCTTGGGTGCTTTGGCTTGAAGTTGAAAGGCACTAGTTACTGCAAATGGTGGCTTGGGAGCTTTGGCTTGAGGTTGAAAGGCACTACTTACTGCAAATGGTGGCTTGGGTGCTTTAGCTTGAAGTTGAAAGGCAATACTTACTGCAAATGGTCGCTTGGGTGCATTGGTTTGAATTTTAAAGGCACTACCGACTGCAAATGGTGGCTTGGGTGCTTTGGCTTGAAGTTGAAAGTCACTACTTACTGCAAATGGTGGCTTGGGTGCGTTGCTTGAAGTTGAAAGGCACTATTTACTGCAAATGATGGCTTGGTTGCTTTGGCTTGAAGTTGAAAGGCACTACTTACTGCAAATGGTGGCTTGGGTGCTTTGGCTTTACGTTGAAAGGCACTACTTACGGCAAAAGGTGGCGGGTGATTTGGCTTGAAGTTGAAAGGCACTACTTACTGCCAATTGTGGCTTGGGTGCTTTGGCTTGAAGTTAAAAGGCACTACTTACTGCAAATGGTGGCTTGGGAGCTTTGGTTTGAAGTTGAAAGGCACTACTTACTGCAAATGATGGCATGAAGTTGAAAGGCACTACTTACTGCAAATGGTGGCTTGGGTGTTTTGGCTTGAAGTTGAAAGGCACTACTGTAAAATGACTTGCTTGTCACACAAAGTCTTTTACTATATAACTTTATTATACGCACTACACACATTATGCACTAGCTGTCCGTGGTCATCACTGGAGCTAGAGAGAGAGCTGGAGGTGGGGAAGCTACAATTATACTGGAGACAATGGGGAGTGGTTAGTAGTGGTGAGGTCACTATGTTAAAGGAGCATGCACTGATCTACATCCTTCCTCTTGGAAACAAGTGCGACCACGGCTCATACGCTAGAATCAGAAACCGCGCAGGGACCGGTTAGAGCATATCATGATACAGGCAACTCAAACACCCCGTACCGGGCAGGCGGCTTGACCAACCGCCCAGAGCGGGTGCGCAACCCGCCTTCCCCTTCAACCGCAGGAGCTGCAGGGACGGGGGCAGGGACAGAGATGGGAGAACCGGGTGAAGAGTGCCCAGGGGAAGGAGGAGAATGGGGAGGCGAAACAGGTACACTCGGAGGTGGGGCAGGAGAAGGATGCTGGTGTGTGCGGGGCACAGAGAGCTGAGAGGGCAGTTTCCAGGGCATGCGAGGAGTGACAGGGGCAGGAGGAGTTTCGGGCAGGGGGGAAGGGACAGGCGGAGAAAACGGGTCTGTGGGAGGCGGAGCAGGCTCGTTGACAAGCAGCAGGTGCTGGCGGGACCGACGGTACACGGTGCCCTCGTAGTCAACCAGGTATGACCGGGGAGAGTCAGCATTGCCAACGACAACGGCCAGCCGGTGGCGACCGGAGTGGGACTGCATCCGGACAACCTGGCCTGGGAACAGACGGGGGAGGAGACGGTACGACTTGTCAAAGGAGCGCTTCTGGATGATCTGCTTCTCGACGATGCGCTCCTTGACAGCGGCAGGGCTCCGGACCGTGGGCTTGAGGGATTGCTGAGAGACTGGGAGAGGAGGGCGGGTGGTGCGGGACATGAGGCGCTGGGCAGGCGAACCGAGTGCGGGGTCCCGGGAAATGTTGCGGAGGTTGAGGAGGGCAAGGTAGAAGTGAGAATGAGAAAGCCGACAATGTTCCAGCAGCTCCTTGGCGCTGCGGACAGCGCGCTCCGCAAGGCCATTGCTTTGTGGGTACTCTGGGATGCTGGTGATGTGGCGAATGTTCCAACGGGCGGCGAAGGCACGGAACTCTGTGCTGGAAAACTGGCTGCCGTTGTCGGATTGGAGAGTCACCGGGGACCCAAAGGTTGAAAAGTGGCGGAGACCCTGTCCCGGATGTCCTGAGCCATGCCATGCCAGTAAAACTGGCTTTGGGCCTGGGACAAAGTGGCATCAACCCCGGGGTGGCCGTTGTGGGCGGTTTGAAAGTAATGATCCCGCAGAGCGGCCGGCACCACGACCTTGTGACCCTTCACCACCACGCCGTTGTGCAGCACCAATTCGTCCCGAACCAGGAAGTAGGGCATGGCACCAGCCGGCAGGGAGGAGCGTCGGTCAGGCCAGCCACGGCGGATGACGCCCGCAAGCTGTTGCAGGGCAGGATCAGCAGCAGTGTGTTTGACCAGGGACTGCATCTGCTGGGAAGGAACAATGTTAACGTTCAGTACCATCAGGTCAGACGATTCGTATGGATGGCGGGCAACGGAAGGGAGCGGCGCACGGGACAATGTGTCGGCCACGAACATATCCTTGCCCTTGCGGTACACAATTTGGAACGTGAAACGCTGGAGCTGCAGCGTCATTCGCTGCAAACGGGAAGAGGCAACATGGATGGGCTTGTTCAAGATAGAGACCAGCGGCTGGTGGTCAGTTTCAATGGTGAAGGTGTTGCCCAGAATGTAGTCCTTGAATTTGGAGCAGGCGAACACCACGGCAAGGAGCTCCTTCTCGATCTGAGCGTAGCGCTGCTCAGCAGGGGTCATGGTGCGAGAAGCATAGGAAACAGGCAGCTGCTGGTCGTCATGGAGCTGCAGGCAGGCGGCACCGAGGCCGAACTGAGATGCATCGCAAGTGAGGACAATTGGCCAGTTTAAATCGAAGAACTTGAGAGTCGGGGTGCGTGCGAGCTTGGACTTCAGGGCCACGAATGCCGACTGGTGATGCGGGAGCCAGACCCAGGCATTGTCCTTCTTGATCAGCTCCCTCAGGGGAGCACTCAGTTCACTGAGGTCGGGTATGAACTTCCCCAGGTAGTTGACCATGCCCAGAAAGCGCTGCAGGCCGGGCACGTCGGTGGGAGCGGGCATTTCGGTGACCGCTGCCGTCTTCTGGGGGTCTGGCTTTAGACCCCCGGCCGTGAAAACGTGGCCTACGTAAGTGACTTCCGGAACGCGGAACCGACACTTCTTCGGGTTGAGTTTGAGATTGATCTCACGAGCCCTGTCCAGGACCTGGTGGAGGTGCAGGTCGTGCTCAGCGACGTCCCTCCCGTACACCAGGATGTCATCCACGATGATAGCGCACGGCAACCCGGCAAACAGCTGTTCCATGGTGCGCTGGAAAACCTCGCTTGCTGAGTTGATCCCAAAAGGCATGCGGAGAAAATGGAACCTGCCGAAGGGTGTGATAAAGGTGGTCAGAAAGGAGGAACGTTCATCCAGAGGGATCTGCCAGAAGGAGCTCTTGGCATCTAGGACCGAGAAGACTGCGGCCGGACCGACCTGTGCAGCGACGTCCTCCACTGTCCGCATGGGGTAGTGCGGGCGTTTGATGGCGAGGTTCAGGTATTTCGGGTTGATGCAGATCCTGATCTCGCTTTTGTCCTTCTTGGCAGCGACCACCATGGTGGAGACCCACTGGGTGGGAGCACTCACCTCCTTGAGGATGCCCATGGCCACCATGTCACGTAGTGTGGACGTCACGCGGCCCTTCATGGCAAAAGAAACGCGGTGGGCCGGTCTAATCACCGGGTTGACCCCCGGGTCAACAACGATTTTGTAAGCACAGGGCAATTTGCCCAGAACGTCATCAAAGCGGTCGGGGTACTCGCTCGGGGGGTCCATGGGGGCCTGCATCAAGTGGATGTTGCGGTGGAAAGAGACCAAGCCAAAGTCCTGGCATGCACAGGCGCCCAGCAGGGTGACGTTTTCAGAATCCAGCAGGAGAAAAGTGAGGGGCCGAGAGGTCTCAAGAACTGTACAGATAAACGTGGCCTTCCCCACAGGGACCAGAACACCTCCCCCATAGGCATGAAGGCGGGAGCCATCGGGAGTAACCCTCTCCCCAGAACTTATCTGTTTGAAGAGGCTAGCAGACATAACATTGGCAAAAGCACCAGTATCGACCTTCGCAGGGAAGGAGTGGCCATTCACAGTGACATGTACAGAGGGATCTGTTATCAATGCAGGTGCACCCAAAAGCAAAAACACAGTTGAATCACCGTGGGAGGAGCTCGTATCAGAGTCAGGGAGTTCATCCGGCTGGTACAGGGAACCAGGCGCGCTATCACAGTCCACAAGGTTGTTTAGACTCCTTCTAGGAGCAGGGACAGGTTTCCCATGAGATCGACATGCCGCAGAAAAGTGGTTCAGCTTCCCGCAGGAATTACAAGTTTTACCCTGAGCTGGGCACACGTTGAATTGGTGGGAAGAGAAATTACAATTTGGGCAGCGACGAGGGGTGACCTTAGCGGGCGCAGCGGCGGTGCCCTGGCGTGGCGGGCCATTGATCCGCCGGCGGCCAGCAGTACCGGTGAAGTTAATGTCCTGGGACACCGGTTGAGATACGGAGCCAACAGCAGAGGCCATGCGAGCGGCATCCATAGCATCCCTTAGCGTGAGGTCAGGCTTCATCAGGAGCTCGTCACGCAGCTTAGAGTTCAGGAGACCGTTGACCAGGACGTCCCTGATCATTTTGTCCGGTGTTATCGCTTCAAGGCGGCACCGCCGCGCCATATGACGCAAAGAGGCAATGAAAGCGTCAATATGCTGACCGGGAATCTGACGCCTTTGGAAGAACTTAAAGCGCTCGATAATGTTATTGGTAGGGATATCGCGGAGGGCAGTGAATTTGGCTATGAGACATACCGGGTCGTGACGGTCTTCAGGAGGGGCGAACTCGAACGAGGCATAGTGTTCCATTGCCTCTGGACCAGCCAGGTTGAGGAGCAGGTGAGCCTGTACTGCAGGAGTGGCACCAGGATGAGCGATTGCGATATAGTGTTCAAGACAGTCCAGCGGTGTACAATGTCCGTGTCAAAAACGAGCGTGTCGGGACGACGACACGAGTTGGACATAATAAGAATAGGGGGGGGTGGGGACACAACTGGGAGAAAACAAATAATAAAAATAAAGCCGATGAACAGGAGACGCGAGTCTACCGCTGTGACACCATGTAAAATGTCTTGCTTGTCACACAAAGTCTTTTACTATATAACTTTATTATACGCACTACACACATTATGCACTAGCTGTCCGTGATCATCACTGGAGCTAGAGAGAGAGCTGGAGGTGGGGAACCTACAATTATACTGGAGACAATGGGGAGTGGTTAGTAGTGGTGAGGTCACTATGTTAAAGGAGCATGCACTGATCTACAACTACTTACTGCAAATGGTGGCTTGGGTGATTTGGCTTGAAGTTGAAAGAAACTTCTTACTGCAAATGGTGGCTTTGGTGCTTTGGTTTGAAGTTGAAAGGCACTACTTACTGCAAATGGTGGCATGAAGTTTAAAGGCACTACTTACTGCAAATGGAGGCGTGGGTGTTTTGGCTTTAAGTTGAAAGGCACTATTTACTGCAAATGGTGGCTTGGGTGTTTTGGCTTGAAGTTGAAAGGCACTATTTACTGCAAATGGTGGCTTGGGTGCTTTGGCTTGAAGTTGAAAGGCACTACTTACTGCAAATTGTGGAATTGAAGTTGAAAGGCACTACTCACTGCAAATGGTGGCTTGGGTGCTTTGTCTTGAAGTCAAAATGCACTACTGCAAATGCACTTACTTCCTGTTTGCACTATATATTCATTTTGGATAAAATGCTACCACTTACAGCTGTGATTTTTGGCCATCTTACTCAATCCCCCCTCCGCTGAGCAGGTGCAGAGAATTCTTCCCATCAATGAAAAATATGTGTTATTTGTGTTTAAAAAATGTTGAGAATCTCTCTCCTGTCAATCACGCCATGAAAGCCACACCTTTTCCGGTGGGAGGGGGATGGGTTATAAACCTGGAAGTGTGGGTGTGGCTCAGGGGGAGGGGGAGGTCATGACTCTGTCTGAGTTGTGAATCAACTGAACACACTAAATGTCTACTGAACTGTGAGTTTGTTGTTGTGTGTGGTTTTATGGTGGTTTCACCCTGCATGAAATGGTATGAAGCTGCATTTGAATTTGGTGGCCTTGCGCCCTGCTTGAAGTGGAATGAAACTGCACTTGAATTTGGCGGCCTTGCATCCTTCTTGAAGTGGTATGAAACTGCACTGAATTTGGTGGCCTTGCACCCTGCTGAATGTGGTATGAAACTGCACTTGAATTTGGTTGCCTTGGATCCAGCTTGAAGTGGTATGAAACTGCACTTGAATTCAGTGGCCTTGCACCCTGCTCATAGTGGTAAGAAACTGCGCTTGAATTTGGTGGCCTTGCACCCTGCTTGAAATGGTAGGAACATGAATTTGAATTTGGTGGCCTTGCACCCTGCTTGAAATGGAATTTCAAGGAATAGTCATGAGTCAACTGCCAGCCCACCAGCCGTGAGTGAGCTGCCAGCAGATCAGGCTTGAGGGACTGAGCTGCCACCCCAAGAACCCATACCAGCACTTCAGAAAGCCCCCCCCCCACACTGGCTACCAATATTGGAATTGGTGGAGAGGTGGAATATTGCGTCGGGGGACCAGCCCTCCCGTGTGAACATGGGACCCAACGGGTCCCACTTAGTCTAGTAACTTTTTAAAATGTTGCATTCATCTAGAATCTCTCTTGAACAGTAGCATTGAAGGAAAACGTGAATGTTAACAACATTTTCAAAAGTCTCCATTCGACCTCTGTCAATTTTTTGCAACAATTCGATGAGAAAGGGAACCTTGCAATGTTTATTGTGGTACAGACTATTGTTCATCCTTTGAAATTAACAAATTAACAATATGATGATCCAGAACAGATAATTTTATTCTCAGAATGGACCATGCAAAAACACATTTGAATTGCATTTAGTGATAAACTTACACAAAACATCACCCATTCAACTTTATAACACAATGTTCATCTGAAGACTCCCGAAAAACTGATTTGGCAAGATAGGCAACACCAGCGCCCGTGCTCGCCACGACAACCTTTGCACTTGCAGTTAATCCAATGACTCCTTGAAGAATAGAAGAAAAATATAATTGTCATATTTTCCACGACATAGAAAGACTTAACGACTTATTCAGCATAATAAGTTAATGCCAGTTCAGAGATTAGTTTAGAGACACAGCATTGAAACAGGCCCTTCGGCCCGCCGACCATCGATCAAACATCGTAAGTTTGATGTTATCCCACTTTCTCATCCTCTTCCTACACACTAGGGGCAATTTACAGAGGCCAATCAACCTACAAACCCGCACGTCTGTGGGATGGGGGAGGAAACCCATGTGAGAACGTGCAAACTCCACACAAACAACACCCGAGGTCAGAATTGAGCCCAGTGTCTGTGGTTATGTGTGGCAACAACTCTACCAGCTGGGCTACAGTACATGACTGTCAATCCCATGCCCCAACAGCCCATGTCCACATGACATTTGCTCCACAATTTTCCTGCCATCCACTAAGATTTGGAACTAATTACAGTTGGTAGTTAACTCACCAGCACAGGGAAACTGGAACACTCAGAGGAAGCTCACACAATCACTGGGAGAATGTGCAAGACCCACATTGACAGCAAGAGTAGTTAGAACCAAATGTGGCAGGTAGCAGCATTAACTTACGAGCAACTGTACCGACTAAGCAGCACATAACTAAACATATAGCAATACAGGTCCACCAGTGATTTTCCTGCAATTGATGGTCCGGCACCTCCTTTAAATTACATGAGATGACATGATGTTCACTGGGCGGCCACAGATGGCGCTGTATGTGGTGAATGCGCTTTCCGTCCCAAATGGGTTATTTGTTTACAACTGCAGCTTACAAAGGCATTTGCCAAATGCTGGACTCTTTTCCACTGCTGATGATATAGATCTGCATTTTCAAAGGATCCTGGTGGAGGAGAAGTGGTGCAGACCTTCTGTGTCAGGATCGTGGCTGGGGTCAGAAGAAAGGGTGATTCTGCATCAGCTGAGATAGGTGCGAGAGGCCTTGCATTTAGTATTGTGGTAATCTCAGCCATAAGAGTCGAAAGCACTTCGTGAGTAAGATGCGAGGAGCTAGTCTGAGAAAGCATGGCGTCAAGGATCCGTCTTGAAACCCCGATCATTCTTTCCCACACTCCCCCCATATGGGAAGAGTGGGGTGGGTTGAAAAGCCACATGCATCCTTCCTCATTAAGATACTTTGAGATGTTATTCTCATCTTGTAGGATGATTTGCAACTCTTTGCAGGCTCCCTTAAAATTCGTCCCACAGTCAGAGCGGATCACCTTTACTGGACCACGCACTGCAAAGAAGCGTTGTAGAGCATTGATGAAGCTTGATGTGTCCATCGACTCAATCAGCTCGATATGAACAGCACGTATGCTTAGGCATGTGAACAATACAGCCCACCTTTTGCTATTCGCTGCACCTCCTCGGGTACGGCGAGTAGAGATATTCCAGGGGCCAAACACATCCAAACCCACGTTTGTAAAAGGGGGTTCTGTGCTGAGACGATCAGATGGAAGATCTGCCATTTTCTGTTCTGCTGTCTTTCCACGGAGTTTGATACATGTGACACATCTATGCAGATTGCTGGCAATGCATCTCTTAGCTCCCACAATCCAGATACCATCTGTGCGGACAGCTCCCTCGGTGAAAATTCTGCCTTGATGTCTAACTCTCTCATGGTAGTGATTTACAAGTAAGCTCGCAACATGGCTGTACATACACATGTACATACACGATGTGCTATGTCGACATCAAAACAAGTACCTGGATGCGGCTATGGTGGTGGCTGGAGATTTTAATAAATCAAATCTCAAGAAGGTCATGCCGAACTTCTACCAACACATCACGTGTGCCACCAGGGGGGAGAGAACTTTGGACCACTGCTACATGCCGTTCAGGAAAGGCTACAAGGCCGTTTCACTCCCTCCCCTAGGAAAATCTGACCACGCTGCCATTTTCCTGTTGCCGGAGTATAAACAGAGGATAGTTCGGGAAGCGGTAGAGACGAGGGACGTAAAGCGATGGTCCGACCAGTCAGAGGCCATGCTGCAAGATGCACTGAGTGATGTCGACTGGAATATGTTCGAAGCAAGCTCCAGTGACGTCAGTGAGTTCGCGGAAGCAGTCACGGACTTCATCGCAACAGTAACCGACAACATTGTCCCCACGGTAAGGGTAAGCACCTTTCCGAACCAAAAACCCTGGGTAGACAGGTCCGTTCGTGTGGCCTTGAATGCTCGCACCGCTGCCTACAACTTGGGCCTGGCATCAGGAAACATAGACGTCTACAAGGCAGAGTCCTACCGACTGCGAAGGGCGGTGAAGTACGCAAAGAGAAGGTACAGGGACAAGATGGAGTTACAGATGGAGCAGCAGGACACCAGAAGCCTGTGGCAGGGGTTACGGATTGTAACCAACTACCGGAGCACCCCACCCTCATCCGCAAGTGCCGGCACCTCCCTAGCTGATGACCTGAACTCCTTTTACGCTCGTTTCGAGAGGGGCAACACCACCCCAGGTCTGCCGACTATCGACAATAACGCCAGCGGGCTGGCTACCGAAGCTGAAGGGAGGAATGTGCACACAATCTCGCTGTCCGAGCACGACGTGAGGAGGGCTCTGACACGGGTGAACACTAGAAAAGCTGCAGGCCCCGATGGCATCTCGGGGCGAGTACTCAAGTCCTGTGCTACGCAGCTAGCTCCAGTGCTCACCACATTATTCAACCTCTCCCTGGATATGTCCGTGGTCCCTGCCTGCTTCAAAAAATCCATCATTGTACCGGTACCAAAAAATGCCTCCCCAGCCTGGCTGAATGACTACCGTCCGGTGGCCCTTACCTCGGTAGTCATGAAATGCTTTGAGAGGCTGGTGAAGAAACACATCTGTGCCTTCCTCCCTCGGAACATGGACCCATTGCAGTTCACATACCGTCCGAACAGATCCACGGATGATGCGGTCTCCCAGGTCTTGCACACCGCTCTCTCCCATCTGGACAGCCAGAAGGGGGGCTACGTGAGGATGCTGTTCATAGACTACAGTTCAGCCTTCAACACGATAGTCCCCACCAGACTGGCCAGGAAGCTAATGGAATTGGGGCTCAACACCTCCCTGTGCACCTGGGTCCTGGACTTTCTCACCGCCAGGCCCCGGGTAGTCAAGATGGGAGGGAATACATCGAAGTCCCTCACCCTGAGCACAGGATCGCCCCAGGTTTGCGTCCTCAGCCCCCTATTTTACTCCCTGTACACACATGACTGTGTGGCTAGGTTCAGCTCCAACTCAATAATTAAGTTTGCTGATGACACTGTGGTGGTGGGCCTGATCTCAGACAACGACGAGAAGGCCTACCGGGAGGAGGTGGCTGATCTAGCACTCTGGTGCCAGGATAACAGCCTCCTCTTGAACATCAAAAAAACGAAGGAGTTGATCATGGACTTTAGGAGGGCACATCATCCGAGGACGTACACTCCATTGAGGATAAATGGGGATCCTGTGGATAGGGTGAACTGTTTTAAATATCTGGGAGTCCACATCTCTGAGGATATGACATGGGCATCACACGCCTCAGCACTCATGAGTAAGGCAAGGCAGCGCCTTTACCACCTCAGGCAATTGAGAAAATTCAGAGTGTCTCCGAGGATCCTCCAGTGCTTCTACGCAGCGGCGGTGGAAAGCATCTTGTCCGGAAATATTACCATCTGGTTTGGGAATTGCTCTGCCAAGGACAAGAAGGCTCTGCAGAGAGTAGTGCATTCGGCCGAACGCACTATGGGAACTTCACTCGCCCCCCTGCAGGAACTATACAACAGGAGGTGCAACTCCAGAGCCAATAAAATCATGGGAGACCCCTTCCACCCCTGCAACGGACTGTTCCAGCTGCTACGGTCAGGCAAACGCCTCCGTTGCCATGCGGTGAGAACGGAGAGGTTGAGAAGGAGTTTCTTCCCAGAGGCCATTCGGACTGTAAACGCCTATCTCACCAGGGACTAACTCTATTGAACGTTTTTCCTTCCATTATTTATTATGTAAAAGAATATGTGTGTTATGATTGTGTTTATAATTTGTTTGGTTGTTTGGTTGTTTGTCTTTTGCACAAAAGTCCGCGAGCATTGCCACTTTCATTTCACTGCACATCTCGTATGTGTATGTGACAAATAAACTTGACTTGACTTGGCTGCGACCAGGAATAATGAGAGGGTGTTTCTCCTCTATCTCAAGTGGAGCATGCTGAAACCGGCCTCCTATTCTCAAGAGTCCTTTACCATCAAGGATCGGATTGAGCTTCTTTAGGGAACTGTTTTTGGGAATGATCCTTCCTTTCTCTAGACAGGACACCTCAGTTTGGTATACTTCCCTTTGTACACATCTGATAATGACAGCCTTTGCTTGTGACAGTATTTCAACTGTGTGGGCTTTTGAACAGTAATGCCAACCATTGCAACCTTGTGTGCTGCTATCCTTCTTAGGCTTAAAGGTGTGAATGATGTGGATGAGGGAAGCCATAGCTCTGACAAGGGGTTGCCACTTGGAAAACCTTTCAAAGCGATGTGAGCCAATACCTTGGTGGGAGTCTGTGGCTGTGTTAGCGTGGCATCGGACCTCCAGATCAGATTCTGGATCGATGAGGTCTTAGGATGTCTCCTCTGCCTTGTCTGTCTCCACAAGATTTAACAGGAAATCTGGGCCGGTGAGCCAGTTGGTGTTGGAGAGTTGGGCTGAAGACACTGACCTGGTAGCAACATCTGCAGGTTTCTGACCTGTGTGAACATAATGCCACTGTTCAGGTCATGTGGATTTTCTTATCCGTTCCACTCTGTTGCTGACGTATACATAAAACCTCCTGATTTCATTATTGATGTACCCCAACACCACCTTACTGTCAGTATAGAACTTCAGACTGTTGGGGTTGATGTCCAGCTCAGCAATCTCCACTGCCAAAACGGCAGCACCTAACTCAAGCCTGGGAACAGTGTGAACTGACATGGGCGCTAGCTTGGCTTTACCCATTATGAAACCAATGTGGCATTTTCCCTCAACATCCACCACCTTAAGGTATGCCACAGCTGCAATGGCCTTTATGGAAGTGTCAGAAAAGATGTGGATCTCTGTAAGTTGAGCAAGGGAAGATGTGGTGTATGCTCGAGGGGTTTGAAACTGTTCGAGATCTTGCAGTGAATCTCTCCAAGCAATCCATTCTGCTTCCTTTTCAGATGGTATGGGAGCATCCCAGTCGCTGGCATCGCTCATGAGCTGACGTAGTAAGAGTTTACCTTGGATGGTAATAGGAGCCACAAGACCAAGTGGATCGAATAGGCTATTAATGGTTGCAAGCACTCCTCTTCGAGTGAATGGCTTCTCACTGCTAGCAACATGGAATGTGAAGGTGTCATTTACAAGGTTCCAGCTTAGCCCTAGGCTACATTGTACAGGAAGGGAGTCAATGTCTAAGTCAAGGTCTTTCAAGTCCTTTGCATGGTCCGTTGACGGAAATGCCTGCATGACGACTGTGCAGTTGGATGCTATCTTATGAAGCCTCAAGTTAGAGATGGCGAGCATACCTTGGGCTGCTTTCAATAAATTGATGGCTTCAGTTGCAGATGGCAGTGACTTTAGTCCATCATCAACATAGAAGTCCCTGTGTATGAATTGCTTTGCATTTGCACCAAACTCGTCCTTTCCATGTAGAGCGGCTCGTCGTAGTCCATAGGTAGCAACTGCCGGAGAGGGACGATTGCCGAATACATGGACTTTCATCCTATATTCCTCAACTTCTTTGGTGATGTCGTTGTCTTTGAACCACAGGGATCGGAGAAAGTTCCTGTGGTCCTCACTGACGACAAAGCTGTGGAACATTTGTTCAATATCCGCTGTGACAGCTACTTGCTCACACCTGAATCTGATCAGTACTCCCAGCAAGCTGTTGTTTAAGTCTGGTCCTGTCAAGAGCACATCATTCAATGAGACGCCAAGATGTGGAGCACTGGAGTCAAACACGACGCGGATTTGACCAGGCTTACGTGGGTGGTACACACCAAAACTGGGAAGATACCAGCATTCTTCTCCGTCGTGTAATGTGGAGCCACTTCAGCATGATCGTGGTCAAAGATTTTCTGCATGAAAGCCAGAAAATGGTTCTTCATTTCAGGTTTTCGTTCGAGAGTACGACAGAGGCTGGTGAAGCGGGTCAGAGCTTGTTCTCTGTTGTTGGGCAGCCGTGGCCTTGGTGTACGAAAGGGAAGAGGAGCCACCCAACTGTTGGCATTATTCATGAACATTTCCTTGTCCATCAACTGAATAAACCGTTTGTCCTCAATAGATGGGGCAACCTTGTAGTCATCCTCTGTTCTTACAAAGATCTCACTTCCTAGTGAATAATCATCAGATTTCTGAACTGTGCTGCCAGAGAAATGAGAGTGTTGTAGGTTTTGGGAGCTGAGAGGGTTTGTGCCTGTCCTTACGGTGAGCTTCTCTTTCAGAACAAGATGGTTGGGACATGGGCTGAAGTGAGAGTGACGGCCATTCTCCAGAACGTTAGTACGATATGTGGTGACTACCTTTGGTTTGTGAGCAGCACCCAAACAAACGTCTCCAACTACGACCCAGCCAAGGTCGAGTCTTTGGGCATAGGGAGCATTGTTTGGCCCATTATGTTGGTCTCTTACTTTGTGGACCTGCAAGACATCTCGGCCAAGAAGGAGCAGAATTTGTGCACCAGGGTCGAGTTCAGGGATGAGGTGAGCAATAGCCTCAAGGTGGGAGTGGTGTTTGGCAGCCTCAGGAGTAGGGATTTCTGATCTATCATCTGGCATATGGTTGCACTCGATGAGTGTGGGGAGATGCACACTGAGACTCCCATCTACAGACTGAGCAACAAAGCTGGTTCCTCTTCTCCCAGACATCTCTGTTACTCCAGCACATGTGCGCAGAGTGTAAGGAGAATTTGCGCCCCCGATGTTAAAGTGGTCAAAGGACTCTGACCGAGCGAGAGACCTATTACTTTGGTCGTCAAGTACAGCATAGACTCTCATTGACCTGTCTGGTTGTCCTTTAGGATGCACCTTTATGAGGCAGATTTTTGAGCAAGAGTGGGAGTGATTGGCTTCACCACACACTTCAGTGCATTTGGAAATGATGTCAGGAGAAACCTCTTCCCTTTTCTCCCCGCCATCCACAAAGTCGTGGTCTTTGATGGTCCATGGAGCTGGTCCCGGATGAAGAGCTGTGACGTGTTTATTGCTGTCACACTCTTTGCACTGAATAGTCATTTTGCAATCTTTAGCCATGTGATTGGTTGAGGAGCAGCATTTGAAACAAATCCCTGTCTCTTTAAGAAATGTTTTGCGTTCCTCTAGTGTCTTGGCTCAGAAGCCTCTGCATCGCTTAAGGGGATGAGGCTTATTGTGAATCGGGCACTGTCCGTCGACATCCAACTTGTTAAAGGCAGTCTTAGTGGCAGGTGCTGGCATGATCTCTGTTTTGTGGGATGAGACTTGGCCTCTAGCATAAGTGTACTTCTTCACAGGAATGTCTGGTTTTCCTGCTGTCATGCCAGAGGAGCTGAGTGTGAAACTCGGATCATTACGAGTCTGGGCCTCTCTGCAGACAAAATCGGTGAAGAAGGAGAATGGTGGAAACTGGACTTGATGTTGTAGCTTGTACGAACAGCCTTGTGTTATCCACTTTTCTTGTAGCCCATATGGCAGTTTCTCTACAATTGGATTAACACCTCGAGATGTATCCAAGTAGACGAGCCCAGATAAATAACCGTCTGATTTTGCTGATTCCAACTCTCGTAGCAGATCGCCCAGCTCCCTTAAATTTGAGGGGATCCTTATTACCAATCTTGGGGAACCTCTCAAGTTTGTCCAGAAGAGCCTTCTTAATTGTTTCTGGTGCCTCATAGCACTCCTCAAGACGCGCCCATGCTGTCATAAGCCCAGAGGCAGAATCACTGACATGTGATTTTATTTAGATTTCTGGCAGTACATCATGTTTCGGAGACATGGGAGAGGAATAATGAGTGGGTCAGAGGTACATTGTTGTATCATTATAACGTGACCTCAGTTTGTCCGGCAAAATGGATAATCCGGAAAGACTTTGGAACAAAGCGTGCCAGAAAATCGGTGGTGCAGCTGTATTTGCATAATCTGAGGGAAATGTTGATCATGGTGCCCACTCAGCTATATTAACTATGCTGCTAATTTCTGTTTATCAATATCCACATTAAATAACTAACTGAGTAACCTCTGATCCTCAAAAACCATACCCATATACCTATACTTGTACCTGGATGGATAGCTTATGTCATTGGGCTAGTGATTACATTCAGAGCAATATTCTTCATTGTTTTACTCAATTTTCTTAATAAAAAGCATAAAATCATACCGACAGCCTGCAAAGTTGCCACAACACCACCTGCCGCTGTCGCTCCTCCAAACCAAGACATCATAGTTGCTGCCGCAGATCCAGCTGATATTCCAGCGGCAGTGAACCCGAGTGCCCCGACAACAAGTGGGGCAGCAACCACTGCAGTAACTGCAAAGTAGGACATAAAATGAGGTGATAAGAGAACTAAAAATGTGTGTTATAACACACCAATGCATTTGGGCTGTTGGTTGCCACCAATGAGAATTTAAGTCAACCATATTTGGTGGATCTGGAGACCAGGTAAAAAGGGTAGATTTCCCTTAAAGGACATTGGTGAATTATTTATTTTGTGGTGATTAATAATGAGAACTAATGACTTTGACCAATTCCAGTTTATTAATTGACTTTGAATGGAGGGACGTGAACTGTAATGTCTAGATCATTAACCAACTATTATAACCACTGTGCCACCATCTTTGAATGCCAAGTGATAATGTGACATCCAGTTGAGGTGTAGTTATTGGAGTGCTAGGGGAAAACCCAATTTGTCAAAGGGCTTATTCTTTAGATGAGATAAGGCTTCAAATTAACCATTTGCTTCCACAGTGCAACAGAAGATGTCACATATAATGAACAGCAGTAGACAGGGACTTCAGCTCTGAGCAACATTTCTCATGAAATAAATGCCACAGCTCGTTATTTGTACATTTCCTGTTCATGAGCCATTTCCATCCACAAATTGGTTGCAACATCTGCTTTGGTAACAACAGTGACTGCTTGTAAACATTTTGAGAAAGTTCAAGAAAATGTCACAAGGTTCCATCAATGTAAGCTGTTTATGTACCTGCACCTCCAGCAATCCAGGCAACTGTCGAACACTCTGTAAATGCAAGGACCAAATACAAACATTAGTCAAGTATTCAATAAGACCAAATGCAAGATTCTCATTAGACCTGGAGCGGCCAAAATGTGTAGGAAAGAAGAAGGGCTCGACCCGAAATGTCACCCAGTCCTATCCGCTGAGTTACTCCAGCATTTTGTGTCTCCCTTCTCATTTGATCTGATGGCTATACTTGTAACAAGTCGACCATGCTAAATTATGATATCTCTCTGCAGGTATTTTGAAGGTTATTTCTGCAATGTCCAAAGTACTTTTCCTCATGATACAAGTGTGAATAATGACAGAGGTAATAAATGTATAAACGAGGAACAGAATAAAATGAGAATAAACGAGGAAGGAAAACTAAAACAGATTCATAAGCAATTCTGTAAGAAAGGGGATCTAAGCTGCTGATAGTGATCTTACAAAATGTTCCAGATGCTGCAATGTTTCTAATAGATTGGAAACCTATAAATAGAATACACTATCCAAGAAGGGAGAGGGTAATACATAAGTCAGTGTGCAGGATGGATAGAATACAAGAGTAGGAAAATCTTGCTCATTTTATACAAGGCTATGAAAGCTATGACCTGGAGTTATTGCATCCAGTTTCATGCAGTAAAGTGTCTCAATCTCTGATGAAGGAGTCTTATGAGGAAAGGTTAAGTATATTGGGTCTGTAGTCCTTTGTGTTTAGAAATGTAGCTGATCTTTTGAAATATTAAAGATACCAAGTGGCTTAATTTGACTAGGATGATTTTCCTGGTGAGGTAATCTCGAAATATAACAATGTCTCACACAAAAGGGAGTCCATTTAAGAGCATTATGTGAAAGTTGTAAATCTACTTCAGGTAACTGAGAATGTCAAGTCAGGAAGTATATGAAAGGCTGAGAAAGAGTTTTGGACTTTATGGCGATGATGGGGAATCAAGAGTCATGAGAGTCACAAGGCAGTTTTCTCAAAACTATAACTTTAGGTACAAAACTTAATCAACGTCACTTGCAGAACCACGTATTTTTGAACCACTCTGCTCTTTTGTATTCATCGTTGTTTACTTAGTGAGCTTCATGCAAACAAGGAATTTCCTTGCACCCTGGTGTATATATAGAACATTAAAGTGAATCTGAGTCTTAAATCCGTTGTGCTGCTGCAAAGTGGGGAATTGCTTCCACATTCAGTCCACCAGCGCTTGTATCAATGAACACATGAAAAAGGAAAGAAATGCAAGCAAAGCAAGTGCCTCCCTACAGCACAATATTAACAGTTACAATTAATACATATGCATTATGTTGGGAGAAAGGAGGGTGAGAAGATGAGGGTTGAGTGGAAAGAAATGGAAGTTACCTATTTCAACCGAAGGCAGGCTTGAACCTATAAAAGAGCAGATTAATAGCAGAATGAGATCATTTTAATATTCATTTTTCATATACAAACACTCACGCCAACTATTTCCCTTTGTCACCAATTGCCAGATTGAGGAGGGGGGATGCGGGGGGGGGGGAGGGGGAGTGCCGATGCGGCGCGGTCAGTGACTCTGGGTGCGCGGAGGGACCAGACTGTTCCCAAATCTGCTGCAGCTGACGGGGATGTTGCCTGGTGGTCGGTCGGTGGAGGGGGTGTGCACAGGGACCTTTCCGGGTTTTCGTCCCCGTGTGTCCGCTGCCAGGAGCTGCGGCCCCGCTCCATCCGGCCCTGTGTGTGGGCGCTGACGACCCATAGCCCGTGACAGTGCGACCGCACAGGGGGAGGGTGGGCGGAGGGCGGCAGTGGCCGGACAGCGCTGACCTTGGGGGGTGAGTCGGGGCTGACCCGAGGGATGCGCTCCTTCGGCCATTTACACCTTGGTGCTCGGGTTCAGAGCAAAGATACTAGAGCATTTGATTCAGAGTGCTCAATCACGCTCCACAATTATTTACAGCGCATATATTTACAATTTTGGAGTTTTTTAACAGGTAAGAAAGTATACGTTTCGAGTGTTAACAGTCTATGCCGGAAGCTGCCATGTCCTCCAGATGGATTGAGCTGCTCCGTGCGTCACGCCCTTTGACCCGATGACCTTACGTGCAACCCCTCTATACCTTTTCTCAATCCTCCTTTGGACTATTTCCCTATTTAGGTGGTATAGTTGCCAACTTCAATTGTGAGGTCGTTTTTTCCCCTCTAACTTTGACTTTTGATGCGATTGTTTAGAGTTCAGAGATGCAGTGTAGAAATAGGCCATTTGGTCCACCAAGTCCACGCCGACTGTCGATCACCCATACACTAGTTCCATGTCCTACACACGAGGGTCAATTTAGAGAAGCCAATTAACCTGTAGACCAGGACATCTTTGGAGCGCGGACAGAAACTGGAGCACACGGAGATAACCCAGACACAGGGTGAATGTACAAACTCAGCACAGACGGAACCCATAGTCAGGATCATACCCAGGTCTCTGGCACTGTGAGTAGCAGCTCTACTGCTGCACCATTGTGCCACCCTAATAGCTGAAGAATTTACACCCAAAACTCAAGCATATCCCACATACAGTGTGTTAATGAATGAAGTTTGTGGAGTTAACACTTTGGGCATCTGGAGTCTAGAAAGTATCTAGTCCCAACTGCCTTAACATTGCTTCCTTCTGTTCCCAAGTCTTTCATTTCTAAAAAACAAAGAAGCTGTAAGATTCAGGAAATCTGAAATGAAATGAGAAAATGCTGGAATCTCTTTGAAGGTGATGCAGCATCTGTGAAAAATAAATCACATTAATATTTCAGGTTGGAGACCTTCTGATAAGTATCCTTCTTCATACATGCTGCCTGACCTGGTGAGTAATTCCACCATTTTCTATTTTTATTTCATTTTCAAATCTAAAGTTTAAGTTACCCATTCAGTATTTTTTAAATTCTCAATACAAATTTACAGCTCACTTAATTCGTAATAAAATAATTTTACCATTAAAGAGAGACTGTTCAGTAAGCTGGTGGCAGGATCAATGTTACACGGTATCTAGAACACTACAAATAACTATAAATGCTCACTTATTTTTCAACATAATTGTATTAGGGGTAAGAGTGTTGGAAAAACAAGCCTGAAGCCTTTGTGTCTCAATGCAAGGAGCATTCGTAATAAGGTGGATGAGTTGAATGTGCAGATAGGTATTAATGACTATGATATAGTTGGGATCACAGAGACATGGCTCCAGGGTGACCAAGGCTGGGAGCTGAACATCCAGGGATATTCAATATTCCGGAGGGATAATAATAATAATAATAATAAATTGAATTTATATAGCGCTTTTCAAGGACTCAAAGTCGCTTTACAAGACAAGGCAAACAAAAAACAAAAACAGAACACAAACAAGAACACAAGAGGCAATAGCAGACGGTGAAGCGGCGAACAAACAGCGCCAGCGTCCTCTCCGTGCAGAGTCCTTTCAGCTAAAACATAACAATAATAAAGATCCTTCCTGATGGACCAGATAGAAAGGAAAAGGAGGTGGGGTAGCGTTGCTGGTTATAGAGCAGATTAACGCAATAGAAAGGAAGGACATTAGCTTGGAGGATGTGGAATCGATATGGGTAGAGCTGCAAAACACTAAGGGGCAGAAAACGCTAGTGGGAGTTGTGTACAGGCCACCTAACAGTAGTAGTGGAGTTGGGGATGGCATCAAACAGGAAATTAGAAATGCGTGCAACAAAGGTAAAACAGTTTTAATGGGTGACTTCAATCTACATATAGATTGGGTGAATCAAATTGGCAAGGGTGCTGAGGAAGTGGATTTCTTGGAATGTATGCGGGATAGTTTTCTAAACCAACATGTAGAGGAACCAACGAGAGAGCAGGCTATACTAGACTGGGTATTGAGTAATGAGGAAGAGTTAGTTAGCAGTCTTGTTGTGCGTGGCCCCTTGGGCAAGAGTGACCATAATATGGTTGAGTTCTTCATAAGGATGGAGAGTGACATTGTTAATTCAGAAACAAGGGTCCTGAACTTGAAAGGTCATTTTGAGGGTATGAGACGTGAATTGACCAAGATTGACTGGCAATTGATTCTTAATGGGTTGACGGTGGATATGCAATGGAAGGCATTTAAAGACTGCATGGATTAACTACAACAATTGTTTATCCCAGTTTGGCAAAAAAATAAATCAGGGAAGGTAGTGCATCCGTGGATAACAAGGGAAATCAGGGATAGTATCAAAACAAAAGATGAAGCTTACACATTAGCAGGAAAAAGCAGCCTACCGGAAGACTGGAGAAATTAAGCAGAGGAGGACAAAGGGCTTAATTAGGAAAGGGAAAATAGATTATGAAAGAAAACTGGCAGGGAACATAAAAAGTGACTGCAAACGTTTTTATAGATATGTGAAGAGAAAAAGATTAGTTAAAACAAATGTAGGTCCCTTGCAGTCAGAAACAGGTGAATTGATCATGGGAACAAGGACATGGCAGACCAATTGAATAACTACTTTGGTTCTGTCTTCACTAAGGAAGACATAAATAATCTGCCGGAAATAGCAGGGGACCGGGGGTCAAATGAGATGGAGGATCTGGCTGAAATCCAGGTTAGCCGTGAAGTGGTGTTAGATAAATTGAATGGATTAAAGGCCGATAAATCCCCAGGGCCAGATAGGCTGCATCCCAGAGTACTTAAGGAAGTAGCCCCAGAAATAGTGGATGCGTTAGTGATAATTTTTCAAAACTCTTTAGATTCTGGAGTAGTTCCTGAGGATTGGAGGGTAGCTAATGTAACCCCACTTTTTAAAAAGGGCGGGAGAGAGAAAACGGGGAATTACAGACCAGTTAGTCTAACATCGGTAGTGGGGAAACTGCTAGAATCAATTATTAAAGATGGGATAGCAGCACATTTGGAAAGTGGTGAAATCATTGGAAAAAGTCAGCATGGATTTATGAAAGGTAAATCATGTCTGACGAATCTTATAGAATTTTTCGAGGATGTAACTAGTAGAGTGGATAGGGGAGAACCAGTGGATGTGTTATATCTGGACTTTCAGAAAGCTTTCGACAAGGTCCCACATAAGAGATTAGTATACAAACTTAAAGCACACGGTATTGGGGGTTCAGTATTGATGTGGATAGAGAACTGGCTGGCAGACAGGAAGCAAAGAGTAGGAGAAAACGGGTCCTTTTCACAATGGCAGGCAGTGACTAGTGGGGTACCGCAAGGCTCAGTGTATATATATATATTAATGATTTGGACGAGGGAATTGAATGCAACATCTCCAAGTTTGCGCATGACACGAAGCTGGGGGGCAGTGTTAGCTGTGAGGAGGATGCTAGGAGATTGCAAGGTGACTTGGATAGGCTGGGTGAGTGGGCAAATGCATGGCAGATGCAGTATAATGTGGATAAATGTGAGGTTATCCACTTTGGTCGCAAAAACAGGAAAGTAGACTATTATCTGTATGGTGGCCGATTAGGAAAAGGGAGATGCAACGAGACCTGGGTGTCATGGTACACCAGTCATTGAAAGTGCAGCAGGCAGTGAAGAAGGCGAATGGTATGTTAGCGTTCATAGCAAAAGGATTTGAGTATAGGAGCAGGGAGGTTCTACTGCAGTTGTACAGGGTCTTGGTGAAACCACACCTGAAGTATTGCGTACAGTTTTGGTCTCCTAATCTGAGGAAAGACATTCTTGCCATAGAGGGAGTACATAGAATGTTCACCAGACTGATTCCTGGGATGTCAGGACTTTCATATGAAGAAAGACTGGATGGACTTGGTTTGTACTCATCCCTGGGGCAATCCGATCACCTCTCACTGTTTCTACAGCCATCATACAAACCCCTCATCCGCAAGACCAAACCTGCAATAAGGACGGTCAAAATATGGCCCGAGGATGCCACTCTACAACTCCAGGACTGCTTTGATCGCAACGACTGGGACCTGTTTGCACAACAGGCTACCAGTGGTACAGAGGTAGACTTGGAGGAGTACACATCCACTGTGCTCTCCTACATCAACTGCTGTGTGGGGACTGTCACAGTGGACAAGCAAATAAAGATGTTCCCAAACCGGAAACCCTGGATGAACAAGGAGGTTCAGGATCTGCTAAGGGCACGCAACAATGCCTTTAAATCCAGGGACACTTCTGCCTACAGTGCGGCCAGGTCGAACCTGAACAAAGGCATAAAAAAGGCCAAAGACATCCACAGGCAAAGGGTGGAAGACCACTTCAATGCCGCGGACACCAGAAGCATGTGGCAGGGTGTCAGGGACATCACTGACTACAAGAGCAGCCCCGCCTGCCCCCACGGTGATATCACACTGGCCAACGAACTGAACACCTTCTTTGCCCGGTTCGAAACTGGCAACACCACCAGGAGTGGAATAACCCCGGCCATGGCGGAGGGACAGGCCTTAACACTGAGCACTCAGGAGGTACAGTGCGCTCTGCGTAGGATCAATCCACGCAAGGCTGCAGGCCCGGATGGAGTACAGGGAAGGGTACTAAAGGACTGTGCTGTACAGCTGGCGGAGGTATTCACGAGAATCTTCAATTTATCTCTATCTCTCGCAACAGCCACCCTAGTGCCGGTTCCGAAAAAGTCCAAAGTCACCAACCTGAACGACTACCGCCCGGTTGCCCTGACTCCAATCCCAATGAAGTGTTTCGAAAGGCTGGTCCTCTCCCATATCAAATCCAGCATCCCTGCCTCACTGGACTCTCATCAATTTGCACACAGGGCAAATAGATCAACAGAGGATGCCATCTCTCTGGCTCTTCACACTGTCCTGACTCACCTGGACACGTACGTGAGGATGTTCTTCGTTGACTATAGCTCTGCATTCAATACGGTCATCCCCACCAAGCTCACCACCAAACTCCACCAGCTAGGCCTCAGCTCGCCGATATGTGATTGGATCCTGAACTTTCTGACGGAGCGACCGCAGGCAGTGAGGCTGGGCCTGCACCTGTCCTCCACTATCACCCTGAACACGGCACACCACAGGGCTGTGTACTAAGCCCCATGCTCTACTCCCTCTTCACTCACGACTGTGTTCCTGCATTCGACACCAACACCATCGTGAAGTTTGCAGACGACACAACAGTGATCGGGCTGATCACCAACGGTGATGAAATAAAATACAGGGCGGAGGTGCAGAACCTGGCGGACTGGTGCACACGTAACAACTTGTCACTAAACACCTCCAAGACCAAGGAGCTGATTATTGACTTCAGGAGGTCCCATAATGGAGAATATGCCCCAATCTCCATTTACGGGGAAAGTGTGGAGAGACTGTCCAGCTTTAAGTTTCTGGGCACTCACATTTCAGAAGACCTCACATGGTCCACCAACACTGCTGCGCTGGTCAAGAAGGCACAGCAACGACTGTTCTTCCTGAGGACATTAAAAAAGACTGGTCTGCCCCAACAGCTGCTGACAACGTTCTACCGCTGCACCACAGAGAGCATACTAACGTATGGCATCTTTGTGTGGTATCTCAGCTGCACGGAGGCAGAGAGGAGAGCTCTTCAGTACGTCGTCCGCAGAGCGCAGAGGATCATTGGGACAGAGCTACCAGCCTTGGAGGGCATCTACCACACATGGTGCCTCAGGAAGGCCGTCAGCATCCATAAAGACTCATCACACCCCTGTAACGGACTGGTTGAACTACTTCCTTCCAGCAGACGTTACAAGGCCTTCTACGCCCGAACCTCCAGACTCAGAAACAGCTGTATTCCAAGAGCTATAGCGGCTCTGAACCGGCCCTGCTGAGTGCCCCCCACCCCCCCCTGGACTGTCTCCCTCGGATGGTCACGTCACACAGCTTATTTATTTATTTTACTTTTCTTTTTCATCGGTTGGAGCTGCATACTAAATCTCGTTGCACTGACGTGCAATGACAATAAAAGATATTATTATTATTACTCGCTAGAATTTAGAAGATTGAGGGGGGATCTTATAGAAACTTATAAAATTCTTAAGGGGTTGGACAGGCTAGTTGCAGGAAGATTGTTCCCGATGTTGGGGAAGTCCAGAACAAGGGGTCACAGTTTAAGGATAAGGGGGAAATATTTTAGGACCGAGATGAGGAAAACATTTTTCACACAGAGTGGTGAATCTCTGGAATTCTCTGCCACAGAAGGTAGTTGAGGCCAGTTCATTGGCTATATTTAAGAGGGAGTTAGATGTGGCCCTTGTGGCTAAAGGGATCAGGGGGTATGGAGTGAAGGCAGGTACAGGATACTGAGTTGGATGATCAGCCATGATCATATTGAATGGCGGTGCAGGCTCGAAGGGCCGAATGGCCTACTCCTAAACCTATTTTATATGTTTCTATTTTAAATCAATCAGGATCATTATATGCATTCATTTCTCACCTGTATTGAAAGCAGCAGATAAGAGCAACACGGTGTAAACCAGGTGCAGCATTTTTCACAATATCTTCAAGGATCAATAATGCAGGATTCAATGCAATGTAATTTTCCTGTGTGAAGTAATTTACATTAAAAAAAAAGTTTTAAACAAAGATTGTGTGTGAATCCTTCACTCAGCAGAAGTCAGCAGTTATGGGGAGAAGGAAGGAGAATGGGGTTGAGGGAAATATAGATGATTGTAGGATAGATCAGCCATTATGCTCCTTTCAACATATGAACATCAGATTCAAATTGTTATTGCATCTGGTTCTAACCTGACCTCTGGTTGCATCTGCATGGGGTTTACACATTCTCACTTGTTGTATGGGTTTCCTCCCAAGTCCCAAAGCCATAAGGATTTGTAGGTAAATTTGGGCACTGTAAATTGCACCTAGTACAGTATGTAGTGAGTGGTAAATCTTTGTGGAGTTGATGAGAATGTAGGTAAAATAATGTACAATTTGTGTAAATAAATAAATAAATGTGTGTTGATCAATGCAGACTTGATGAGCCTGTTTCCCTGCTGTATCTCTCCCTAACTTGTTGAAACAGGGTCTCAACCCGAAACGTCACCTATTCCTTCGCTCCATAGATGCTGCCTCACCCTCTGAGTTTCTCTAGCATTTTTGTCTACCTTAACATTTTGTCTGGTCATTGAAAATATAAGTTTTACACCATTGGTTCCAGGTGTAATGTATTTTTGGGAAATCCAAATACATCCCACCCTCTGGTTCCCCTTCATCCACCTCGCGTCACATCCTCAATGAACTCTGGCAAATAGGTCAAACACACTTTCCATCTCAAAAACACACCTGGAGTCTGCTCACTTCCATATATCCTCTTCAATAATGGATTCACGCAGTTTGCTAATTGCATATATTAGGCTGATTGACCTGTCGTTTCATAATCATAATTTATTAGCCAAGTATGTTTTGCAACATAGGAGGAATTTGGTTTGCCATAGCCATTGGTGGTATACCTTCAAGAGAGTTTAATTGTTGGTACAAATGGCACAATTAAATTAGTGACACAATAAGTGTATTCCTTACCTTTGTTAAGCTGTCGCATACAACACATAATCCCCCAAAATTTCCGCCACCTCCAACGGGATTCCACCACTAGCCACATTTTCCCATCCTTACCCCTTTCCGCCTTCCGCAACTCCCTGGCTATCTAATTCTTTCCCTCCCAAACGACCCCCTCCCCATCTAGGTACCTCCCCTGCAACAGCAGAAGATGCAACACCTATCCTTATACCTCCTCCCTCGACTCTGTCCAGTGACCCCAACAGATCTTTCAGGTTAGGCAGAGGATCACTTGCACCTCCACCAACCTCTGCTGTATCAGTTGTTCAAGATATACATTGGCGAGACCAAACGCAGAATGGGCGATCGTTTCGCAGATCACCTTCACTTGGCCCGCCTGAACTTACCTGATCTCCTGGTTGCAGGACACTTTAATTCTACTTCCCTTTGCTACACAGACGCCGTTTCTGTGCTTGGTCTGCTCCATTGTCAGAGTGAGGCTAAACGTAAATTGGAGGACCAGCATCTCATATTTCGCTTGGGCAGCTTACAGCCAGGTGGTATGAATATAGGTTTGTCTCAGTTCAGGTAGCCCCGACATTCACTCTCTCTCTATCCCTTCCCCACCCAAGTCACACTAGCTTATCGTTACACAGCTAAACAGCTAACAATGGCCTTTCTATATCACCGACTATATCTCTCGTTTCCATTATCGCTAGAAGAAGGGTCTCCACCCGAAACGTCACCCATTCCCTCTCCCCAGAAATGCTCGCTGTCACTCCAACTTTTTGTAAACCAGCATCTGCAGTTCCTTCCTACACAATAACAGTGTAAACGTCGTCCCATTTATAAATACACTGATGCATACGCATTGAATATAGAAATGGCATTATGGAAAAGTCATATAATTGGAAACTAAATTCTGCCTTGAATCACTGAATCAACATGTCCTTGCTGCTAAACCCAACTCCAGCACAAAATAGCAACACACTCACCAAAGGCTAGAATATGCTGCAAACTGCACTTGTAATCTGACTCCGAGCGCAGGTTGTGCACAGACACAGTTTGCCTCCGGAAAATTGCTTCGACAACTGCACCTGGCGCCGCGGCTGCGTTATTTAACTAAACCGCATCATTAAGTTCAGGATGCTGGAAGTTTCGTTTCCTCAAACACACAAAAGGCTGCAGATGCTGGAATCTGAAACGAAACCTAGAGGAATTGTTCGAAGAACATTGGCTCTTGTTTATTTTGCTTGGTTTCCAGCGAGAGTTGTTTGGGATCTATTTACATCTCTAGTCACACTGAAATCGATTCCACCCCCAGCCTGACTCAGTTGAATTCATTTGAACTAGGATCTGTACCCCACTGTGTCTTTTTTAAATGTCAATAATAAATTTTATTAATGTAAAAAATATCATAACTCCTGCAAAAAGTCTTCTCATTGTCTCAGTGTCTGTACATTCCATAGTGTCCTATTGAGTTGTGTTGACACCCGAACAGAACCCTGGTTCGATCCTGACTACGGTGCTGTGTGTACGGACTTTGTACGTTCTCCCCGTGACCTGTGTGGGTTTTCACCGGGGTTTCCAGTCTCCTCCCACACTCCAAAAAGACGTACAGGTTTGCAGGGTAATTGCCTTGGTAAATTGTAAATTGTCCCTGGTGTAGGATAATGTAAGCGTGCGGGGATCGCTGGTCGGCGTGGTCTGTCAGCCAAATGGCCTGTTTCCGCGCTGTATCTCTGAACTAAACTAAACCAAACTAAGAACACCATTGCCACTCATGTGGTCCCCCTGGGGTAATCTCCCTTCCCTTGTTTGAAGGATGCCCCCACTGAACTCTACCCCTCAATATCCAGCAATAAAACTACCCCAAACTGTGGTCTTTCCCGACAGTATTGCATTGGCTGCACCAAGCTTCAGTTCCCTCCCACTGCATGTATTCCTGCAGTCTTGAATGGACCAGTTAGCAATGTTCCTGCATCCTGCGTTAGATGTATACTGTAGGGGCAGATTAAAGATCAGATCAATTGTGAGTTGAAGGAGCAATCAGGCTAAACCTGCTGGCTGATCCCCAGTACAGTTCTGAAGAAGTGTCTCGACCCGAAACGTCACCATTCCTTCTTTCCATAGATGCTGCCTCACCCGCTGAATTTCTCCAGCAATTGTTGTCCACCTTTGCTTTTCCAGCATCTGCAGTTCTTTCTTAAACACCTGGTTCAGTTCAGTGAAAGTACAGTGAAAAAGGTTTTGTTGTGTGCTAATCAGTCAGTGGAAAGATAATACATGATTACAATTGAGCCATATAACAGCACATAATGCTCCCAACATTTCGCCACCTCCAGCGGGATCCTACCATTAGCCAGATCTTCCCATCTCCACCCATTACCGCTTTCTGCAGAGACTGTTCCCTCCGCAACTCCCTGGTTAACTTGTCCCTTCCCATCCAAACCACCCCATTCCCAGGTACTTTCCCCAGCAACAGCAGGAGATGCAACGCCTGTCCCTATACCTCCCCCTTCGACTCCATCCAAGGACACTGACAGTCTTTCCAGGTGAGTCATAGGTTAACTTACACCACCTCCAACTTCATCTATTGTATCCGCTGTTCCAGGTGTGGACCTATATATCGGTGAGACCAAGCACAGACTCGGCGATCGTTTTGCTGAAAACCTCCGCTCAGTCCGTCTAATCGTACCTGATCTCCCAGGTCCTAAACATTTTAACTTCCCCCTCCCAGTCCCACACTGATCTTTCTGTCCTGGGCCTCCTCCATTGTCAGAGTGAGGCCCAGTGTAAATTGGAGGACAGCACATCATATTTTGCTTGGGCAGCTTACACCCCAGCTGTATGAATATTGACTTTGTTAACTTCAAGTAACCCTCGTTTTCCCTCTCTCCATCCCTCCTCCCTCCCAGTTCTAACACCAGTCTGACTGTCCCCCTGATTACATTTTATGTTTGCATTGTTCTCACCTTCTCCTAGCTAACAATGATCTATTCTACATTGTCATTGATCTTCATTTGTTTTGGTCTCTTATACTTTCTTATCTCTGTAACTTCTTCTCCCCTGCAGTCAGTCTGAAGAAGGGTCTCGACCCAAAACGTCACGCATTCCTTCTATCCACAATGCAGCCTGTCCCGCTGAGTTACTCCAGCATTTTGTGTCTATCTTTGGTGTAAACCAGCATCTGCAGTTTCTTCCTAAACACCTTTGATCACAAGCCTGTGAATCAGTGGTCCATCCTCGAGGAGAAAATGTTTGATTCTGTGGGACTTCTTCTGCAGGAGATGGTCAAAGTCAGAAATCAAGGGGGATCGAGAATCAGAGGACACAGGTTTAAGGTGAGGGAGGAAAGATTTAATAGAAATCTGAGGGGTATCATTTTCACACAAAAAGGGTGGTAGGGGTTTGAAACCAGCTGCCAGAGGAGGTATTTGAGGCAGGTACTATCGCAACATTTAAGAAAAATTTAGACAGGTACATAGATAGGACAGGTTTCGAGGGATATCAGCCAAACCAAGGGAGGTGGGTGGGTGAGGGTATGTTGGGCTTAAGGGCATGTTTCTTTGTAATTTTTTCGGCGACTACGGAGCGTCAGTGACTGTTTTACGTGGGTCAGACACTGACGATCCGCAGTCGGTGGAAAAAATCGCAAAGTGGGACAGGCCCTTTACGGGAACAACAGCAACAGAACAATTTGCAGCGGTGTCGAGCGCCAATCCGCTGACTGAGCCGCTGGTTCACAAACAAGCAGCAACTCCACAGGGCAAGGCAGGGAACAAGGATAAGGCAGGATCTCTCTGAGAAGCGCCGGCACAGTTTGCATCAGGCTGTCCGCTGTCCACATCAGCCAAGCTTTCCTTCGCTTGCCAAGCTGGGAAAAATGATACGGCTTTTAGGTTGCCCTGCGGGAATTTAGCTGGCCATTGGCAACCGTTAATTTTGAACCCTGCAAGACCTCTTACGGAGCCACATTCATAAATTCTAGGAACAGAATTAGGCAATTCGACCCATCCAGTAAACTCCGCCATTCAATCATGGCTGATCTAGCTTTCCCTCTCAACCCCATTTTCCTGCCTTCTCCCCATAACCCCTCACACCCTAACATTAGATGTTAGAATAGTTTGTAGAGATATCATCAACACCATATTAATTTTTCCCCAATTATTTCATATACTGAGATAGAATATCAATCAATTAATCAATCAGTTTTATTCGTCACATTGCACATAAAGTGCAAGTGAAATTAATTTGTCAGCATCGGTACAATGATAAAGAACACACAAAAAGACACAAAAAATTTAACACAAACATCCACCACAGTGGTGGAAGGCACAAAATTTGGCCAGTCCTCCTCCATTTCCCCCCGTGGTCGGGACCTCAACCCTCCGCAGCCGCCGCTGTGGGCGTCCAGATGTGCAGACAGGTTAAAGTCCAGGTAAGTACAGAATCGGCTATTCGCCACCGGAGACCGCGGCTTCAAGTTAGTGTAGGCTGCAGGCCGGCGGTCGAAGATATTGCGATATAACTTTTTTAAATTTTGCATTCATCTAGAATCTCTCTTGAACAGTAGCATTGAAGGAAAACGTGAATGTCTTTTTTTATTTTTTTTATTTATTTATTTATTTATTAGAAGTAGACATATTATAAAATGTAGTTACATATTATAGTAAAAAACTTTTCATATACATCAGTCATGCATTATTAAAATTTTCCATTATCAATTACTTCTGCTTCTAGTGTTTTTATTTTTTATAGAAAGAGGGAAAAAGAGAGGGTAGAAAGTTACAAATAAAAAAGAAAGCAAAAAAAAAAACAAAAAAACACAACAGAAAAACAAGGGAGGTGGAATGGGTTACCTGTAATACATCAATGGAGATAGGTTCATAGGTTATAAAGTATAGGGAAAACGTGAATGTTAACAACATTTTCAAAAGTCTCCATTCGACCTCTGTCAATGTTATTGCAACAATTCGATGAGAAATGTAACCTTGCAATGTTTCTTCTGGGACAGGCTTTTGTTCATCTGAAATTAACAATCTGATGATCCAGAACAGATAATTTTATTCTCAGAATGGACCAGGCAAAAACACATTGGAGTTGCATTTAGTGATAAACTTACAGAAAACCCCACCCGTTCAACATTATAACACAATGTTCATCTGAAGACTACTCAATAACTGATTTGGCAGCATAGCCAACACTAGCGCCCGTGCCCGCCACGGCAGCCGTTGCACTTGCAGTTAATCCAATGGCTCCTTGAAGAATAGAAGAAAAATATATTTGTCATATTTTCCCACGACATAGAAAGAAGACATTCAGCATAATTAGTTATGAGTTCAGAGATTAATTTAGAGACACAGCATTGAAACAGGCCCTTCGGCTCACCGACCATCGATCAAACATGGTAAGTTTGATGTTATCCCACTTTCTCATCTACTTCCTACACACTAGGGGCAATTTACAGAGGCCAATCAACCTATAAACCCGCACGTCTGTGGATTGTGGGAGGAAACCCATGTGAGAACGTGCAAACTCCACGCAAACAAGACCCGAGGTCAGAATTGAGCCCAGTGTCTCTGGTTCTGTGTGGCAACAACTCTACCAGCTGGGCTACAGTACATGACTATCGATCCCATTCCCCAACAGCCCATGTCCACATTACATTTACTCCCCAATTTTCCTGCCTTCCACTAAGATTTGGAACTAATTACAGTTGGTAGTTAACTCACCAGCACAGGGAAACTGAAACACTCAGAGGAAGCTCACACAATCACTGGGAGAATGTGCAAGACCCACATTGACAGCAAGAGTAGTTAGAACCAAATGTGGCAGGTAGCAGCATTAACTTACGAGCAACTGTGCCGACTAAGCAGCACATAACTAAACATATAGCAATACAGGTCCACCAGTGATTTTCCTGCAATTGATGGTCCCGCACCTCCTTTAAATTACGAGAGGTGACATGATGTTCACCGGGTGGCCACAGGTGGCGCTGCGTGTGGCGAATGCTCTTTCCGTCCCAAATTAGTTATTTGTTTACATCTGCAGCTGTTGGTGGTAATCCCTCGGCTATATGTAATTCCAATCTGATCTTGCTTACATATAACAGTAGCTATGGATTAGAACCATGGTCCAAGTGACAGTCGTGGTGTCAAGCATAAACACATTTAATATTTGTTTTATTTAGGTTTCTGGCAGTCCATGATGATACACTGACATGGGAGAGGAATAATGAGTGGGTCAGAGGTACATTGTTGTATCATTATAACGTGACCTCAGTTTGTCCGGCAAAATGGATAATCTGGAAAGACTTTGGAACAAAGGGTGCCATAATAAAAAGCGTAAAATCATACCGGCAGACTGCAAAGTTGCCACAACACCACCAGCCACTGTCGCTCCTCCATTCATAGCAGCAAACGCGGACATCGCACTTGCTGCCGCAGATCCAGCTGATATTCCAGCGGCAGTGAACCCGAGTGCCCCGACAGCAAGTGGGGCAGCAACCACTGCAGTAACTGCAAAGTAGGACATAAAATGAGGTGATAAGAGAACTAAAAATGTGTGTTATAACACACCAATGCATTTGGCCTGTTGGCTGCCACCAATGAGAATTTAAGAGTCAACCATATTTGGTGGATCTGGAGATCAAGTAAAAAGGGTAGATTTCCCCTAAAGGACATTGGTGAATTATTTATTTTGTGGTGATTAATAATGAGAACTAATAACTTTGATCAATTCCAGTTTATTAATTGACTTTGAATGGAGGGACGTGAACTGTAATGTCTAGATCACTAACCAACTATTATAACCACTGTGCCACCATCTTTCAATGCCAATTGATAATGTGACATCCAGTTGAGGTGTAGTTATTGGAGTGCTAGGGAAAACCCAATTTGTCAAAGGCCTTATTCTTTAGATGAGATAAGGCTTCAAATTAACCATTTGCTTCCACAGTGCAACAGAAGATGTCACATATAATGAACAGCAGCGGACAGGGAGTCCAGCTCTGGGCAACTCATGAAATAAATGCCATAGGTAGTTATTTGTTCATTTCCTGTTCATGAGCCATTTCCACCCACAAATTGGTTGCTACATCTGCTTTGGTAACAACAGTGACTGCTTGTAAACACTTTGAGAAAGTTCAAGAAAATGTCATAAGGTTCCATCAATGTAAGCTGTTTATGTACCTGCACCTCCAGCAACCCAGGCAACTGTCGACCAATCTGTAAATGCAAGGACCAAATACAAACATTAGTCGAGTATTCAATAAGACCAAATGCAAGATTCTCATTTTGACCTGGAGCGGACAAAATGTGTAGGAAAGAAGAAGGTTCTCGACCCGAAATGTCACCCAGTCCTATCCCGCTGAGTTACTCCAGCATTTTGTGTCTCCCTTCTCATTTGATCTGATGGCTATACTTGTAACAAGTCAACCATGCTAAATTATGATACCTCTCTGCAGGTTTTTTGCAGGTTATTTCTGCAATGTCCAAAGTACTTTTCCTCATGATACAAGTGTAAATAATGACAGACACAATTAATGTATAAAGGAGAAAGAGAATAAAATGAGAATAAACGAGGAAGAAAAACTAAAACAGATTCATAAGCAATTCTGTAAGAAAGGGGATCTAAGCTGCTGATAGTGATCTTACAAAATGTTCCAGATGCTGCAAAGTTTCTAATAGATTGGAAACCTCTAAATAGAATACACTATCCATGAAGGGAGAGAGAAAGGAAAGGGAGGAGGGTTAGTCTGACATCTGGTGTTGGTGACCATTATTAAGGAAATTATAAAAAATATACTGAGAAAACCATAATATGATAGGGCATAACAAGCTGGGTGGGGTTATCAAGTTATTTAAAGGCATTCATCAGAATTCCTGTAAAAGGTTGCTCCATAGGCTACTAACTTCAGGTATTGCGGGTAATAAATAAGTCAATGTGCAGGATGGATAGAATACAAGAGTAGGAAAATCTTGCTCATTTTATAGATAATGGGGAATCAAGAGTCATGAGAGTCACAAGGCTGTTTTCTCAAAACTATAACTTTAGGTACAAAACGTAATCAACGTCACTTGCACAACCACGTATCTTTGAACCACTCTGCTCTTTTGTATTCATCGTTGTTTACTTAGTGAGCTTCATGCAAACAAGGAATTTCATTGCACCCTGGTGTATATATAGAACATTAAAGTGAATCTGAGTCTTAAATCCGTTGTGCTGCTGCAAAGTGGGGAATTGCTTCCACATTCAGTCCGCCAGCGCTTGAATCAATGAACACATGAAAAAGGAAAGAAATGCAAGCAAAGCAAGTGCCTCCCTACAGCACAATATTAACAGTTAAAATTAATCCATATGCATTATGTTGGGAGAAAGGAGGGTGAGAAGATGAGGGTTGAGTGGAAAGAAATGGAAGTTACCTATGTCAAACGAAGGTAGGCTTGAACCTATAAAAGAGCAGATTAATAGCAGAATGAGATCATTTTAATATTAATTTTTCATATACAAACACTCACGCCAACTATTTCACCAATCCCCCATTCCCTTGCCAGATGTGTTAACGTCCTTCAACACGTCGTCTTTTGGTGAAAATATTGATATTGTCCATCACAAATTACACTGCATCTTGGGTAATAATCTCTAACTTTTATCTACCTCACAAATTTTATTCTCAATGTTCTCCATTTTGATGGGTCTCAGGGATCTTAAGCTTCCATCCGTGCTCATCCTCATTCTATGTGAATGATTTTCTTCCAGTCCTTTGAGTTGTGCCCCTCTTGGTCACTTGTTAATAGGGAGGTTGCATCAGCAGTCGGGTCATGACCCCTGACCCGTACTGTTGCCATGCAACACCAACTGGAGTACACGCAGTGAACTGCAGGTAAGCACCTACCAATCTTTCCAGTGTAACGGGCCCGTCTTCTTTCCCAGCATCTGGACTCCACATTGACGGATCCTACACTCGCAGACCCCGGGCTGTCTATCCCCACGGCCGGGGGGTGGGGGATGGGGGGGCAGTGATCTGGGGGGGGGGGGGAGTGGGAGTGCCAATGCAGCGTGGTCAGTGACTCTGGGTGGGCAGAGGGACCAGACTGTCTCCAAATCTGCTGCAGCTGACAGGGATGTTGCCGGGTGGGTGGCATGCACAGGGACCTTTCCGGGGTTTCGTCCCCGTGTGTCTGATGCCAGGAGCTGCGGCCCCGCTCCACCCGGCCCTGTGTGTGGGCGCTGCAGACCCATAGCCCGTGACAGTGCGGCTGCACAGGGGGAGGGTGGGCGGAGGGCGGCAGTGCATGGACAGCGCTGACCTTGGGGGGTGAGTCGGGGCTGACCCGAGGGATGCGCTCCTTCGGCCGTTTACACCTTGGTGCTCGGGTTCAGAGCAGATACTGGAGCATTTGATTCAGAGTGCTCAGTCACGCTCCACAATAATTTACAGCGCAAATATTTGCAATTTTGGCGTTTTTTAACAGGTAAGAAAGTACATGCTTTGTGTGATAACAGTGAATGCCGGAAGCTGCCATGTTCCCCAGATGGATTGAGCTGCTCCGTGCGTCACGCCCTTTGACCCGATGACCTTACGTGCAACCCCCCTATACCTTTTCTCAATCCTCCTTTGGACTATTTCCCTATTTAGGTGGTATAGTTGCCAACTTCAATTGTTAGTTCGTTTTTTCCCCTCTAACTTTGACTTTTGATGTTATTGTTTAGAGTTCAGAGATGCAGTGTAGAAATAGTCCATTTGGTCCACCAAGTCCACGCCAACTGTCGATCACCCATACACTAGTTCCATGTCCTACACACGAGGGTCAATTTAGAGAAGCCAATTAACCTGTAGACCAGGACATCTTTGGAGCGCGGACAGAAACCGGAGCACACGGAGATAACCCAGACACAGGGTGAATGTACAAACTCAGCACAGACGGAACCCATAGTCAGGATCATACCCAGGTCTCTGGCGCTGTGAGGCAGCAGCTCTACTGCTGCACCACTGTGCCACCCTAATAGCTGAAGAATTTACACCCAAAACTCAAGCATATCCCACATACAGTGTGTTAATGAATGAAGTTTGTGGAGTTAATACTTTGGGCATCTGGAGTCTAGAAAGTATCGAGTCCCAACTGCCTAAACATTGCTTCCTTCTGTTCCCAACCCTTTCATTTCTAAAAAACAAAGAAGCTGTAAGATTCAGGAAATCTGAAATGAAATGAGAAAATGCTGGAATCTCTTTGAAGGTCATGCAGCATCTGTGAAAGATAAATCACATTAATATTTCAGGTTGGAGACCTTCTGATAACCAGGAAGATTAAACCTGTTTCATTCTTCATACATGCTGCCTGACCTTGTGAGTAATTCCACCATTTTCTGTTTGTGTTACATTTTTAAATCTAAGGTTCAAGATACCTATTCAGTATTTTTTAAATTCTCAATGCAACTTTACTGCTCACTTAGTTCTTAATAAAATAATTTTACTATTAAAGAGAGACTGTTCAGTAAGCTGGTGGCAGGATCAATGTTACACTGTTTCTAGAACACTACAAATAACGATAAATTCTCAATTATTTTAAATCAATCAGGATCATTATATGCATTCATTTCTCACCTGTATTGAAAGCAGCAGATAAGAGCAACACGGTGTAAACCAGGTGCAGCATTTTTCACAATATCTTCAAGGATCAATAATGCAGAATTCAATGCAATGTGATTTTCCTGTGTGAAGTAAATTACATTAAAAAAAGTTTTAAGCAAAGATTATGTGTGAATTCTTCACTCAGCACGAAGGGTCTCCACCTGAAACGTCACCCATTCCCTCTCTCCAGAAATGCTCCTTGTCACTCCAGCTTTTTGTAAACCAGCATCTGCAGTTCCTTCCTACACAATAAGTGTCAACGTCGTCCCTTTTATAAATACACCGATGCATACGCAATGAATATAGAAATGGCATTATGGAAAAGTCATATAATTGGAAACTAAATTCTGCCTTGAATCACTGCATCAACATATCCTTGCTGCTAAACCCAAAACCAGCACAAAATAGCAAAACACTCACCAAAGGCTAGAATATGCTGCAAACTGCACTTGTAATCTGACTCCAAGCGCAGGTTGTGCACAGACACAGTTTGCCTCCGGAAAATTGCTTCCACTGCGGCTGCGTTATTTAACTAAACCGCGTCATTGAGTTAAGTTTCGTTTTCCTCAAACACACAAAAGGCTGCAGATGCTGGAATCTGAAACGAAACCTAGAGGAATTGTTCGAAGAACATTGATTGGCTCTTTTGTTTTGCTTGGTTTCCAGCGAGAGTTGTTTGGGATATATTTACATCTCTAGTCACACTGAAATCGATTCCACCCCCAGCCTGACTCAGTTGAATTCATTTGAACTGGGATCTGTACCCCACGGTGTCTTTTTTAAATTTCAATAATAAATTTTATTGATGTAAAAAAAAACATAAATCCTGCAAAAATTGTCTCACTGTCTCAGTGTCTGTACATTCCATAGTGTCCTATTGAGTTGTGTTGATACCCGAACAGAACCCTGGTTCGATCCTGACTACGGTGCCGTCTGTACGGACTTTGTACGTTCTCCCCGTGACCTGTGTGGGTTTTCACCGGGGTCTCCAGTCTCCTCCCACACTCCAAAAAGACTTACAGGTTTGCAGGATAATTGCCTTGGTATAATTGTCCCTGGTGTAGGATAATGTAAGCGTGCGGGGATCGCTGGTCGGCGTGGTCTGTCAGCCAAATGGCTTGTTTCCGCGCTGTATCTCTGAACTAAACTAAACCAAACTAAGAACACCATTGCCACTCATGTGGTCCCCCTGGGGTAATCTCCCTTCCCTTGTTTGAAGGATGCCCCACTGAACTCTACCCCTCAATATCCAGCAATAAAACTACCCCAAACTGTGGTCTTTCCCGACAGTATTGCATTGGCTGCACCAAGCTTCAGTTCCCTCCCACTGCATGTATTCCTGCAGTCTTGAATGGGCCAGTTAGCAATGTTCCAGCACCCTGCGTTAGATGTATACTGTAGGGGCAGATTAAAGATCAGATCAATTGTGAGTTGAAGGGGCAATCGGGCTAAACCTGCTGGCTGACCCCAGTACAGTTCTGAAGAAGTGTCTCGACCCAAAACGTCACCATTCCTTCTTTCCATAGATGCTGCCTCACCCACTGAAGTTCTCCAGCAATTTATATCCACATTTGCTTTTTCCAGCATCTGCAGTTCTTTCTTAAACACCTGGCTCAGTTCAGTGAAAGTACAGTGAAAAAGGTTTTGTTGTGTGCTAATCAGTCAGTGGAAAGATAACATATGTTTACAATTGAGCCATATAACAGCACATAATCCTCCCAACATTTCGCCACCTCCAGCGGGATCCTACCATTAGCCAGAGCTTCCCATCTCCACCCATTACCGCTTTCTGCAGAGACTGTTCCCTCCGCAACTCCCTGGTTAACTTGTCTCTTCCCATCCAAACCACCCCAATCCCAGGTACTTTCCCCAGCAACTGCAGGAGATGCAACACCTGTCCCTATACCTCCCCCTTCGACTCCATCCAAGGACACTGATAGTCTTTCCAGGTGAGGCAGAGGTTCACTTGCACCGCCTCCAACTTCATCTATTGTATCCGCTGCTCCAGGTGTGGACCTATATATCGGTGAGGCCAAGCGCAGGCTCGGCAATCGTTTTGCTGAACACCTCCGCTCAGTCCGTCTAATCCTACCTGATCTCCCAGGTCCTAAACATTTTAACTTCCCCCTCCCAGTCCCACACTGATCTTTCTGTCCTGGGCCTCCTCCATTGTCAGAGTGAGGCCCAGTGTAAATTGGAGGACAGCACATCATATTTTGCTTGGGCAGCTTACACCCCAGCTGTATGAATATTGACTTTGTTAACTTCAATTAACCCTTGTTTTCCCTCTCTCTCCATCCCTCCTCCCACCCAGTTCTAACACCAGTCTGACTGTCCCCCTGATTACATTTTATCAGTTTGCGTTGTTCTCACCTTCTCCTAGCTAACAATGATCTATTCTACATTGTCCTTGACCTTCATTTCTTTTGGTCTCTTATACTTTATCTCGATAACTCCTTCTCCCCTGCAGTCAGTCTGAAGAAGGGTCTCGACCCAAAACGTCACGCATTCCTTCTATCCACAGATGCAGCCTGTTCCGCTGAGTTACTCCAGCATTTTGTGTCTATCTTTGGTGTAAACCAGCATCTGCAGTTTCTTTCTAATCACTTTGATCACAAGTTTGTGAATCAGTGGTCCAGCCTCAAGAGGAGAAGATGTTTGATTCTGTGGGATTCCTTCTTCCGGAGATGGGGACACAGGTTTAAGGTGAGGGAGGAAAGATTTAAGAGGAATCTGAGGGGCATCTTTTTCACCTTTTGCATCTTTTGGTGGGTGTATGGAACAAGCTGCCAGAGGAGGTAGTTGAGGCAGGTACTATCACAACATTTAAGAAAAATTTAGACAGTACATAGATAGGACAGGTTTAGAGGGATATGGGCCAAACACAGGGAGGTGGGTGAGTGTGGGTATGTTGGGCTGAAGGGCCTGTTTCCAAGCTGTAAGACTCCATGACTAAGTCATTTGGGAGAATACCAAGAACACCATAACTCACACACAATCTCCGGCATTAGTTTGCTGTTGTGAGGGCACTCCTCATCAGATACCTCATGCACAGCCAGTCTCAGTCCCATTGCATGCTGTGGTTTGTCCACCCTAATAATTGTCCACCTCTTTGTGGACAGTGTGTTTGGCAAGAAGCTCTGGAAAGGGATATAGAGGACTTGGTTATGATCAATTCCAGGTTCCTGAACTCAGTTGGGCTGGGTCTTGTGTATTAGTCTCTCAAACGTTACACCGGCAATATTGGGGCTGGATATTCTAGATAAAGGTGCTTCAATGATTAATCTGCTCTTGGCTTCCCAAAATCTGGACATTTAGGATGCAGTCATGGATAAAGGAAAATGGTGTTTATTTAAATATGTATACCTCAGAATAATTCTCACATCTTTAATTCAAGCCACAATGGTTCAAATTAGGTGTACTGTGTAAACAAACTACACATGAGAAGCAATGCCAAATGCTTCTAAGGTTGTTCATTGAAATGTGGCTTATAATATCAAAACAATTGTAAATTAAACCAGTAGCAAGATAATTAATTCAGATCAGTAAAACTGAATGCTTTACATGTGGACTTTTAATAATCAAATACATTTTGGATCATATTCAGGGTTTAGGAAGAATGGTAATTTATTTAGGTTATTTTCTCCAGAGTCCAAGCAATGCACCGGTTACAGCACCTCCAGCCCCGACTGCTGCATTAGCAATGAATGACAGTCCTGCTGCTCCTATAAAGGAAAGGGAAAAACAAATAAGAATAAACTGCAAACAATCTGAGACACCCTGAAATTATTAACAATCAACACCTTATTTCTGAGCAGCATAGGTACAATGCCACCTGGCGCTCACTCAAGAAGGCAGCATCTATCATTAAGGATCCCCACCATCCAAACCATGCCTGGGCAGGAGGTACAGAAGCCTGAAGTCACACATCACCAGGTTCAGGAACAGCTTCTTTCCTACATCTCTGCCCACTGGATTTGTTCGATTATCCTCTACATACCTTTGCCTGCCTCCATAGCTGCTGCATTAATTTCCCCCTCCCCCTCCCGTGTAGCACATTTAAATCTCCATTCTAGGATATTGGGGGCTTACAGTTTAGGTGCAGGATTCCCATAAAGTTAGTTTGCAATTAACTCAACTTTGCTGAGGCTCTATAAGGCACAGGTCAGGCTGTATTGAGAGAAGTTTTGGGCCTCACATCCGAGGTAGGATGTGTTGGTCTTGGAGAGGGTCCAGTGAAGGTTTAGGAGAATGATCCAAGGAATGATTGGGTTAACAGATGAGTGTTTGATGGTATTGGGCCTGTACTCACTCGCTCGCTGGAGTTTAGAAGGATGTGGGGGAAGGATTGAAACTTACTGAACAGTGAAAGGTCTGGTTAGAGTGGATGTGGAGAGGATGTTTCTACTAGTGGCAGAGTCTAGGACCATAGCCCAAAGATATTTTAAAGTGGAATTTGACAGATCCTTGATTAGTACAGGTGTCATGGATAAGGGGAGGTGAAGGCAGGTGAATGAGGTTGAGAGGGAAAGACAAATCAGCCATGATTAAATGGCACAGTAGATTTGATGGGCCAAATGGCCTAGTTCTGCTCCTATAACTTATTAACGTTTAGGTTTAGTTTATTGTCGCGTATAAGAGGTACAATGAAAAGCTTTGGTTGAAAACATTTTTGTAACTGTTGAGCATTTAATGTAAAAAGTTATTCTACATCAATTTTCAGCACAAAGGATTTAAGCAAGGAAGATTGAAAAATGCTCATTTCTTTTCACTGGACCTTACCAGCTGATTGAAGAATAGCCACCATGCTTCCAGCTGCAACACCTCCTCCATTGGCAACAGCTGCGGCACCCATCATCTTTGCAGCGACAGAACCGACTGCTACCCCAGAGCCGGTGAAGCCCGCTGCCCCTAAAACGACAGGGGCTGCAGCAATGAAAGTGGCTAGAGGAAGAAACATGCCATTTGATCAGAGTGCATTAAAACAGGAGCTGAACACCAACCAAGAACACATGGGCATTTAGGCGGTACAGTCTATGCAATTTAATGATGGGCCAGGTAACACTCCACACAACATGCACTATTCACTGTGTAGGAAGGAACTGCTGGTTTACACCGAAGATTGACACAAAATGCTGGAGTAACTCAGCGGGACAGGCAGCATCTCTGGAGAGTAGGAATGGGTGACGTTTCGGGTCGAGACCCTTCTTCACTACTCACGTCTATTATGGGCGATTTGTCGCAACACTACGTTTTAGTGATCACTTCGGTACCAAATCAAAGGGGCTGTGCTATGGGCACGTTGTGGCTGGCATAAAGCTGAAGGGGCACATACACAGCACATTTAATCTCTCATCTTAGTATCTTACAGGATCTCCTCCCTCGACTCAGCAAAGCCTTTAATGAAACCTGTTCAAATAAGTAGCAAGAAACTGTGCAGTACAGACACTGAGGAGAAAGGGTAATATCTCTCTAAACAGCAGTCAGAAAAAGAAAATACTGAATTAGGGTATCAGTGTCATAAACATAGAAACATAGAAATTAGGTGCAGGAGTAGCCCATTCGGCCCTTCGAGCCTGCACCGCCATTCAATATGATCATGGCTGATCATCCAACTCAGTATCCCGTACCTGCCTTCTCTCCATACACTCTGATCCCCTTAGCCACAAGGGCCACATCTAACTCCCTCTTAAATATAGCCAATTAACTGGCCTCGACTACCCTCTGTGGCAGGGAGTTCCAGAGATTCACCACTCTCTGTGTGAAAAAAGTTCTTCTCATCTCGGTTTTAAAGGATTTCCCCCTTATCCTTAAGCTGTGACCCCTTGTCCTGGACTTCCCCAACATCGGGAGCAATCTTCCTGCATCTAGCCTGTCCAACCCCTTAAGAATTTTGTAAGTTTCTATAAGATCCCCTCTCAATCTCCTAAATTCTAGAGAGTATAAACCAAGTCTATCCAGTCTTTCTTCATAAGACAGTCCTGACATCCCAGGAATCAGTCTGGTGAACCTTCTCTGCACTCCCTCTATGGCAATAATGTCCTTCCTCAGATTTGGAGACCAAAACTGTACGCAATACTCCAGGTGTGGTCTCACCAAGACCCTGTACAACTGCAGTAGAACCTCCCTGCTCCTATACTCAAATCCTTTTGCTATGAAAGCTAACATACCATTCGCTTTCTTCACTGCCTGCTGCACCTGCATGCCCACTTTCAATGACTGGTGTACCATGACACCCAGGTCTCGCTGCATCTCCCCTTTTCCTAGTCGGCCACCATTTAGATAATAGTCTGCTTTCCTGTTTTTGCCACCAAAATGGATAACCTCACATTTATCCACATTATACTGCATCTGCCAAACATTTGCCCACTCACCCAGCCTATCCAAGTCACCTTGCAGTCTCCTAGCATCCTCCTCACAGCTAACACTGCCCCCCAGCTTAGTGTCATCCGCAAACTTGGAGATATTGCCTTCAATTCCCTCATCCAGATCATTAATATATATTGTAAATAGCTGGGGTCCCAGCACTGAGCCTTGCGGTACCCCACTAGTCACTGCCTGCCATTGTGAAAAGGACCCGTTTACTCCTACTCTTTGCTTCCTGTTTGCCAGCCAGTTCTCTATCCACATCAATACTGAACCCCCAATGCCGTGTGCTTTAAGTTTGTAAACTAATCTCTTATGTGGGACCTTGTCGAAAGCCTTCTGGAAGTCCAGATACACCACATCCACTGGTTCTCCCCTATCCACGCTACTAGTTACATCCTCGAAGAATTCTATAAGATTCGTCAGACATGATTTACCTTTTGTAAATCCATGCTGACTTTGTCCAATGATTTCACCACTTTCCAAATGTGCTGCTATCCCATCTTTAATAACTGACTCTAGCAGTTTCCCCACTACCGATGTTAGACTAACTGGTCTGTAATTCCCCGTTTTCTCTCTCCCTCCCTTCTTAAAAAGTGGGGTTACGTTTGCTACCCGCCAATCCTCAGGAACTACTCCAGAATCTAAAGAGTTTTGAAAGATTATTACTAATGCATCCACTATTTCTGGAGCTGCTTCCTTAAGTACTCTGGGATGCCGCCTATCTGGCCCTGGGGATTTATCGGCCTTTAATCCATTTAATTTACCCAACACCACTTCCCGGCTAACCTGGATTTCACTCAATTCCTCCAACTCCTTTGACCCGTGGTCCCCTGCTATTTCCGGCAGATTATTTATGTCTTCTTTAGTGAAGACGGAACCAAAGTAGTTATTCAATTGGTCCGCCATATCCTTGTTCCCCATGATCAACTCACCTGTTTCTGACTGCAAGGGACCTACATTTGTTTTAACTAATCTCTTTCTTTTCACATATCTATAAAAACTTTTGCAGTCAGTTTTTATGTTCCCTGCCAGTTTTCTTTCATAATCTATTTTTCCTTTCCTAATTAAGCCCTTTGTCCTCCTCTGCTGGTCTCTTAATTTCTCCCAGTCCTCCGGTATGCTGCTTTTTCTGGCTAATTTGTACGCATCATCCTTCTCTTTGATACTATCCCTGATTTCCCTTGTTATCCACGGATGCACTACCTTCCCTGATTTATTCTTTTGCCAAACTGGGATGAACAATTTTTGTAGTTCATCCATGCAGTCTTTAAATGTCTTCCATTGCATATCCACCGTCAACCCTTTTAGAATTAATTGCCAGTCAATCTTGGCCAATTCACGTCTCATACCCTCAAAGTTACCTTTCTTTAAGTTCAGAACCATTGTTTCATAAAATTCTATGCTCTGACTGTTCAGCTCACCCAAACCAATGTATCCACTTGCACTAATCTCATTTAGTCGCAGGTAGACAAAAATGGTGGATAAACTCAGCGGGTGAGGCAGCATCTATGGAGCGAAAGAACAGGTGACGTTTCAGGTCGAGACCCTTCTTCAGACACATGTGGGGGTAGGGGTAGAAGAAAGGAAGATGCGGAGACAGTAGGCTGTGGGAGAGCTGGGAAGGGGAGGGGAAGGAGGGAGGAAGCAAGGACTACCTGAAATTGGAGATGTCAATTTTCATACCGCTGGGGTGTAAACTTCCCAAGTTAAATATGAGGTGCTGCTCCTCCAAATTGTGGTGGGAATCTGGCCATGGAGGAGGCCCAGGACAGAATAGTCAGATTTCGAATGGGAGGGGGAGTTGAAGTGCTGAGCCTCCGGGAGATCAGGTTGGTTTAATCTTATTTAGTATCATTTTATTTTCCCACACATATTGTGTGGAAGTTAAAAGATTTAAACTTTACAAAATGGATTCAGCTAAAACTAAGATAAGCTCTTCACCTTCTCCTATTAAATTGCAAAGCCAGCAAAAAGCAGTAACCCTTGTTCTCAGTACACTAACAAGGCTAAGAAAATAATATAACATAAGCGAGATAACAAGTACAGCTTCGTGAATGTCTCCTCTATAATATAAACATTTAGAGGAGGTTCAGGCTCTTAGCACTAACCCTTGCTCTATAAGATTACTAGACTAAGTGGGACCTGTTGGGTCAGTGGGAGGGGGAGGGGGCTTTCTGGAGCGCTAGTATGGGTGTTGTGGGCTGAAGGGACTGGTTTCCAGAGTACTAGTATGGACATTGTGGACTAAATGGATTCTTGGGCTGGCAGTATAGTATATTTTATATTAAATGTATCTTAGATAATCTTGTATTGAAAAGAAGTTATATCTTAAAAAGTCTGATTAGGCAATGGGCCCCTCAGGCCATTTGGTCACAGGTCATTTGCTCTTTCTCAATGTCGCATTCGTGTGAAGTGTTGTAATGACATGGCCCAGTATTTATGACTGTTTATACGTCCAAGACCACAAGGCTGGAATAATAATGGATTCTGTATTAAGTTTGCTACGTAATTACACATATGTTGAGATAAGAGGTGATACATTTGAGCATGTTGTATCTTTTATTTTGGTATATATTAGCAATGTTAAGCGATATATTAGCGGGGATTGATGGTCAGTGCGGCCTTGGTGGGTCAAAGGGCCTTTTTCCGCGATGTAAAGGGCCTGTCCCACTTGGGCGTAATTTGCGTGACGCGTAAATGATGTTGCATCGTGCATCGTGACGCGTAAATGGTGTTGCATCGTGCATCGTGACGCGTAAATGGTGTTGCATCGTGCATCGTGACGCGTAAATGATGTTGCATCGTGCATCGTGACGCGTAAATGATGTCGCATCGTGCATCGTGACGCGTAAATGATGTTGCATCGTGCATCGTGACGCGTAAATGATGTTGCATCGTGCATCGTGACGCGTAAATGATGTTGCATCGTGCATCGTGACGCGTAAATGGTGTTGCATCGTGCATCGTGACGCGTAAATGATGTTGCATCGTGCATCGTGACGCGTAAATGATGTTGCATCGTGCATCGTGACGCGTAAATGATGTTGCATCGTGCATCGTGACGCGTAAATGATGTCGCAAATAACGCCCGTGGGACAGGCCCTTAACTCTAAACTAAACGAACTACCCCTTCATGTAATCCCATCCCCACTTTCCCCGTCCCCTCCACAGTCCCAAATCAGACCCAAGAACAAGTTCCTTCCTGGGCTCCCACTCAGTCAGAGGCCTCTGGTCATTCAGTAATCTAGATCTGCCAAATATTCCTGCTGATCCTGAACTGCAGGAAGAAGAGAGCATCGTCCGACAGAGGGCAAGACGTTTTTGTTCTGAGCAACCATGGTCACTGAACGGTGAAAATATAGAAGCAGTTCAGTAATGGTAAAGGATTCCACCCATTCCCCAGAACCTCAGAAATAAGAGGATCTATGTGCAGTTGTGGCTGGAACTACTCTACGAGTGTCAGCTGGTCCAGGCCAATGAATAGGCCAACCCTAACCGCTCCCATAATGTTTACTTATTGATTCCACTCACCAGCACCAGCGCCCATTAGAAGAACTTCCTTAAGAACCATGTCACTGTGAAGAGAAAAATAACCAATTTAAAATAAATCTTGCCTTGAAGTTGCGTTTACATACTTTGGAGAACGGTTTAAAGGTAAAGTTTTTCCCCCCACGAGATACACCATGTAAAAGGGCTTTAGGCCCATGCCGACCATCTATGCCCATTCACAGAAGTTCTACGTTATCCCGCTTACGTTGCCCCACTGTTGTCATTTATCATGCAAGGTAATTGTATACTATAACATGTGCTCTTCAACAAACAATAATGTGGTCACAAACACATAATTTCTTATAATGTCAAAGATAGACACAAAATGCTGGAGTAACTGTGGGACAGGCAGCATCTCTGGAGAGAAGGAATTGGTGACATTTTGGGTCAAGACCCTTCTTCAGATAATGTTATTGAATAAGGAGTATGTATATTCATCTGGACAACAAGATCTACTCCCTCTCCTGGCACTCTTTGATTCATAGCAAAGAGAATAATTTATATGGACTTGAGGGAAGTTTGGTTGAATTTCTTATTTGAGGGATGTCAGATTCAGCATTGAATCACCAGTACCCCACTGAGTTCTCAGAATGGATTCAAAGCTCAAGTGTGACTTGAATGTACAAGCCCGATTCACAGGTCCCTATCATGGCTCACACATCAGGAAACTAAACCTCTCTTTGTTCCTGCGGATACTCCAAAATTAATCTTGTAAACCACATAGTCGTTTTTTTCCCCCATTTTCACCTTCACTGCAACATTGGCAAAAAATTGTAACTAAGTGCAAAGGAACGCCAGGTGAGTAGAAGCATAGAAGGCTATGTCGTTTAGTTGGAACTAGGAAAGAGAAGAGTACGTTCTCATTATCTAGAAAGGTGGGAAATATTAAAATAATTTGATATGATTATCAAACACAGAAATGCTCGAAAAACTCAATAGTTCAGTTAGTGTTTCAGAAGAGGGACTAACTTATGTCTCCCCCTCTTCCCTCACCACTCACTTTCTCTCTTCCCAGCCCCTCTCTCTAACTCAGTCTTTCTCTCTCTCTCTCTGATGATGATGCGTTATTATCATAATCATAATCAACCTTTATTGTCATCTTGCAAAGCAACAGTTGTACAGTGCAAAATGAGAAGACTTTTCCCAGAGCATCGCACATGAAACTTAAAACATTTCACACATAATAACAGTAAAAACAATCCAGTCCCTGATGAAACAGTATAAATAGTTAAAAGCAGATAAAACAGCAACATTAAAATACAGTAAAAACAATCATTAAAATGTCCAGGGCAGCTGATTTGAGTGGCCAGTGCCAGAGTTATTAAAATGTCAGTGCAAAGCCGCAGAGTCAGGTGACTGAGTACAGAGTGACTGTTTAGCAGCCTCACAGCCTGTGGCAGGAAGCTGTTTAGCAGTCTGGTAGTCCGGGCTTTGATGCTACGGTATCTCTTACCTGATGGCAGGAGATCCAGGTGTGTGTGGAGGGGGTGCAGTTTGTCCTTAGCTATTCTCAGAGCTTTTTTCAGACAGCGGCTCTGGAACAGTTCTTGTACCGAGCGTAGGGAGACGCCAATGATCCTCTCTGCTACCCTCACTACCCTCTGCAGAGCCTTCCTGTCTGAGCAGTTGCAGTTGGAGTACCACGTGTTTATGCAGTACGTGAGTACAGACTCCACCGTGCCCCTGTAAAAAGTCCTGAGGATGTTGGTGGGGAGTGAGGCCTGTTTGAGTTTCCTCAGGAAGTGCAGTCGCTGATGGGCCCGTTTGACAATCTCAGTGTTGTTCCTGGACCAGGTGAGACTGTCTGTAATTTGCACTCCAAGGAACTTTATGCTCTCCACTCCCTCCACTGTGGTGCCACTGATGTTGAGGGGTGTGTGTTTTGGCTGCACCCTCCTGAAGTCGACAATCATCTCCTTTGTTTTGTCGATATTTAATGCTAAATTGTTGTTGCCGCACCAGTCCACTAGTTGTTTTACTTCCTCCCTGTACATTGATTCGTCATCTCCGCTGATGAGTCCCACCACTGTTGTGTCATCCGCAAATGTTATGATCTTATTGTCCCTGAATCTGGCAGCGCAGTCATGTGTGAGCAGGTACAGGTACAGTCAAATGCTTTGCTGTACATACAACCCTGTAGAATCATATGGCCGACCTCACATAGTACAGGCAGCATCTCTGGAGAGAAGGAATGGCTGATGTTTCGGGGTGAGGCCCTACTTCAGACCCATAATTAACGCTGCCTTGCTTATCGATGTTCTGCATGGCAGTGTGAAGGTAAATTGGGCACTTTGAACAACTTTGTAAATATGGAAATAGAGGGACAGAAAAAACTTATAAAACAATGTAATTTAAAATTATGTGTTTGAAGAACTTCTAATAGACAGGATTTTGACTCCCTGCAGTAAAGATTGAACCTTAGTGTCAGAGTGGATGTTTATTAGCGATGATACCCCTGGTACGCACTACTTTGCGGGGCTGCTGGAAACGTGGGGGAGACCAAGATTCCAAATGTGACGGCTTGGACTTAATACTGTGCCTGCCCCTCCTATCATTTCTCCTCAACATTATAAAGTAACCAAACTATTATGTTGCCGAGATTGTTTTTCCATCTTCTTTTCCCAAAATAAGTTATTTTCTTCATGAATTTCATTTTTAGTTTAGTTTATTTACTCTCACTTGGTGGAGATACAGCTTGTTATAAGGTCATAAGTAGTAATCAAGAATCTATCTATGTCTACCTTAAAAATATCTATTGACTTGGCCTCCACAGCCTTCTGCGCGAAAGAATTCAACTGATTCTCCACCCTCTGACTAAAGAAATTCCTCCTCATTTTCTTTGCTGAAGGAATTTTGAGGCTATGACCTCTTGTCCTCGACTCTGCCACTAGTGGAAACATTCTCTCCTCATCCACTCTATCCAACCCTTTCACTATTCGGTAAGTTTCAATGAGGCCCCCCCCCCTCAACCTTCCAAACTCCTGCGAGTAAAGGCCCAGTGCCGTCAAACGCTCATCATATGTTGACCCACTCACTCCTGGGATCATTCCCTTGTGTGCTCCCCCAGTTAAATCACTTTACAGGTGAGTAGTGTAAACTCTTCTGGGCTGGTGCTATCTTACAGCTAGCTACCAAGTCTCTAAAATGTACGATCTTGGCCCAAGGCGATATGTAATTTTATTTTGTGTTGGACGATTTGAACCATTTCTCCGGCTGCCGGCAAAACCTACTGGGTATCAGCTGAAAGTGTTTTTTATGGTGGCCGAGCCCGTCCGCAATTTCGTCCTCCACCACCAACATAGAGTTTCAGCGGAATCTCTCAGACTTTGCGCTGGTAAATGATGATGCACCAACTTCCGGCATTCACCAGTGGGGTTGCACGTAAGGTCACTGGGTCATAGGGCTCGATGCACGGAGCCTCTAAATCCAACTGGAAGACACCCATCACTTCCGGTATATGTTATTAATGCTAAAAACGCGTACTATCCTACCTGTTAAAAACCGCCAAAATGTTGAATTCCTCAGACCAATATCCTGACCTTAACGGATTCACTGATTACTTTGTAGGCTCTGCCTCAAACTTCTCCCCTCCCCAACCCCAATCTGACTAAGCATCATCCCCTCACCTCACCTGGTTACACCTGTTGCCTACCAGCCCGTCTCATCCCTCCCTCATTGGCCTGATGCAGAGTCTCGATCCAAATCGTCATCCATCCTCTGCTTGACCTGCTGAGTTCCTCCAACAGGAACCTCCCTTTTCCACCAGGTTACTACATCTGCAGTCTTATATGTTGAGAATAAATGACCACACCGCTTCTGTTTCGGGCTGGAGAGAAACCATTAAAATTGATCCCAGCCCAGCATCCTTGGAGCATTTAAAAATGTTGTGCTATCAACCAATTTACTTTGCATTCGCAAGAGTATAGGGAGGTTGCACGAAAGGTCATAGGGCTCGACGCACGGAGCCGCTAAATCCAACTGGAAGACATCCGTCACTTCCGGTATATGTTATTAATGCTAGAAACGCGTACTTTCCTACCTGTTAAAAACCGCCAAAATGTTGAATTTTTGCGCTGAAAAAAATTGTGGGAGTCGGGGTAAGTGTGAGAGACATGTACCCAACTTTAGAATTCCAAACGTGAAGCGAAATGAAGGTAGAGAAGCGAGAACTGAAGGGACTACAGCAGCTAAAGTGCTTGGTAAACATTGAAAATATTGGGAATTATCGCGTTTGCTCACTGCATTTCATCAAGTAAGGCATTATTTGTGTTTTTTCTTGATTTCTTTGGTATCTAAAAATTCTCAGAAGTGATAAATCTGGCTGTAAATTTTTCTTCAGGTGCGTTTTCATTTTGTATGTAAAAACCCACGAGAACCATGGGCGATTAAATAAAATCACAGCCAGATTTATCACTAATGAAACTTTTTAGATGCCAAAGGAATCAAGAAAAAAACACAAATAATTCCTGACTGTTGATGAAATGCAGTGAGCAAACGGCCAATGTTCGCCAAGCACTCTGGCTGTTCTTGTCCCTTCAGCTCTTGTTTCTATCCACCGTCATTTCTCCTCACTTTTGGAATTCTGAAGTAGGCTAAATGTCTCACACGCTTATCCCGATTTCCATAATTATTTACAGCGCAAAAATAGACAATTTCAGCGGGTTTTAACCAAAGATCTGTTCTAAGATCTTTGATGATAAGTGCCTATCTACAGTACATCGCGTGTAATCCATTTGGAGTAGCGTAGCAACAGTACGGGTCATGGGTCGTGACCCGACTGCCGTGAAACCAAAGGTCTTTGGGTGAAACCTCCCTATAATTTAGCGAAACTGGCAGCGGACTCGGGAATTCCACATCAGCCCTGCTTTTCCCCGGAGTGCCTTGTCTACAAACTCCTTCCTTCCTTCCTTCTACACAAACTACACAATGTACACAATCTACACACAGCGCTGTCAAAAAAGGGCAGAGAGAATCATCAGAGACACACTACATCCAGCTCACTCCCTGCTCAAACACAAAAACTGCACATACAACCTCAGGCACAGACGAGCAGACAGCATCGCCACAAACAGAACACGCTTTTTAAAGAGCTTCTTCCCTGCAACAGTGAGACTCTTGGCCAAAACAAAATGAACTGATGTCCTGATATAGGGTTTGTGCAAGTTACAATGCTCTCACTTTCTAGAGTAGTATATGTTTTTATAGATTATGTGTCTTCTGTGTGTCTTTGACTTGACTTGACTCTCTGAATAACCGCACAAGAGTTCCTATGTGTGTAAGCACAAATGGCAAATAAAGTTTTTGACCTTTTGACCTTTTCCTTCCTTCCTTCCTTCCTTCCTTCATCCCTGCAAACTTGCTCAGATATTCAAGTTGAATTTCCCTGGTCAATGTCTGACCGTAACGGTTGACAACCCCCACCCTGCTCCCAACCCCTTTACTGCCCCGAGTGAATATAAACACAAAATGCTGGAGTAACTCAGCGGGACGGGCAGCATCTCTGACGTTTCGGGTCTAGACCCTTCTTCAGACCCATCCATTCCTTCTCTCCAGTGACGCTGCGTGTCCCGCTGAGTTACTCCAGCTTTTGGCGTCTATCCTCGGTTTAAACCAGCATCTGCAGTTCCTTCATACACAAGTAAAAATGAATGATCGATTAAAAAAAAACCCAGAGTATTTATCAGTAAGCTGTTAGTAAAACCTCCACCTTAATTGCATCAATCTTATTTTTAAAATGTCTACATCACCTGCCGTGGTTGCTCCGTTTGTTTCTGTTGTCTTTTGCTAACAGATTCTCTCATTCACTGAATAGCGTAATATACGTAGCAAGCCAATGGTACACTTCCCGGTCCGAAGGTTAGTAGTCATTATTCGTGGCAATTATTCAAGGCAATGACATCAGCGTTGCATTCAGTTATAGGGAGGTTTCACCAAAGATCTTAGAGCAGATCTTTGGTTTCACGGCAGTCGGGTCACGACCAAAGATCTTAGAGCGGACTCTAAGACCTTTGGTCACGACCCATGACCCGTACTGTTGCTACACTACTCCAAATGGATTACACGCGATGAACTGCAGGTAGTCACTTACCATTGTTTCCAGCGTAGCGGGCCCGTTAAAACCCGCTGAAATTGTCCATTTTTGCGCTGTAAAGAATTATGGAAATCGGGATAAGCGTGTGAGACATTTAGCCTACTTCAGAATTCCAAAAGTGAGGAGAAATGACGGTAGATAGAAACAAGAGCTGAAGGGACAACAACAGCCAGAGTGCTTGGCGAACATTGGCCGTTTGCTCACTGTATTTCATCAACAGTAAGGCATTATTTGTGTTTTTTCTTGATTCCTTTGTATCTAAAAATTCTCAGAAGTGATAAATCTGGCTGTGATTTTTTTAAATCGCCCATGGTTCTCGTGGGTTTTTACGTACAAAATGAAAACGCATCTGAAGAAAAATTTACAGCCACATTTATCACTTCTGAGAATTTTTAGATACCAAAGGAATCAAGAAAAAACACAAATAATGCCTTACTTGATGAAATGCAGTGAGCAAACGCGACAATTCCCAATATTTTCAATGTTTACCAAGCACTTTAGCTGCTGTAGTCCCTTCAGTTCTCGCTTCTCTATACCTTCATTTCGCTTCACGGTTGGAATTCTAAAGTTGGGTAGATGTCTCTCACACTTACCCCGACTCCCACAATTTTTTTCAGCGCAAAAATTCAACATTTTGGCGGTTTTTAACAGGTAGGAAAGTACGCGTTTCTAGCATTAATAACATATACCGGAAGTGACGAATGTCTTCCAGTTGGATTTAGCGGCTCCGTGCGTCGAGCCCTATGACCTTTCGTGCAACCTCCCTATACTCTTGCGAATGCAAAGTAAATTGGTTGATAGCACAACATTTTTAAATGCTCCAAGGATGCTGGGCTGGGATCAATTTTAATGGTTTCTCTCCAGCCCGAAACAGAAGCTGTGTGGTCATTTATTCTCAACATATAAGACTGCAGATGTAGTAACCTGGTGGAAAAGGGAGGTTCCTGTTGGAGGAACTCAGTAACTCAAGCAGAGGATGGATGACGATTTGGATCGAGACTCTGCATCAGGCCAATGAGGGAGGGATGAGACGGGCTGGTAGGCAACAGGTGTAACCAGGTGAGGTGAGGGGATGATGCTTAGTCAGATTGGGGTTGGGGAGGGGAGAAGTTTGAGGCAGAGCCTACAAAGTAATCAGTGAATCAGTTAAGGTCAGGATATTGGTCTGAGGAGAAGCTATTTACTTGTACTCTGAGATCCTTCACCTCTACAACACTCCACATTGCCTTACTATTCATTGCCCTGGTACGACTTACAAAAATGCAACACCTCACACTTATCTGAATTGATCCCCATTAGTCATTCCTCGGCCAACCTGCCCAGCTGATCAATATCCCGCAACAAGTTTATAACCATCTTCACTCCATATGTTACCACCTATTTTTGTGTCATCCACAAACTTACTAATCTGAAGAAAAATTTACAGCCAGATTTATCACTTCTGAGAATTTTTAGATACCAAAGGAATCAAGAAAAAACACAAATAATGCCTTACTTGATGAAATGCAGTGAGCAAACGCGATAAATCCAAATATTTTCAATGTTTACCAAGCACTTTAGCTGCTGTTGTCCCTTCAGTTCTCGCTTCTCTATACCTTCATTTCGCTTCACGTTTGGAATTCTAAAGTTGGGTAGATGTCTCTCACACTTACCCCGACTCCCACAATTTTTTTCAGCGCAAAAATTCAACATCTTGGCGGTTTTTAACATGTAGGAAAGTACACGTTTCTAGCATTAATGACATATACCGGAAGTGACGGATGTCTTCTAGTTGGATTTTGTGGCTCCGTGCGTCGAGCCCTATGACCTTTCGTGCAACCTCCCTATACTCTTGCGAATGCAAAGTAAATTGGTTGATAGCACAACATTTTTAAATGCTCCAAGGATGCTGGGCTGGGATCAATTTTAATGGTTTCTCTCCAATCTTACTAATCATATCTTGTACATTCTCATCCATGGCATTACATATCCATATCGTCCATATCCATACCTCTATTGTCCTCCCTTCTATTGTCTGTTTCTACACTTCATGGTGCTTCATAGCCAGGTATCTAGCATCATAAAGGACCAGTCTCATCCCAGTCATTCCTTCATCTCCCCTCTGCCATGAGGCAAGAGGAACAGAAGTTTGAGGTACAGCCATCTGAGAGCAATCTTTCCTAATTTTCACCTGAGATAGATGATCCATTGTTTGGAAACTATGCCCCTCAGTTCTAGAACATCTCCTGTGAGAAGAAACATCAGAACCTCTCAAAATATTATGTTCCCCATCCCAGTAAGCAGCCGGGGTGCAAGATTGCAACCTTCGCGTGGTCCGCCCTGTTTCGACTAATGCGCACAATCAAATAAGATCAAATAGAACAAGTTGTCCTACAACTTTAGGCTGTGCATGCTACACGCAAAAGGAAGAAGTAAGCAGCCTGAACAGTTACAGATGAGTCAATGTAAGTTTTATTAATTTCAGAATTTAAGAACGGTAATTTGTTCAATTTTATTTAGGCCATTCTTCTCTTTAGATTGCGATCGCTGCACCAACTAATGCACCTCCAACCCCAACTGCTACATTAGCAGCGGCAGACAGTCCTGCAGCTCCTAAAGAAAAGCAGGAAACAACAAATAAGAATGAACTGTAAACAATTTGAGACACCCTGAAATTATTAACAACCGACACCTCATCCCTGAGCAGCATAGGTACAATGCCACCTGGCACTAACACATGAAGGCAGCATCTATCATTAAGGTTCCCCACCATCCAAGCCATGCCTTTTCTAACTGTTATCACTGGGCAGGAGGTATGGAACCATGAAGTCACACATCACCAGGTCCAGGAACAGTTTCTTTCCTGCATCTATCAGGTTCTTAAATCAGCCCGAATCCAAACTCAACAATGGAAATCTATTGAGGTTTGCACTACCATTGCAATTTTATGCACATTTTCTTTTTTTCTCCCACATAATATAGGACAATACAGGAACTGGCCTTTCAGCCCAAATGTTTGTGCCGAACATGATGCCGACCAAGTCTTATCTGTCTGCACATGATCCATTTCCCTCTATTCCCTGCATATCCATGTGCCTATGCAAAAGTCTCTTAAATGCCTAAGGACCCATTCCTTGTGCTGTACATTCTATATTCTATGATTCTCTGTACAGCTATTGTCTTCTCCATAATGAGTAGTGTGACCCTTCCCTTCTCTTTTGCATTCATTTTGTCCCATCTGAAATTTCTACGCACCCGCACATTAAGTTGCCAGTCCCGCTCTTCCTTCAACCATATTTCTGTGGTTGCTATAACATCATAATTCCAAGTGCTGATCCATGCTCTATGCCCAAATGATTTACCTGTGGGGTCTGCTTCATTAACACAAACATAGGCGACTCTGCTAGCCTTTCCATGATTCCTAACCTGTCTCTGCTCTGCCCACTGGATTTGTTTGATAATCCTCTACGTTCCCCAGAATGCCTCCACAACTGCTGCACTAATCTTCCCTTCCACCTGCCAATTTTGTTTAAAAACCTTCTGAGGAGCACACATAAATCTCTTACTAGGATAACGGTTGCCTTCCATTTAGGTGCAATCTATCATTCTTGCTTAGGTCCCTCCGCCTCCAGAAGCAATCCCAATTATTCGCCTGCCCAAGCTCTTTAGCTAGGCACACATCCTGTCCACCTATTTAAACCCTCACAAGTGCAAGCAATCTTAAGATCACAAACAGAAAGATCCGGCTTTTAAATTTAAGTCTGCAGGACCTTATTCCTCTTTCTACCCAACCTCTAACTGTTGTTTCTCTCTCCCCTCATAATGTTCTCTACTGATCTGAGACTTCATATACCATGGAACCACAGTGGCACCAGACCACTCTGGAGTCTCATTCTCACCCAGAGAAGTGCCCGTCTGCTTTCTTCACTGATACCTCTTTCCCACTTCTGCAGACCAAGACTTTTCATTACCCTATTATGTAACGAAGCTCACACAGCCTACTGGCCTTAGCTGATGTTATTCAGAGGAATTGTTCTTCAAATGATCTTAATTTTATATTTCTATTTACAGAAAAGCCAAAACAGATTTTATTTTTACGTTGGTGTAATTAAAATATACAGAATTAAATTCATTGCTATAAAGATACATTCTTGGTGTATTTAATATGAAAATGTTATTCCGCGCCATGTTCAGCACAAAGAATTTAAGCATGGAAGATTGAGAGATGCCCATTTCTCTTCACTGGACCTTACCAGCCGATTGAAGAATAGCCACCATGCTTCCAGCTGCAACACCTCCTCCACTGGCAGCAGCGGCGGCACCCATCATCTTTGCAGCGACAGAACCGGCCACTATCCCACCAGCGGTGAAGCCCACTGCCCCCAAAACAAAGGGGGCTGCAGCAATGAAAGCGGCTAAAGGAAGAAACATCCCCATTTGATCAGACTACATTAATACAGGAGCTCAACACAAACCAAGAACACACAGGGATTTAGGTGGCACTATTTCTATGAAAGGTACATTCAAGCAATTTAATGATGGGTAAGATAGCACTCCACCCAACATGCACATTTACTGTAAGACACAAAATGCTGGAGTAACTCAGCGGGACAGGCAGCATCTCTGGAGAGAAGGAATGGGTGACCTTTCGGGTCGAGACCCTTCTTCAGACTTTGATTTGTGCCAGCATCTGCAAATCTTTCCTGGGAATGCACTACTCACTTGAATATTATGGGAGATGTGCCACCAAACTACATTTTTGTGGTCACCTCAGTACCAAATCAAAGGGGCTGTGCTATGGGCACAAGTTGTAGCTGATATAAAACTGAAGGGGAACATACACAGCACATCTAATCTCATCTTAGTATCTTACAGGACTTCCTCCCTCGGCTCAGCACAGCCTCTAATGAAACCTGATCAAAAAAGTAGCAAGAAACTGTGCAGTGCAGAGACACTGAGGAGAAAGGGTTACATCTAAGATAGACACAAAATGTTGGAGTAACACAATGATCCGCTGAGTCACTCCAGCATTTTGTACCTGTCTTTGGTGTAAACCAACATCAGCAGCACCTTCCTACACAAGGGCTACATCTCTCTGAACAACAATCAGAAAAATAAAATATTGAATTGCGGTATTAATGTAATAAAATTCTGTGCTCTGATTCTTCGGCCCAACCAGACTAATATGCATCCACTTACTCTAATCTCATTTAATTCTCCCCCTACATAAGTATCTTACTGTATCTACTCCCTTCGGGTACCGCTCACCTACACTATTAAAATACAGTAAATAATTTCTAATACTTATGGCATCTGACCTTAGAATAGTCTTTGTTAAATGCTTTTGGCCTTCAAGTTAGAAGAATCCTGACTAATGCAGGGCAGAGAGAGGGGGCACAGAGAGGGAAGGGGGGAGAGAGAGGGAGTGTGAGGGGGCAGACAGAGCGGGGAGAGGAGGGGAGAGGAGGGGGGAGCGTCGTCAGAGGTGAGGGCAGTTTCTCGAACACAATAATCACTCGCTCCCGGCAGCACGAGCAAGAAGACCGCGTGAAAACGAGAAGCTGGTGCAACTTTGGTGGGGAAGGGATGGAGAGAGAGGGAATGCCGGGGTCACAAAGTTATATAAATCAAAAGTTTACTTATTGATTCTACTCACCACCACCAGTGCCCGCCAGAATAAGCGTTCCTAAACCCATTTTTCTGTGAAGAGAAAAATAAACCATTTAAAAATAAACCTTGCTTTGAACTTGTATTTAAATACTTCAGCAAATAGTTTAAAGGTAACGTTTTTTTCTGAGATACACCATGCAAAAGACCCTTCGGCCCACTTTTTCCATACCAACCAGCGATCACTCGTTCACATCAGTTCTCTGTTATCCAGGCAGGAACTGGCAGTGGCTTCAGGATTTCCACATTTCCACTCTGTGTGCCAACTTCTCCAGGCCATGAAAAAAATGACTCACTCAATGTATTTCAAAGAGAAATGTATTTCAATGTATTTCAAAGTTCTCAATGCTGTCAAAGAGAACTGGCCTCTGCCATTACAACTGCTGTAAAACCCTTTGCACAAGAAGTTTAAAACGTCAAAGATTTTATAAAGGAAAAAAAAATTAAGGCATCTTTACATTTCATTTACTTTAACCAACTTTATGTGTTCCCATCTTTATATACCATTTTCTTTACTTCCCTTTTCCTTCCTTCATCTCCGCAAACCTGCCCAGATATCCAAGTTGAATTTTACTTGTCAATGTCTGACTGCAAAAGATGACAAACCCCCCAGGTCCCAAAAAACACAGATATTTATCAGGAAGTTGTTAGCAAAACCTCCACCTTGTAATTTAATTGCATAAATCTTAATTTAAATATTTTCTACATCACCTTTCCAGGTGGTTCCGTGAGTATCTGTTGTCTTTTGCCAACAAGTTCTCTCAACATTCGCTGAAGAACCAATATATATAGCAAGCCAAGTGTACTCTTCTGGGTCCTAAAGTTAGTCATTATTTGAGGCAATTACCCAAGATTTAAAGTATTTCCTTGTATAGAGCAAGAATGTGTACCAACCAGTAAATTATATTTGCAAATATCATACAGCATTCAGGAGCTTAAATCTTCTATATTACTAAATATCTGAACTTGACCACTTCCTGTTGTTCTGTATATTGATTTTAGAAAAAATGCTGCCACTTACGGCTGTAAATTTTGGCCATCTTACTCAGAGTCCCCCTCCGCTGCGCAGGACAAGATAATTTTTCCCATTGATGAAAAATAAAAGAGTTATTAGTGTTTTAAAAATATTGAGATTCTCTCTCCTGAAGTTCACGCCGCTTCTGGAGGGACTATAAAACCCGGAAGTGTGCAAGTGCCTCAGTTCTCTGCAAGATGGGGGAGCGAGAGGTCGCAATTCTCAGTCTGAGCTGTGAATAACATTGAACACATGTCTACTAAACTGTGAGTGGTTTTACTGAAGGATGAGGCAGACACTGAAAGATAATCAGTGACCAGATAATGGCAGGATGATGGGCAGATGGAGTTAGTTGGTGGAAGGAAACTGAGTGGGAGGGCAAGCAGGAGGGTTTTCTTAGAAATAGGCTAGTGCAATAAGTAGGAGGGTGATAGGAAGATGGGGAGAGAGGCGACGGAAGATAGAGGAAGAGGCTGGAAAGTGAAATTATATAACTGAAGAATGATGGGCCGTTGTAACTAGGTGGGGGGTGGGGGGGGATGAGGTGCTGTCTGCAATGCAAATTTTTATACGTAATGCGTGAGAGTTAGCAACCCTGATACCATTAAGCACTGGTGACAATTGCAATATCTCCACAATTTCAGTTGTTGCACCAACAGGCAGAGGGGAGGGCCTTAGCAGCACCTTATCCATCGAGCGAGCGCTGATAGACTTTTGAAACAGAATAGTCCCCACAAGCCAGTTTCTTACCAACAGAATCCATTCTGGGTGTTGGGGAAATTGCTATTGGAAATTCCAAGAGTTGAGGGAATTGTATTGTATTGTATTGTATTGTATTTTTTAATGACCACACAGCCAGGCTGGTGGAATTTGTTCTCAGTACAGCTCGATACAGGTTCCAACATTTCATCAAACATTCAACTCGTAACGTAGATATACATACAAACAGACACATTTCATAATACATAAGGGCCATGCTTATTCGTATTTCCTCACCGTACGGAGTTTAAAAAGTTAATTGCGGTAGGAATGAAACTGTTTTTGAAACGGGTTGTTTTGGAGGCAATTGACCTGTAACGCCTCCCAGAGGGCAGTAGCTGAAAGGCATAGTGTGCAGGGTGAGTGGGGTCAGTGATGATCTTGCGGGCTTTGTGAAGTGTCCGTTTATGGTAGAGTGATTCAAGTGATGGAAGGGGTAAGCCAATAATTTTGGAAGCTCTGTTTATAATGCGTTGTAGTTTCTTCCGGGAGAGTGAGTCGAGGCTGCCGAACCAAACTGTGATAGATGAAGTGAGGATGCTTTCAATAATGGCTGTATAGAAGCAGAGCATCAGATGAGGCCTTACTCTGAACTTCCTAAGCTGCCGAAGATGGAAAAGTCTTTGCTGGGCTTTTCCATAAATGTGGTCTGCGTTTGTCCTCCATTTGAGATTGTTGCTGATGTGGGTGCCAAAGAGTTTGAAAGTGTCAGTGATGATGATGGATTCACCGTTGATGAGCACAGGAGTTTTGGGGGGTGGCTGGCGTCTGAGGTCGATGATGAGTTCTTTTGTTTTTGATGAATTGAGTGAGAGGTCATGGTCTGTGCACCAGGTCACTGCTTGGTTGATCTGTGTGCAACCATAATAGAGAATTGTTTAAAAACAAAAAAACCTATAAATCCTAGTTTCCGTATTAACAGACAGCACAGACAAACTGAAGGAATTAAAAGCAAGTTTAAGGTTAATTGTGTGTTGTTATGCTTTGTCAATTATTCAGATTATTTCAAACCCTGCTTCAAAAAAAAATAGAATACCACATTGCAGTTTGTTGTGTATCTGGCCTAAGTTACACTCCAGCAGTTACCTAGGATACCAAGTTGGCTGCACTGCACTATAAACAGCTGGCCAGACGTCATTCTAAGATAATCAGATCAGTTTCATTTCCGGAGAACTAGTTTCGATTTTGATGAAATGCAAATTTCATTGTACCAGAAGTGATAAACTCAACATTAAAATATTAAAGGAATATTGCTGGGAATTTTGACAATTATAAGGAAGACTAGACTAGACCCATTCGGTCCCTGTCACACGGGAGGCCTGGTTCCCCACGCAACCCGTTCCCCCAACGCAATATTCCACCACTCACGCATAGCCCCCAACTGCGCAGGCGCGGCTCATTTCCCCTCATCCCGCAGCACTCCCTTCCCTTCCTCTTCACCCTCCTTCTTCTTTCCCCTTTCCTCCTCCCCTCCCCAGTCCCTTCCTCACCTCTCCCTCCCTCTCCTTTCCCCTACCCTCATTCACTCCCTCCCTCCATAACTCCTCTATCCACCCTACCCCCTCCTATCCCTCTATCCCCTACCTCCCATAATCCCCCTCACTATCCCTCTATTCCCCTCCTGCCCCACTCTCCCTCCTTACCTCCCCCACTTTCCTCCCTCTCCTTCTCTAACCCCTCCTCTCCCTCAATCTCCCCACTCCATCCTCATCTCCCCAGCATCTCGAGGGTGCAGCTCCTTTCCTCTTAACCCTTTCCTAACGTACGGTTAAGGTTAACTCTAGGGAAAGACAAAGATGGAAGGTTGCAGACATTGATTAATGATGGTTTATTTCAACTCCACAAGTAAACATTGTGTCATGAGGATATAAAACTCCTATAGTTTACTCTAGCTTGTTGAAGTAGTCTTCTCAGATTGCTTCCCAATGTACATCTGTAAGGCCTTGGGAAAGTCCCAGCCTCAACTACCTCCTCTGGCAGCTTGTTGCATACACTCACCATCCTTTGTGTGAAAAAGATAACCCTCAGATTCTTATTAAATCTATTCCCCTTCACCTTGAACCAATGTCCTCTGGTCCTCGATTCCCCTACTCTGGGCAAGAGATTCTGTGCATCCATCCGATTCTACCTCTTCACATCTCTCAGAGGCTTTCTCTAAAGGTACAGAGTCTAAAGGGCCTGACCAACTTGCCGATTTTTTCGGTGACTGCCAGCATCATTGACTAACGTATCAGATCACTGAAAATTTGCGGCGTGACGCGGAGTGATGACGTATGACGCGTGGTGTTTTTTCAAGTGACGCAACATTGTTTTTGTCACCGCTGGATTTTGAAATGTTCAAAATCTTTTGGCAACACTGATATGATGCTGGCAGTCGCCGAAAAAAATTGCCAAGTGGGACAGGTCCTTAAGGATTCCTCATCACACAGATCCCAAATGAAAGCAAGTAATTCTGGATCCAATGAGACTGCATAAGAAGGAAACAAAGATAGATATAATATTATCCATTCAGCAATGATTGTAATTGAAAATGGCTTCTACCAGAATTTATGTCACTGGTGAGACACTTTTTCTATGAACTGTTCTACTTAAGGGCCTGTCCCAGTTAGGAGAAGCCAATTAACCTGTAGACCAGGTCATCTTTGGAGCACACGGGGATAACCCAGACACAGGGTGAATATACAAACTCAGCACAGACGGAACCCATAGTCAGGATCATACCCAGGTCTCTGGCGCTGTGAGGCAGCAGCTCTACCGCTGTTGTGTTGTGTACAGGCCACCTAACAGTAGTAATGGAGTTGGGGATGGCATCAAACAGGAAATTAGAAATGCGTGCAACAAAGGTAAAACAGTTATAATGGGTGACTTCAATCTACATATAGATTGGGTGAATCAAATTGGCAAGGGTGGTGAGGAAGAGGATTTCTTGGAATGTATGTGGGATAGTTTTCTAAACCAACATGTAGAGGAACCAACGAGAGAGCAGGCTATTCTAGACTGGGTATTGAGTAATGAGGAAGAGTTAGTTAGCAGTCTTGTTGTGCGTGGCCCCTTGGGCAAGAGTGACCATAATATGGTTGAGTTCTTCATAAGGACGGAGAGTGACATTGTTAATTCAGAAACAAGGGCCCTGAACTTTAAGAAAGGTAACTTTGAGGGTATGAGACGTGAATTGACCAAGATTGACTGGCAATTGATTCTTAATGGGTTGACGGTGGATATGCAATGGAAGGCATTTAAAGACTGCATGGATTAACTACAACAATTGTTTATCCCAGTTTGGCAAAAAAATAAATCAGGGAAGGTAGTGCATCCGTGGATAACAAGGGAAATCAGGGATAGTATCAAAACAAAAGATGAAGCTTACAAATTAGCAGGAAAAAGCAGCCTACTGGAGGACTGGAGAAATTAAGCAGAGGAGGACAAAGGGCTTAATTAGGAAAGGGAAAATAGATTATGAAAGAAAACTGGCAGGGAACATAAAAAGTGATTGCAAATGTTTTTATAGATATGTGAAGAGAAAAAGATTAGTTAAAACAAATGTAGGTCCCTTGCAGTCAGAAACAGGTGAATTGATCATGGGAACAAGGACATGGCAGACCAATTGAATAACTACTTTGGTTCTGTCTTCACTAAGGAAGACATAAATAATCTGCCGGATATAGCAGGGGACCGGGGGTCAAATGAGATGGAGAATCTGAGTGAAATCCAGGTTAGCCGTGAAGTGGTGTTAGGTAAATTGAATGGATTAAAGGCCGATAAATCCCCAGGGCCAGATAGGCTGCATCCCAGAGTACTTAAGGAAGTAGCCCCAGAAATAGTGGATGCGTTAGTGATAATTTTTCAAAACTTTTTAGATTCTGGAGTAGATCCTGAGGATTGGAGGGTAGCTAATGTAACACCACTTTTTAAAAAGGGCGGGAGAGAGAAAATGGGGAATTACAGACCAGTTAGTCTAACATTGGTAGTGGGGAAACTGCTAGAATCAGTTATTAAAGATGGGATAGCAGCACATTTGGAAAGTGGTGAAAGTGGACAAAGTCAGCATGGATTTATGAAAGGTAAATCATGTCTGACGAATCTTATAGAATTTTTCGAGGATGTAACTAGTAGAGTGGATAAGGGAGAACCAGTGGATGTGTTATATCTGGACTTTCAGGAGGCTTTTGACAAGGTCCCACATAAGAGATTAGTATACAAATTTAAAGCACATGGTATTGGGGGTTCAGTATTGATGTGGATAGAGAACTGGCTGGCAGACAGGAAGCAAAGAGTAGGAAAAAACGGGTCCTTTTCACAATGGCAGGCAGTGACTAGTGGGGTACCGCAAGGCTCAGTGCTGGGACCCCAGCTATTTACAATATATATTAATGATTTGGACGAGGGAATTGAATGCAACATCTCCAAGTTTGCGGATGACACGAAGCTGGGGGGCAGTGTTAGCTGTGAGGAGGATGCTAGGAGGCTGCAAGGTGACTTGGATAGGCTGGGTGAGTGGGCAAATGCATGGCAGATGCAGTATAATGTGGAGAAATGTGAGGTTATCCACTTTGGTGGCAAAAACAGGAAAGTAGACTATTATCTGTATGGTGGCCGATTAGGAAAAGGGAGATGTAACGAGACCTGGGTGTCATGGTACACCAGTCATTGAAAGTGCAGCAGGCAGTGAAGAAGGCGAATGGTATGTTAGCATTCATAGCAAAAGGATTTGAGTATAGGAGCAGGGAGGTTCTACTGCAATTGAACAGGGTCTTGGTGAAACCACACCTGGAGTATTGCGTACAGTTTTGGTCTCCTAATCTGAGGAAAGACATTCTTGCCATAGAGGGAGTACAGAGAAGGTTCACCAGACTGATTACTGGGATGTCAGGACTTTCATATGAAGAAAGACTGGATGGACTTGGTTTGTACTCATCCCTGGGGCAATCTGATCACCTCTCACTGTTTCTACTGCCATCATACAAACCCCTCATCCGCAAGACCAAACCTGCAATAAGGACGGTCAAAATATGGCCCGAGGACGCCACTCTACAACTCCAGGACTGCTTTGATCGCACCGACTGGGACCTGTTTGCACAACAGGCTACCAGTGATACAGAGGTAGACTTGGAGGAGTACACATCCACTGTGCTCTCCTACATAAACTGCTGTGTGGAGACTGTCACAGTGGACAAGCAAATAAAGATGTTCCCAAACCGGAAACCCTGGATGAACAAGGAGGTTCAGGATCTGCTAAGGGCACGCAACAATGCCTTTAAATCCAGGGACACTTCTGCTTACAGTGCGGCCAGGTCGAACCTGAACAAAGGCATAAAAAAGGCCAAAGACATCCACAGGCAAAGGGTGGAAGACCACTTCAATGCCGCGGACACCAGAAGCATGTGGCAGGGTGTCAGGGACATCACTGACTACAAGAGCAGCCCCGCCTGCCCCCACGGTGATATCACACTATCCAACGAACTGAACACCTTCTTTGCCCGGTTCGAAACTGGCAACACCACCAGGAGTGGAATAACCCCGGCCATGGCGGAGGGACAGGCCTTAACACTGAGCACTCAGGAGGTACAGTGCGCTCTGCGTAGGATCAATCCACGCAAGGCTGCAGGCCCGGATGGAGTACAGGGAAGGGTACTAAAGGACTGTGCTGTACAGCTGGCGGAGGTATTCACGAGAATCTTCAATCTATCTCTATCTCTGGCAACGGTCCCCAAGTGCCTGAAAACAGCCACCGTAGTGCCGGTGCCGAAAAACAGTTTAATTATTCATTGGAACACAAAACTCAAACCTGATTTAAACAACCCAGTCAGGGATATGGATAAACCGACAAACAATTTAACAATGCTCCAGCCAGCCACGCCATGGGCCGTCGAACCGGAGATTCCAAAACCTGCCCAAAGAGATACAACCCTGAAACCAAAATACACGAAAACTCTAAGGTCAGCCCTTATCCGTCCCAATTCAATATCTGTTAACAAGGAATGGTGAAAATACACAAAGTTCTATGCCATGTGGTCAGGCTTCCTCGGCCCCCACCAACAGTCTGCTCATCAGTCAGAGTCTACGACGAAGAGGAGAATCCTGGGAAGCTCTGGTATTTATACTTCAGATGAGTCACCCGTCACCTGACGCAGCTTGGCCAATCGGGTACAGGAGCCTTTAACCCCTCGATTCCAGACTCACAGCCACGAGGCCTGTACTTGGGATAGAAACAGAGAAAGGTAAGTACATAGCATTCACCAGGAGGGGGAAGCGCCTAACACCCCCACCCAAAGATACTGAATAAGTTTCTGAAAATGAACTAAAAAACACCACCAAATTTCAGCAACTATTCAGTAGCACAGACATCACTGGCGCGACAATGCATCAGCCAATACATCATCCTTGCCACGGATATGCCAGTCAAATGAGACAACCGCAGGGGAAGCGTCTCCAAAGCCTCAGAGTTACTCAGCTTTCCCTGCGTTACTGCCACAGACAACCGTGCCTCCCCCACATCACCACCCGTGTCAGGGGGCAGCACCACTGCAGCCAAAACAGGTTTAGAAGGACCGCTATACCGAGCCTGCAGACTGGAACCAGGAATAGGCAACAACACCAGGACCTTGTCACCCGGAGAAAAATTACTACTAGAAGCCTTCCTGTCGAACCAGTCCTTCATCCTAGACTGAGCAGAGGCAAGATTACCCATTGCCAGTTCGCATGCCCTCCTCAGTCTAGAGCGAAAAGTACAGACGTGGTCTAAAATACTACGTTTTGTATCCTCCTGCAACCATTTCTCCTTCAGGACCCTCAACGGACCACGTACAGAATGCGCGAACACCAGGTCAGCAGGACTGAACCCTAAAGACTCCTGCACGACCTCACGCACCGCCAACATAACTAGATGAACCCCCTCATCCCAGTCTTTTTCAAACTCCAGGCAGTAAGTCCTCAACATAGATTTCAAAGTCTGGTGAAACCTCTCGAGAGCTCCCTGGCTCTCAGGATGATACGCACTGGAGTAACAATGCTTAATATCTAACAACTTCATTACCTGACCAAAAACCTTCGACATGAAGTTGGTACCTTGGTCACTCTGCACAACCTTGGGCAAACCGAACAACGAAAAAAACTTAGTGAGAGACTTAACAATTGCAGGGGCAGTAATTCTACGCAAAGGGACCACCTCCGGAAAGCGGGTAGTCGCACACATAATTGTTAATAAAAACTTGTTGCCCACCCTTGTCCGAGGTAGAGGGCCCACACAATCAACTAGAATCCGCTCAAACGGCTCACCGACCACAGGGATTGGATATAAAGGCGCAGGAACAATCGATTGGTTCGGCTTTCCTGCCACCTGGCAAATGTGACAACACCTGCAGTGCTGTTTCACGTCCTTTTTCAACCCTGGCCAAAAAAAATTCCGTAAGATGCGGTCATACGTCTTATTGACCCCCAAATGTCCACCCAGAGGACCATCATGAGCCAAACAGAGTATCTCGTCCCTATACCGACGAGGCATCACAATCTGATCAACCACGCTCCAATCATCATGCCCAGATATATCCAAGGGAGACCACTTTCGCATCAGTAAGCCAACCCTTAGAAAATACCCCTTTGCTGTGGAATCCATATCCCCCTCAGGCACTGCGCAGTCGCACAGATCAGATAAACCTGGATCACTCTTTTGCTCCTTAACCAGCCGGTCACGTGACAGTGACACCGGCACATTTCCAGACACTATCCCATCTTGAGATGGAGAAACACCCTTCACAACACAGGATCTATCATTCTGATCCCCAAAAATGCTCTCACTCAGGTCCACCACATCCTCAAACTTCGCCTGGCTCTTAGCCATAGCCCTCGTGACAGCACAAGCTGCGAAGACCTTTGGATGCTGCATAGCCAATCTATCAGGACTCTGCACCATCGGAACAGCCGTCACCTCAGGAGTGACTAAAACTCTACCTCCTGCCAAGTCATTCCCCAAAATCACAGAAACTCCCCCAACGGGAAAACACGGCCGTAACCCAACAGTTACCCGGCCTGAAACCAACTCGGACTCGAGACGCACGGTATGCAAAGGCACTACCATGTCATCCATCCCGAATCCTACCACTGGGACACTTGACCCAACCGATGATTCCCCAGAAAACGGCAGTACACCATCCAATATAAAGGACTGAGTAGCACCAGTATCACGCAAGATGGATACTGGAACTCTATCACCCCCATCCTCTAGAGAAACAAAACCATTCATGATGAACGCAGAATAATTCCTACACTCATCAGACTCAGGCACCTCAGGTACGACAGGTGCCTTCTGTGCACCCACCAAAGCCACAGGCTTTGCATTTTTCTGCTTCAGAACGGGACACGACTTTAACATGTGCCCTCTCCTTCTACAATAGTAGCACACAGGACCTTCATCAGTCCTTACATTTCCGTCAACCTTATCAGCTCGGACCTCCCCCTGTATCAACGTGCTGCCATTTGCAGGCACAGAAACAGCTTTGACACTGCCACCGGCGACACCACCACGATCAACCGGCCGTGCACCAAAACTATAGGATCGCCCAACAAAATCAGATTTATGAGTCAATACATACTCATCTGCCAACACCGCAGCCTTAGACACCTCATTCACCTTCTGCTCATTAAGGTAAGTAGTAACCCTCTCAGGGAGACAGTTCTTAAAGTCTTCCATAATCATCAAGGCCCGCAGTAGCTCAAAATCCTTCACTCCTTGAGAAGCGCACCACCTGTCAAAAAGTGCCTCCTTCTCCCTAGCAAACTCCACATAAGTCTGACTATCAAACTTCCTAAAGCGCCGGAACTTCTGCCGGTACGCCTCTGGAACTAATTCATAAGCCCTTAATACTGTAGACTTCACACACTCATAGTCCAGACTGCTTTCAACAGATAAAGAAGAGTACACCTCCCGTGCTTTACCCACAAGGACACACTGCAATAGCAAGGTCCACACGTCCCTAGGCCACTTCAAGGACAAAGCCACCCGTTCAAACACTGTGAAATACTTGTCCACATCCTCCTCACGAAATGGGGGAACCAGGCGGATGTTCTTGCTCATATCAAACTCCCGTTCCCTAGAAGAAACCCGGGAATTATCTATTTCTTTTTCCCGCAGCTGAAATTCAGCCCTTTTGGTTTCCTCCTCAAGCCGTTTCATTTCAAGAACATGCATGAGCTCTTTCTCTTTTAACAAAGAGGCAATTCTCTGTGACTCAAGCTCCATCTCCTTCAGTTTAATGACGGCCTCCATGTTCTGAACTGGCTGAACAGAAGGTGGGGGACTGTCTGCACCACCAGGCAAAACCCCACCCTCCACCAACGCAGCCCACAACTCCGATTTAATGGAGTGTTTCTTTGAATGCTTGTCAATAGTCACGGCATAGTTCTCAGCCAGCAAAATCAAATGCTCCTTCGTACATCTATCAAACAACTCCCGACTAGGAGCCTCAACAAATTCTTTCACCTTAAATTCCATTTCTAATGTAGCCCCAAACCACCAGCTAAAACCTGGGCACTAATGCTACCACAAACAGGGAAGAAAAAATTCCCCCACAACACACAGACTTCCTCAGTCCAGAAGCCTACCAAAAAACCCCCCTAAAAACGTCTAGGGTCCTCAAAACTTAGGACGAGCCCCCATTTTGTTACGACTCCCGAATGCAAGTACTTCAGAGCCACGTAACACAAGTCAAAAACCAGGTTCAGGTTCAAAAAACAGTTTTAATTATTCATTGGAACACAAAACCTGATTTAAACAACCCAGTCAGGGATATGGATAAACCGACAAACAATTTAACAATGCTCCAGCCAGCCACGCCATGGGCCGTCGAACCGGAGATTCCAAAACCTGCCCAAAGAGATACAACCCTGAAACCAAAATACACGAAAACTCTAAGGTCAGCCCTTATCCGTCCCAATTCAATATCTGTTAACAAGGAATGGTGAAAATACACAAAGTTCTATGCCATGTGATCAGGCTTCCTCGGCCCCCACCAACAGGTTGCTCATCAGTCAGAGTCTACGACGAAGAGGAGAATCCTGGGAAGCTCTGGTATTTATACTTCAGATGAGTCACCCGTCACCTGACGCAGCTTGGCCAATCGGGTACAGGAGCCTTTAACCCCTCGATTCCAGACTCACAGCCACGAGGCCTGTACTTAGGGAGAGAAACAGAGAAAGGTAAGTACATAGCATTCACCAGGAGGGGGAAGCGCCTAACAGAGGCCATCCTGGTGGGGGATGGAGGTGTAGAGTGACCGGACATCCATGGTGAAGATGAGGGGGTGAGGGCCCAGAGAGTGGAATGCGTGGAGGTGGCGGAGAGTGTCTGAGGTGTCTAGAACATAGGTGGGGAGGGATTTGACCAAGGGGAATAGGATGGAGTCAAGGTATGTGGAGATGAGTTCGGTGGGGCACGAACACGCAGAGACAATGGCTCTGCCGGGAGAGCCGGGTTAAGTTCAGATTTGTTTTCCTCAAACACACAAAAGGCTGCAGATGCTGGAATCTGAAACGAATCCTAGAGGAATTGTTTGAAGAACATTGGCTCTTTTGTTTTGCTTGGTTTCCAGCGAGAGTTGTTTGGGATATATTTACATCTCTAGTCACACTGAAATCCATTCCACCCCCAGCCTGACTCAGTTGAATTCATTTGAACTGGGAACTGTACCCCACGGTGTATATTTTAAATTTCAATAATAAATTATATTAATGTAAAAAAAATACAAAACATAAATCCTGCAAAAAGTCTTCTTACTGTCTCAGTGTCTGTACATTCCATAGTGTCCTATTGAGTTGTGTTGACACCCGAACAGAACCCTGGTTCGATCCTGACTACGGTGCTGTGTGTACGGACTTTGTACGTTCTCCCCGTGACCTGTGTGGGTTTTCACCGGGGTCTCCATTCTCCTCCCACACTCCAAAAAGACTTACAGGTTTGCAGGGTAATTGCCTTGGTATAATTGTAAATTGTCCCTGGTGTAGGATAATGTAAGCGTGCGGGGATCGCTGGTCGGCGTGGTCTGTCAGCCAAATGGCCTGTTTCCGCGCTGTATCTCTGAACTAAACTAAACCAAACTAAGAACACCATTGCCACTCATGTGGTCCCTCTGGGGTAATCTCCCTTCCCTTGTTTGAAGGATGCCCCCACTGAACTCTACCCCTCAATATCCAGCAATAAAACTACCCCAAACTGTGGTCTTTCCCGACAGTATTGCATTGGCTGCACCAAGCTTCAGTTCCCTCCCACTGCATGTATTCCTGCAGTCTTGAATGAGCCAGTTAGCAATGTTCCTGCACCCAGCGTTAGATGTATACTGTTGGGGCAGATTAAAGATCAGATCAATTGTGAGTTGAAGGAGCAATCGGGCTAAACCTGCTGGCTGATCCCCAGTACAATTCTGAAGAAGTGTCTCGACCCAAAACATCACCATTCCTTCTTTCCATAGATGCTGCCTCACCCGCTGAAGTTCTCCAGCAATTTATGTCCACATTTGCTTTTTCCAGCATCTGCAGTTCTTTCTTAAACACCTGGCTCAGTTCAGTGAAAGTACAGTGAAAAAGTTTTTGTTGTGTGCTAATCAGTCAATGGAAAGATAACATATGTTTACAATTGAGCCATATAACAGCACATAATCCTCCCAACATTTCGCCACCTCCAGCGGGATCCTACCATTAGCCAGATCTTCCCATCTCCACCCATTACCGCTTTCTGCAGAGACTGTTCCCTCCGCAACTCCCTGGTTAACTTGTCCCTTCCAACCCAAACCACCCCAATCCCAGGTACTTTCCCCAGCAACCGCAGGAGATGCAACACCTGCCTCTGTACCTCCCCCTTCGACTCCATCTAAGGACACTGACAGTCTTTCCAGGCGAGGCAGAGGTTCACTTGCACCGCCTCCAACTTCATCTATTGTATCCGCTGCTCCAGGTGTGGACCTATATATCGGTGAGGCCAAGCGCAGGCTCGGCGATCGTTTTGCTGAACACCTCCGCTCAGTCCGTCTAATCCTACCTGATCTCCCAGTGGCTAAACATTTTAACTGCCCCCTCCCAGTCGCACACTGATCTTTCTGTCCTGGGCCTCCTCCATTGTCAGAGTGAGGCCCAGTGTAAATTGGAGGACAGCACATCATATTTTGCTTGGGCAGCTTACACCCCAGCTGTATGAATATTGACTTTGTTAACTTCAAGTAACCCTTGTTTTCCCTCTCTCTCCATCCCTCCTCCCACCCAGTTCTAACACCAGTCTGACTGTCCCCCTGATTACATTTTATGTTTGCGTTGTTCTCACCTTCTCCTAGCTAACAATGATCTATTCTACATTGTCCTTGATCTTCATTTCTTTTGGTCTCTTATACTTTCTTATCTCTGTAACTCCTTCTCCCCTGCAGTCAGTCTGAAGAAGGGTCTCGACCCAAAACGTCACGCATTCCTTCTATCCACAGATGCAGCCTGTCCCGCTGAGTTACTCCAGCATTTTGTGTCTATCTTTGGTGTAAACCAGCATCTGCAGTTTCTTCCTAAACACCTTTGATCACAAGCCTGTGAATCAGTGGTCCATCCTCCTGAGGAGAAAATGTTTGATTCTGTGGGACTTCTTCTGCAGGTGATGGTCAAAGTCAGAAATCAAGGGGGATCGAGAATCAGAGGACACAGGTTTAAGGTGAGGGAGGAAAGATTTAATAGAATTCTGAGGGGTATCATTTTCACACAAAAAGGGTGGTAGGGGTTTGAAACCAGCTGCCAGAGGAGGTAGTTGAGGCAGGTACTATCGCAACATTTAAGAAAAATTTAGACAGGTACATGGATAGGACAGGTATCGAGGGATATCAGCCAAACCAAGGGAGGTGGGTGGGTGAGGGTATGTTGGGCTTAAGGGCCTGTTTCTTTGCAATTTGTTCGGCGACTACGGAGCGTCAGTGACTGTTTTACGTGGGTCAGACACTGACGCTCCGCAGTCGGTGGAAAAAATCGCAAAGTGGGACAGGCCCTTTACGGGAACAACAGCAACAGAACAATTTGCAGCGGTGTCGAGCGCCAATCCGCTGACTGAGCCGCTGGTTCACAAACAAGCAGCAACTCCACAGAGCAAGGCAGGGAACAAGGATAAGGCAGGATCTCTCTGAGAAGCGCCGGCACAGTTTGCATCAGGCCGTCCGCTGTCCACATCAGCCAAGCTTTCCTTCGCTTGCCAAGCTGGGAAAAATGATACGGCTTTTAGGTTGCCCTGCGGGACTTTAGCTGGCCATTGGCAACCGTTAATTTTGAACCCTGCAAGACCTCTTACGGAGCCACATTCATAAATTCTAGGAACAGAATTAGGCAATTCGACCCATCCAGTAAACTCCGCCATTCAATCATGGCTGATCTAGCTTTCCCTCTCAACCCCATTCTCCTGCCTTCTCCCCATAACCCCTCACACCCTAACATTAGATGTTAGAATAGTTTGTAGAGATATCATCAACACCATATTAATTTTCCCCCAATTATTTCATATACTGAGATAGAATATCAATCAATTAATCAATCAGTTTTATTCGTCACATTGCACATAAAGTGCAAGTGAAATTAATTTGTCAGCATCGGTACAATGATAAAGAACACACAAAAAGACACAAAAGATTTAACACAAACATCCACCACAGCATCCACCACAGTGGTGGAAGGCACAAAATTTGGCCAGTCCTCCTCCATTTTCCCCCGTGGTCGGGACCTCAACCCTCCGCAGCCGCGGCTGTGGGCGTCCAGATGTGCAGACAGGTTAAAGTCCAGGTAAGTACAGAATCGGCTATTCGCCACCGGAGACCGCGGCTTCAAGTTAGTGTAGGCTGCAGGCCGGCGGTCGAAGATATTGCGATATAACTTTTTTAAATTTTGCATTCATCTAGAATCTCTCTTGAACAGTAGCATTGAAGGAAAACGTGAATGTTTTTTTTTATTTTTTTATTTATTAGAAGTAGACATATTATAAAATGTAGTTACATATTATAGTAAAAAAACTTTTCATATACGTCAGTCATACATTATTAAAATTTTCCATTATCAATTACTTCTGCTTCTAGTGTTTTTATTTTTTATAGAAAGAGGGAAAAAGAGAGGGTAGAAAGTTACAAATAAAAAAGAAAGCAAAAAAAAAAAAAAAAAAAACAACAGAAAAACAAGGGTGGTGGAATGGGTTACCTGTAATACATCAATGGAGATAGGTTCATAGGTTATAAAGTATAGGGAAAACGTGAATGTTAACAACATTTTCAAAAGTTTCCATTCGACCTCTGTCAATGTTATTGCAACAATTCGATGAGAAATGTAACCTTGCAATGTTTCTTCTGGGACAGGCTTTTGTTCATCTGAAATTAACAATCTGATGATCCAGAACAGATAATTTTATTCTCAGAATGGACCAGGCAAAAACACATTGGAGTTGCATTTAGTGATAAACTTACAGAAAACCCCACCCGTTCCACATTATAACACAATGTTCATCTGAAGACTACTCAATAACTGATTTGGCAGCATAGCCAACACTAGCGCCCGTGCCCGCCACGGCAGCCGTTGCACTTGCAGTTAATCCAATGGCTCCTTGAAGAATAGAAGAAAAATATATTTGTCATATTTTCCCACGACATAGAAAGAAGACATTCAGCATAATTAGTTATGAGTTCAGAGATTAATTTAGAGACACAGCATTGAAACAGGCCCTTCGGCTCACCGACCATCGATCAAACATGGTAAGTTTGATGTTATCCCACTTTCTCATCCACTTCCTACACACTAGGGGCAATTTACAGAGGCCAATCAACCTATAAACCCGCACGTCTGTGGGTTGTGGGAGGAAACCCATGTGAGAACGTGCAAACTCCACACAAACAACACCCGAGGTCAGAATTGAGCCCAGTGTCTCTGGTTCTGTGTGGCAACAACTCTACCAGCTGGGCTACAGTACATGACTATCGATCCCATTCCCCAACAGCCCATGTCCACATTACATTTACTCCCCAATTTTCCTGCCTTCCACTAAGATTTGGAACTAATTACAGTTGGTAGTTAACTCACCAGCACAGGGAAACTAGAACACTCAGAGGAAGCTCACACAATCACTGGGAGAATGTGCAAGACCCACATTGACAGCAAGAGTAGTTAGAACCAAATGTGGCAGGTAGCAGCATTAACTTACGAGCAACTGTGCCGACTAAGCAGCACATAACTAAACATATAGCAATACAGGTCCACCAGTGATTTTCCTGCAATTGATGGTCCCGCACCTCCTTTAAATTACGAGAGGTGACATGATGTTCACTGGGTGGCCACAGGCGGCGCTGCGTGTGGCGAATGCTCTTTCCGTCCCAAATTAGTTATTTGTTTACATCTGCAGCTGTTGGTGGTAATCCCTCGGCTATATGTAATTCCAATCTGATCTTGCTTACATATAACAGTAGCTATGGATTAGAACCATGGTCCAAGTGACAGTCGTGGTGTCAAGCATAAACACATTTAATATTTGTTTTATTTAGGTTTCTGGCAGTCTATGATGATACACTGACATGGGAGAGGAATAATGAGTGGGTCAGAGGTACATTGTTGTATCATTATAACGTGACCTCAGTTTGTCCGGCAAAATGGATAAGCTGGAAAGACTTTGGAACAAAGGGTGCCATAATAAAAAGCGTAAAATCATACCGGCAGACTGCAAAGTTGCCACAACACCACCAGCCACTGTCGCTCCTCCATTCATAGCAGCAAACGCGGACATCGCACTTGCTGCCGCAGATCCAGCTGATATTCCAGCGGCAGTGAACCCGAGTGCCCCGACAGCAAGTGGGGCAGCAACCACTGCAGTAACTGCAAAGTAGGACATAAAATGAGGTGACAAGAGAACTAAAAATGTGTGTTATAACACACCAATGCATTTGGGCTGTTGGCTGCCACCAATGAGAATTTAAGAGTCAACCATATTTGGTGGATCTGGAGATCAAGTAAAAAGGGTAGATTTCCCCTAAAGGACATTGGTGAATTATTTATTTTGTGGTGATTAATAATGAGAACTAATAACTTTGATCAATTCCAGTTTATTAATTGACTTTGAATGGAGGGACGTGAACTGTAATGTCTAGATCACTAACCAACTATTATAACCACTGTGCCACCATCTTTCAATGCCAATTGATAATGTGACATCCAGTTGAGGTGTAGTTATTGGAGTGCTAGGGAAAACCCAATTTGTCAAAGGCCTTATTCTTTAGATGAGATAAGGCTTCAAATTAACCATTTGCTTCCACAGTGCAACAGAAGATGTCACATATAATGAACAGCAGTGGACAGGGAGTCCAGCTCTGGGCAACTCATGAAATAAATGCCTTAGGCCTTCTTGGTTTTGGCTCAATGTAAGCTGCTTATGTACCTGCACCTCCAGCAACCCAGGCAACTGTCGACCAATCTGTAAATGCAAGGACCAAATACAAACATTAGTCGAGTATTCAATAAGACCAAATGCAAGATTCTCATTTTGACCTGGAGCGGACAAAATGTGTAGGAAAGAAGAAGGTTCTCGACCCGAAATGTCACCCAGTCCTATCCCGCTGAGTTACTCCAGCATTTTGTGTCTCCCTTCTCATTTGATCTGATGGCTATACTTGTAACAAGTCAACCATGCTAAATTATGATACCTCTCTGCAGGTTTTTTGCAGGTTATTTCTGCAATGTCCAAAGTACTTTTCCTCATGATACAAGTGTAAATAATGACAGACACAATTAATGTATAAAGGAGAAAGAGAATAAAATGAGAATAAACGAGGAAGAAAAACTAAAACAGATTCATAAGCAATTCTGTAAGAAAGGGGATCTAAGCTGCTGATAGTGATCTTACAAAATGTTCCAGATGCTGCAAAGTTTCTAATAGATTGGAAACCTCTAAATAGAATACACTATCCATGAAGGGAGAGAGAAAGGAAAGGGAGGAGGGTTAGTCTGACATCTGGTGTTGGTGACCATTATTAAGGAAATTATAAAATATATACTGAGAAAACCATAATATGATAGGGCATAATTAGCTGGGTGGGGTTATCAAGTTATTTAAAGGCATTCATCAGAATTCCTGTAAAAGGTTGCTCCATAGGCTACTAACTTCAGGTATTGAGGGTAATAAATAAGTCAATGTGCAGGATGGATAGAATACAAGAGTAGGAAAATCTTGCTCATTTTATAGATAATGGGGAATCAAGAGTCATGAGAGTCACAAGGCTGTTTTCTCAAAACTAAAACTTTAGGTACAAAACTTAATCAACGTCACTTGCAGAACCACGTATCTTTGAACCACTCTGCTCTTTTGTATTCATCGTTGTTTACTTAGTGAGCTTCATGCAAACAAGGAATTTCATTGCACCCTGGTGTATATATAGAACATTAAAGTGAATCTGAGTCTTAAATCCGTTGTGCTGCTGCAAAGTGGGAAACTGTTTCCACATTCAGTCCGCCAGCGCTTGTATCAATGAACACATGAAAAAGGAAAGAAATGCAAGCAAAGCAAGCGCCTCCGTACAGCACAATTATTAACAGTAAAAATTAATCCATATGCATTATGTTGGGAGAAAGGAGGGTGAGAAGATGAGGGTTGAGTGGAAAGAAATGGAAGTTACCTATGTCAAACGAAGGTAGGCTTGAACCTATAAAAGAGCAGATTAATAGCAGAATGAGATCATTTTAATATTTATTTTTCATATACAAACACTCACGCCAACTATTTCACCAATCCCCCATTCCCTTGTCAGATGTGTTAACTTCCTTCAACACGTCGTCTTTTGGTGAAAATATTGATTAATAATCTCTAACTTTTATCTACCTCACAAACTTTATTCTCAATGTTCTCCATTTTGATGGGTCTCAGGGATCTTAAGCTTCCATCCGTGCTCATCCTCATTCTATGTGAATGATTTTCTTCCAGTCCTTTGAGTTGTGCCCCTCTTGGTCACTTGTTAATAGGGAGGTTGCATCAGCAGTCGGGTCATGACCCCTGACCCATACTGTTGCCATGCAACACCAACTGGAGTACACGCGGTGAACTGCAGGTAAGCACCTACCAATCTTTCCAGTGTAACGGGCCCATCTTCTTTCCCAGCATCTGGACTCCACATTGACTGATTCTACACTCGCAGACCCCGGGCTGTCTATCCCCACGACAGGGGGGTGGGGGATGGGGGGGCAGTGGTCTGGGGGGGGAGGGGGAGTGCCAATGCAGCGTGGTCAGTGACTCTGGGTGGGCGGAGGGACCAGACTGTCTCCAAATCTGCTGCAGCTGACAGGGATGTTGCCGGGTGGTCGGTGGGTGGTCGATGGTGGGGGTGTGCACGGGGACCTTTCCGGGTTTTCGTCCCCGTGTGTCTGATGCCAGGAGCTGCGGCCCCGCTCCATCCGGCCCTGTGTGTGGGCGCTGCAGACCCATAGCCCGTGACAGTGCGGCTGCACAGGGGGAGGGTGGGCGGAGGGCGGCAGTGGCTGGACAGCGCTGACCTTGGGCGGTGAGTCGGGGCTGACCCGAGGGATGCGCTCCTTCGGCCATTTACACCTTGGTGCTCGGGTTCAGAGCAGATACTGGAGCATTTGATTCAGAGTGCTCAGTCACGCTCCACAATAATTTACAGCGCAAGTATTTACAATTTTGGCGTTTTTTAACAGGTAAGAAAGTACATGCTTTGTGTGATAACAGTGTATGCCGGAAGCTGCCATGTCCCCCTGATGGATTGAGCTGCTCCGTGCGTCACGCCCTTTGACCCGATGACCTTACGTGCAACCCCCCTATACCTTTTCTCAATCCTCCTTTGGACCATTTCCCCATTTAGGTGGTATAGTCGCCAACTTCAATTGTTAGGTCGTTTTTTCCCCTCTAACTTTTCCTTTGATGTTATTGTTTAGAGTTCAGAGATGCAGTGTAGAAATAGTCCATTTGGTCCACCAAGTCCACGCCAACTGTCGATCACCCATACACTAGTTCCATGTCCTACACACTAGGGTCAATTTAGAGAAGCCAATTAACCTGTAGAAACCGGAGCACACGGAGATAACCCAGACACAGGGTGAATGTACAAACTCAGCACAGACGGAACCCATAGTCAGGATCATACCCAGGTCTCTGGCGCTGTGAGGCAGCAGCTCTACTGGAATTCAGGAAATCTGAAATGAAATGAGAAAATGCTGGAATCTCTTTGAAGGTCATGCAGCATCTGTGAAAGATAAATCACATTAATATTTCAGGTTGGAGATCTTCTGATAACCAGGAAGATTAAACCTGTTTCATTCTTCATACATGCTGCCTGACCTTGTGAATAATACCACCATTTTCTGTTTGTATTACATTTTTAAATCTAAGGTTCAAGATACCTATTCAGTATTTTTTTAATTCTCAATGCAACTTTACTGCTCACTTAGTTCATAATAAAATAATTTTACTATTAAAGAGAGACTGTTCAGTAAGCTGGTGGCAGGATCAATGTTACACAGTATCTAGAACACTACAAATAACGATAAATGCTCAATTATTTTAAATCAATCAGGATCATTATATGCATTCATTTCTCACCTGTATTGAAAGCAGCAGATAAGAGCAACACGGTGTAAACCAGGTGCAGCATTTTTCACAATATCTTCAAGGATCAATAATGCAGGATTCAATGCAATGTGATTTTCCTGTGTGAAGTAAATTACATTAAAAAAAGTTTTAAGCAAAGATTATGTGTGAATTCTTCACTCAGCACGAAGGGTCTCCACCTGAAACGTCACCCATTCCCTCTCTCCAGAAATGCTCCCTGTCACTCCAGCTTTTTGTAAACCAGCATCTGCAGTTCCTTCCTACACAATAAGTGTCAACGTCGTCCCTTTTATAAATACACCGATGCATACGCAATTAATATAGAAATGGCATTATGGAAAAGTCATATAATTGGAAACTAAATTCTGCCTTGAATCACTGCATCAACATGTCCTTGCTGCTAAACCCAAAACCAGCACAAAATAGCAAAACACTCACCAAAGGCTAGAATATGCTGCAAACTGCACTTGTAATCTGACTCCAAGCGCAGGTTGTGCACAGACACAGTTTGCCTCCGGAAAATTGCTTCCACTGCGGCTGCGTTATTTAACTAAACCGCGTCATTAAGTTAAGTTTCGTTTTCCTCAAACACACAAAAGGCTGCAGATGCTGGAATCTGAAACGAAACCTAGAGGAATTGTTCGAAGAACATTGGCTCTTTTGTTTTGCTTGGTTTCCAGCGAGAGTTGTTTGGGATCTATTTACATCTCTAGTCACACTGAAATCGATTCCACCCCCAGCCTGACTCAGTTGAATTCATTTGAACTGGGATCTGTACCCCACGGTGTCTTTTTTAAATTTCAATAATAAATTTTATTGATGTAAAAAAAACCATAAATCCTGCAAAAATTGTCTCACTGTCTCAGTGTCTGTACATTCCATAGTGTCCTATTGAGTTGTGTTGATACCCGAACAGAACCCTGGTTCGATCCTGACTACGGTGCCGTCTGTACGGACTTTGTACGTTCTCCCCGTGACCTGTGTGGGTTTTCACCGGGGTCTCCAGTCTCCTCCCACACTCCAAAAAGACTTACAGGTTTGCAGGATAATTGCCTTGGTAAATTGTAAATTGTCCCTGGTGTAGGATAATGTAAGCGTGCGGGGATCGCTGGTCGGCGTGGTCTGTCAGCCAAATGGCTTGTTTCCGCGCTGTATCTCTGAACTAAACTAAACCAAACTAAGAACACCATTGCCACTCATGTGGTCCCCCTGGGGTAATCTCCCTTCCCTTGTTTGAAGGATGCCCCACTGAACTCTACCCCTCAATATCCAACAGTAAAACTACCCCAAACTGTGGTCTTTCCCGACAGTATTGCATTGGCTGCACCAAGCTTCAGTTCCCTCCCACTGCATGTATTCCTGCAGTCTTGAATGGGCCAGTTAGCAATGTTCCAGCACCCTGCGTTAGATGTATACTGTAGGGGCAGATTAAAGATCAGATCAATTGTGAGTTGAAGGAGCAATCGGGCTAAACCTGCTGGCTGACACCAGTACAGTTCTGAAGAAGTGTCTCGACCCAAAACGTCACCATTCCTTCTTTCCATAGATGCTGCCTCACCCACTGAAGTTCTCCAGCAATTTATATCCACATTTGCTTTTTCCAGCATCTGCAGTTCTTTCTTAAACACCTGGCTCAGTTCAGTGAAAGTACAGTGAAAAAGGTTTTGTTGTGTGCTAATCAGTCAGTGGAAAGATAACATATGTTTACAATTGAGCCATATAACAGCACATAATCCTCCCAACATTTCGCCACCTCCAGCGGGATCCTACCATTAGCCAAATCTTCCCATCTCCACCCATTACCGCTTTCTGCAGAGACTGTTCCCTCCGCAACTCCCTGGTTAACTTGTCCCTTCCAACCCAAACCACCCCAATCCCAGGTACTTTCCCCAGCAACCGCAGGAGATGCAACACCTGTCCCTGTACCTCCCCCTTCGACTCCATCCAAGGACACTGACAGTCTTTCCAGGTGAGGCAGAGGTTCACTTGCACCACCTCCAACTTCATCTATTGTATCCGCTGCTCCAGGTGTGGACCTATATATCGGTGAGGCCAAGCGCAGGCTCGGCGATCGTTTTGCTGAACACCTCCGCTCAGTCCGTCTAATCCTACCTGATCTCCCAGGTCCTAAACATTTTAACTTCCCCCTCCCAGTCCCACACTGATCTTTCTGTCCTGGGCCTCCTCCATTGTCAGAGTGAGGCCCAGTGTAAATTGGAGGACAGCACATCATATTTTGCTTGGGCAGCTTACACCCCAGCTGTATGAATATTGGCTTTGTTAACTTCAAGTAACCCTTGTTTTCCCTCTCTCTCCATCCCTCCTCCAACCCAGTTCTAAGACCAGTCTGACTGTCCCCCTGATTACATTTTATCAGTTTGCGTTGTTCTCACCTTCTCCAAGCTAACAATGATCTATTCATTGTGTCTATCTTGTGGACGACAGATGGCACAATGGGCTAAGTGTTCGGCTGGCAACCGGAAGGTAGCTGGTTCGAATCCCGCTTGGAGTGCATACTGTCGTTGTGTCCTTGGGCAAGACACTTCACCCACCTTTGCCTGTGTGTGTCCTTGGGCAAGACACTTCACCCACCTTTGCCTGTGTGTGTGAATGTAATTATGTGAAGCACTTTGGGGTCAATGCAAGTTGACTAAAAATGTGCTATATAAATAAAGAAATTTAATTTAATTTAATTTATTGTACATTGTCCTTGACCTTCATTTCTTTTGGTCTCTTATACTTTATCTCGGTAACTACTTCTCCCCTGCAGTCAGTCTGAATAAGGGTCTCGACCCAAAACGTCACGCATTCCTTCTATCCACAGATGTAGCCTGTCCCGCTGTGTTACTCCAGCATTTTGTGTCTATCTTTGGTGTAAACCAGCATCTGCAGTTTCTTTCTAAACACCTTTGATCACAAGTTTGTGAATCAGTGGTCCAGCCTCAAGAGGAGAAGATGTTTGATTCTGTGGGATTTCTTCTTCCGGAGATGGGGACACAGGTTTAAGGTGAGGGAGGAAAGATTTAAGAGGAATCTGAGGGGCATCTTTTTCACCTTTTGCATCTTTAGGTGGGTGTATGGAACAAGCTGCCAGAGGAGGTAGTTGAGGCAGGTACTATCACAACATTTAAGAAAAATTTAGACAGTACATAGATAGGACAGGTTTAGAGGGATATGGGCCAAACACAGGGAGGTGGGTGAGTGTGGGTATGTTGGGCTGAAGGGCCTGTTTCCAAGCTGTAAGACTCCATGACTAAGTCATTTGGGAGAATACCAAGAACACCATAACTCACACACAATCTCCGGCATTAGTTTGCTGTTGTGAGGGCACTCCTCATCAGATACCTCATGCACAGCCAGTCTCAGTACCATTGCATGCTGTGGTTTGTCCACCCTAATAATTGTCCACCTCCTTGTGGACAGTGTGTTTGGCAAGAAGCTCTGGAAAGGGATATAGAGGACTTGGTTATGATCAATTCCAGGTTCCTGAACTCAGTTGGGCTGGGTCTTGTGTATTAGTCTCTCAAATGTTACACCGGCAATATTGGGGCTGGATATTCTAGATAAATGTGCTTCAATGATTAATCTGCTCTTGGCTTCCCAAAATCTGGACATTTAGGATGCAGTCATGGATAAAGGAAAATGGTGTTTATTTAAATATGTATACCTCAGAATAATTCTCACATCTTTAATTCAAGCCACAACAGTTCAAATTAGGTGTACTGTGTAAACAAACTATACATGAGAAGCAATGCCAAATGCTTCTAAGGTTGTTCATTGAAATGTGGCTTATAATATCAAAACAATTGTAAATTAAACCAGTAGCAAGATAATTAATTCAGATCAGTAAAGCTGAATGCTTTACATGTGGACTTTTAATAATCAAATACATTTTGGATCATATTCAGGGTTTAGGAAGAATGGTAATTTATTTAGGTTATTTTCTCCAGAGTCCAAGCAATGCACCGGTTACAGCACCTCCAGCCCCGACTGCTGCATTAGCAACGAATGACAGTCCTGCTGCTCCTATAAAGGAAAGGGAAAAACAAATAAGAATAAACTGCAAACAATCTGAGACACCCTGAAATTATTAACAATCAACACCTTATTTCTGAGCAGCATAGGTACAATGCCACCTGGCGCTCACTCAAGAAGGCAGCATCTATCATTAAGGATCCCCACCATCCAAACCATGCCTGGGCAGGAGGTACAGAAGCCTGAAGTCACACATCACCAGGTTCAGGAACAGCTTCTTTCCTACATCTCTGCCCACTGGATTTGTTCGATTATCCTCTACATACCTTTGCCTGCCTCCATAGCTGCTGCATTAATTTCCCCCTCCCCCTCCCGTGTAGCACATTTAAATCTCCATTCTAGGATATTGGGGGCCTACAGTTTAGGTGCAGGATTCCCATAAAGTTAGTTTGCAATTAACTCAACTTTGCTGAGGCTCTATAAGGCACAGGTCAGGCTGTATTGAGAGAAGTTTTGGGCCTCACATCTGAGGTAGGATGTGTTGGTCTTGGAGAGGGTCCAGTGGAGGTTTAGGAGAATGATCCAAGGAATGATTGGGTTAACAGATGAGTGTTTGATGGTATTGGGCCTGTACTCGCTCGCTGGAGTTTAGAAGGATGTGGGGGAAGGATTGAAACTTACTGAACAGTGAAAGGTCTGGTTAGAGTGGATGTGGAGAGGATGTTTCTACTAGTGGCAGAGTCTAGGACCATAGCCCAAAGATATTTTAAAGTGGAATTTGACAGATCCTTGATTAGTACAGGTGTCATGGATAAGGGGAGGTGAAGGCAGGTGAATGAGGTTGAGAGGGAAAGACAAATCAGCCATGATTAAATGGCACAGTAGATTTGATGGGCCAAATGGCCTAGTTCTGCTCCTATAACTTATTAACGTTTAGGTTTAGTTTATTGTCGCGTATAAGAGGTACAATGAAAAGCTTTGGTTGAAAACATTTTTGTAACTGTTGAGCATTTAATGTAAAAAGTTATTCTACATCAATTTTCAGCACAAAGGATTTAAGCAAGGAAGATTGAAAAATGCTCATTTCTTTTCACTGGACCTTACCAGCTGATTGAAGAATAGCCACCATGCTTCCAGCTGCAACACCTCCTCCATTGGCAACAGCTGCGGCACCCATCATCTTTGCAGCGACAGAACCGACTGCTACCCCAGAGCCGGTGAAGCCCACTGCCCCTAAAACGACAGGGGCTGCAGCAATGAAAGTGGCTAGAGGAAGAAACATGCCATTTGATCAGAGTGCATTAAAACAGGAGCTGAACACCAACCAAGAACACACGGGCATTTAGGCGGTACAGTCTATGCAATTTAATGATGGGCCAGGTAACACTCCACACAACATGCACTATTCACTGTGTAGGAAGGAACTGCTGGTTTACACCGAAGATTGACACAAAATGCTGGAGTAACTCAGCGGGACAGGCAGCATCTCTGGAGAGTAGGAATGGGTGACGTTTCGGGTCGAGACCCTTCTTCACTACTCACGTCTATTATGGGCGATTTGTCTCAACACTACGTTTTAGTGATCACTTCGGTACCAAATCAAAGGGGCTGTGCTATGGGCACGTTGTGGCTGGCATAAAGCTGAAGGGGCACATACACAGCACATTTAATCTCTCATCTTAGTATCTTACAGGACCTCCTCCCTCGACTCAGCAAAGCCTTTAATGAAACCTGTTCAAATAAGTAGCACGAAACTGTGCAGTACAGACACTGAGGAGAAAGGGTAATATCTCTCTAAACAGCAGTCAGAAAAAGAAAATACTGAATTAGGGTATCAGTGTCATAAACATAGAAACATAGAAACATAGAAATTAGGTGCAGGAGTAGGCCATTCGGCCCTTCGAGCCTGCACCGCCATTCAATATGATCATGGCTGATCATCCAACTCAGTATCCCGTACCTGCCTTCTCTCCATACCCTCTGATCCCCTTAGCCACAAGGGCCACATCTAACTCCCTCTTAAATATAGCCAATTAACTGGCCTCGACTACCCTCTGTGGCAGGGAGTTCCAGAGATTCACCACTCTCTGTGTGAAAAAAAGTTCTTCTCATCTCGGTTTTAAAGGATTTCCCCCTTATCCTTAAGCTGTGACCCCTTGTCCTGGACTTCCCCAACATCGGGAGCAATCTTCCTGCATCTAGCCTGTCCAACCCCTTAAGAATTTTGTAAGTTTCTATAAGATCCCCTCTCAATCTCCTAAATTCTAGAGAGTATAAACCAAGTCTATCCAGTCTTTCTTCATAAGACAGTCCTGACATCCCAGGAATCAGTCTGGTGAACCTTCTCTGCACTCCCTCTATGGCAATAATGTCCTTCCTCAGATTTGGAGACCAAAACTGTACGCAATACTCCAGGTGTGGTCTCACCAAGACCCTGTACAACTGCAGTAGAACCTCCCTGCTCCTATACTCAAATCCTTTTGCTATGAAAGCTAACATACCATTCGCTTTCTTCACTGCCTGCTGCACCTGCATGCCCACTTTCAATGACTGGTGTACCATGACACCCAGGTCTCGCTGCATCTCCCCTTTTCCTAGTCGGCCACCATTTAGATAATAGTCTGCTTTCCTGTTTTTGCCACCAAAATGGATAACCTCACATTTATCCACATTATACTGCATCTGCCAAACATTTGCCCACTCACCCAGCCTATCCAAGTCACCTTGCAGTCTCCTAGCATCCTCCTCACAGCTAACACTGCCCCCCAGCTTAGTGTCATCCGCAAACTTGGAGATATTGCCTTCAATTCCCTCATCCAGATCATTAATATATATTGTAAATAGCTGGGGTCCCAGCACTGAGCCTTGCGGTACCCCACTAGTCACTGCCTGCCATTGTGAAAAGGACCCGTTTACTCCTACTCTTTGCTTCCTGTTTGCCAGCCAGTTCTCTATCCACATCAATACTGAACCCCCAATGCCGTGTGCTTTAAGTTTGTAAACTAATCTCTTATGTGGGACCTTGTCGAAAGCCTTCTGGAAGTCCAGATACACCACATCCACTGGTTCTCCCCTATCCACGCTACTAGTTACATCCTCGAAGAATTCTATAAGATTCGTCAGACATGATTTACCTTTTGTAAATCCATGCTGACTTTGTCCAATGATTTCACCACTTTCCAAATGTGCTGCTATCCCATCTTTAATAACTGACTCTAGCAGTTTCCCCACTACCGATGTTAGACTAACTGGTCTGTAATTCCCCGTTTTCTCTCTCCCTCCCTTCTTAAAAAGTGGGGTTACGTTTGCTACCCGCCAATCCTCAGGAACTACTCCAGAATCTAAAGAGTTTTGAAAGATTATTACTAATGCATCCACTATTTCTGGAGCTGCTTCCTTAAGTACTCTGGGATGCCGCCTATCTGGCCCTGGGGATTTATCGGCCTTTAATCCATTTAATTTACCCAACACCACTTCCCGGCTAACCTGGATTTCACTCAATTCCTCCAACTCCTTTGACCCGCGGTCCCCTGCTATTTCCAGCAGATTATTTATGTCTTCTTTAGTGAAGACGGAACCAAAGTAGTTATTCAATTGGTCCGCCATATCCTTGTTCCCCATGATCAACTCACCTGTTTCTGACTGCAAGGGACCTACATTTGTTTTAACTAATCTCTTTCTTTTCACATATCTATAAAAACTTTTGCAGTCAGTTTTTATGTTCCCTGCCAGTTTTCTTTCATAATCTATTTTTCCTTTCCTAATTAAGCCCTTTGTCCTCCTCTGCTGGTCTCTTAATTTCTCCCAGTCCTCCGGTATGCTGCTTTTTCTGGCTAATTTGTACGCATCATCCTTCTCTTTGATACTATCCCTGATTTCCCTTGTTATCCACGGATGCACTACCTTCCCTGATTTATTCTTTTGCCAAACTGGGATGAACAATTTTTGTAGTTCATCCATGCAGTCTTTAAATGTCTTCCATTGCATATCCACCGTCAACCCTTTTAGAATTAATTGCCAGTCAATCTTGGCCAATTCACGTCTCATACCCTCAAAGTTACCTTTCTTTAAGTTCAGAACCATTGTTTCATAAAATTCTATGCTCTGACTGTTCAGCTCACCCAAACCAATGTATCCACTTGCACTAATCTCATTTAGTCGCAGGTAGACAAAAATGGTGGATAAACTCAGCGGGTGAGGCAGCATCTATGGAGCGAAAGAACAGGTGACGTTTCAGGTCGAGACCCTTCTTCAGACACATGTGGGGGTAGGGGTAGAAGAAAGGAAGATGCGGAGACAGTAGGCTGTGGGAGAGCTGGGAAGGGGAGGGGAAGGAGGGAGGAAGCAAGGACTACCTGAAATTGGAGATGTCAATTTTCATACCGCTGGGGTGTAAACTTCCCAAGTTAAATATGAGGTGCTGCTCCTCCAAATTGTGGTGGGAATCTGGCCATGGAGGAGGCCCAGGACAGAATAGTCAGATTTCGAATGGGAGGGGGAGTTGAAGTGCTGAGCCTCCGGGAGATCAGGTTGGTTTAATCTTATTTAGTATCATTTTATTTTCCCACACATATTGTGTGGAAGTTAAAAGATTTAAACTTTACAAAATGGATTCAGCTAAAACTAAGATAAGCTCTTCACCTTCTCCTATTAAATTGCAAAGCCAGCAAAAAGCAGTAACCCTTGTTCTCAGTACACTAACAAGGCTAAGAAAATAATATAACATAAGCGAGATAACAAGTACAGCTTCGTGAATGTCTCCTCTATAATATAAACATTTAGAGGAGGTTCAGGCTCTTAGCACTAACCCTTGCTCTATAAGATTACTAGACTAAGTGGGACCTGTTGGGTCAGTGGGAGGGGGAGGGGGCTTTCTGGAGCGCTAGTATGGGTGTTGTGGGCTGAAGGGACTGGTTTCCAGAGTACTAGTATGGACATTGTGGACTAAATGGATTCTTGGGCTGGCAGTATAGTATATTTTATATTAAATGTATCTTAGATAATCTTGTATTGAAAAGAAGTTATATCTTAAAAAGTCTGATTAGGCAATGGGACCCTCAGGCCATTTGGTCACAGGTCATTTGCTCTTTCTCAATGTCGCATTCGTGTGAAGTGTTGTAATGACATGGCCCAGTATTTATGACTGTTTATACGTCCAAGACCACAAGGCTGGAATAATAATGGATTCTGTATTAAGTTTGCTACGTAATTACACATATGTTGAGATAAGAGGTGATACATTTGAGCATGTTGTATCTTTTATTTTGGTATATATTAGCAATGTTAAGCGATATATTAGCGGGGATTGATGGTCAGTGCGGCCTTGGTGGGTCAAAGGGCCTTTTTCCGCGATGTAAAGGGCCTGTCCCACTTGGGTGTAATTTGCGTGACGCGTAAATGATGTTGCATCGTGCATCGTGACGCGTAAATGATGTCGCAAATAACGCCCGTGGGACAGGCCCTTAACTCTAAACTAAACAAACTACCCCTTCATGTAATCCCATCCCCACTTTCCCCGTCCCCTCCACAGTCCCAAATCAGACCCAAGAACAAGTTCCTTCCTGGGCTCCCACTCAGTCAGAGGCCTCTGGTCATTCAGTAATCTAGATCTGCCAAATATTCCTGCTGATCCTGAACTGCAGGAAGAAGAGAGCATCGTCCGACAGAGGGCAAGACGTTTTTGTTCTGAGCAACCATGGTCACTGAACGGTGAAAATATAGAAGCAGTTCAGTAATGGTAAAGGATTCCACCCATTCCCCAGAACCTCAGAAATAAGCGGATCTATGTGCAGTTGTGGCTGGAACTACTCTACGAGTGTCAGCTGGTCCAGGCCAATGAATAGGCCAACCCTAACCGCTCCCATAATGTTTACTTATTGATTCCACTCACCAGCACCAGCGCCCATTAGAAGAACTTCCTTAAGATCCATGTCACTGTGAAGAGAAAAATAACCAATTTAAAATAAATCTTGCCTTGAAGTTGCGTTTACATACTTTGGAGAACGGTTTAAAGGCAAAGTTTTTTCCCCCACGAGATACACCATGTAAAAGGGCTTTAGGCCCATGCCGACCATCTATGCCCATTCACAGAAGTTCTACGTTATCCCGCTTACGTTGCCCCACTGTTGTCATTTATCATGCAAGGTAATTGTATACTATAACATGTGCTCTTCAACAAACAATAATGTGGTCACAAACACATCATTTCTTATAATGTCAAAGATAGACACAAAATGCTGGAGTAACTGTGGGACAGGCAGCATCTCTGGAGAGAAGGAATTGGTGACATTTTGGGTCAAGACCCTTCTTCAGATAATGTTATTGAATAAGGAGTATGTATATTCATCTGGACAACAAGATCTACTCCCTCTCCTGGCACTCTTTGATTCATAGCAAAGAGAATAATTTATATGGACTTGAGGGAAGTTTGGTTGAATTTCTTATTTGAGGGATGTCAGATTCAGCATTGAATCACCAGTACCCCACTGAGTTCTCAGAATGGATTCAAAGCTCAAGTGTGACTTGAATGTACAAGCCCGATTCACAGGTCCCTATCATGGCTCACACATCAGGAAACTAAACCTCTCTTTGTTCCTGCGGATACTCCAAAATTAATCTTGTAAACCACATAGTCGTTTTTTTCCCCCATTTTCACCTTCACTGCAACATTGGCAAAAAATTGTAACTAAGTGCAAAGGAACGCCAGGTGAGTAGAAGCATAGAATGCTATGTCGTTTAGTTGGAACTAGGAAAGAGAAGAGTACGTTCTCATTATCTAGAAAGGTGGGAAATATTAAAATAATTTGATATGATTATCAAACACAGAAATGCTCGAAAAACTCAATAGTTCAGTTAGTGTTTCAGAAGAGGGACTAACTTATGTCTCCCCCTCTTCCCTCACCACTCACTTTCTCTCTTCCCAGCCCCTCTCTCTAACTCAGTCTTTCTCTCTCTCTCTCTGATGATGATGCGTTATTATCATAATCATAATCAACCTTTATTGTCATCTTGCAAAGCAACAGTTGTACAGTGCAAAATGAGAAGACTTTTCGCAGAGCATCGCACATGAAACTTAAAACATTTCACACATAATAACAGTAAAAACAATCCAGTCCCTGATGAAACAGTATAAATAGTTAAAAGCAGATAAAACAGCAACATTAAAATACAGTAAAAACAATCATTAAAATGTCCAGGGCAGCTGATTTGAGTGGCCAGTGCCAGAGTTATTAAAATGTCAGTGCAAAGCCGCAGAGTCAGGTGACTGAGTACAGAGTGACTGTTTAGCAGCCTCACAGCCTGTGGCAGGAAGCTGTTTAGCAGTCTGGTAGTCCGGGCTTTGATGCTACGGTATCTCTTACCTGATGGCAGGAGATCCAGGTGTGTGTGGAGGGGGTGCAGTTTGTCCTTAGCTATTCTCAGAGCTTTTTTCAGACAGCAGCTCTGGAACAGTTCTTGTACCGAGGGTAGGGAGACGCCAATGATCCTCTCTGCTACCCTCACTACCCTCTGCAGAGCCTTCCTATCTGAGCAGTTGCAGTTGGAGTACCACGTGTTTATGCAGTACGTGAGTACAGACTCCACCGTGCCCCTGTAAAAAGTCCTGAGGATGTTGGTGGGGAGTGAGGCCTGTTTGAGTTTCCTCAGGAAGTGCAGTCGCTGATGGGCCCGTTTGACAATCTCAGTGTTGTTCCTGGACCAGGTGAGACTGTCTGTAATTTGCACTCCAAGGAACTTTATGCTCTCCACTCCCTCCACTGTGGTGCCACTGATGTTGAGGGGTGTGTGTTTTGGCTGCACCCTCCTGAAGTCGACAATCATCTCCTTTGTTTTGTCGATATTTAATGCTAAATTGTTGTTGCCGCACCAGTCCACTAGTTGTTTTACTTCCTCCCTGTACAGTGATTCGTCATCTCCGCTGATGAGTCCCACCACTGTTGTGTCATCCGCAAATGTTATGATCTTATTGTCCCTGAATCTGGCAGCGCAGTCATGTGTGAGCAGGTACAGGTACAGTCAAATGCTTTGCTGTACATACAACCCTGTAGAATCATATGGCAGACCTCACATAGTACAGGCAGCATCTCTGGAGAGAAGGAATGGCTGATGTTTCGGGGTGAGGCCCTATTTCAGACCCATAATTAAAGCTGCCTTGCTTATCGATGTTCTGCATGGCAGTGTGAAGGTAAATTGGGCACTTTGAACAACTTTGTAAATATGGAAATAGAGGGACAGAAAAAACTTATAAAACAATGTAATTTAAAATTATGTGTTTGAAGAACTTCTAATAGACAGGATTTTGACTCCCTGCAGTAAAGATTGAACCTTAGTGTCAGAGTGGATGTTTATTAGCGATGATACCCCTGGTACGCACTACTTTGCGGGGCTGCTGGAAACGTGGGGGAGACCAAGATTCCAAATGTGACGGCTTGGACTTAATACTGTGCCTGCCCCTCCTATCATTTCTCCTCAACATTATAAAGTAACCAAACTATTATGTTGCCGAGATTGTTTTTCCATCTTCTTTTCCCAAAATAAGTTATTTTCTTCATGAATTTCATTTTTAGTTTAGTTTATTTACTCTCACTTGGTGGAGATACAGCTTGTTATAAGGTCATAAGTAGTAATCAAGAATCTATCTATGTCTACCTTAAAAACATCTATTGACTTGGCCTCCACAGCCTTCTGCGCAAAAGAATTCAACTGATTCTCCACCCTCTGACTAAAGAAATTCCTCCTCATTTTCTTTGCTGAAGGAATTTTGAGGCTATGACCTCTTGTCCTCGACTCTGCCACTAGTGGAAACATTCTCTCCTCATCCACTCTATCCAACCCTTTCACTATTCGGTAAGTTTCAATGAGGCCCCCCCCCTCAACCTTCCAAACTCCTGCGAGTAAAGGCCCAGTGCCGTCAAACGCTCATCATATGTAGACCCACTCACTCCTGGGATCATTCCCTTGTGTGCTCCCCCAGTTAAATCACTTTACAGGCGAGTAGTGTAAACTCTTCTGGGCTGGTGCTATCTTACAGCTAGCTACCAAGTCTCTAAAATGTACGATCTTGGCCCAAGGCGATATGTAATTTTATTTTGTGTTGGACGATTTGAGCCATTTCTCCGGCTGCCGGCAAAACCTACTGGGTATCAGCTGAAAGTGTTTTTTATGGTGGCCGAGCCCGTCCGCAATTTCGTCCTCCACCACCAACATAGAGTTTCAGCGGAATCTCTCAGACTTTGCGCTGGTAAATGATGATGCACCAACTTCCGGCATTCACCAGTGGGGTTGCACGTAAGGTCACTGGGTCATAGGGCTCGATGCACGGAGCCTCTAAATCCAACTGGAAGACACCCATCACTTCCGGTATATGTTATTAATGCTAAAAACGCGTACTATCCTACCTGTTAAAAACCGCCAAAATGTTGAATTCCTCAGACCAATATCCTGACCTTAACGGATTCACTGATTACTTTGTAGGCTCTGCCTCAAACTTCTCCCCTCCCCAACCCCAATCTGACTAAGCATCATCCCCTCACCTCACCTGGTTACACCTGTTGCCTACCAGCCCGTCTCATCCCTCCCTCATTGGCCTGATGCAGAGTCTCGATCCAAATCGTCATCCATCCTCTGCTTGACCTGCTGAGTTCCTCCAACAGGAACCTCCCTTTTCCACCAGGTTACTACATCTGCAGTCTTATATGTTGAGAATAAATGACCACACCGCTTCTGTTTCGGGCTGGAGAGAAACCATTAAAATTGATCCCAGCCCAGCATCCTTGGAGCATTTAAAAATGTTGTGCTATCAACCAATTTACTTTGCATTCGCAAGAGTATAGGGAGGTTGCACGAAAGGTCATAGGGCTCGACGCACGGAGCCGCTAAATCCAACTGGAAGACATCCATCACTTCCGGTATATGTTATTAATGCTAGAAACGCGTACTTTCCTACCTGTTAAAAACCGCCAAAATGTTGAATTTTTGCGCTGAAAAAAATTGTGGGAGTCGGGGTAAGTGTGAGAGACATCTACCCAACTTTAGAATTCCAAACGTGAAGCGAAATGAAGGTATAGAGAAGCGAGAACTGAAGGGACTACAGCAGCTAAAGTGCTTGGTAAACATTGAAAATATTGGGAATTATCGCGTTTGCTCACTGCATTTCATCAAGTAAGGCATTATTTGTGTTTTTTCTTGATTTCTTTGGTATCTAAAAATTCTCAGAAGTGATAAATCTGGCTGTAAATTTTTCTTCAGGTGCGTTTTCATTTTGTATGTAAAAACCCACGAGAACCATGGGCGATTAAATAAAATCACAGCCAGATTTATCACTAATGAAACTTTTTAGATGCCAAAGGAATCAAGAAAAAAACACAAATAATTCCTGACTGTTGATGAAATGCAGGGAGCAAACGGCCAATGTTCGCCAAGCACTCTGGCTGTTCTTGTCCCTTCAGCTCTTGTTTCTATCCACCGTCATTTCTCCTCACTTTTGGAATTCTGAAGTAGGCTAAATGTCTCACACGCTTATCCCGATTTCCATAATTATTTACAGCGCAAAAATAGACAATTTCAGCGGGTTTTAACCAAAGATCTGTTCTAAGATCTTTGATGGTAAGTGCCTATCTGCAGTACATCGCGTGTAATCCATTTGGAGTAGCGTAGCAACAGTACGGGTCATGGGTCGTGACCCGACTGCCGTGAAACCAAAGGTCTTTGGGTGAAACCTCCCTATAATTTAGCGAAACTGGCAGCGGACTCGGGAATTCCACATCAGCCCTGCTTTTCCCCGGAGTGCCTTGTCTACAAACTCCTTCCTTCCTTCCTTCTACACAAACTACACAATGTACACAATCTACACACAGCGCTGTCAAAAAAGGGCAGAGAGAATCATCAGAGACACACTACATCCAGCTCACTCCCTGCTCAAACACAAAAACTGCACATACAACCTCAGGCACAGACGAGCAGACAGCATCGCCACAAACAGAACACGCTTTTTAAAGAGCTTCTTCCCTGCAACAGTGAGACTCTTGGCCAAAACAAAATGAACTGATGTCCTGATATAGGGTTTGTGCAAGTTACAATGCTCTCACTTTCTAGAGTAGTATATGTTTTTATAGATTATGTGTCTTCTGTGTGTCTTTGACTTGACTTGACTCTCTGAATAACCGCACAAGAGTTCCTATGTGTGTAAGCACAAATGGCAAATAAAGTTTTTGACCTTTTGACCTTTTCCTTCCTTCCTTCCTTCCTTCCTTCATCCCTGCAAACTTGCTCAGATATTCAAGTTGAATTTCCCTGGTCAATGTCTGACCGTAACGGTTGACAACCCCCACCCTGCTCCCAACCCCTTTACTGCCCCGAGTGAATATAAACACAAAATGCTGGAGTAACTCAGCGGGACGGGCAGCATCTCTGACGTTTCGGGTCTAGACCCTTCTTCAGACCCATCCATTCCTTCTCTCCAGTGACGCTGCGTGTCCCGCTGAGTTACTCCAGCTTTTGGCGTCTATCCTCGGTTTAAACCAGCATCTGCAGTTCCTTCATACACAAGTAAAAATGAATGATCGATTAAAAAAAAACCCAGAGTATTTATCAGTAAGCTGTTAGTAAAACCTCCACCTTAATTGCATCAATCTTATTTTTAAAATGTCTACATCACCTGCCGTGGTTGCTCCGTTTGTTTCTGTTGTCTTTTGCTAACAGATTCTCTCATTCACTGAATAGCGTAATATACGTAGCAAGCCAATGGTACACTTCCCGGTCCGAAGGTTAGTAGTCATTATTCGTGGCAATTATTCAAGGCAATGACATCAGCGTTGCATTCAGTTATAGGGAGGTTTCACCAAAGATCTTAGAGCAGATCTTTGGTTTCACGGCAGTCGGGTCACGACCAAAGATCTTAGAGCGGACTCTAAGACCTTTGGTCACGACCCATGACCCGTACTGTTGCTACACTACTCCAAATGGATTACACGCGATGAACTGCAGGTAGGCATTTACCATTGTTTCCAGCGTAGCGGGCCCGTTAAAACCCGCTGAAATTGTCAATTTTTGCGCTGTAAAGAATTATGGAAATCGGGATAAGCGTGTGAGACATTTAGCCTACTTCAGAATTCCAAAAGTGAGGAGAAATGACGGTAGATAGAAACAAGAGCTGAAGGGACAACAACAGCCAGAGTGCTTGGCGAACATTGGCCGTTTGCTCACTGTATTTCATCAACAGTAAGGCATTATTTGTGTTTTTTCTTGATTCCTTTGTATCTAAAAATTCTCAGAAGTGATAAATCTGGCTGTGATTTTTTAAAATCGCCCATGGTTCTCGTGGGTTTTTACGTACAAAATGAAAACGCATCTGAAGAAAAATTTACAGCCACATTTATCACTTCTGAGAATTTTTAGATACCAAAGGAATCAAGAAAAAACACAAATAATGCCTTACTTGATGAAATGCAGTGAGCAAACGCGACAATTCCCAATATTTTCATACTGAACACTCAGGAGGTACAGTGCGCTCTGCGTAGGATCAATCCACGCAAGGCTGCAGGCCCGGATGGAGTACAGGGAAGGGTACTAAAGGACTGTGCTGTACAGCTGGCGGAGGTATTCACGAGAATCTTCAATCTATCTCTATCTCTGGCAACGGTCCCCAAGTGCCTGAAAACAGCCACCATAGTGCCGGTGCCGAAAAAGTCCAAAGTCACCAACCTGAACGACTACCCTAACTCCAATCCCAATGAAGTGCTTCGAAAGGCTGGTCCTCTCCCATATCAAATCCAGCATCCTTGCCTCACTGGACTCTCATCAATTTGTATACAGGGCAAATAGATCAACAGAGGATGCCATCTCTCTGGCTCTTAACTCTGTCCTGACTCACCTGGACAGACAGGGCACGTACGTGAGGATGCTCTTCGTTGACTATAGCTCTGCATTCAATACGGTCATCCCCACCGAGGTCACCACCAAACTCCACCAGCTAGGCCTCAGCTCGCCTATATGCGATTGGATCCTGAACTTTCTGACGGAGCGACCGCAGGCAGTGAGGCTGGGCCCGCACCTGTCCTCCACTATCACCCTGAACACCGGCACACCACAGGGCTGTGTACTAAGCCCCATGCTCTACTCCCTCTTCACTCACGACTGTGTTCCTGCATTCGACACCAACACCATCGTGAAGTTTGCAGACGACACAACAGTGATCGGGCTGATCACCAACGGTGATGAAATAAAATACAGGGCGGAGGTGCAGAACCTGGCGGACTGGTGCACACGTAACAACTTGTCACTAAACACCTCCAAGACCAAGGAGCTGATTATTGACTTCAGGAGGTCCCATAATGGAGAATACGCCCCAATCTCCATTTACGGGGAAAGTGTGGAGAGAGTTTCCAGCCTTAGGTTTCTGGGCACTCACATCTCAGAGAACCTCACATGGTCCACCAACACCGTTGCGCTTGTCAAGAAGGCACAGCAATGACTGTTCTTCCTGAGGACATTAAAAAAGACTGGTCTGCCCCAACAGCTGCTGACAACGTTCTACCGCTGCACCACAGAGAGCATATTAACGTATGGCATGTCTGTGTGGTATCTCAGCTGCACGGAGGCGGAGAGGAGAGCTCTTCAGCGCGTCGTCCACAGAGCGCAGAGGATCATTGGGACAGAGCTACCAGCCTTGGAGGGCATCTACCACACACGGTGCCTCAGCAAGGCCGTCAGCATCCATAAAGACTCATCACACCCCTGTAACGGACTGTTTGAACTACTTCCCTCCACAGAAGTTAGTTGAGGCCAGTTCATTGGCTATATTTAAGAGGGAGTTAGATGTGGCCCTTGTGGCTAAAGGGATCAGGGGGTATGGAGAGAAGGCAGGTACAGGATACTGAGTTGGATGATCAGCCATGATCATATTGAATGGCGGTGCAGGCTCGAAGGGCCGAATGGCCTACTCCTGCACCTATTTTATATGTTTCTATTTTAAATCAATCAGGATCATTATATGCATTCATTTCTCACCTGTATTGAAAGCAGCAGATAAGAGCAACACTGTGTAAACCAGGTGCAGCATTTTTCACAATATCTTCAAGGATCAATAATGCAGGATTCAATGCAGTGTAATTTTCCTGTGTGAAGTAATTTACATTAAAAAAAAAGTTTTAAGCAAAGATTGTGTGTGAAACCTTCACTCAGCAGAAGTCAGCAGTTATGGGGAGAAGGAAGGAGAATGGGGTTGAGGGAAATATAGATGATTGTAGGATAGATCAGCCATTATGCTCTTTTCAACATATGAACATCAGAGTTGATTCAAATTGTTATTGCATCTGGTTCTAACCTGACCTCTGGTTGCATCTGCATGGGGTTTACACATTCTCACTTGCTGTGTGGGTTTCCTCCCAAGTCCCAAAGCGGTAAGGATTTGTAGGTACATTTGGGCACTATAAATTGCACCTAGTATGTAGTGAGTGGTAAATCTTTGTGGAGTTGATGAGGATGTAGGTAAAATAATGTACAATTTGTGTAAATAAATAAATAAATGTGTGTTGATCAATGCAGACTTGATGAGCCTGTTTCCCTGCTGTATCTCTCTCTAACTTGTTGAAATAGGGTCTCAACCCGAAACGTCACCTATTCCTTCGCTCCATAGATGCTGCCTCACCCTCTGAGTTTCTCTAGCATTTTTGTGTACCTTAACATTTTGTCTGGTCATTGAAAATATAAGTTTTACACCATTGGTTCCAGGTGTAATGTATTTTTGGGAAATCCAAATACATCCCACCCTCTGGTTCCCCTTCATCCACCTCGCGTCACATCCTCAATGAACTCTGGCAAATAGGTCAAACACACTTTCCATCTCAAAAACACACCTGGAGTCTGCTCACTTCCATATATCCTCTTCAATAATGGATTCACGCAGTTTGCTAATTGCATATATTAGGCTGATTGACCTGTCGTTTCATAATCATAATTTATTAGCCAAGTATGTTTTGCAACATAGGAGGAATTTGGTTTGCCATAGCCATTGTGCGGCGCCCATTGGTGGTATACCTTCAAGAGAGTTTAATTGTTGGTACAAATGGCACAATTAAATTAGTGACACAATAAGTGTATTCCTTACCTTTGTTAAGCCGTCGCATACAACACATATTCCTCCGAAATTTCCGCCACCTCCAACGGGATTCCACCCTCACTAGCCACATTTTCCCATCCTTACCCCTTTCCGCCTTCCGCAACTCCCTGACTATCTCATCCTTTCCCTCCAAAACGACCCCCTCCCCATCCAGGTACCTTCCCCTGCAACCGCAGAAGATGCAACACCTATCCTTATACCTCCTCCCTCGACTCTGTCCAGGGACCCCATCAGATCTTTCAGGTTAGGCAGAGGTTCACTTGCACCTCCACCAACCTCTGCTGTATCAGTTGTTCAAGATATACATTGGCGAGACCAAACGCAGAATGGGCGATCGTTTCGCAGATCACCTTCACTTAGTCCGCCTGAACTTACCTGATCTCCTGGTTGCTGGACACTTTAATTCTACTTCCCATTGCTACACAGACGCCGTTTCTGTGCTTGGTCTGCTCCATTGTCAGAGTGAGGCTAAACGTAAATTGGAGGACCAGCATCTCATATTTCGCTTGGGCAGCTTACAGCCAGGTGGTATGAATATTGGTTTGTCTCAGTTCAGGTAGCCCCGACATTCACTCTCTCTCTATCCCTTCCCCACCCATGTCACATTAGCTTATCGTTACACAGCTAAACAGCTAACAATGGCCTTTCTATATCACCGACTATATCTCTCGTTTCCAATATCCCCAAACCAGTTTGAAGAAGGGTCTCCACCCGAAACGTCACCCATTCCCTCTCCCCAGAAATGCTCGCTGTCACTCCAGCTTTTTGTAAACCAGCATCTGCAGTTCCTTCCTACACAATAACAGTGTAAACGTCGTCCCTTTTATAAATACACTGATGCATACGCATTGAATTTAGAAATGGCATTATGGAAAAGTCATATAATTGGAAACTAAATTCTGCCTTGAATCACTGAATCAACATGTCCTTGCTGCTAAACCCAACTCCAGCACAAAATAGCAACACACTCACCAAAGGCTAGAATATGCTGCAAACTGCACTTGTAATCTGACTCCGAGCGCAGGTTGTGCACAGACACAGTTTGCCTCCGGAAAATTGCTTCGACAACTGCACCTGGCGCCGCGGCTGCGTTATTTAACTAAACCGCGTCATTAAGTTCAGAAGGTACACAAAATTGCTGGAGAAACTCAGCGGGTGCAGCAGCATCTATGGAGCGAAGGAAATGGGCGACGTTTCGGGCCGAAACCCTTCTTCAGACTGATGGGGGCTGGGGGGGAGAAGGAAGGAAAAGGGGAGGAGGAGGAGCCCGAGGGCGGGCGGATGGGAGGGTGGGAGGAGACAGCTAGAGGGTTGAGGAAGGGGAGGAGACAGCAAGGACTAGCAAAATTGGGAGAATTCAATGTTAATGCCATCCGGACGCAAGGTCCCCAGACGGAATATGAGGTGCTGTTCCTCCAATTTCCGCTGTTGCTCACTCTGGCAATGGAGGAGACCCAGGACAGAGAGGTCGGATCGCCCAACCTCCGCTTAGTCTCCCCGATGTAAATCAGCTGACATCTAGAGCAGCGGATGCAGTAGATGAGGTTGGAGGAGATGCAGGTGAACCTTTGTCACACCTGGAACGACCGCTTGGGTCCTTGAATGGAGTCGAGGGGGGAGGTGAAGGGACAGGTGTTGCATTTCTTGCGGTTGCAACAGAAAGTGCCCGGGGAGGGGGTGGTGAGGGAGGGAAGGGAAGAATTGACGAGGGAGTTGCGGAGGGAGCGGTCTTTGCGGAAGGCAGACATGGGGGGAGATGGGAAGATGTGGCGAGTGGTGGGGTCACGATGGAGGTGGCGGAAATGGCGGAGGATTATGTGTTGTATTTGCCGGCTGGTGGGGTGAAAGGTGAGGACCAGAGGGACTCTGCCCTTGTTGCGAGTGCGGGGATGGGGAGAGAGAGCAGTTTTACGGGGTATGGATGAGACCCTGGTGTGAGCTTCATCTATGGTGGCGGAGGGGAATCCCCGTTCCCTGAAGAACGAGGACATTTCCGATGCCTTGGTATGGAATGTCTCATCCTGGGAACAGATGCGGCGTAGGCGGAGGAATTGGGAGTAGGGGATGGAGTCTTTACAGGAGGCAGGGTGGGAAGACATGTAGTCCAGATAGCCATGTGAGTCAGTGGGTTTGTAATGTATGTCGGTCAGGAGTCTGTCCCCTGCGATGGAGATGGTGAGGTCAAGAAATGGTAGGAAAGTGTCGGAAATGGTCCAGGTGTATTGGAGTGCCGGATGGAAGTTGGTGGTGAAGTGGATGAAGTCAGTCAGTTGTGTGTAGGTGCAGGAGGTGGCCCCAAAGCAGTCGTCAATGTAACGGAGGTAGAGGTCGGGGATGGGGCCCTGGTACGTCTCGAACAAGGATTGTTCAACGTACCCGACAAAGAGGCAGGCGTAGCTGGGGCCCAGCCGTGTGCCCATAGCTACGCCTTGTGTTCGGAGGAAATGGGAGGAGTCAAATGTAAAGTTGTTGAGGGTGAGGACCAACTCCGCTAAGCAGAGGAAAGTGTCAGTGGCTGGGTATAGGTTGCTCCTCTGGTCGAGGAAGAACCGGAGGGCTCCGAGGCCATCCTGGTGGGGGATGGAGGTGTAGAGTGACCGGACATCCATGGTGAAGATGAGGGGGTGAGGGCCCAGAGAGTGGAATGCGTGGAGGTGGCGGAGAGTGTCTGAGGTGTCTAGAACATAGGTGGGGAGGGATTTGACCAAGGGGGATAGGATGGAGTCAAGGTATGTGGAGATGAGTTCGGTGGGTCACGAACACGCAGAGACAATGGCTCTGCCGGGAGAGCCGGGTTAAGTTCAGATTTGTTTTCCTCAAACACACAAAAGGCTGCAGATGCTGGAATCTGAAACGAATCCTAGAGGAATTGTTTGAAGAACATTGGCTCTTTTGTTTTGCTTGGTTTCCAGCGAGAGTTGTTTGGGATCTATTTACATCTCTAGTCACACTGAAATCGATTCCACCCCCAGCCTGACTCAGTTGAATTCATTTGAACTGGGAACTGTACCCCACGGTGTATATTTTAAATTTCAATAATAAATTATATTAATGTAAAAAAAATACAAAACATAAATCCTGCAAAAAGTCTTCTTACTGTCTCAGTGTCTGTACATTCCATAGTGTCCTATTGAGTTGTGTTGACACCCGAACAGAACCCTGGTTCGATCCTGACTACGGTGCTGTGTGTACGGACTTTGTACGTTCTCCCCGTGACCTGTGTGGGTTTTCACCGGGGTCTCCAGTCTCCTCCCACACTCCAAAAAGACTTACAGGTTTGCAGGGTAATTGCCTTGGTATAATTGTAAATTGTCCCTGGTGTAGGATAATGTAAGCGTGCGGGGATCGCTGGTCGGCGTGGTCTGTCAGCCAAATGGCCTGTTTCCGCGCTGTATCTCTGAACTAAACTAAACCAAACTAAGAACACCATTGCCACTCATGTGGTCCCCCTGGGGTAATCTCCCTTCCCTTGTTTGAAGGATGCCCCCACTGAACTCTACCCCTCAATATCCAGCAATAAAACTACCCCAAACTGTGGTCTTTCCCGACAGTATTGCATTGGCTGCACCAAGCTTCAGTTCCCTCCCACTGCATGTATTCCTGCAGTCTTGAATGAGCCAGTTAGCAATGTTCCTGCACCCAGCGTTAGATGTATACTGTAGGGGCAGATTAAAGATCAGATCAATTGTGATTTGAAGGAGCAATCGGGCTAAACCTGCTGGCTGATCCCCAGTACAGTTCTGAAGAAGTGTCTCGACCCAAAACATCACCATTCCTTCTTTCCATAGATGCTGCCTCACCCGCTGAAGTTCTCCAGCAATTTATGTCCACATTTGCTTTTTCCAGCATCTGCAGTTCTTTCTTAAACACCTGGCTCAGTTCAGTGAAAGTACAGTGAAAAAGGTTTTGTTGTGTGCTAATCAGTCAATGGAAAGATAACATATGTTTACAATTGAGCCATATAACAGCACATAATCCTCCCACCATTTCGCCACCTCCAGCGGGATCCTACCATTAGCCAGATCTTCCCATCTCCACCCATTACCGCTTTCTGCAGAGACTGTTCCCTCCGCAACTCCCTGGTTAACTTGTCCCTTCCAACCCAAACCACCCCGATCCCAGGTACTTTCCCCAGCAACCGCAGGAGATGCAACACCTGTCCCTGTACCTCCCCCTTCGACTCCATCCAAGGACACTGACAGTCTTTCCAGGTGAGGCAGAGGTTCACTTGCACCGCCTCCAACTTCATCTATTGTATCCGCTGCTCCAGGTGTGGACCTATATATCGGTGAGGCCAAGCGCAGGCTCGGCAATCGTTTTGCTGAACACCTCCGCTCAGTCCGTCTAATCCTACCTGATCTCCCAGGTCCTAAACATTTTAACTTCCCCCTCCCAGTCCCACACTGATCTTTCTGTCCTGGGCCTCCTCCATTGTCAGAGTGAGGCCCAGTGTAAATTGGAGGACAGCACATCATATTTTGCTTGGGCAGCTTACACCCCAGCTGTATGAATATTGACTTTGTTAACTTCAAGTAACCCTTGTTTTCCCTCTCTCTCTATCCCTCCTCCAACCCAGTTCTAACCGTCTGACTGTCCCCGATTACATTTTATGTTTGCATTGTTCTCACCTTCTCCTAGCTAACAATGATCTATTCTACATTGTCCTTGATCTTCATTTATTTTGGTCTCTTATACTTTCTTATCTCTGTAACTCCTTCTACCCTGCAGTCAGTCTGAAGAAGGGTCTCGACCCAAAACGTCACGCATTCCTTCTATCCACAATGCAGCCTGTCCCGCTGAGTTACTCCAGCATTTTGTGTCTATCTTTGGTGTAAACCAGCATCTGCAGTTTCTTCCTAAACACCTTTGATCACAAGCCTGTGAATCAGTGGTCCATCCTCCAGAGGAGAAAATGTTTGATTCTGTGGGACTTCTTCTGCAGGAGATGGTCAAAGTCAGAAATCAAGGGGGATCGAGAATCAGAGGACACAGGTTTAAGGTGAGGGAGGAAAGATTTAATAGAAATCTGAGGGGTATCATTTTCACACAAAAAGGGTGGTAGGGGTTTGAAACCAGCTGCCAGAGGAGGTAGTTGAGGCAGGTACTATCGCAACATTTAAGAAAAATTTAGACAGGTACATAGATAGGACAGGTTTCGAGGGATATCAGCCAAACCAAGGGAGGTGGGTGGGTGAGGGTATGTTGGGCTTAAGGGCATGTTTCTTTGCAATTTTTTCGGCGACTACGGAGCGTCAGTGACTGTTTTACGTGGGTCAGACACCGACGCTCCGCAGTCGCTGAAAAAAATCGCAAAGTGGGACAGGCCCTTTACGGGAACAACAGCAACAGAACAATTTGCAGCCGTGTCGAGCGCCAATCCGCTGACTGAGCCGCTGGTTCACAAACAAGCAGCAACTCCACAGGGCAAGGCAGGGAACAAGGATAAGGCAGGATCTCCCTGAGAAGCGCCGGCACAGTTTGCATCAGGCCGTCCGCTGTCCACATCAGCCAAGCTTTCCTTCGCTTGCCAAGCTGGGAAAAATGATACGGCTTTTAGGTTGCCCTGCGGGAATTTAGCTGGCCATTGGCAACCGTTAATTTTGAACCCTGCAAGACCTCTTACGGAGCCACATTCATAAATTCTAGGAACAGAATTAGGCAATTCGACCCATCCAGTAAACTCCGCCATCCAATCATGGCTGATCTAGCTTTCCCTCTCAACCCCATTCTCCTGCCTTCTCCCCATAACCCCTCACACCCTAACATTAGATGTTAGAATAGTTTGTAGAGATATCATCAACACCATATTAATTTTTCCCCAATTATTTCATATACTGAGATAGAATATCAATCAATTAATCAATCAGTTTTATTCGTCACATTGCACATATGGCAAGGCACGTCCATTTTCCCCCGTGGTCGGGACCTCAACCGGACCTCAACCCTCCGCAGCCGCGGCTGTGGGCGTCCAGATGTGCAGACAGGTTAAAGTCCAGGTAAGTACAGAATCGGCTATTCGCCACCGGAGACCGCGGCTTCAAGTTAGTGTAGGCTGCAGGCCGGCGGTCGAAGATATTGCGATATAACTTTTTTAAATTTTGCATTCATCTAGAATCTCTCTTGAACAGTAGCATTGAAGGAAAACGTGAATGTTTTATTTTATTTTATTTATTTATTTATTTATTAGAAGAAGACATATTATAAAATGTAGTTACATATTATAGTAAAAAACTTTTCATATACATCAGTCATACATTATTAAATTTTTCCATTATCAATTACTTCTGCTTCTAGTGTTTTTATTTTTTATAGAAAGAGGGAAAAAGAGAGGGTAGAAAGTTACAAATAAAAAAGAAAGCAAAAAAAAAAAAAAAAAACACACAACAGAAAAACAAGGGAGGTGGAATGGGTTACCTGTAATACATCAATGGAGATAGGTTCATAGGTTATAAAGTATAGGGAAAACGTGAATGTTAACAACATTTTCAAAAGTCTCCATTCGACCTCTGTCAATGTTATTGCAACAATTCGATGAGCAATGCAACCTTGCAATGTTTCTTCTGGGACAGGCTTTTGTTCATCTGAAATTAACAATCTGATGATCCAGAACAGATAATTTTATTCTCAGAATGGACCAGGCAAAAACACATTGGAGTTGCATTTAGTGATAAACTTACAGAAAGCCCCACCCGTTCAACATTATAACACAATTTTCATCTGAAGACTACTCAATAACTGATTTGGCAGCATAGCCAACACTAGCGCCCGTGCCCGCCACGGCAGCCGTTGCACTTGCAGTTAATCCAATGGCTCCTTGAAGAATAGAAGAAAAATATATTTGTCATATTTTCCCACGACATAGAAGACATTCAGCATAATTAGTTATGAGTTCAGAGATTAGTTTAGAGACACAGCATTGAAACAGGCCCTTCGGCTCACCGACCATCGATCAAACATGGTAAGTTTGATGTTATCCCACTTTCTCATCCACTTCCTAAACACACGGGGCAATTTACAGAGGCCAATCAACCTATAAACCCGCACGTCTGTGGGTTGTGGGAGGAAACCCATGTGAGAACGTGCAAACTCCACGCAAACAACACCCGAGGTCAGAATTGAGCCCAGTGTCTCTGGTTCTGTGTGGCAACAACTCTACCAGCTGGGCTACAGTACATGACTATCGATCCCATTCCCCAACAGCCCATGTCCACGTGACATTTGCTCCACAATTTTCCTGCCTTCCACTAAGATTTGGAACTAATTACAGTTGGTAGTTAACTCACCAGCACAGGGAAATTGAAACACTCAGAGGAAGCTCACACAATCACTGGGAGAATGTACAAGATCCACATTGACAGCAAGAGTAGTTAGAACCAAATGTGGCAGGTAGCAGCATTAACTTACGAGCAACTGTGCCGACTAAGCAGCACATAACTAAACATATAGCAATACAGGTCCACCAGTGATTTTCCTGCAATTGATGGTCCCGCACCTCCTTTAAATTACGAGAGGTGACATGATGTTCACTGGGTGGCCACAGGTGGCGCTGCGTGTGGCGAATGCTCTTTCCGTCCCAAATTAGTTATTTGTTTACATCTGCAGCTGTTGGTGGTAATCCCTCGGCTATATGTAATTCCAATCTGATCTTGCTTACATATAACAGTAGCTATGGATTAGAACCATGGTCCAAGTGACAGTCGTGGTGTCAAGCATAAACACATTTAATATTTGTTTTATTTAGGTTTCTGGCAGTCCATGATGATACACTGACATGGGAGAGGAATAATGAGTGGGTCAGAGGTACATTGTTGTATCATTATAACGTGACCTCAGTTTGTCCGGCAAAATGGATAATCTGGAAAGACTTTGGAACAAAGGGTGCCATAATAAAAAGCATAAAATCATACCGGCAGACTGCAAAGTTGCCACAACACCACCAGCCACTGTCGCTCCTCCATTCATAGCAGCAAACGCGGACATCGCACTTGCTGCCGCAGATCCAGCTGATATTCCAGCGGCAGTGAACCCGAGTGCCCCGACAGCAAGTGGGGCAGCAACCACTGCAGTAACTGCAAAGTAGGACATAAAATGAGGTGATAAGAGAACTAAAAATGTGTGTTATAACACACCAATGCATTTGGGCTGTTGGCTGCCACCAATGAGAATTTAAGAGTCAACCATATTTGGTGGATCTGGAGATCAAGTAAAAAGGGTAGATTTCCCCTAAAGGACATTGGTGAATTATTTATTTTGTGGTGATTAATAATGAGAACTAATAACTTTGATCAATTCCAGTTTATTAATTGACTTTGAATGGAGGGACGTGAACTGTAATGTCTAGATCACTAACCAACTATTATAACCACTGTGCCACCATCTTTCAATGCCAATTGATAATGTGACATCCAGTTGAGGTGTAGTTATTGGAGTGCTAGGGAAAACCCAATTTGTCAAAGGCCTTATTCTTTAGATGAGATAAGGCTTCAAATTAACCATTTGCTTCCACAGTGCAACAGAAGATGTCACATATAATGAACAGCAGCGGACAGGGAGTCCAGCTCTGGGCAACTCATGAAATAAATGCCATAGGTAGTTATTTGTTCATTTCCTGTTCATGAGCCATTTCCACCCACAAATTGGTTGCTACATCTGCTTTGGTAACAACAGTGACTGCTTGTAAACACTTTGAGAAAGTTCAAGAAAATGTCATAAGGTTCCATCAATGTAAGCTGTTTATGTACCTGCACCTCCAGCAACCCAGGCAACTGTCGACCAATCTGTAAATGCAAGGACCAAATACAAACATTAGTCGAGTATTCAATAAGACCAAATGCAAGATTCTCATTTTGACCTGGAGCGGACAAAATGTGTAGGAAAGAAGAAGGTTCTCGACCCGAAATGTCACCCAGTCCTATCTCGCTGAGTTACTCCAGCATTTTGTGTCTCCCTTCTCATTTGATCTGATGGCTATACTTGTAACAAGTCAACCATGCTAAATTATGATACCTCTCTGCAGGTTTTTTGCAGGTTATTTTTGCAATGTCCAAAGTACTTTTCCTCATGATACAAGTGTAAATAATGACAGACACAATTAATGTATAAAGGAGAAAGAGAATAAAATGAGAATAAACGAGGAAGAAAAACTAAAACAGATTCATAAGCAATTATGTAAGAAAGGGGATCTAAGCTGCTGATAGTGATCTTACAAAATGTTCCAGATGCTGCAAAGTTTCTAATAGATTGGAAACCTCTAAATAGAATACACTATCCATGAAGGGAGAGAGAAAGGAAAGGGAGGAGGGTTAGTCTGACATCTGGTGTTGGTGACCATTATTAAGGAAATTATAAAAAATATACTGAGAAAACCATAATATGATAGGGCATAATTAGCTGGGTGGGGTTATCTAGTTATTTAAAGGCATTCATCAGAATTCCTGTAAAAGGTTGCTCCATAGGCTACTAACTTCAGGTATTGCGGGTAATAAATAAGTCAATGTGCAGGATGGATAGAATACAAGAGTAGGAAAATCTTGCTCATTTTATAGATAATGGGGAATCAAGAGTCATGAGAGTCACAAGGCTGTTTTCTCAAAACTATAACTTTAGGTACAAAACTTAATCAACGTCACTTGCAGAACCACGTATCTTTGAACCACTCTGCTCTTTTGTATTCATCGTTGTTTACTTAGTGAGCTTCATGCAAACAAGGAATTTCATTGCACCCTGGTGTATATATAGAACATTAAAGTGAATCTGAGTCTTAAATCCGTTGTGCTGCTGCAAAGTGGGGAATTGCTTCCACATTCAGTCCGCCAGCGCTTGAATCAATGAACACATGAAAAAGGAAAGAAATGCAAGCAAAGCAAGCGACTCCCTACAGCACAATATTAACAGTTAAAATTAATCCATATGCATTATGTTGGGAGAAAGGAGGGTGAGAAGATGAGGGTTGAGTGGAAAGAAATGGAAGTTACCTATGTCAAACGAAGGTAGGCTTGAACCTATAAAAGAGCAGATTAATAGCAGAATGAGATCATTTTAATATTAATTTTTCATATACAAACACTCACGCCAACTATTTCACCAATCCCCCATTCCCTTGCCAGATGTGTTAACGTCCTTCAACACGTCGTCTTTTGGTGAAAATATTGATATTGTCCATCACAAATTACACTGCATCTTGGGTAATAATCTCTAACTTTTATCTACCTCACAAATTTTATTCTCAATGTTCTCCATTTTGATGGGTCTCAGGGATCTTAAGCTTCCATCCGTGCTCATCCTCATTCTATGTGAATGATTTTCTTCCAGTCCTTTGAGTTGTGCCCCTCTTGGTCACTTGTTAATAGGGAGGTTGCATCAGCAGTCGGGTCATGACCCCTGACCCGTACTGTTGCCATGCAACACCAACTGGAGTACACGCAGTGAACTGCAGGTAAGCACCTACCAATCTTTCCAGTGTAACGGGCCCGTCTTCTTTCCCAGCATCTGGACTCCACATTGACTGATTCTACACTCGCAGACCCCGGGCTGTCTATCCCCACGGCCGGGGGGTGGGGGATGGGGGGGCAGTGGTCTGGGGGGGGGGAGGGGGAGTGCCAATGCAGCGTGGTCAGTGACTCTGGGTGGGCGGAGGGACCAGAATGTCTCCAAATCTGCTGCAGCTGACAGGGATGTTGCCGGGTGGGTGGTGGGGGTGGTCGGTGGTGGGTTGTGGGGGTGGTCGATGGTGGGGGTGTGCACGGGGACCTTTCCGGGTTTTCGTCCCCGTGTGTCTGATGCCAGGAGCTGCGGCCCCGCTCCATCCAGCCCTGTGTGTGGGCGCTGCAGACCCATAGCCCGTGACAGTGCGGCTGCACAGGGGGAGGGTGGGCGGAGGGCGGCAGTGCATGGACAGCGCTGACCTTGGGGGGTGAGTCGGGGCTGACCCGAGGGATGCGCTCCTTCGGCCGTTTACACCTTGGTGCTCGGGTTCAGAGCAAAGATACTGGAGCATTTGATTCAGAGTGCTCAGTCACGCTCCACAATAATTTACAGCGCAAATATTTACAATTTTGGCGTTTTTTAACAGGTAAGAAAGTACATGCTTTGTGTGATAACAGTCTATGCCGGAAGCTGCCATGTCCTCCAGATGGATTGAGCTGCTCCGTGCGTCACGCCCTTTGACCCGATGACCTTACGTGCAACCCCTCTATACCTTTTCTCAATCCTCCTTTGGACCATTTCCCCATTTAGGTGGTATAGTTGCCAACTTCAATTGTTAGGTCGTTTTTTCCCCTCTAACTTTTCCTTTGATGCTATTGTTTAGAGTTCAGAGATGCAGTGTAGAAATAGTCCATTTGGTCCACCAAGTCCACGCCAACTGTCGATCACCCATACACTAGTTCCATGTCCTACACACTAGGGTCAATTTAGAGAAGCCAATTAACCTGTAGACCAGGACATCTTTGGAGCGCGGACAGAAACTGGAGCACACGGAGATAACCCAGACACAGGGTGAATGTACAAACTCAGCACAGACGGAACCCATAGTCAGGATCATACCCAGGTCTCTGGCGCTGTGAGGCAGCAGCTCTACTGCTGCACCACTGTGCCACCCTAATAGCTGAAGAATTTGCACCCAAAACTCAAGCATATCCCACATACAGTGTGTTAATGAATGAAGTTTGTGGAGTTAATACTTTGGGCATCTGGAGTCTAGAAAGTATCGAGTCCCAACTGCCTAAACATTGCTTCCTTCTGTTCCCAACCCTTTCATTTCTAAAAAAACAAAGAAGCTGTAAGATTCAGGAAATCTGAAATGAAATGAGAAAATGCTGGAATCTCTTTGAAGGTCATGCAGCATCTGTGAAAAATAAATCACATTAATATTTCAGGTTGGAGATCATCTGATAACCAGGAAGATTAAACCTGTTTCATTCTTCATACATGCTGCCTGACCTTGTGAGTAATTCCACCATTTTCTGTTTGTATTACATTTTTAAATCTAAGGTTCAAGATACCTATTCAGTATTTTTAAAATTCTCAATGCAACTTTACTGCTCACTTAGTTCTTAATAAAATAATTTTACTATTAAAGAGAGACTGTTCAGTAAGCTGGTGGCAGGTTCAATGTTACACGGTATCTAGAACACTACAAATAACGATAAATGCTCAATTATTTTAAATCAATCAGGATCATTATATGCATTCATTTCTCACCTGTATTGAAAGCAGCAGATAAGAGCAACACGGTGTAAACCAGGTGCAGCATTTTTCACAATATCTTCAAGGATCAATAATGCAGTATTCAATGCAATGTGATTTTCCTGTGTGAAGTAAATTACATTAAAAAAAGTTTTAAGCAAAGATTGTGTGTGAATTCTTCACTCAGCACGAAGGGTCTCCACCTGAAACGTCACCCATTCCCTCTCTCCAGAAATGCTCCCTGTCACTCCAGCTTTTTGTAAACCAGCATCTGCAGTTCCTTCCTACACAATAAGTGTCAACGTCGTCCCTTTTATAAATACACCGATGCATACGCAATGAATATAGAAATGGCATTATGGAAAAGTCATATAATTGGAAACTAAATTCTGCCTTGAATCACTGCATCAACATATCCTTGCTGCTAAACCCAAATCCAGCACAAAATAGCAAAACACTCACCAAAGGCTAGAATATGCTGCAAAATGCACTTGTAATCACATGCACTGACTCCAAGCGCAGGTTGTGCACAGACACAGTTTGCCTCCGGAAAATTGCTTCCACTGCGGCTGCGTTATTTAACTAAACCGCGTCATTAAGTTCAGTTTCGTTTTCCTCAAACACACAAAAGGCTGCAGATGCTGGAATCTGAAAAGAAACCTAGAGGAATTGTTCGAAGAACATTGGCTCTTTTGTTTTGCTTGGTTTCCAGCGAGAGTTGTTTGGGATCTATTTACATCTCTAGTCACACTGAAATCGATTCCACCCCCAGCCTGACTCAGTTGAATTCATTTGAACTGGGATCTGTACCACACGGTGTCTTTTTTAAATTTCAATAATAAATTTTATTAATGTAAAAAAAAACATAAATCCTGCAAAAATTGTCTTAGTGTCTGTACATTCCATAGTGTCCTATTGAGTTGTGTTGACACCCGAACAGAACCCTGGTTCGATCCTGACTACGGTGCCGTCTGTACGGACTTTGTACGTTCTCCCCGTGACCTGTGTGGGTTTTCACCGGGGTCTCCAGTCTCCTCCCACACTCCAAAAAGACTTACAGGTTTGCAGGATAATTGCCTTGGTAAATTGTAAATTGTCCCTGGTGTAGGATAATGTAAGCGTGCGGGGATCGCTGGTCGGCGTGGTCTGTCAGCCAAATGGCTTGTTTCCGCGCTGTATCTCTGAACTAAACTAAACCAAACTAAGAACACCATTGCCACTCATGTGGTCCCCCTGGGGTAATCTCCCTTCCCTTGTTTGAAGGATGCCCCCACTGAACTCTACCCCTCAATATCCAGCAGTAAAACTACCCCAAACTGTGGTCTTTCCCGACAGTATTGCATTGGCTGCACCAAGCTTCAGTTCCCTCCCACTGCATGTATTCCTGCAGTCTTGAATGGGCCAGTTAGCAATGTTCCAGCACCCTGCGTTAGATGTATACTGTAGGGGCAGATTAAAGATCAGATCAATTGTGAGTTGAAGGGGCAATCGGGCTAAACCTGCTGGCTGATCCCCAGTACAGTTCTGAAGAAGTGTCTCGACCCAAAACGTCACCATTCCTTCTTTCCATAGATGCTGCCTCACCCACTGAAGTTCTCCAGCAATTTATATCCACATTTGCTTTTTCCAGCATCTGCAGTTCTTTCTTAAACACCTGGCTCAGTTCAGTGAAAGTACAGTGAAAAAGGTTTTGTTGTGTGCTAATCAGTCAGTGGAAAGATAACATATGATTACAATTGAGCCATATAACAGCACATAATCCTCCCAACATTTCGCCACCTCCAGCGGGATCCTACCATTATCCAAATCTTCCCATCTCCACCCATTACCGCTTTCTGCAGAGACTGTTCCCTCCGCAACTCCCTGGTTAACTTGTCCCTTCCAACCCAAACCACCCCAATCCCAGGTGCTTTCCCCAGCAACCGCAGGAGATGCAACACCTGTCCCAGTACCTCCCCCTTCGACTCCATCCAAGGACACTGACAGTCTTTCCAGGTGAGGCAGAGGTTCACTTGCACCGCCTCCAACTTCATCTATTGTATCCGCTGCTCCAGGTGTGGACCTATATATCGGTGAGGCCAAGCGCAGGCTCGGCGATCGTTTTGCTGAACACCTCCGCTCAGTCCGTCTAATCCTACCTGATCTCCCAGGTCCTAAACATTTTAACTTCCCCCTCCCAGTCCCACACTGATCTTTCTGTCCTGGGCCTCCTCCATTGTCAGAGTGAGGCCCAGTGTAAATTGGAGGACAGCACATCATATTTTGCTTGGGCAGCTTACACCCCAGCTGTATGAATATTGACTTTGTTAACTTCAAGTAACCCTTGTTTTCCCTCTCTCTCCATCCCTCCTCCCACCCAGTTCTAACACCAGTCTGACTGTCCCCCTGATTACATTTTATCAGTTTGCGTTGTTCTCACCTTCTCCTAGCTAACAATGATCTATTCTACATTGTCCTTGATCTTCATTTCTTTTGGTCTCTTATACTTTATCTCGATAACTCCTTCTCCCCTGCAGTCAGTCTGAAGAAGGGTCTCGACCCAAAACGTCACGCATTCCTTCTATCCACAGATGCAGCCTGTTCCGCTGAGTTACTCCAGCATTTTGTGTCTATCTTTGGTGTAAACCAGCATCTGCAGTTTCTTTCTAAACACCTTTGATCACAAGTTTGTGAATCAGTGGTCCAGCCTCAAGAGGAGAAGATGTTTGATTCTGTGGGATTTCTTCTTCCGGAGATGGGGACACAGGTTTAAGGTGAGGGAGGAAAGATTTAAGAGGAATCTGAGGGGCATCTTTTTCACCTTTTGCATCTTTTGGTGGGTGTATGGAACAAGCTGCCAGAGGAGGTAGTTGAGGCAGGTACTATCACAACATTTAAGAAAAATTTAGACAGTACATAGATAGGACAGGTTTAGAGGGATATGGGCCAAACACGGGGAGGTGGGTGAGTGTGGGTATGTTGGGCTGAAGGGCCTGTTTCCAAGCTGTAAGACTCCATGACTAAGTCATTTGGGAGAATACCAAGAACACCATAACTCACACACAATCTCCGGCATTAGTTTGCTGTTGTGAGGGCACTCCTCATCAGATACCTCATGCACAGCCAGTCTCAGTCCCATTGCATGCTGTGGTTTGTCCACCCTAATAATTGTCCACCTCTTTGTGGACAGTGTGTTTGGCAAGAAGCTCTGGAAAGGGATATAGAGGACTTGGTTATGATCAATTCCAGGTTCCTGAACTCAGTTGGGCTGGGTCTTGTGTATTAGTCTCTCAAACGTTACACCGGCAATATTGGGGCTGGATATTCTAGATAAAGGTGCTTCAATGATTAATCTGCTCTTGGCTTCCCAAAATCTGGACATTTAGGATGCAGTCATGGATAAAGGAAAATGGTGTTTATTTAAATATGTATACCTCAGAATAATTCTCACATCTTTAATTCAAGCCACAACAGTTCAAATTAGGTGTACTGTGTAAACAAACTACACATGAGAAGCAATGCCAAATGCTTCTAAGGTTGTTCATTGAAATGTGGTTTATAATATCAAAACAATTGTAAATTAAACCAGTAGCAAGATAATTAATTCAGATCAGTAAAACTGAATGCTTTACATGTGGACTTTTAATAATCAAATACATTTTGGATCATATTCAGGGTTTAGGAAGAATGGTAATTTATTGAGGTTATTTTCTCCAGAGTCCAAGCAATGCACCGGTTACAGCACCTCCAGCCCCGACTGCTGCTTTAGCAACGAATGACAGTCCTGCTGCTCCTATAAAGGAAAGGGAAAAACAAATAAGAATAAACTGCAAACAATCTGAGACACCCTGAAATTATTAACAATCAACACCTTATTTCTGAGCAGCATAGGTACAATGCCACCTGGCGCTCACTCAAGAAGGCAGCATCTATCATTAAGGATCCCCACCATCCAAACCATGCCTGGGCAGGAGGTACAGAAGCCTGAAGTCACACATCACCAGGTTCAGGAACAGCTTCTTTCCTACATCTCTGCCCACTGGATTTGTTCGATTATCCTCTACATACCTTTGCCTGCCTCCATAGCTGCTGCATTAATTTCCCCCTCCCCCTCCCGTGTAGCACATTTAAATCTCCATTCTAGGATATTGGGGGCCTACAGTTTAGGTGCAGGATTCCCATAAAGTTAGTTTGCAATTAACTCAACTTTGCTGAGGCTCTATAAGGCACAGGTCAGGCTGTATTGAGAGAAGTTTTGGGCCTCACATCCGAGGTAGGATGTGTTGGTCTTGGAGAGGGTCCAGTGGAGGTTTAGGAGAATGATCCAAGGAATGATTGGGTTAACAGATGAGTGTTTGATGGTATTGGGCCTGTACTCACTCGCTCGCTGGAGTTTAGAAGGATGTGGGGGAAGGATTGAAACTTACTGAACAGTGAAAGGTCTGGTTAGAGTGGATGTGGAGAGGATGTTTCTACTAGTGGCAGAGTCTAGGACCATAGCCCAAAGATATTTTAAAGTGGAATTTGACAGATCCTTGATTAGTACAGGTGTCATGGATAAGGGGAGGTGAAGGCAGGTGAATGAGGTTGAGAGGGAAAGACAAATCAGCCATGATTAAATGGCAGAGTAGATTTGATGGGCCAAATGGCCTAGTTCTGCTCCTATAACTTATTAACTTCTTTCTTTTTCATTTACAGAAAGGCCAAAACAGATTATATTTGCACCCTGTTGAAATTAAAAAGTAGCACAATTATATTATTTAGACAAGATTTAGGTTTAGTTTATTGTCGCGTATAAGAGGTATAATGAAAAGCTTTTGTTGAAAACATTTTTGTAACTGTTGAGCATTTAATGTAAAAAGTTATTCTACATCAATTTTCAGCACAAAAGATTTAAGCAAGGAAGATTAAAAAATGCTCATTTCTTTTCACTGGACTTTACCAGCTGATTGAAGAGTAGCCACCATGCTTCCAGCTGCAACACCTCCTCCATTGGCAACAGCTGCGGCACCCATCATCTTTGCAGCGACAGAACCGGCTGTTACCCCAGAGCCGGTGAAGCCTGTTGCCGCTAAAACGGCAGGGACTGCAGCAATGAAAGCGACTAGAGGAAGAAACATGCCATTTGATCAGAGTACATTAAAACAGGAGCTGAACACCAACCAAGAACACACAGGCATTTAGGCGGTACAGTCTATGCAATTTAATGATGGGCCAGGTAACACTCCACACAACATGCACTATTCACTGTGTAGGAAGGAACTGCTGGTTTACACCGAAGATTGACACAAAATGCTGGAGTAACTCAGCGGGACAGGCAGCATCTCTGGAGAGTAGGAATGGGTGACGTTTCGGGTCGAGACCCTTCTTCACTACTCACGTCTATTATGGGCGATTTGTCTCAACACTACGTTTTAATGATCACTTCGGTACCAAATCAAAGGGGCTGTGCTATGGGCACGTTGTGGCTGGCATAAAGCTGAAGGGGCACATACACAGCACATCTCTCATCTTAGTATCTTACAGGACCTCCTCCCTCGACTCAGCAAAGCCTTTAATGAAACCTGTTCAAATAAGTAGCAAGAAACTGTGCAGTACAGACACTGAGGAGAAAGGATAATATCTCTCTAAACAGCAGTCAGAAAAAGAAAATACTGAATTAGGGTATCAGTGTCATAAAATTCTATGCTCTGACTGTTCAGCTCACCCAAACCAATGTATCCACTTGCACTAATCTCATTTAGTCTCAGGTAGACAAAAATGGTGGATAAACTCAGCGGGTGAGGCAGCATCTATGGAGCGAAAGAACAGGTGACGTTTCAGGTCGAGACCCTTCTTCAGACTCATGTGGGGGTGTGGGTAGAAGAAAGGAAGATGCGGAGACAGTAGGCTGTGGGAGAGCTGGGAAGGGGAGGGGAAGGAGGGAGAAAGCAAGGACTACCTGAAATTGGAGATGTCAATTTTCATACCGCTGGGGTGTAAACTTCCCAAGTTAAATATGAGGTGCTGCTCCTCCAAATTGTGGTGGGAATCTGGCCATGGAGGAGGCCCAGGACAGAATAGTCAGATTTGGAATGGGATGGGGAGTTGAAGTGCTGAGCCTCCGGGAGATCAGGTTGGTTTAATCTTATTTAGTATCATTTTATTTTCCCACCCATATTGTGTGGAAGTTAAAAGATTTAAACTTTACAAAATGGATTCAGCTAAAACTAAGATAAGCTCTTCACCTTCTCCTATTAAATTGCAAAGCCAGCAAAAAGCAGTAACCCTTGTTCTCAGTACACTAACAAGGCTAAGAAAATAATATAACATAAGCGAGATAACAAGTACAGCTTCGTGAATGTCTCCTCTATAATATAAACATTTAGAGGAGGTTCAGGCTCTTAGCACTAACCCTTGCTCTATAAGATTACTAGACTAAGTGGGACCTGTTGGGTCAGTGGGAGGGGGGAGGGGGCTTTCTGGAGCACTAGTATGGGTGTTGTGGGCTGAAGGGACTGGTTTCCAGAGTACTAGTATGGACATTGTGGACTAAATGGATTCTTGGGCTGGCAGTATAGTATATTTTATATTAAATGTATCTTAGATAATCTTGTATTGAAAAGAAGTTATATCTTAAAAAGTCTGATTAGGCAATGGGCCCCTCAGGCCATTTGGTCACAGGTCATTTGCTCTTTCTCAATGTCGCATTCGTGTGAAGTGTTGTAATGACATGGCCCAGTATTTATGACTGTTTATACGTCCAAGACCACAAGGCTGGAATAATAATGGATTCTGTATTAAGTTTGCTACGTAATTACACATATGTTGAGATAAGAGGTGATACATTTGAGCATGTTGTATCTTTTATTTTGGTATATATTAGCAATGTTAAGCGATATATTAGCGGGGATTGATGGTCAGTGCGGCCTTGGTGGGTCAAAGGGCCTTTTTCCGCGATGTAAAGGGCCTGTCCCACTTGGGCGTAATTTGCGTGACGCGTAAATGATGTTGCATCGTGCATCGTGACGCGTAAATGATGTTGCATCGTGCGTCGTGACGCGTAAATGATGTTGCATCGTGCATCGTGACGCGTAAATGATGTTGCATCGTGCGTCGTGACGCGTAAATGATGTTGCATCGTGCATCGTGAAGCGTAAATGATGTTGCATCGTGCATCGTGACGCGTAAATGATGTCGCAAATAACGCCCGTGGGACAGGCCCTTAACTCTAAACTAAACGAACTACCCCTTCATGTAATCCCATCCCCACTTTCCCCGTCCCCTCCACAGTCCCAAATCAGACCCAAGAACAAGTTCCTTCCTGGGCTCCCACTCAGTCAGAGGCCTCTGGTCATTCAGTAATCTAGATCTGCCAAATATTCCTGCTGATCCTGAACTGCAGGAAGAAGAGAGCATCGTCCGACAGAGGGCAAGACGTTTTTGTTCTGAGCAACCATGGTCACTAAACGGTGAAAATATAGAAGCAGTTCAGTAATGGTAAAGGATTCCACCCATTCCCCAGAACCTCAGAAATAAGAGGATCTATGTGCAGTTGTGGCTGGAACTACTCTACGAGTGTCAGCTGGTCCAGGCCAATGAATAGGCCAACCCTAACCGCTCCCATAATGTTTACTTATTGATTCCACTCACCAGCACCAGCGCCCATTAGAAGAACTTCCTTAAGAACCATGTCACTGTGAAGAGAAAAATAACCAATTTAAAATAAATCTTGCCTTGAAGTTGCGTTTACATACTTTGGAGAACGGTTTAAAGGTAAAGTTTTTTCCCCCACGAGATACACCATGTAAAAGGGCTTTAGGCCCATGCCGACCATCTATGCCCATTCACAGAAGTTCTACGTTATCCCGCTTACGTTGCCCCACTGTTGTCATTTATCATGCAAGGTAATTGTATACTATAACATGTGCTCTTCAACAAACAATAATGTGGTCACAAACACATCATTTCTTATAATGTCAAAGATAGACACAAAATGCTGGAGTAACTGTGGGACAGGCAGCATCTCTGGAGAGAAGGAATTGGTGACATTTTGGGTCAAGACCCTTCTTCAGATAATGTTATTGAATAAGGAGTATGTATATTCATCTGGACAACAAGATCTACTCCCTCTCCTGGCACTCTTTGATTCATAGCAAAGAGAATAATTTATATGGACTTGAGGGAAGTTTGGTTGAATTTCTTATTTGAGGGATGTCAGATTCAGCATTGAATCACCAGTACCCCACTGAGTTCTCAGAATGGATTCAAAGCTCAAGTGTGACTTGAATGTACAAGCCCGATTCACAGGTCCCTATCATGGCTCACACATCAGGAAACTAAACCTCTCTTTGTTCCTGCGGATACTCCAAAATTAATCTTGTAAACCACATAGTCGTTTTTTTACCCCAATTTCACCTTCACTGCAACATTGGCAAAAAATTGTAACTAAGTGCAAAGGAACGCCAGGTGAGTAGAAGCATAGAATGCTATGTCGTTTAGTTGGAACTAGGAAAGAGAAGAGTACGTTCTCATTATCTAGAAAGGTGGGAAATATTAAAATAATTTGATATGATTATCAAACACAGAAATGCTCGAAAAACTCAATAGTTCAGTTAGTGTTTCAGAAGAGGGACTAACTTATGTCTCCCCCTCTTCCCTCACCACTCACTTTCTCTCTTCCCAGCCCCTCTCTCTAACTCAGTCTTTCTCTCTCTCTCTCTGATGATGATGCGTTATTATCATAATCATAATCAACCTTTATTGTCATCTTGCAAAGCAACAGTTGTACAGTGCAAAATGAGAAGACTTTTCCCAGAGCATCGCACATGAAACTTAAAACATTTCACACATAATAACAGTAAAAACAATCCAGTCCCTGATGAAACAGTATAAATAGTTAAAAGCAGATAAAACAGCAACATTAAAATACAGTAAAAACAATCATTAAAATGTCCAGGGCAGCTGATTTGAGTGGCCAGTGCCAGAGTTATTAAAATGTCAGTGCAAAGCCGCAGAGTCAGGTGACTGAGTACAGAGTGACTGTTTAGCAGCCTCACAGCCTGTGGCAGGAAGCTGTTTAGCAGTCTGGTAGTCCGGGCTTTGATGCTACGGTATCTCTTACCTGATGGCAGGAGATCCAGGTGTGTGTGGAGGGGGTGCAGTTTGTCCTTAGCTATTCTCAGAGCTTTTTTCAGACAGCAGCTCTGGAACAGTTCTTGTACCGAGGGTAGGGAGACGCCAATGATCCTCTCTGCTACCCTCACTACCCTCTGCAGAGCCTTCCTATCTGAGCAGTTGCAGTTGGAGTACCACGTGTTTATGCAGTACGTGAGTACAGACTCCACCGTGCCCCTGTAAAAAGTCCTGAGGATGTTGGTGGGGAGTGAGGCCTGTTTGAGTTTCCTCAGGAAGTGCAGTCGCTGATGGGCCCGTTTGACAATCTCAGTGTTGTTCCTGGACCAGGTGAGACTGTCTGTAATTTGCACTCCAAGGAACTTTATGCTCTCCACTCCCTCCACTGTGGTGCCACTGATGTTGAGGGGTGTGTGTTTTGGCTGCACCCTCCTGAAGTCGACAATCATCTCCTTTGTTTTGTCGATATTTAATGCTAAATTGTTGTTGCCGCACCAGTCCACTAGTTGTTTTACTTCCTCCCTGTACAGTGATTCGTCATCTCCGCTGATGAGTCCCACCACTGTTGTGTCATCCGCAAATGTTATGATCTTATTGTCCCTGAATCTGGCAGCGCAGTCATGTGTGAGCAGGTACAGGTACAGTCAAATGCTTTGCTGTACATACAACCCTGTAGAATCATATGGCAGACCTCACATAGTACAGGCAGCATCTCTGGAGAGAAGGAATGGCTGATGTTTCGGGGTGAGGCCCTATTTCAGACCCATAATTAAAGCTGCCTTGCTTATCGATGTTCTGCATGGCAGTGTGAAGGTAAATTGGGCACTTTGAACAACTTTGTAAATATGGAAATAGAGGGACAGAAAAAACTTATAAAACAATGTAATTTAAAATTATGTGTTTGAAGAACTTCTAATAGACAGGATTTTGACTCCCTGCAGTAAAGATTGAACCTTAGTGTCAGAGTGGATGTTTATTAGCGATGATACCCCTGGTACGCACTACTTTGCGGGGCTGCTGGAAACGTGGGGGAGACCAAGATTCCAAATGTGACGGCTTGGACTTAATACTGTGCCTGCCCCTTCTATCATTTCTCCTCAACATTATAAAGTAACCAAACTATTATGTTGCCGAGATTGTTTTTCCATCTTCTTTTCCCAAAATAAGTTATTTTCTTCATGAATTTCATTTTTAGTTTAGTTTATTTACTCTCACTTGGTGGAGATACAGCTTGTTATAAGGTCATAAGTAGTAATCAAGAATCTATCTATGTCTACCTTAAAAACATCTATTGACTTGGCGTCCACAGCCTTCTGCGCGAAAGAATTCAACTGATTCTCCACCCTCTGACTAAAGAAATTCCTCCTCATTTTCTTTGCTGAAGGAATTTTGAGGCTATGACCTCTTGTCCTCGACTCTGCCACTAGTGGAAACATTCTCTCCTCATCCACTCTATCCAACCCTTTCACTATTCGGTAAGTTTCAATGAGGCCCCCCCCCTCAACCTTCCAAACTCCTGCGAGTAAAGGCCCAGTGCCGTCAAACGCTCATCATATGTAGACCCACTCACTCCTGGGATCATTCCCTTGTGTGCTCCCCCAGTTAAATCACTTTACAGGCGAGTAGTGTAAACTCTTCTGGGCTGGTGCTATCTTACAGCTAGCTACCAAGTCTCTAAAATGTACGATCTTGGCCCAAGGCGATATGTAATTTTATTTTGTGTTGGACGATTTGAACCATTTCTCCGGCTGCCGGCAAAACCTACTGGGTATCAGCTGAAAGTGTTTTTTATGGTGGCCGAGCCCGTCCGCAATTTCGTCCTCCACCACCAACATAGAGTTTCAGCGGAATCTCTCAGACTTTGCGCTGGTAAATGATGATGCACCAACTTCCGGCATTCACCAGTGGGGTTGCACGTAAGGTCACTGGGTCATAGGGCTCGATGCACGGAGCCTCTAAATCCAACTGGAAGACACCCATCACTTCCGGTATATGTTATTAATGCTAAAAACGCGTACTATCCTACCTGTTAAAAACCGCCAAAATGTTGAATTCCTCAGACCAATATCCTGACCTTAACGGATTCACTGATTACTTTGTAGGCTCTGCCTCAAACTTCTCCCCTCCCCAACCCCAATCTGACTAAGCATCATCCCCTCACCTCACCTGGTTACACCTGTTGCCTACCAGCCCGTCTCATCCCTCCCTCATTGGCCTGATGCAGAGTCTCGATCCAAATCGTCATCCATCCTCTGCTTGACCTGCTGAGTTCCTCCAACAGGAACCTCCCTTTTCCACCAGGTTACTACATCTGCAGTCTTATATGTTGAGAATAAATGACCACACCGCTTCTGTTTCGGGCTGGAGAGAAACCATTAAAATTGATCCCAGCCCAGCATCCTTGGAGCATTTAAAAATGTTGTGCTATCAACCAATTTACTTTGCATTCGCAAGAGTATAGGGAGGTTGCACGAAAGGTCATAGGGCTCGACGCACGGAGCCGCTAAATCCAACTGGAAGACATCCGTCACTTCCGGTATATGTTATTAATGCTAGAAACGCGTACTTTCCTACCTGTTAAAAACCGCCAAAATGTTGAATTTTTGCGCTGAAAAAAATTGTGGGAGTCGGGGTAAGTGTGAGAGACATCTACCCAACTTTAGAATTCCAAACGTGAAGCGAAATGAAGGTATAGAGAAGCGAGAACTGAAGGGACTACAGCAGCTAAAGTGCTTGGTAAACATTGAAAATATTGGGAATTATCGCGTTTGCTCACTGCATTTCATCAAGTAAGGCATTATTTGTGTTTTTTCTTGATTTCTTTGGTATCTAAAAATTCTCAGAAGTGATAAATCTGGCTGTAAATTTTTCTTCAGGTGCGTTTTCATTTTGTATGTAAAAACCCACGAGAACCATGGGCGATTAAATAAAATCACAGCCAGATTTATCACTAATGAAACTTTTTAGATGCCAAAGGAATCAAGAAAAAAACACAAATAATTCCTGACTGTTGATGAAATGCAGGGAGCAAACGGCCAATGTTCGCCAAGCACTCTGGCTGTTCTTGTCCCTTCAGCTCTTGTTTCTATCCACCGTCATTTCTCCTCACTTTTGGAATTCTGAAGTAGGCTAAATGTCTCACACGCTTATCCCGATTTCCATAATTATTTACAGCGCAAAAATAGACAATTTCAGCGGGTTTTAACCAAAGATCTGTTCTAAGATCTTTGATGGTAAGTGCCTATCTGCAGTACATCGCGTGTAATCCATTTGGAGTAGCGTAGCAACAGTACGGGTCATGGGTCGTGACCCGACTGCCGTGAAACCAAAGGTCTTTGGGTGAAACCTCCCTATAATTTAGCGAAACTGGCAGCGGACTCGGGAATTCCACATCAGCCCTGCTTTTCCCCGGAGTGCCTTGTCTACAAACTCCTTCCTTCCTTCCTTCTACACAAACTACACAATGTACACAATCTACACACAGCGCTGTCAAAAAAGGGCAGAGAGAATCATCAGAGACACACTACATCCAGCTCACTCCCTGCTCAAACACAAAAACTGCACATACAACCTCAGGCACAGACGAGCAGACAGCATCGCCACAAACAGAACACGCTTTTTAAAGAGCTTCTTCCCTGCAACAGTGAGACTCTTGGCCAAAACAAAATGAACTGATGTCCTGATATAGGGTTTGTGCAAGTTACAATGCTCTCACTTTCTAGAGTAGTATATGTTTTTATAGATTATGTGTCTTCTGTGTGTCTTTGACTTGACTTGACTCTCTGAATAACCGCACAAGAGTTCCTATGTGTGTAAGCACAAATGGCAAATAAAGTTTTTGACCTTTTGACCTTTTCCTTCCTTCCTTCCTTCCTTCCTTCATCCCTGCAAACTTGCTCAGATATTCAAGTTGAATTTCCCTGGTCAATGTCTGACCGTAACGGTTGACAACCCCCACCCTGCTCCCAACCCCTTTACTGCCCCGAGTGAATATAAACACAAAATGCTGGAGTAACTCAGCGGGACGGGCAGCATCTCTGACGTTTCGGGTCTAGACCCTTCTTCAGACCCATCCATTCCTTCTCTCCAGTGACGCTGCGTGTCCCGCTGAGTTACTCCAGCTTTTGGCGTCTATCCTCGGTTTAAACCAGCATCTGCAGTTCCTTCATACACAAGTAAAAATGAATGATCGATTAAAAAAAAACCCAGGGTATTTATCAGTAAGCTGTTAGTAAAACCTCCACCTTAATTGCATCAATCTTATTTTTAAAATGTCTACATCACCTGCCGTGGTTGCTCCGTTTGTTTCTGTTGTCTTTTGCTAACAGATTCTCTCATTCACTGAATAGCGTAATATACGTAGCAAGCCAATGGTACACTTCCCGGTCCGAAGGTTAGTAGTCATTATTCGAGGCAATTATTCAAGGCAATGACATCTGCGTTGCATTCAGTTATAGGGAGGTTTCACCAAAGATCTTAGAGCAGATCTTTGGTTTCACGGCAGTCGGGTCACGACCAAAGATCTTAGAGCGGACTCTAAGACCTTTGGTCACGACCCATGACCCGTACTGTTGCTACACTACTCCAAATGGATTACACGCGATGAACTGCAGGTAGGCATTTACCATTGTTTCCAGCGTAGCGGGCCCGTTAAAACCCGCTGAAATTGTCAATTTTTGCGCTGTAAAGAATTATGGAAATCGGGATAAGCGTGTGAGACATTTAGCCTACTTCAGAATTCCAAAAGTGAGGAGAAATGACGGTAGATAGAAACAAGAGCTGAAGGGACAACAACAGCCAGAGTGCTTGGCGAACATTGGCCGTTTGCTCACTGTATTTCATCAACAGTAAGGCATTATTTGTGTTTTTTCTTGATTCCTTTGTATCTAAAAATTCTCAGAAGTGATAAATCTGGCTGTGATTTTTTAAATCGCCCATGGTTCTCGTGGGTTTTTACGTACAAAATGAAAACGCATCTGAAGAAAAATTTACAGCCAGATTTATCACTTCTGAGAATTTTTAGATACCAAAGGAATCAAGAAAAAACACAAATAATGCCTTACTTGATGAAATGCAGTGAGCAAACGCGATAATTCCCAATATTTTCAATGTTTACCAAGCACTTTAGCTGCTGTAGTCCCTTCAGTTCTCGCTTCTCTATACCTTCATTTCGCTTCACGTTTGGAATTCTAAAGTTGGGTACATGTCTCTCACACTTACCCCGACTCCCACAATTTATTTCAGCGCAAAAATTCAACATTTTGGCGGTTTTTAACAGGTAGGAAAGTACGCGTTTCTAGCATTAATAACATATACCGGAAGTGACGGATGTCTTCCAGTTGGATTTAGCGGCTCCGTGCGTCGAGCCCTATGACCTTTCGTGCAACCTCCCTATACTCTTGCGAATGCAAAGTAAATTGGTTGATAGCACAACATTTTAAAATGCCCCAAGGATGCTGGGCTGGGATCAATTTTAATGGTTTCTCTCCAGCCCGAAACAGAAGCTGTATGGTCATTTATTCTCAACATATAAGACTGCAGATGTAGTAACCTGGTGGAAAAGGGAGGTTCCTGTTGGAGGAACTCAGTAGGTCAAGCAGAGGATGGATGATGATTTGGATCGAGACTCTGCATCAGGCCAATGAGGGAAGGATGAGACGGGCTGGTAGGCAACAGGTGTAACCAGGTGAGGTGAGGGGATGATGCTTAGTCAGATTGGGGTTGGGGAGGGGAGAAGTTTGAGGCAGAGCCTACAAAGTAATCAGTGAATCAGTTAAGGTCAGGATATTGGTCTGAGGAGAAGCTATTTACTTGTACTCTGAGATCCTTCACCTCTACAACACTCCACATTGCCTTACTATTCATTGCCCTGGTACGACTTCCAAAAATGCAACACCTCACATTTATCTGAATTGATCTCCATTAGTCATTCCTCGGCCAACCTGCCCAGCTGACCAATATCCCGCAACAAGTTTATAACCATCTTCACTCCATATGTTACCACCTATTTTTGTGTCATCCACAAATTTACTAATCTGAAGAAAAATTTACAGCCAGATTTATCACTTCTGAGAATTTTTAGATACCAAAGGAATCAAGAAAAAACACAAATAATGTCTTACTTGATGAAATGCAGTGAGCAAACGCGATAATTCCCAATATTTTCAATGTTTACCAAGCACTTTAGCTGCTGTTGTCCCTTCAGTTCTCGCTTCTCTATACCTTCATTTCGCTTCACGTTTGGAATTCTAAAGTTGGGTAGATGTCTCTCACACTTACCCCGACTCCCACAATTTATTTCAGCGCAAAAATTCAACATTTTGGCGGTTTTTAACAAGTAGGAAAGTACACGTTTCTAGCATTAATAACATATACCGGAAGTGACGGATTCACTTCCAGTTGGATTTAGCGGCTCCGTGCGTCGAGCCCTATGACCTTTCGTGCAACCTCCCTATACTCTTGCGAATGCAAAGTAAATTGGTTGATAGCACAACATTTTTAAATGCTCCAAGGATGCTGGGCTGGGATCAATTTTAATGGTTTCTCTCCAATCTTACTAATCATATCTTGTACATTCTCATCCATGGCATTACATATCCATATCGTCCATATCCATACCTCTATTGTCCTCTCTTCTATTGTCTGCTTCTACACTTCACGGTGCCTCATAGCCAGGTATCTAGCATCATAAAGGACCAGTCTCATCCCAGTCATTCCTTCATCTCCCCTCTGCCATGAGGCAAGAGGTACAGAAGTTTGAGGTACAGCCATCTGAGAGCAATCTTTCCTAATTTTCACCTGAGATAGGTGATCCATTGTTTGGAAACTATGCCCCTCAGTTCTAGAACATCTCCTGTGAGAAGAAACATCAGAACCTCTCAAAATATTATGTTCCCCATCCCAGTAAGCAGCCGGGGTGCAAGATTGCAACCTTCACGTGGTCCGCCCTGTTTCGACTAATGCGCACAATCAAATAAGATCAAATAGAACAAGTTGTCCTACAACTTTAGGCTGTGCATGCTACACACAAGAGGAAGAAGTAAGCAGCCTGAACAGTTACAGATGAGTCAATGTAAGTTTTATTAATTTCAGAATTTAAGAACGGTAATTTGTTCAATTTTATTTAGGCCATTCTTCTCTTTAGATTGCGATCGCTGCAGCAACTAATGCACCTCCAACCCCAACTGGTGCATTAGCAGTGGCAGACAGTCCTGCAGCTCCTAAAGAAAAGCAGGAAACAACAAATAAGAATGAACTGTAAACAATTTGAGACACCCTGAAATTATTAACAACCGACACCTCATCCCTGAGCAGCATAGGTACAATGCCACCTGGCACTAACACATGAAGGCAGCATCTATCATTAAGGATCCCCACCATCCAAGCCATGCCTTTTCTAACTGCTATCACTGGGCAGGAGGTATGGAACCACAAAGTCACACATCACCAGGTCCAGGAACAGTTTCTTTCCTGCATCTATCAGGTTCTTAAATCAGCCCGAATCCAAACTCAACAATGGAAATCTATTGAGGTTTGCACTACCATTGCAATTTATGCACATTTTCTTTTTTTCTCCCACGTAATATAGGACAATACAGGAACTGGCCTTTCAGCCCAAATGTTTGTGCCGAACATGATGCCAAGACCAAGTCTTATCTGTCTGCATATGATCCATTTCCCTCTATTCCCTGCATATCCATGTGCCTATGCAAAAGTCTCTTAAATGCCGAAGGGCCCATTCCTTGTGCTGTACATTCTATATTCTATGAATCTCTGTACAGCTATTGTCTTCTCCATAATGAGTAGTGTGACGCTTCCCTTCTCATTTGCATTCATTTTGTCCCATCTGAAATTTCTACGCACCCGCACATTAAGTTGCCAGTCCCGCTCTTCCTTCAACCATATTTCTGTGGTTGCTATAACATCATAATTCCAAGTGCTGATCCATGCTCTATGCCCAAATGATTTACCTGTGGGGTCTGCTTCATTAACACAAACACAGTCGACTCTGCTAGCCTTTCCATGATTCCTAACCTGTCTCTGCTCTGCCCACTGGATTTGTTTGATAATCCTCTACGTTCCCCAGAATGCCTCCACAACTGCTGCACTAATCTTCCCTTCCACCTGCCAATTTTGTTTAAAAACCTTCTGAGGAGCACACATAAATCTCTTACTAGGATAACGGTTGCCTTCCATTTAGGTGCAATCCATCATTCTTGCTTAGGTCCCTCCGCCTCCAGAAGCAATCCCAATTATTCGCCTGCCCAAGCTCTTTAGCTAGGCACACATCATGTCCACCTATTTAAACCCTCACAAGTGCAAGCAATCTTAAGATCACAAACAGAAAGATCCGGCTTTTAAATTTCAGTCTGCAGGACCTTATTCCTCTTTCTACCCAACCTCTAACTGTTGTTTCTCTCTCCCCTCATAATGTTCTCTACTGATCTGAGACTTCATATACCATGGAACCACAGTGGCACCAGACCACTCTGGAGTCTCATTCTCACCCAGAGAAGTGCCCGTCTGCTTTCTTCACTGATAACTCTTTCCCACTTCTGCAGACCAAGACTTTTCATTACCCTATTATGTACCGAAGCTCACACAGCCTACTGGCCTTAGCTGATGTTATTCAGAGGAATTGTTCTTCAAATGATCTTAATTTTATATTTCTATTTACAGAAAAGCCAAAACAGATTTTATTTTTACGTTGGTGTAATTAAAATATACAGAATTAAATTCATTGCTATAAAGATACATTCTTGGTGTATTTAATATGAAAATTTTATTCCGCGCCATGTTCAGCACAAAGAATTTAAGCATGGAAGATTGAGAGATGCCCATTTCTCTTCACTGGAACTTACCAGCCGATTGAAGAATAGTCACCATGCTTCCAGCTGCAACACCTCCTCCACTGGCAGCAGCAGCGGCACCCATCATCTTTGCAGCGACACAACCGGCCAGTATCCCACCAGCGGTGAAGCCCGCTGCCCCCAAAACAAAGGGGGCTGCAGCAATGATGGGTAAGATAGCACTCCACCCAACATGCACATTTACTGTAAGACACAAAATGCTGGAGTAACTCAGCGGGACAGGCAGCATCTCTGGAGAGAAGGAATGGGTGACCTTTCGGGTCGAGACCCTTCTTCAGACTTTGATTTATGCCAGCATCTGCAATTCTTTCCTGCGAATGCACTACTCACTTGAATATTATGGGAGATGTGCCACCAAACTACATTTTTGTGGTCACCTCAGTACCAAATCAAAGGGGCTATGCTATGGGCACAAGTTGTAGCTGGTATAAAACTGAAGGGGAACATACACAGCACATCTAATCTCATCTTAGTATCTTACAGGACTTCCTCCCTCGGCTCAGCACAGCCTCTAATGAAACCTGATCAAAAAAGTAGCAAGAAACTGTGCAGTGCAGAGACACTGAGGAGAAAGGGTTACATCTAAGATAGACACAAAATGTTGGAGTAACACAATGATCCGCTGAGTCACTCCAGCATTTTGTACCTGTCTTTGGTGTAAACCAACATCAGCAGCACCTTCCTACACAAGGGCTACATCTCTCTGAACAACAATCAGAAAAATAAAATATTGAATTGCGGTATTAATGTAATAAAATTCTGTGCTCTGATTCTTCGGCCCAACCAGACTAATATGCATCCACTTACTCTAATCTCATTTAATTCTCCCCCTACATAAGTATCTTACTGTATCTACTCCCTTCGGGTACCGCTCACCTTCAGGTAAGAGGCAATTGACGCTGGACAATTAATCCCCCAACCTGCATGCGTTGGTGATGTGGAAGAAACCTCCGTACCTGGAGGAAACCTATGCACGAAAAATTGACAAACTCCACGAAGGCAGGTCAGGACTAAACCCAATCACTGCAGCTGTGAGGCAGCAGCTTTAGTAGTCACAACACAGTCCTGCCCACACTATTAAAATACAGTAAATAATTTCTAATACTTATGGCATCTGACCTTAGAATAGTCTTTGTTAAATGCTTTTGGCCTTCAAGTTAGAAGAATCCTGACTAATGCAGGGCAGAGAGAGGGGCACAGAGAGGGAAGGGGGGAGAGAGAGGGAGTGTGAGGGGGGCAGAGACAGAGCGGGGAGAGGAGGGGGGGGGGAGGGGGGTGCGTCGTCAGAGGTGAGGGCAGTTTCTCGAACACAATAATCACTCGCTCCCGGCAGCACGAGCAAGAAGACCGCGTGAAAACGAGAAGCTGGTGCAACTTGGGTGGGGAAGGGATGGAGAGAGAGGGAATGCCGGGGTCACTTAAAGTTATATAAATCAAAAGTTTACTTATTGATTCTACTCACCACCACCAGTGCCCGCCAGAATAAGCGTTCCTAAACCCATCATCTTTGCAGCGACAGAACCGGCCAGTATAAGCATTTCTAAATCCATTTTTCAGTGAAGAGAAAAATAAACCATTTAAAAATAAACCTTGCTTTGAACTTGTATTTAAATACTTCAGCAAATAGTTTAAAGGTAACGTTTTTTTCTGAGATACACCATGCAAAAGACCCTTCGGCCCACTTTTTCCATACCAACCAGCGATCACTCGTTCCCATCAGTTCTCTGTTATCCAGGCAGGAACTGGCAGTGGCTTCAGGATTTCCACATTTCCACTCTGTGTGCCAACTTCTCCAGGCCAGTGAAAAAAATGACTCACTCAATGTATTTCAAAGAGAAATGTATTTCAATGTATTTCAAAGTTCTCAATGCTGTCAAAGAGAACTGGCCTCTGCCATTACAACTGCTGTAAAACCCTTTGCACAAGAAGTTTAAAACGTCAAAGATTTTATAAAGGAAAAAAAATTAAGGCATCTTTACATTTCATTTACTTTAACCAACTTTATGTGTTCCCATCTTTATATACCATTTTCTTTACTTCCCTTTTCCTTCCTTCATCTCCGCAAACCTGCCCAGATATCCAAGTTGCATTTTACTTGTCAATGTCTGACTACAAAAGATGACAAACCCCACTGGTCCCAAAAAACACAGATATTTATCAGGAAGTTGTTAACACAACCTCCACCTTGTAATTTAATTGCATAAATCTTAATTTAAATATTTTCTACATCACCTTTCCAGATGGTTCCGTGAGTATCTGTTGTCTTTTGCCAACAAGTTCTCTCAACATTCGCTGAAGAACCAATATATATAGCAAGCCAAGTGTACTCTTCTGGGTCCTAAAGTTAGTCATTATTTGAGGCAATTACCCAAGATTTAAAGTATTTCCTTGTATAGAGCAAGAATGTGTACCAACCAGTAAATTATATTTGCAAATATCATACAGCATTCAGGAGCTTAAATCTTCTATATTACTAAATATCTGATCTTGACCACTTCCTGTTGTTCTGTATATTGATTTAAGAAAAAATGCTGCCACTTACGGCTGTAAATTTTGGCCATCTTACTCAGAGTCCCCCTCCGCTGCGCAGGACAAGATAATTTTTCCCATTGATGAAAAATAAAAGAGTTATTAGTGTTTTCAAAATATTGAGATTCTCTCTCCTGAAGTTCACGCCGCTTCTGGAGGGACTATAAAACCCGGAGGTGTGCAAGTGCCTCAGTTCTCTGCAAGATGGGGGAGCGAGAGGTCGCAATTCTCAGTCTGAGCTGTGAATAACATTGAACACATGTCTACTAAACTGTGAGTGGTTTTACTGACCAGTCAGTGCCCTTAATGTGGTTTGAAAATATAGTTTGGAAATGCTAAAGCAGTGTTGCCTTTGGTTTGGAAATGCTCAAGCTGTGTTGTCTTTGGTTTGGAAATGCTAAGGCTGTGTTGCCTTTGGTTTGGAAATGCTAAAGCTGTGTTGCCTAATTAAAGTTGCCTTGCCTGACTAAATTTGCCTTGCCTGATTAAATTTGCCTTGCCTGATTAAATTTGCCTTGCCTGATTAAATTTGCCTTGCCTGATTAAATTTGCCTTGCTTGATTAAAGTTGCCTTGCCTGATTAAAGTTGCCTTGCCTTCTATATAATCTTGATCACTTCCTGTTTGTGCTTTATATTGATTTTAGAAAAATGTTACCACGTACAGCTTTGATTTTTGGCCATCTTACTCAGAGTCCCCCTCCGCTCATCAGGTGCCAAAGATTTTTCCCATCGATGAAAAATAAAAGAGTTATTAGTGTTTAAATAATGTTGAGATTCTCTCTCCTGTCATTCACACCATGAAGGCCATGCCCCTTCTGGTGGGAGGGGGAGGGACTATAAAACCTGGAAGTGTGGGCGTGGCTCAGTCTCTGCAATATGGAGGAGGGAGAGGTCACGACTCGCTGTCTTTAGTGGCCATGCACTCTGCTTGAAATGGTATGAAACTGCACTTGAATTTGGTGGCCTTGCACCCTGCTTGAAGTGGTATGAAACTGCACTTGAATTTGGTGGCCTTGCACCCTGCTTGAAATGGTATGAAACTGCACTTGAATTTGGTGGCCTTGCACCCTGCTTGAAATGGAATTTCAAGGAATAGCTGTGAATCAACTGCCAGCCCACCAGCCGTGAGTGAGCTGCCAACACAACAGGCTTGAGCTACAGACGCCAGCCCAATAATCCATTTGGCCCACAATGACCAAACTAGACCTCTGGAAACCAGTCCCTACAGCCCACAACACCCATACTAGCGCTCCAGATAGCAGCCCCCCCCCCCCCCTCCACTAGCCACCAATATTGGAATTGGTGGAGATCTGGAATATTGCGTTGGGGGACCAGACCACCTGTGTGATGCTCCCACAGTCTAGTATCTTCTTAAAGCTCTGTTTATTTAGTAAATACCTTAAATTGCCGGTAATTTACTTTTATTTTATTCAGTTTCATTTCCTCAGAACTGATGTTACATCAGCATTTCATTCAATAATATTCTTGCAAATACAAAATGAATTTTAAATGCTCCAAAGGTGCTGAGCTGGGATCAATTTTAATTGTTTCTCTCCAGCCTGAAACAGAAGCTGTGTGTTCATTTATTATTATCAACAGAAAAGACTGCAGATGTAGTAACCTGGTGTAAAAGACAGATTCATGTTGGAAGAACTCAGCAGGTCAAACAGCATCTGTGGAGAAAGAGGACAGATGATGGATGATGTTTTGGGTGAGACTCCACATCAGCACAAAGAGGGAGGGTGAGAGGAGCTGGTAGGCGATTGACGTAACCAAGTGAGGTGGGGGGGATAATCTTCTACATTACTGGTTTTGGCTTTCTGTGCTGTGGTTTCCGAGAGTACGCCGCCACCTACGGCCGTCATTTTTGGCCACCTCACTCAGAGCCCCCCTCCGCCACATGTGTGCCGAGGATTTCTCCCGTTGATGAAAATTGACAGAGATATTAATGTTTTTACAAAATTCCCCATTCTCTCTGCTGCCCCTGTTGGAGGGAGGGGGAGGGACTATAAAACCAGGAAGTGGTGTGCCTCAATCAGTCTCTGCAAGTGGTGTGCCTCAATCAGTCTCTACAAGTGGTGTGCCTCAATCAGTCTCTGCAAGTGGTGTGCCTCAATCAGAGCTTTGAATTACACTGACAAATGTCTACAGCACTGTGAGTACCCTTAATTTGGTTTGAAAAAGAAAATATGGTTAGAGGTAAAAAAAAGCACTGCCTGCAAATGGTTGTTTGGGCTTGGGTTGAAGTAAAAAGGCACTCTCTCTCTCCCTCCCCCCCTCCCCTCCCTCTCCTCTCCCCCCTCACTCTCCTCTCCCCCCTCTCCTCCCCCCTCTCCCTCCCTCTCCTCCTCTCCCTCCCTCTCCCCCTCTCCCCCTCCCCCTCTCCTACCCCCTTCACCTCCCCCCCTCTCCTCTCCCCCTCTCCTCTCCCCCTCTCCTCTCCCCCTCTCCTCTCCCCCCCCCCCCCCCCCCCCCCTCTCCCCCCACTCTCCCCCCACTCTCCCCCCCCCCTCTCTCCGACACTGAAAGATAATCAGTGACCAGATAATGGCAGGATGATGGGCAGATGGAGTTAGTTGGTGGAAGGAAACTGAGTGGGAGGGCAAGCAGGAGGGTTTTCTTAGAAATAGGCTAGTGCAATAGGTAGGAGGGTGATAGGAAGATGGGGAGAGAGGCGACAGAAGATAGAGGAAGAGGCTGGAAAGTGAAATTATATAACTGAAGAATGATGGGCCGCTGTAACTAGGTTGGGGTGGGGGGGGGGTGGGAACTAGGATGAGGTGCTGTCTGCAATGCAAATTTTTATACGTAATGCGTGAGAGTTAGCAACCCTGATACCATGAAGCACTGGTGAAAATTGCAATATCTCCACAATTTCAGTTGTTGCACCAACAGGCAGAGGAGAGGGCCTAGCAGCACCTTATCCATCGAGCGAGCGCTGATAGACTTTTGAAACTGAATAGTCCCCACAAGCCAGTTTCTTACCAACAGAATACATTCTGGGTGTTGGGGAAATTGCTATTGGAAATTCCAAGAGTTGTGGGAATATAGAATTGTTTAAAAAAACCTATAAATCCTAGTTTCTGTATTAACAGACAGCACAGACAAACTGAAGGAGTTAAAAGCAAGTTTAAGGTTAATTGTGTGTTGTTATGCTTTGTCAATTATTCAGATTATTTCAAACCCTGCTTCAAAAATAAATAGAATACCACATTGCAGTTTGTTGTGAATCTGGCCTAAATTACACTCCAGCAGTTACCTAGGATACCAAGTTGGCTGCACTGCACTATAAACAGCTGGCCAGACGTCATTCTAAGATAATCAGATCAGTTTCATTTTCTGAGAACTAGTTTCGATTTTGATGAAATGCAAATTTCATTGTACCAGAAGTGATAAACTCAACATTAAACTATTTCAGCTTCTACAGCGAAGAACAGAAAATATTAAAGGAATATTGCTGGGAATTTTGACAATTATAAGGAAGACTAGACTAGACCCATTCGGTCCCTGTCACACGGGAGGCCTGGTTCCCCACGCAACCCGTTCCCCCAACGCAATATTCCACCACTCACGCATAGCCCCCAACTGCGCAAGCGCGGCTCATTTCCCCTCATCCCGCAGCACTCCCTTCCCTTCCTCTTCACCCTCCTTCTTCTTTCCCCTTTCCTCCTCCCCTCCCCAGTCCCTTCCTCACCTCTCCCTCCCTCTCCTTGCCCCTACCCTCATTCACTCCCTCCCTCCATAACTCCTCTATCCTCCCTACCCCCTCCTATCCCTCTATCCCCTACCTCCCCCTATCCCCCTCACTATCCCTCTATTCCCCTCCTCCCCCACTCTCCCTCCTTACCTCCCCCACTTTCCTCCCTCTCCTTTTCTAACCCCTCCTCTCCCTCAATCTCCCCACTCCATCCTCATCTCCCCAGCATCTCGAGGGTGCAGCTCCTTTCCTCTTAACCCTTTCCTAACGTACGGTTAAGGTTAACTCTAGGGAAAGACAAAGATGGAAGGTTGCAGACATTGATTAATGATGGTTTATTTCAACTCCACAAGTAAACATTGTGTCATGAGGATATAAAACTCCTATAGTTTACTCTAGCTTGTTGAAGTAGTTTGAGTCTTCTCAGATTGCTTCCCAATGTACATCTGTAAGGCCTTGGGAAAGTCCCAGCCTCAACTACCTCCTCTGGCAGCTTGTTGCATACACTCACCATCCTTTGTGTGAAAAAGATAACCCTCAGATTCTTATTAAATCTATTCCCCTTCACCTTGAACCAATGTCCTCTGGTCCTCGATTCCTCTACTCTGGGCAAGAGATTCTGTGCATCCATCCGATTCTACCTCTTCACATCTCTCAGAGGCTTTCTCTAAAGGTACAGAGTCTAAAGGGCCTGTCCAACTTGCCGATTTTTTCGGTGACTGCCAGCATCATTGACTAACGTATCAGATCACTGAAAAATTTGCGGCGTGACGCGGAGTGATGACGTATGACGCGTGGTGTTTTTTCAAGTGACGCAACATTGTTTTTGTCACCGCTGGATTTTGAAATGTTCAAAATCTTTTGGCAACACTGATATGATGCTGGCAATCGCCGAAAAAAATTGCCAAGTGGGACAGGTCCTTAAGGATTCCTCATCACACAGATCCCAAATGAAAGCAAGTAATTCTGGATCCAATGAGACTGCATAAGAAGGAAACAAAGATAGATATAATATTATCCATTCAGCAATGATTGTAATTGAAAATGGCTTCTACCAGAATTTATGTCACTGGTGAGACACTTTTTCTATGAACTGTTCTACTTAAGGGCCTGTCCCAGTTAGGAGAAGCCAATTAACCTGTAGACCAGGACATCTTTGGAGCACACGGGGATAACCCAGACACAGGGTGAATGTACAAACTCAGCACAGACGGAACCCATAGTCAGGATCATACCCAGGTCTCTGGCACTGTGAGGCAGCAGCTCTACCACTGTTGTGTTGTGTACAGGCCACATAACAGTAGTAGTGGAGTTGGGGATGGCATCAAACAGGAAATTAGAAATGCGTGCAACAAAGGTAAAACAGTTATAATGGGTGACTTCAATCTACATATAGATTGGGTGAATCAAATTGGCAAGGGTGCTGAGGAAGAGGATTTCTTGGAATGTATGTGGGATAGTTTTCTAAACCAACATGTAGAGGAACCAACGAGAGAGCAGGCTATTCTAGACTGGGTATTGAGTAATGAGGAAGAGTTAGTTAGCAGTCTTGTTGTGCGTGGCCCCTTGGGCAAGAGTGACCATAATATGGTTGAGTTCTTCATAAGGACGGAGAGTGACATTGTTAATTCAGAAACAAGGGCCCTGAACTTTAAGAAAGGTAACTTTGAGGGTATGAGACGTGAATTGACCAAGATTGACTGGCAATTGATTCTTAATGGGTTGACGGTGGATATGCAATGGAAGGCATTTAAAGACTGCATGGATGAACTACAACAATTGTTCATCCCAGTTTGGCAAAAAAATAAATCAGGGAAGGTAGTGCATCCGTGGATAACAAGGGAAATCAGGGATAGTATCAAAACAAAAGATGAAGCTTACAAATTAGCAGGAAAAAGCAGCCTACTGGAGGACTGGAGAAATTAAGCAGAGGAGGACAAAGGGCTTAATTAGGAAAGGGAAAATAGATTATGAAAGAAAACTGGCAGGGAACATAAAAAGTGATTGCAAAAGTTTTTATAGATATGTGAAGAGAAAAAGATTAGTTAAAACAAATGTAGGTCCCTTGCAGTCAGAAACAGGTGAATTGATCATGGGAACAAGGACATGGCAGACCAATTGAATAACTACTTTGGTTCTGTCTTCACTAAGGAAGACATAAATAATCTGCCGGATATAGCAGGGGACCGGGGGTCAAATGAGATGGAGAATCTGAGTGAAATCCAGGTTAGCCGTGAAGTGGTGTTAGGTAAATTGAATGGATTAAAGGCCGATAAATCCCCAGGGCCAGATAGGCTGCATCCCAGAGTACTTAAGGAAGTAGCCCCAGAAATAGTGGATGCGTTAGTGATAATTTTTCAAAACTCTTTAGATTCTGGAGTAGATCCTGAGGATTGGAGGGTAGCTAATGTAACACCACTTTTTAAAAAGGGCGGGAGAGAGAAAATGGGGAATTACAGACCAGTTAGTCTAACATCGGTAGTGGGGAAACTGCTAGAATCAGTTATTAAAGATGGGATAGCAGCACATTTGGAAAGTGGTGAAAGTGGACAAAGTCAGCATGGATTTATGAAAGGTAAATCATGTCTGACGAATCTTATAGAATTTTTCGAGGATGTAACTAGTAGAGTGGATAAGGGAGAACCAGTGGATGTGTTATATCTGGACTTTCAGAAAGCTTTCGACAAGGTCCCACAGAAGAGATTAGTATACAAACTTAAAGCACACGGTATTGGGGGTTCAGTATTGATGTGGATAGAGAACTGGCTGGCAGACAGGAAGCAAAGAGTAGGAGAAAACGGGTCCTTTTCACAATGGCAGGCAGTGACTAGTGGGGTACCGCAAGGCTCAGTGCTGGGACCCCAGCTATTTACAATATATATTAATGATTTGGACGAGGGAATTGAATGCAACATCTCCAAGTTTGCGGATGACACGAAGCTGGGGGGCAGTGTTAGCTGTGAGGAGGATGCTAGGAGGCTGCAAGGTGACTTGGATAGGCTGGGTGAGTGGGCAAATGCATGGCAGATGCAGTATAATGTGGATAAATGTGAGGTTATCCACTTTGGTGGCAAAAACAGGAAAGTAGACTATTATCTGTATGGTGGCCGATTAGGAAAAGGGAGATGCAACGAGACCTGGGTGTCATGGTACACCAGTCATTGAAAGTGCAGCAGGCAGTGAAGAAGGCGAATGGTATGTTAGCATTCATAGCAAAAGGATTTGAGTATAGGAGCAGGGAGGTTCTACTGCAATTGAACAGGGTCTTGGTGAAACCACACCTGGAGTATTGCGTACAGTTTTGGTCTCCTAATCTGAGGAAAGACATTCTTGCCATAGAGGGAGTACAGAGAAGGTTCACCAGACTGATTCCTGGGATGTCAGGACTTTCATATGAAGAAAGACTGGATGGACTTGGTTTGTACTCATCCCTGGGGCAATCTGATCACCTCTCACTGTTTCTACTGCCATCATACAAACCCCTCATCCGCAAGACCAAACCTGCAATAAGGACGGTCAAAATATGGCCCGAGGATGCCACTCTACAACTCCAGGACTGCTTTGATCGCACCGACTGGGACCTGTTTGCACAACAGGCTACCAGTGGTACAGAGGTAGACTTGGAGGAGTACACATCCACTGTGCTCTCCTACATAAACTGCTGTGTGGAGACTGTCACAGTGGACAAGCAAATAAAGATGTTCCCAAACCGGAAACCCTGGATGAACAAGGAGGTTCAGGATCTGCTAAGGGCACGCAACAATGCCTTTAAATCCAGGGACACTTCTGCTTACAGTGCGGCCAGGTCGAACCTGAACAAAGGCATAAAAAAGGCCAAAGACATCCACAGGCAAAGGGTGGAAGACCACTTTGGCCCATATATACGCTGCAGTGATTTGGCTCGGTCCCCAAGTTTGGGGCACAAATCTACCGCAATGTGAACGTTCTAAACCAGCGCGTTCCACAGGGACCCACTGGAAAGCTGATTTAAATGGGCATTTATTTACAGCAATTGAACACTAAATTCCTTCCATTTGGCCTATAAATTAATGTAAATGAGATTTAAAAATCATGTTTTATTGTGAATTATTTGTGAATATTATTTGGACATTTAGGCTATTTAAAAATGTTAATCATTTATTAAGAAATGGATAGATGTTTAGATCTAGTAATTGAAGTCTGAAATTAGCTACAATTAGGTAACTAACTAATTATATGCTTTAATTTCAGGTCATCCAAGTAAGATTATTTTATATTTGTTTCAGAATGCTTCAATCTATGATAACTGAAAATTTCATTCAGTTCTCTTAATTTTTAAGAAAGTTATGGGCTTTTGACTGTTCACGATCACAACTTTTTTGTTATGCCCATAGAAAATCAATAGGGAACAAGATGCTCATTTCCGAGTATGAAAATGGCCATAACTTTTTAAATACTTGAGATATGAAAGTGAATTAGGTGTCAAATTAAACTTATTTTTATGCTTTATCTGATGGGATAAATTACAGACTTGATTTTTTAAATCTCAAAATTTTGTAACATTGCTACTATATGTAATTCCAATCTGATCTTGCTTACATATAACAGTAGCTATGGATTAGAACCATGGTCCAAGTGACAGTCGTGGTGTCAAGCATAAACACATTTAATATTTGTTTTATTTAGGTTTCTGGCAGTCCATGATGATACACTGACATGGGAGAGGAATAATGAGTGGGTCAGAGGTACATTGTTGTATCATTATAACGTGACCTCAGTTTGTCCGGCAAAATGGATAATCTGGAAAGACTTTGGAACAAAGGGTGCCATAATAAAAAGCATAAAATCATACCGGCAGACTGCAAAGTTGCCACAACACCACCAGCCACCGTCGCTCCTCCATTCATAGCAGCAAACGCGGACATCGCACTTGCTGCCGCAGATCCAGCTGATATTCCAGCGGCAGTGAACCCGAGTGCCCCGACAGCAAGTGGGGCAGCAACCACTGCAGTAACTGCAAAGTAGGACATAAAATGAGGTGACAAGAGAACTAAAAATGTGTGTTATAACACACCAATGCATTTGGGCTGTTGGCTGCCACCAATGAGAATTTAAGAGTCAACCATATTTGGTGGATCTGGAGATCAAGTAAAAAGGGTAGATTTCCCCTAAAGGACATTGGTGAATTATTTATTTTGTGGTGATTAATAATGAGAACTAATAACTTTGATCAATTCCAGTTTATTAATTGACTTTGAATGGAGGGACGTGAACTGTAATGTCTAGATCACTAACCAACTATTATAACCACTGTGCCACCATCTTTCAATGCCAATTGATAATGTGACATCCAGTTGAGGTGTAGTTATTGGAGTGCTAGGGAAAACCCAATTTGTCAAAGGCCTTATTCTTTAGATGAGATAAGGCTTCAAATTAACCATTTGCTTCCACAGTGCAACAGAAGATGTCACATATAATGAACAGCAGTGGACAGGGAGTCCAGCTCTGGGCAACTCATGAAATAAATGCCATAGGTAGTTATTTGTTCATTTCCTGTTCATGAGCCATTTCCACCCACAAATTGGTTGCTACATCTGCTTTGGTAACAAGAGTGACTGCTTGTAAACACTTTGAGAAAGTTCAAGAAAATGTCATAAGGTTCCATCAATGTAAGCTGTTTATGTACCTGCACCTCCAGCAACCCAGGCAACTGTCGACCAATCTGTAAATGCAAGGACCAAATACAAACATTAGTCGAGTATTCAATAAGACCAAATGCAAGATTCTCATTTTGACCTGGAGCGGACAAAATGTGTAGGAAAGAAGAAGGTTCTCGACCCGAAATGTCACCCAGTCCTATCCCGCTGAGTTACTCCAGCATTTTGTGTCTCCCTTCTCATTTGATCTGATGGCTATACTTGTAACAAGTCGACCATGCTAAATTATGATACCTCTCTGCAGGTTATTTCTGCAATGTCCAAAGTACTTTTCCTCATGATACAAGTGTAAATAATGACAGACACAATTAATGTATAAAGGAGAAGGAGAATAAAATGAGAATAAACGAGGAAGAAAAACTAAAACAGATTCATAAGCAATTCTGTAAGAAAGGGGATCTAAGCTGCTGATAGTGATCTTACAAAATGTTCCAGATGCTGCAAAGTTTCTAATAGATTGGAAACCTCTAAATAGAATACACTATCCATGAAGGGAGAGAGAAAGGAAAGGGAGGAGGGTTAGTCTGACATCTGGTGTTGGTGACCATTATTAAGGAAATTATAAAAAATATACTGAGAAAACCATAATATGATAGGGCATAATTAGCTGGGTGGGGTTATCAAGTTATTTAAAGGCATTCATCAGAATTCCTGTAAAAGGTTGCTCCATAGGCTACTAACTTCAGGTATTGAGGGTAATAAATAAGTCAATGTGCAGGATGGATAGAATACAAGAGTAGGAAAATCTTGCTCATTTTATAGATAATGGGGAATCAAGAGTCATGAGAGTCACAAGGCTGTTTTCTCAAAACTAAAACTTTAGGTACAAAACTTAATCAACGTCACTTGCAGAACCACGTATCTTTGAACCACTCTGCTCTTTTGTATTCATCGTTGTTTACTTAGTGAGCTTCATGCAAACAAGGAATTTCATTGCACCCTGGTGTATATATAGAACATTAAAGTGAATCTGAGTCTTAAATCCGTTGTGCTGCTGCAAAGTGGGGAATTGCTTCCACATTCAGTCCGCCAGCGCTTGTATCAATGAACACATGAAAAAGGAAAGAAATGCAAGCAAAGCAAGTGCCTCTGTACAGCACAATATTAACAGTAAAAATTAATCCATATGCATTATGTTGGGAGAAAGGAGGGTGAGAAGATGAGGGTTGAGTGGAAAGAAATGGAAGTTACCTATGTCAAACGAAGGTAGGCTTGAACCTATAAAAGAGCAGATTAATAGCAGAATGAGATCATTTTAATATTTATTTTTCATATACAAACACTCACGCCAACTATTTCACCAATCCCCCATTCCCTTGCCAGATGTGTTAACTTCCTTCAACACGTCGTCTTTTGGTGAAAATATTGATTAATAATCTCTAACTTTTATCTACCTCACAAACTTTATTCTCAATGTTCTCCATTTTGATGGGTCTCAGGGATCTTAAGCTTCCATCCGTGCTCATCCTCATTCTATGTGAATGATTTTCTTCCAGTCCTTTGAGTTGTGCCCCTCTTGGTCACTTGTTAATAGGGAGGTTGCATCAGCAGTCGGGTCATGACCCCTGACCCGTACTGTTGCCATGCAACACCAACTGGAGTACACGCGGTGAACTGCAGGTAAGCACCTACCAATCTTTCCAGTGTAACGGGCCCATCTTCTTTCCCAGCATCTGGACTCCACATTGACTGATTCTACACTCGCAGACCTCGGGCTGTCTATCCCCACGACCGGGGGGTGGGGGATGGGGGGGCAGTGGTCTGGGGGGGGGGAGGGGGAGTGCCAATGCAGCGTGGTCAGTGACTCTGGGTGGGCGGAGGGACCAGACTGTCTCCAAATCTGCTGCAGCTGACAGGGATGTTGCCGGGTGGTCGGTGGGTGGTGGGGGTGGTCGATGGTGGGGGTGGTCGGTGGGTGGTGGGGGTGGTCGATGGTGGGGGTGTGCACGGGGACCTTTCCGGGTTTTCGTCCCCGTGTGTCTGATGCCAGGAGCTGCGGCCCCGCTCCATCCGGCACTGTGTGTGGGCGCTGCAGACCCATAGCCCGTGACAGTGCGGCCGCACAGGGGGAGGGTGGGTGGAGGGCGGCAGTGCATGGACAGCGCTGACCTTGGGGGGTGAGTCGGGGCTGACCCGAGGGATGCGCTCCTTCGGCCGTTTACAGCTTGGTGCTCGGGTTCAGAGCAAAGATACTGGAGCATTTGATTCAGAGTGCTCAGTCACGCTCCACAATTATTTACAGCGCAAATATTTACAATTTTGGTGTTTTTTAACATGTAAGAAAGTACATGCTTTGTGTGAAAACAGTGTATGCCGGAAGCTGCCATGTCCCCCAGATGGATTGAGCTGCTCCGTGCGTCACGCCCTTTGACCCGATGACCTAACGTGCAACCCCTCTATACCTTTTCTCAATCCTCCTTTGGACCATTTCCCCATTTAGGTGGTATAGTTGCCAACTTCAATTGTTAGGTCGTTTTTTCCCCTCTAACGTTTCCTTTGATGCTATTGTTTAGAGTTCAGAAATGCAGTGTAGAAATAGTCCATTTGGTCCACCAAGTCCACGCCGACTGTCGATCACCCATACACTAGTTCCATGTCCTACACACGAGGGTCAATTTAGAGAAGCCAATTAACCTGTAGACCAGGACATCTTTGGAGCGCGGACAGAAACCGGAGCACACGGAGATAACCCAGACACAGGGTGAATGTACAAACTCAGCACAGACGGAACCCATAGTCAGGATCATACCCAGGTCTCTGGCGCTGTGAGGCAGCAGCTCTACTGGAATTCAGGAAATCTGAAATGAAATGAGAAAATGCTGGAATCTCTTTGAAGGTCATGCAGCATCTGTGAAAGATAAATCACATTAATATTTCAGGTTGGAGATCTTCTGATAACCAGGAAGATTAAACCTGTTTCATTCTTCATACATGCTGCCTGACCTTGTGAGTAATTCCACCATTTTCTGTTTGTATTACATTTTTAAATCTAAGGTTCAAGATACCTATTCAGTATTTTTAAAATTCTCAATGCAACTTTACTGCTCACTTAGTTCTTAATAAAATAATTTTACTATTAAAGAGAGACTGTTCAGTAAGCTGGTGGCAGGATCAATGTTACACAGTATCTAGAACACTACAAATAACGATAAATGCTCAATTATTTTAAATCAATCAGGATCATTATATGCATTCATTTCTCACCTGTATTGAAAGCAGCAGATAAGAGCAACACGGTGTAAACCAGGTGCAGCATTTTTCACAATATCTTCAAGGATCAATAATGCAGTATTCAATGCAATGTGATTTTCCTCTGCGAAGTAAATTACATTAAAAAAAGTTTTAAGCAAAGATTGTGTGTGAATTCTTCACTCAGCACGAAGGGTCTCCACCTGAAACGTCACCCATTCCCTCTCTCCAGAAATGCTCCCTGTCACTCCAGCTTTTTGTAAACCAGCGTCTGCAGTTCCTTCCTACACAATAAGTGTCAACGTCGTCCCTTTTATAAATACACCGATGCATACGCAATGAATATAGAAATGGCATTATGGAAAAGTCATATAATTGGAAACTAAATTCTGCCTTGAATCACTGCATCAACATATCCTTGCTGCTAAACCCAAATCCAGCACAAAATAGCAAAACACTCACCAAAGGCTAGAATATGCTGCAAACTGCACTTGTAATCTGACTCCAAGCGCAGGTTGTGCACAGACACAGTTTGCCTCCGGAAAATTGCTTCCACTGCGGCTGCGTTATTTAACTAAACCGCGTCATTAAGTTCAGTTTCGTTTTCCTCAAACACACAAAAGGCTGCAGATGCTGGAATCTGAAACGAAACCTAGAGGAATTGTTCGAAGAACATTGGCTCTTTTGTTTTGCTTGGTTTCCAGCGAGAGTTGTTTGGGATCTATTTACATCTCTAGTCACACTGAAATCGATTCCACCCCCAGCCTGACTCAGTTGAATTCATTTGAACTGGGATCTGTACCCCACGGTGTCTTTTTTAAATTTCAATAATAAATTTTATTAATGTAAAAAAAAACATAAATCCTGCAAAAATTGTCTTAGTGTCTGTACATTCCATAGTGTCCTATTGAGTTGTGTTGACACCCGAACAGAACCCTGGTTCGATCCTGACTACGGTGCCGTCTGTACGGGCTTTGTACGTTCTCCCCGTGACCTGTGTGGGTTTTCACCGGGGTCTCCAGTCTCCTCCCACACTCCAAAAAGACTTACAGGTTTGCAGGATAATTGCCTTGGTAAATTGTAAATTGTCCCTGGTGTAGGATAATGTAAGCGTGCGGGGATCTCTGGTCGGCGTGGTCTGTCAGCCAAATGGCCTGTTTCCGCGCTGTATCTCTGAACTAAACTAAACCAAACTAAGAACACCATTGCCACTCATGTGGTCCCCCTGGGGTAATCTCCCTTCTCTTGTTTGAAGGATGCCCCCACAGAACTCTACCCCTCAATATCCAGCAGTAAAACAACCCCAAACTGTGGTCTTTCCCGACAGTATTGCATTGGCTGCACCAAGCTTCAGTTCCCTCCCACTGCATGTATTCCTGCAGTCTGGAATGGGCCAGTTAGCAATGTTCCTGCACCCTGCGTTAGATGTATACTGTAGGGGCAGATTAAAGATCAGATCAATTGTGAGTTGAAGGAGCAATCGGGCTAAACCTGCTGGCTGATCCCCAGTACAGTTCTGAAGAAGTGTCTCGACCCAAAACATCACCATTCCTTCTTTCCATAGATGCTGCCTCACCCGCTGAAGTTCTCCAGCAATTTATGTCCACGTTTGCCTTTTCCAGCATCTGCAGTTCTTTCTTAAACACCTGGCTCAGTTCAGTGAAAGTACAGTGAAAAAGGTTTTGTTGTGTGCTAATCAGTCAGTGGAAAGATAACATATGATTACAATTGAGCCATATAACAGCACATAATCCTCCCAACATTTCGCCACCTCCAGCGGGATCCTACCATTAGCCAGAGCTTCCCATCTCCACCCATTACCGCTTTCTGCAGAGACTGTTCCCGCCGCAACTCCCTGGTTAACTTGTCCCTTCCAACCCAAACCACCCCAATCCCAGGTACTTTCCCCTGCAACTGCAGGAGATGCAACACATGTCCCTGTACCTCCCCCTTCGACTCCATCCAAGGACACTGACAGTCTTTCCAGGTTAGGCAGAGGTTCACTTGCACCGCCTCCAACTTCATCTATTGTATCCGCTGCTCCAGGTGTGGACCTATATATCGGTGAGGCCAAGCGCAGGCTCGGCGATCGTTTTGCTGAACACCTCCGCTCAGTCCGTCTAATCCTACCTGATCTCCCAGGTCCTAAACATTTTAACTTCCCCCTCCCAGTCCCACACTGATCTTTCTGTCCTGGGCCTCCTCCATTGTCAGAGTGAGGCCCAGTGTAAATTGGAGGACAGCACATCATATTTTGCTTGGGCAGCTTACACCCCAGCTGTATGAATATTGACTTTGTTAACTTCAATTAACCCTTGTTTTCCCTCTCTCTCCATCCCTCCTCCCACCCAGGTCTAACACCAGTCTGACTGTCCCCCTGATTACATTTTATCAGTTTGCGTTGTTCTCACCTTCTCCTAGCTAACAATGATCTATTCTACATTGTCCTTGACCTTCATTTCTTTTGGTCTCTTATACTTTATCTCGGTAACTCCTTCTCCCCTGCAGTCAGTCTGAAGAAGGGTCTCAACCCAAAACGTCATGCATTCCTTCTATCCACAGATGCAGCCTGTTCCGCTGAGTTACTCCAGCATTTTGTGTCTATCTTTGGTGTAAACCAGCATCTGCAGTTTCTTTCTAAACACCTTTGATCACAAGTTTGTGAATCAGTGGTCCAGCCTCAAGAGGAGAAGATGTTTGATTCTGTGGGATTTCTTCTTCCGGAGATGGGGACACAGGTTTAAGGTGAGGGAGGAAAGATTTAAGAGGAATCTGAGGGGCATCTTTTTCACCTTTTGCATCTTTTGGTGGGTGTATGGAACAAGCTGCCAGAGGAGGTAGTTGAGGCAGGTACTATCACAACATTTAAGAAAAATTTAGACAGTACATAGATAGGACAGGTTTAGAGGGATATGGGCCAAACACAGGGAGGTGGGTGAGTGTGGGTATGTTGGGCTGAAGGGCCTGTTTCCAAGCTGTAAGACTCCATGACCAAGTCATTTGGGAGAATACCAAGAACACCATAACTCACACACAATCTCCGGCATTAGTTTGCTGTTGTGAGGGCACTCCTCATCAGATACCTCATGCACAGCCAGTCTCAGTCCCATTGCATGCTGTGGTTTGTCCACCCTAATAATTGTCCACTTCTTTGTGGACAGTGTGTTTGGCAAGAAGCTCTGGAAAGGGATATAGAGGACTTGGTTATGATCAATTCCAGGTTCCTGAACTCAGTTGGGCTGGGTCTTGTGTATTAGTCTCTCAAACGTTACACCGGCAATATTGGGGCTGGATATTCTAGATAAAGGTGCTTCAATGATTAATCTGCTCTTGGCTTCCCAAAATCTGGACATTTAGGATGCAGTCATGGATAAAGGAAAATGGTGTTTATTTAAATATGTATACCTCAGAATAATTCTCACATCTTTAATTCAAGCCACAACAGTTCAAATTCGGTGTACTGTGTAAACAAACTACACATGAGAAGCAATGCCAAATGCTTCTAAGGTTGTTCATTGAAATGTGGCTTATAATATCAAAACAATTGTAAATTAAACCAGTAGCAAGATAATTAATTCAGATCAGTAAAACTGAATGCTTTACATGTGGACTTTTAATAATCAAATACATTTTGGATCATATTCAGGGTTTAGGAAGAATGGTAATTTATTTAGGTTATTTTCTCCAGAGTCCAAGCAATGCACCGGTTACAGCACCTCCAGCCCCGACTGCTGCATTAGCAACGAATGACAGTCCTGCTGCTCCTATAAAGGAAAGGGAAAAACAAATAAGAATAAACTGCAAACAATCTGAGACACCCTGAAATTATTAACAATCAACACCTTATTTCTGAGCAGCATAGGTACAATGCCACCTGGCGCTCACTCAAGAAGGCAGCATCTATCATTAAGGATCCCCACCATCCAAACCATGCCTGGGCAGGAGGTACAGAAGCCTGAAGTCACACATCACCAGGTTCAGGAACAGCTTCTTTCCTACATCTCTGCTCACTGGATTTGTTCGATTATCCTCTACATACCTTTGCCTGCCTCCATAGCTGCTGCATTAATTTCCCCCTCCCCCTCCCGTGTAGCACATTTAAATCTCCATTCTAGGATATTGGGGGCCTACAGTTTAGGTGCAGGATTCCCATAAAGTTAGTTTGCAATTAACTCAACTTTGCTGAGGCTCTATAGGCACAGGTCAGGCTGTATTGAGAGAAGTTTTGGGCCTCACATCCGAGGTAGGATGTGTTGGTCTTGGAGAGGGTCCAGTGGAGGTTTAGGAGAATGATCCAAGGAATGATTGGGTTAACAGATGAGTGTTTGATGGTATTGGGCCTGTACTCGCTCGCTGGAGTTTAGAAGGATGTGGGGGAAGGATTGAAACTTACTGAACAGTGAAAGGTCTGGTTAGAGTGGATGTGGAGAGGATGTTTCTACTAGTGGCAGAGTCTAGGACCATAGCCCAAAGATATTTTAAAGTGGAATTTGACAGATCCTTGATTAGTACAGGTGTCATGGATAAGGGGAGGTGAAGGCAGGTGAATGAGGTTGAGAGGGAAAGACAAATCAGCCATGATTAAATGGCACAGTAGATTTGATGGGCCAAATGGCCTAGTTCTGCTCCTATAACTTATTAACGTTTAGGTTTAGTTTATTGTCGCGTATAAGAGGTACAATGAAAAGCTTTGGTTGAAAACATTTTTGTAACTGTTGAGCATTTAATGTAAAAAGTTATTCTACATCAATTTTCAGCACAAAGGATTTAAGCAAGGAAGATTGAAAAATGCTCATTTCTTTTCACTGGACCTTACCAGCTGATTGAAGAATAGCCACCATGCTTCCAGCTGCAACACCTCCTCCATTGGCAACAGCTGCGGCACCCATCATCTTTGCAGCGATAGAACCGACTGCTACCCCAGAGCCGGTGAAGCCCGCTGCCCCTAAAACGACAGGGGCTGCAGCAATGAAAGTGGCTAGAGGAAGAAACATGCCATTTGATCAGAGTACATTAAAACAGGAGCTGAACACCAACCAAGAACACACGGGCATTTAGGCGGTACAGTCTATGCAATTTAATGATGGGCCAGGTAACACTCCACACAACATGCACTATTCACTGTGTAGGAAGGAACTGCTGGTTTACACCGAAGATTGACACAAAATGCTGGAGTAACTCAGCGGGACAGGCAGCATCTCTGGAGAGTAGGAATGGGTGACGTTTCGGGTCGAGACCCTTCTTCACTACTCACGTCTATTATGGGCGATTTGTCTCAACACTACGTTTTAGTGATCACTTCGGTACCAAATCAAAGGGGCTGTGCTATGGGCACGTTGTGGCTGGCATAAAGCTGAAGGGGCACATACACAGCACATTTAATCTCTCATCTTAGTATCTTACAGGATCTCCTCCCTCGACTCAGCAAAGCCTTTAATGAAACCTGTTCAAATAAGTAGCAAGAAACTGTGCAGTACAGACACTGAGGAGAAAGGGTAATATCTCTCTAAACAGCAGTCAGAAAAAGAAAATACTGAATTAGGGTATCAGTGTCATAAACATAGAAACATAGAAATTAGGTGCAGGAGTAGCCCATTCGGCCCTTCGAGCCTGCACCGCCATTCAATATGATCATGGCTGATCATCCAACTCAGTATCCCGTACCTGCCTTCTCTCCATACACTCTGATCCCCTTAGCCACAAGGGCCACATCTAACTCCCTCTTAAATATAGCCAATTAACTGGCCTCGACTACCCTCTGTGGCAGGGAGTTCCAGAGATTCACCACTCTCTGTGTGAAAAAGGTTCTTCTCATCTCGGTTTTAAAGGATTTCCCCCTTATCCTTAAGCTGTGACCCCTTGTCCTGGACTTCCCCAACATCGGGAGCAATCTTCCTGCATCTAGCCTGTCCAACCCCTTAAGAATTTTGTAAGTTTCTATAAGATCCCCTCTCAATCTCCTAAATTCTAGAGAGTATAAACCAAGTCTATCCAGTCTTTCTTCATAAGACAGTCCTGACATCCCAGGAATCAGTCTGGTGAACCTTCTCTGCACTCCCTCTATGGCAATAATGTCCTTCCTCAGATTTGGAGACCAAAACTGTATGCAATACTCCAGGTGTGGTCTCACCAAGACCCTGTACAACTGCAGTAGAACCTCCCTGCTCCTATACTCAAATCCTTTTGCTATGAAAGCTAACATACCATTCGCTTTCTTCACTGCCTGCTGCACCTGCATGCCCACTTTCAATGACTGGTGTACCATGACACCCAGGTCTCGCTGCATCTCCCCTTTTCCTAGTCGGCCACCATTTAGATAATAGTCTGCTTTCCTGTTTTTGCCACCAAAATGGAGAACCTCACATTTATCCACATTATACTGCATCTGCCAAACATTTGCCCACTCACCCAGCCTATCCAAGTCACCTTGCAGTCTCCTAGCATCCTCCTCACAGCTAACACTGCCCCCCAGCTTAGTGTCATCCGCAAACTTGGAGATATTGCCTTCAATTCCCTCATCCAGATCATTAATATATATTGTAAATAGCTGGGGTCCCAGCACTGAGCCTTGCGGTACCCCACTAGTCACTGCCTGCCATTGTGAAAAGGACCCGTTTACTCCTACTCTTTGCTTCCTGTTTGCCAGCCAGTTCTCTATCCACATCAATACTGAACCCCCAATGCCGTGTGCTTTAAGTTTGTAAACTAATCTCTTATGTGGGACCTTGTCGAAAGCCTTCTGGAAGTCCAGATACACCACATCCACTGGTTCTCCCCTATCCACGCTACTAGTTACATCCTCGAAGAATTCTATAAGATTCGTCAGACATGATTTACCTTTTGTAAATCCATGCTGACTTTGTCCAATGATTTCACCACTTTCCAAATGTGCTGCTATCCCATCTTTAATAACTGACTCTAGCAGTTTCCCCACTACCGATGTTAGACTAACTGGTCTGTAATTCCCCGTTTTCTCTCTCCCTCCCTTCTTAAAAAGTGGGGTTACGTTTGCTACCCGCCAATCCTCAGGAACTACTCCAGAATCTAAAGAGTTTTGAAAGATTATTACTAATGCATCCACTATTTCTGGAGCTACTTCCTTAAGTACTCTGGGATGCAGCCTATCTGGCCCTGGGGATTTATCGGCCTTTAATCCATTTAATTTACCCAACACCACTTCCCGGCTAACCTGGATTTCACTCAATTCCTCCAACTCCTTTGACCCGCGGTCCCCTGCTATTTCCGGCAGATTATTTATGTCTTCTTTAGTGAAGACGGAACCAAAGTAGTTATTCAATTGGTCCGCCATATCCTTGTTCCCCATGATCAACTCACCTGTTTCTGACTGCAAGGGACCTACATTTGTTTTAACTAATCTCTTTCTTTTCACATATCTATAAAAACTTTTGCAGTCAGTTTTTATGTTCCCTGCCAGTTTTCTTTCATAATCTATTTTTCCTTTCCTAATTAAGCCCTTTGTCCTCCTCTGCTGGTCTCTGAATTTCTCCCAGTCCTCCAGTATGCTGCTTTTTCTGGCTAATTTGTACGCATCATCCTTCGCTTTGATACTATCCCTGATTTCCCTTGTTATCCACGGATGCACTACCTTCCCTGATTTATTCTTTTGCCAAACTGGGATGAACAATTTTTGTAGTTCATCCATGCAGTCTTTAAATGTCTTCCATTGCATATCCACCGTCAACCCTTTTAGAATTAATTGCCAGTCAATCTTGGCCAATTCACGTCTCATACCCTCAAAGTTACCTTTCTTTAAGTTCAGAACCATTGTTTCATAAAAATTCTATGCTCTGACTGTTCAGCTCACCCAAACCAATGTATCCACTTGCACTAATCTCATTTAGTCGCAGGTAGACAAAAATGGTGGATAAACTCAGCGGGTGAGGCAGCATCTATGGAGCGAAAGAACAGGTGACGTTTCAGGTCGAGACCCTTCTTCAGACTCATGTGGGGGTAGGGGTAGAAGAAAGGAAGATGCGGAGACAGTAGGCTGTGGGAGAGCTGGGAAGGGGAGGGGAAGGAGGGAGAAAGCAAGGACTACCTGAAATTGGAGATGTCAATTTTCATACCGCTGGGGTGTAAACTTCCCAAGTTAAATATGAGGTGCTGCTCCTCCAAATTGTGGTGGGAATCTGGCCATGGAGGAGGCCCAGGACAGAATAGTCAGATTTCGAATGGGAGGGGGAGTTGAAGTGCTGAGCCTCCGGGAGATCAGGTTGGTTTAATCTTATTTAGTATCATTTTATTTTCCCACACATATTGTGTGGAAGTTAAAAGATTTAAACTTTACAAAATGGATTCAGCTAAAACTAAGATAAGCTCTTCACCTTCTCCTATTAAATTGCAAAGCCAGCAAAAAGCAGTAACCCTTGTTCTCAGTACACTAACAAGGCTAAGAAAATTATATAACATAAGCGAGATAACAAGTACAGCTTCGTGAATGTCTCTATAATATAAACATTTAGAGGAGGTTCAGGCTCTTAGCACTAACCCTTGCTCTATAAGATTACTAGACTAAGTGGGACCTGTTGGGTCAGTGGGAGGGGGAGGGGGCTTTCTGGAGCGCTAGTATGGGTGTTGTGGGCTGAAGGGACTGGTTTCCAGAGTACTAGTATGGACATTGTGGACTAAATGGATTCTTGGGCTGGCAGTATAGTATATTTTATATTAAATGTATCTTAGATAATCTTGTATTGAAAAGAAGTTATATCTTAAAAAGTCTGATTAGGCAATGGGCCCCTCAGGCCATTTGGTCACAGGTCATTTGGTCTTTCTCAATGTCGCATTCGTGTGAAGTGTTGTAATGACATGGCCCAGTATTTATGACTGTTTATACGTCCAAGACCACAAGGCTGGAATAATAATGGATTCTGTATTAAGTTTGCTACGTAATTACACATATGTTGAGATAAGAGGTGATACATTTGAGCATGTTGTATCTTTTATTTTGGTATATATTAGCAATGTTAAGCGATATATTAGCGGGGATTGATGGTCAGTGCGGCCTTGGTGGGTCAAAGGGCCTTTTTCCGCGATGTAAAGGGCCTGTCCCACTTGGGTGTAATTTGCGTGAAGCGTAAATGATGTTGCATCGTGCATCGTGACGCGTAAATGATGTTGCATCGTGCATCGTGATGCGTAAATGATGTCGCAAATAACGCCCGTAGTAATCTAGATCTGCCAAATATTCCTGCTGATCCTGAACTGCAGGAAGAAGAGAGCATCGTCCGACAGAGGGCAAGACGTTTTTGTTCTGAGCAACCATGGTCACTGAACGGTGAAAATATAGAAGCAGTTCAGTAATGGTAAAGGATTCCACCCATTCCCCAGAACCTCAGAAATAAGAGGATCTATGTGCAGTTGTGGCTGGAACTACTCTACGAGTGTCAGCTGGTCCAGGCCAATGAATAGGCCAACCGTAACCGCTCCCACAATGTTTACTTATTGATTCCACTCACCAGCACCAGCGCCTATTAGAAGAACTTCCTTAAGAACCATGTCACTGTGAAGAGAAAAATAACCAATTTAAAATAAATCTTGCCTTGAAGTTGCGTTTACATACTTTGGAGAACGGTTTAAAGGTAAAGTTTTTTCCCCCACGAGATACACCATGTAAAAGGGCTTTAGGCCCATGCCGACCATCTATGCCCATTCACAGAAGTTCTACGTTATCCCGCTTACGTTGCCCCACTGTTGTCATTTATCATGCAAGGTAATTGTATACTATAACATGTGCTCTTCAACAAACAATAATGTGGTCACAAACACATAATTTCTTATAATGTCAAAGATAGACACAAAATGCTGGAGTAGCTGTGGGACAGGCAGCATCTCTGGAGAGAAGGAATTGGTGACATTTTGGGTCAAGACCCTTCTTCAGATAATGTTATTGAATAAGGAGTATGTATATTCATCTGGACAACAAGATCTACTCCCTCTCCTGGCACTCTTTGATTCATAGCAAAGAGAATAATTTATATGGACATGAGGGAAGTTTGGTTGAATTTCTTATTTGAGGGATGTCAGATTCAGCATTGAATCACCAGTACCCCACTGAGTTCTCAGAATGGATTCAAAGCTCAAGTGTGACTTGAATGTACAAGCCTGATTCACAGGTCCCTATCATGGCTCACACATCAGGAAACTAAACCTCTCTTTGTTCCTGCGGATACTCCAAAATTAATCTTGTAAACCACATAGTCATTTTTCCCCCCATTATCACCTTCACTGCAACATTGGCAGGAGATCCAGGTGTGTGTGGAGGGGGTGCAGTTTGTCCTTAGCTATTCTCAGAGCTTTTTTCAGACAGCGGCTCTGGAACAGTTCTTGTACCGAGGGTAGGGAGACGCCAATGATCCTCTCTGCTACCCTCACTACCCTCTGTAGAGCCTTCCTGTCTGAGCAGTTGCAGTTGGAGTACCACGTGTTTATGCAGTACGTGAGTACAGACTCCACCATGCCCCTGTAAAAAGTCCTGAGGATGTTGGTGGGAAGTGAGGCCTGTTTGATTTTCCTCAGGAAGTGCAGTCGCTGATGGGCCCGTTTGACAATCTCAGTGTTGTTCCTGGACCAGGTGAGACTGTCTGTAATTTGCACTCCAAGGAACTTTATGCTCTCCACTCCCTCCACTGTGGTGCCACTGATGTTGAGGGGTGTGTGTTTTGGCTGCGCCCTCCTGTAAGTTATTGGGGCAAATCCGGACTTGGATAAGGAAATGGATATTTTAAAAGACAGATTTGCTGGCTGCAATGGAACCCCCCCCCCCCCCCCCCCCCCCCCCAATCCACAGAAATAATCAGTTTCAAGTTTCAAACCCGTCTGGCCTGTGGACTTGGACATCACACAACGGTGTGAACAGGAAAGGCTGAGACGGAGATAACGAGATTCTCTTGGATACACAAAGGAAGGAACCAAGCCTCAGCAGACGGTGGTAAACAGGCCAGCAGAAGCATAATCACCATCGGGGATGATAACGATCAGGCTGAGGGATCATGACATCAGCAAACCCCTTATCATCGGAAGCCTATTGTTCATGCCAGATCGAAACTGGGAAACATCAAAAGAACCCCTTTTATCCAGAGGACCACCTGGGGGTTTCAAAGGAAGCTCAGGTATAAAAGCCGGTCAAACCAGAACTCTTTCTCTCTTCCTGCTCTCTTCCTGCTCTTCCTGCTCTGCTGGACAGCTCGTGGGCCTGCATCGACTTAGCTGTGAGTATCCTGGTGACCTGGTGAAGTTCCCGAAATAGGAGGTTGAGGGGAGAAAGGTAAAGGGGGAGTATGCTTGCAAGTAAAATTGTGTTAAAGTAAGTTTCACGACGTGCCCGATAGTTTTCCGTCCATAGTCTTAGTTTAAACCATAAGTTTAGCCACGTATTGTGTAGTGTTGGTGAGATTCGATTTCTCATTGTTTAATAAAGCCTGTAAATTTTAGACTTGCTTTGAGTCCATCTTGGTTTCTGTTTTCTCTCATCGGCACACTCTGGTCAATTCAACCTTTTTATCATATCCCACCATAATTACGAGGTCTAGAACCTAGGGGAATCCTTTTTGTGGAGCAAAGGGAAACGCAAAACCCCTACAGAATGGCGACCATGGCAGGACCTCGGTGGTTTGGGATATGTGATTTGCCAGAGGGAGTGAGAGAACGTAGCAAGATGGAGGAGAGAATCTCCTCTTATCTGTTTAAAAAGATCAATCTCACCAAACAAAGGGTGATAGCACTGTTGAGAGCAGAGCAGCCTGCAGGAGCTGCAGCTCAATGGACGGAAAGCAAAGCGTATAATAAAGGGCAGGAAAAGGCAGTTTGGCTAGCGTGCCTATCACAGCAGGTAGCAAAAATGCAGAGACAGGTAGATAGACTGGAAGAGCAACTGAGAGAAGCTAGGGCCAGTGCTGAAGAAAGCGCTAGAGAAGGGGAAGGGCTATCTGAGGAATGCAGTAAAGCCAGGCAGTGTATCTTGCAGGCGAGGGAGTCCCACAGAAATGCCCAGGAATTCCTCCAATGCCAGGTGGTAGAGGCAAAGGAGAGGGAACGGAACGCCCAGGAACTCCTGGCTCAGAGTACACAGAAGTGCAGGGAGCTGGAGGGAAAGTTCCAAGATATACAAGCAGCATACAGGGTGGCCCGTAGCGAGCTAGGGGATAGTGATCACGGGCCTTGCCAGGCAAGGATAGCGCAGCTGGAGGAGACTCTGTCCAAGACTAGGGGACGGGTTCACCTGGTAGGACCAGGGGGGTCCCCCGGGGGCAGAGGGCTTCCCTCAGCAGATGATTCCCCAGGGGCAAAGGGAATAGACCGCCTCCTGAGGCACCGGGGATAGGTCCGGGTCGGCAGGTGCTGTTCGGGTTGTCCGGGGAGGGACAGGCTCAAGGAGGGGCGGGAGAGCACCCACAGTTAGCGGCTTCCGCGCCATGTGTAGCACACCACAAGGTGGTGGGGTTACCGATCATGGTGGGAGAGCCGGGGGTAAATGGGCAACAGCCCCGAGTAGGGCAGATGTGCCCGGTACGGCAAAGGAAATATGGTCCCCCGGTAGGGCAGGCAGATAGGGGGCCCATAGAGAGTGATATCATCATTCCCCATGGGGCACATGTGCTGAGGGGGATGGTGGCTCAGGTTCCCAAGTTAACCAGGGTGGGAGACCCGTCATTGCATTTTATGGAGGTGCAGCAGGCAGCCGACATAAACGATTGCGATGAGGTAGAACGGGTAAAGCTGCTACTGATGACCCTAGATTCATACCTATGCAAGGCGGTGACCTCCAGGGAAGGGGGAAGACCTGAAACATGGGTAGCGGCACAGACAGCGGTTCTGGAGGCCATGGGGTTGAATCAGGGTAGTCCTTTCACCAGGGTGGGGGAGACGGAGCAGCAGGTAGCTGAGTCCCCGGACATGTTCGCAGACAGGCTGTGGGCAGTGTATGAGGGAGCGTGTGGGATGCCTTTAGATAGGCAGAATTTAGATGGGAGAACAGCTCACTGGCTGAAGACTCTGGTGGCGAATTGCCTCCCGCGAGTTAGGGCAAAGGCCGAGCACTGGTTCGACCCAGCTGACCCAAACCTTAACGAGGCGGAGGTGATCAGGAAGCTCACCCTTGCATACCGCAATGGAGAGAGAAGTGAGGAGAAGCCCTTTAAGGGCAAGGTGCACAAAATAGTACCGGCACCCCCCAAAGGGAGGCAGTGGAAACAGGAAGGCAGCCAGACCTCTTCCGAGATGAGGCTGGTGTGCTACGGGTGTGGGAAGCCCGGGCACTACAAGAGGGAGTGCAGAAACCCAAGTAGAGCAGTGGAGGATAGGACCCCGGTAACAATAGATATAAAAGATCTAATTACCTATTTGCAGTCAAAGGCAGGAGGGTCCGGACAGGTAGCCATGGCAACAGGCCAGGGCGCGCCCGTATCCGCACCCCCGGCACCTTTATGACTGCCAGCGAAACAGCCCACATTCCTATGCCCATTAGAGTATGCCCCATGTGGGAGACCCTGGGTCAAGATGGAGGTCCAGGATGTGGTCGGGAGTTACCTGCTGGACATTGGTGCTTCCAGTAGCATTGTCCACACGGACAACCCCCGTACATGCCCTCTATCTAGTGGGGCGCCCTATAGTCCACGAGGTGAGGGAAATCAGAGGGCGGATTGCTTGGCCAGGGAAGGAGCCAGGAGTGGGAAAGCATGGGATCCCCATGAGGAAGGACAGGTAGCTGCAGCCAGGGAGCAGCCTCGAGAAAAGGAGAGTGCGGGAGTGGTTTTGGCCCCAGACCTGACCATGGTCCAGGCACAAGACCCCATTTTAAAGGCTGCCTCAGCAGCCATTTACAGGCAGGGGAAGATAGAGGGACCGTATGGGGGTAAAGATCAAGAACAGACCCGGGTTGATGTGGAAACCGTAGGGGAGCCAGGCGAGTCCACAGGTAGTCAGCCTGAAGTAGCCGGCTGTGTTCCAGGGCGAGGACTGGAAGCAGCGGAGAAGGAGGCTGACTCCAGCCCTCCGCAGGCAGGTACCGTAGATTGCCTAAGAGAGGCAGAACTAGCAGAAGCAGAGGAGATGGAGGTATCACCTCTGGTGTGGGAACCCCCGGTCAGACGTAGGAGTGACAGGGTCCCTAAACCCCCAGCAAGGTGGTCCCCATCCCTAATTAAACCTAGGGCTAGGGCCGGCCACAGGAGGGCCGGAAAGGAGAGTGGCCGAAACAGGGCACTACGGAGTGCGGCTGGAGGGAGCCCAGTCTCCACAGGGAACGTAGGGGTATCTCGAAACCCCGTAGTGCAAAGGGAGGTGAGGGGCAGTCAGGCCCCTCAACAGGAGGAGTTCTGGCCTGCACGGGTGGGCCCACCAGAGGGGTGGCCCCAGCGTGACGGGGACCAGTTATGAGTTGGCCACCCGGAGACGGGTGGCGTTGTATATAGCATTGGTTTGTGTGTAAGTAGATGTAGTTAGCGTAATTAGATATAGGGTTTTGTATAGCTACAGGGGAGTACAGGGACAGACAGTACGGGATCAAAGGGATGTGCTGTGGAAAAGTAGACCACAACAGACAAAACAAAACCCCAAATGCCATTATTAGGCAGATAGCTCTGTGGAGGCAAGGAGGTGTTTTGCTTTGTTTTCCAGATAAGTAGCCCCGCCGTATGGATGATGGCAACGATGTGCCTCCGGATGTACGTGGCGCGTCGCGGGGACACGGAGGAGTACCCGCATGGTGCCCCTGCGAGACGGAATTATTATATCAGGCCCTGTTAAAAGACATGTTCCAGAAATTCCACAACCTGGATTTTGGGGACATAGACATAGAAGAGATGTACCGCGGGGGAGGGGATTTCACTTTGGGGTCCGGTAGGCAAAGACGAGGGGTGGTTAACGACGGGTTTACAGCATTTAACACGGGGACGTCTATTATTAATAGCATGGACAACGTAGAACTGGCCTTGCAGATCAATCAGTTGAAGGGCCAGTTACGAAAGGTTCTGGGGGAGGAAAATGCGGTGGTAGGATCGGGACTGCACGAAGAGGTGGCAATGACTCTACATCTAAAAGAAATCATAGCACAATTGGAGACACATGCAAAAACGATAAACGCTTTGATTAAAGAGGACCGGAATGCGTCCGATCAGGCTGTACAGAATGAGGTGTGTGGGCTGTATGGTGCGTGGTTGTTGGGGGAGGGGAGGAGAAACCTGGAAGACCTGAGGCAAGGTCGGGTCCCCTCCTGGATAAGCAACCAGCACCTAGCAGCGCTACACCCTTATAACAGCACTTTGAGTCCTTGTCAGCTTCGTGTGGCCTCCGAGGCCTACCCGGTACCGGTGGATTGCGGAAAATCCAATCACACCATAATGGGAGTGGTCGTAAGAATCCCGGTGATGGGAACCTCGGCACGACCAGCTCCTCTGTACCGAGTGGAGAACGTGGGAGTTGTTCGTGGGGGGGGGTGCATATTCGCTACGGGAAGGTCCCGCCCTATGTCATAGTGAGGGAGCAAGCTGTGACAGGCATTGACCTTTTGGGTTGTCGGAGCCGGGGAGCACAGGTAATCCTGTGTCCCCAGCACATGGGCGCTGAGGCTAGGCCTCAGTGTGGGTTCAGGACTGTTGGGGCACAGCCTATAAACTGCACCATGGAGGCGATGGCGGCAGACCATGTCCCTCCACAGGTGGCGTATATAGGCAGTGGGACGTACTGTGTCACCACAAGTGCGCAGCGGTATCAGCACGGATCACAGCTGTGGTGCCCGATACCGCACAGCAGCTTCTGCTTTAAACCCAGGGCAGAAGTCCATGTGGCACAGCAGCGAATATTACCCATCCCGGAACCTTCTTCGGTTCACCTCTCGGTACGAGAAAATGTAACTGACTTATTTAACTATGTTGCCCATTTTGGGTATGATATTCCCCCAGTGAACGAAAAATTAAAAGAGTTGCTGGTGGCGGTCGAGTTGTCGCACAAACACTTCTTCTCCCTGGAACAAAAGACTCTGGATATCGCCAGGGAGATCGAAGAGATCAAGTCTCCAAGTTGGTGGGACCTGGAGTCCTGGATCATAGTACCAGCATGGGTCCGCATCGTGTCCCATGTACTGATCATCTGCCAGATGATAATTGTGGTGTATTTGCTATGCATTAATTGCAAATTTAAAAGGCGGAGGAGGATGGCCAAATTACAACAGCTGGTAAATCGAGCCGCCCGACGTCACCGTAACGACACCCCATCACTGTAAAATGTCTGTACTCTAGTGCAATAGTTTTTGTACATAAGTTGTAATCCCTGCATTTTCAGGGAATGGTCGTGAGGGTACTGTATGGTTTGTGGGATTGATGTAAAGTAAAAGGTGTATAGTGTAAGTTAATGTGCTTCGAGGGCCTAGTTTAGCGATTAAGGGGGCTTTCGGGGTACATAATTTCACCTTCTCACCAGGAGTGTTTACAGCTCTTGAGGCTGGAGGATTGCCCACTAACTTTGTCAATCGACACGGTCCGTGCAAGCCTGGACGTATCGTAGTACCATGTAAGTTATTGGGGCAAACCCGGACTTGGATAAGGACATGGATATTTTAAAAGACAGATTTGCTGGCTGCAATGGAACCACCCCCCCCCCCCCCCCCCCCCCAATCCACAGAAAGAATCAGTTTCAAGTTTCAAACCCGTCTGGCCTGTGGACTTGGACATCACACAACGGTGTGAACAGGAAAGGCTGAGACGGAGATAACGAGATTCTCTTGGATACACAAAGGAAGGAACCAAGCCTCAGCAGACGGTGGTAAACTGGCCAGCAGAAGCACAATCACCATCGGGGATGATAACGATCAGGCTGAGGGATCATGACATCAGCAAACCCCTTATCATCGGAAGCCTATTGTTCATGCCAGATCGAAACTGGGAAACATCAAAAGAACCCCTTTTATCCAGAGGACCACCTGGGGGTTTCAAAGGAAGCTCAGGTATAAAAGCCGAAGTCAAGCCAGAACTCTTTCTCTCTTCCTGCTCTCTTCCTGCTCTGCTGGACAGCTCGTGGGCCTGCATCGACTTAGCTGTGAGTATCCTGGTGACCTGGTGAAGTTCCCGAAATAGGAGGTTGAGGGGAGAAAGGTAAAGGGGGAGTATGCTTGCAAGTAAAATTGTGTTAAAGTAAGTTTCACGACGTGCCCGATAGTTTTCCGTCCATAGTCTTCGTTTAAAGCATAAGTTTAGCCACGTATTGTGTAGTGTTGGTGAGATTCGATTTCTCATTGTTTAATAAAGCCTGTAAATTTTAGACTTGCTTTGAGTCCATCTTGGTTTCTGTTTTCTCTCATCGGCACACTCTGGTCAATTCAACCTTTTTATCATATCCCACCATAATTCCGAGGTCTAGAACCTAGGGGAATCCTTTTTGTGGAGCAAAGGGAAACGCAAAACCCCTACACTCCTGAAGTCGACAATCATCTGCTTTGTTTTGTCGATATTTAATGCTAAATTGTTGTTGCCGCACCAGTCCACTAGTTGTTTTACTTCCTCCCTGTACATTGATTCGTCATCTCCGCTGATGAGTCCCACCACTGTTGTGTCATCCGCAAATTTTATGATCTTATTGTCCCTGAATCTGGCAGCACAGTCATGTGTGAGCAGGTACAGGTACAGTCAAATGCTTTGCTGTACATACAACCCTGTAGAATCATATGGCAGACCTCACATAGTACAGGCAACATCTCTGGAGAGAAGGAATGGCTGATGTTTCGGGGCGAGGCCGTACTTCAGACGCATAATTAAAGCTGCCTTGCTTATCGATTTTCTGCATGGCAGTGTGAAGGTAAATTGGGCACTTTGAACAACTTTGTAAATATTTAACTAATCAGACTGAACAATTATGTAAATGTTAATCCGATTGCAAAGAAAGGTTAAATTGGTATAAGTACTTTTCATTCAAGAATAAAAAGAAAATTATAGAGGGAAAGAGAAATAGAGGGACAGAAAAAACTTATAAAACAATGTAATTTAAAATTATGTGTTTGAAGAACTTCTAATAAACAGGATTTTGACTCCCTGCAGTAAAGATTGAACCTTAGTGTCAGAGTGGATGTTTATTAGCGATGAATACTTCGTAATGAAAGTACTGTATGAAAAGGACTGTACTGAAATTATGCAGAACGTTTGGTATCTACTTAAGGCGTAGTCTCGCTGCCGTCTCACTGCCGACAGTGGCGTTAGTCTCCCCGCCCTGGTACGCGCTACTTTGCGGGGCTGCTGGAAACGTGGGGGAGACCAAGATTCCAAATGTGACGGCTTGGAATTAATACTGTGCCTGCCCCTCCGTCTGCTATCATTTCTCCTCAACGTCATAAAGTAACCAAACTATTATGTTGCCGAGATTGTTTTTCCATCTTCTTTTCCCAAAATAAGTTATTTTCTTCATGAATTTCATTTTTAGTTTAGTTTATTTACTCTCACTTGGTGGAGATACAGCTTGTTATAAGGTCATAAGTAGTAATCAAGAATCTATCTATGACTACCTTAAAAATATCTATTGGCCTCCACAGCCTTCTGCGCGAAAGAATTCAACTGATTCTCCACCCTCTAACTAAAGAAATTCCTCCTCATTTTCTTTGCTGAAGGAATTTTGAGGCTATGACCTCTTGTCCTGGACTCTGCCACTAGTGGAAACATTCTCTCCTCATCCACTCTATCCAAACACTTTCACTATTCGGTAAGTTTCAATGAGGCCCCCCCCCCCCCTCAACCTTCCAAACTCCTGCAAGTACAGGCCCAGTGCCGTCAAACGCTCATCTTATGTTGACCCACTCACTCCTGGGATCATTCCCTTGTAAGCTTGCTGGCTCAAAGTGGGGGGCAGCAGCCCCCACACTGCGCATTTCAGCACTAGCCCTTCCATTTTCTTCAGCCGAATATTGTGCCCCTGTTTGGTCCAGGTCATCCCACACACACCATGTGGACACCCACTTGAACTCAACAATGAGGATCATCACAGGAACAATCCGCTCAACACCACTCCCCTGGCTCCCTGTCCTATCCAACATAGCCCCTCCACACATCCGGCGAGTAGTCCTCACTCAAAGGATGCTCCAAAAGACCAGAAACTCCCCCTCACCTGCCAATTCACATGGACATCTTCAACCCACCCACTGCTCGACTTCCATCTAGACCAGTGGTTCTCAACCTTTCTTCAGTGATGTACTGCCTGTGAAATATGTTTTCAGCCAAGTACCCCCTAACCAGCGCAAAAATATAGGCCTACATATATGTAGGCCTATATTTTAAAATCTCACGTACCCCCTGGAGTGCCTTCACGTACCCCCAGGGGTACACGTACCCCCATTTGAGAACCACTGATCTAGACGACCAATTTGGAAGAACCCACCACCAGCTGATTTCACCATCCAATCAGCTTGGAAAAAGGAATGGGAGTCCAAGGACATCCCAAATAAACATCTGGTGTCAGACCCCACCCTACCGGTCCCTGGCACCAATCTCCCAAGGAAACAGTGGACGACGCTGAATAGATTCAGGACTGGACATGGCCCCTGCTTGGCCAGCCTTCACAAATGGGGCAGCAGTCCAACCCCACGGTGTGCTTGTGGAGAGCAGCAAACAATGCAACACATAATTGAAGCCTCAACAAAGACTCAAAGGAGGACATGTCACCCTTCATACAGCAGATCAAGAGGCAACTGCTTGGCTAAAGGACTTTGCATTCGCTAAATAAATAAATTCCCTTGTGTGCTCCCCCAATTAAGTCACTTTACAGGCGAGTAGTGTAAACTCTTCTGGGCTGGTGCTATCTTACAGCTAGCTACCAAGTCTCTAAAATGTACGATCTTGGCCCAAGGCGATATGTAATTTTATTTTGTGTTGGACGATTTGAACCATTTCTCCGGCTGCCGGCAAAACCTACTGGGTATCAGCTGAAAGTGTTTTTTATGGTGGCCTAGCCCGTCCGCAATTTCGTCCTCCACCACCAACATAGAGTTTCAGCGGAATCTCTCAGACTTTGCGCTGGTAAATGATGATGCACCAACTTCCGGCATTCACCAGTGGGGTTGCACGTAAGGTCACTGGGTCATAGGGCTCGATGCACGGAGCCGCTAATGCTGGAGTGACTCACTTGTGTTACTCCAACATTTTGTGTCTATCTTAGATGTAACCCTTTCTCCTCAGTGTCTCTGCACTGCAGTTTCTTGCTACTTTTTTGATCAGGTTTCATTAGAGGTTGTGCTGAGCCGAGGGAGGAAGTCCTGTAAGATACTAAAATGAGATCAGATGTGCTGTGTATGTTCCCCTTCAGTTTTATACCAGCTACAACTTGTGCCCATAGCACAGCCCCTTTGATTTGGTACTGAGGTGACCACAAAAATGTAGTTTGGTGGCACATCTCCCATAATATTCAAGTGAATAGTGCATTCGCAGGAAAGAATTGCAGATGCTGGCATAAATCAAAGTCTGAAGAAGGGTCTCGACCCGAAAGGTCACCCATTCCTTCTCTCCAGAGATGCTGCCTGTCCCGCTGAGTTACTCCAGCATTTTGTGTCTTACAGTAAATGTGCATGTTGGGTGGAGTGCTATCTTACCCATCATTAAATTGCTTGAATGTACCTTTCATAGAAATAGTGCCACCTAAATCCCTGTGTGTTCTTGGTTTGTGTTGAGCTCCTGCATTAATGTAGTCTGATCAAATGGGGATGTTTCTTCCTTTAGCCGCTTTCATTGCTGCAGCCCCCTTTGTTTTGGGGGCAGTGGGCTTCACCGCTGGTGGGATAGTGGCCGGTTCTGTCGCTGCAAAGATGATGAGTGCTGCCGCTGCTGCCAGTGGAGGAGGTGTTGCAGCTGGAAGCATGGTGGCTATTCTTCAATCGGCTGGTAAGGTCCAGTGAAGAGAAATGGGCATCTCTCAATCTTCCATGCTTAAATTCTTTGTGCTGAACATGGCGCGGAATAACATTTTCATATTAAATACACCAAGAATGTATCTTTATAGCAATGAATTTAATTCTGTATATTTTAATTACACCAACGTAAAAATAAAATCTGTTTTGGCTTTTCTGTAAATATAAATATAAAATTAAGATCATTTGAAGAACAATTCCTCTGAATAACATCAGCTAAGGCCAGTAGGCTGTGTGAGCTTCGGTACATAATAGGGTAATGAAAAGTCTTGGTCTGCAGAAGTGGGAAAGAGTTATCAGTGAAGAAAGCAGACGGGCACTTCTCTGGGTGAGAATGAGACTCCAGAGTGGTCTGGTGCCACTGTGGTTCCATGGTATATGAAGTCTCAGATCAGTAGAGAACATTATGAGGGGAGAGAGAAACAACAGTTAGAGGTTGGGTAGAAAGAGGAATAAGGTCCTGCAGACTGAAATTTAAAAGCCGGATCTTTCTGTTTGTGATCTTAAGATTGCTTGCACTTGTGAGGGTTTAAATAGGTGGACAGGATGTGTGCCTAGCTAAAGAGCTTGGGCAGGCAAATAATTGGGATTGCTTCTGGAGGCGGAGGGACCTAAGCAAGAATGATGGATTGCACCTAAATGGAAGGCAACCGTTATCCTAGTAAGAGATTTATGTGTGCTCCTCAGAAGGTTTTTAAACAAAATTGGCAGGTGGAAGGGAAGATTAGTGCAGCAGTTGTGGAGGCATTCTGGGGAACGTAGAGGATTATCAAACAAATCCAGTGGGCAGAGCAGAGACAGGTTAGGAATCATGGAAAGGCTAGCAGAGTCGACTATGTTTGTGTTAATGAAGCAGACCCCACAGGTAAATCATTTGGGCATAGAGCATGGATCAGCACTTGGAATTATGATGTTATAGCAACCACAGAAATATGGTTGATGGAAGAGCGGGACTGGCAACTTAATGTGCGGGTGCGTAGAAATTTCAGATGGGACAAAATGAATGCAAAAGAGAAGGGAAGGGTCACACTACTCATTATGGAGAAGACAATAGCTGTACAGAGAATCATAGAATATAGAAAGTACAGCACAAGGATTGGGCCCTTCGGCATTTAAGAGACTTTTGCATAGGCACATGGATATGCAGGGAATAGAGGGAAATGGATCATGTGCAGACAGATAAGACTTGGTCGGCATCATGTTCGGCACAAACATTTGGGCTGAAAGGCCAGTTCCTGTATTGTCCTATATTATGTGGGAGCAAAAAAGAAAATGTGCATAAAATTGCAATGGTAGTGCAAACCTCAATAGATTTCCATTGTTGAGTTTGGATTCGGGCTGATTTAAGAACCTGATAGATGCAGGAAAGAAACTGTTCCTGGACCTGGTGATGTGTGACTTCATGGTTCCATACCTCCTGCCCAGTGATAGCAGTTAGAAAAGGCATGGCTTGGATGGTGGGGAACCTTAATGATAGATGCTGCCTTCATGTGTTAGTGCCAGGTGGCATTGTACCTATGCTGCTCAGGGATGAGGTGTCGGTTGTTAATAATTTCAGGGTGTCTCAAATTGTTTACAGTTCATTCATATTTGTTGTTTCCTGCTTTTCTTTAGGAGCTGCAGGACTGTCTGCCGCTGCTAGTACAGCAGTTGGGGTTGGAGGTGCATTAGTTGGTGCAGCGATCGCAATCTAAAGAGAAGAATGGCCTAAATAAAATTGAACAAATTACCGTTCTTAAATTCTGAAATTAATAAAACTTACATTGACTCATCTGTAACTGTTCAGGCTGCTTACTTCTTCCTCTTGCGTGTAGCATGCACAGCCTAAAGTTGTAGGACAACTTGTTCTATTTGATCTTATTTGATTGTGCGCATTAGTCGAAACAGGGCGGACCACGTGAAGGTTGCAATCTTGCACCCCGGCTGCTTACTGGGATGGGGAACATAATATTTTGAGAGGTTCTGATGTTTCTTCTCACAGGAGATGTTCTAGAACTGAGGGGCATAGTTTCCAAACAATGGATCACCTATCTCAGGTGAAAATTAGGAAAGATTGCTCTCAGATGGCTGTACCTCAAACTTCTGTACCTCTTGCCTCATGGCAGAGGGGAGACGAAGGAATGACTGGGATGAGACTGGTCCTTTATGATGCTAGATACCTGGCTATGAGGCACCGTGAAGTGTAGAAGCAGACAATAGAAGGGAGGACAATAGAGGTATGGATATGGACGATATGGATATGTAATGCCATGGATGAGAATGTACAAGATATGATTAGTAAGTTTGTGGATGACACAAAAATAGGTGGTAACATATGGAGTGAAGATGGTTATAAACTTGTTGCGGGATATTGATCAGCTGGGCAGGTTGGCCGAGGAATGACTAATGGAGATCAATTCAGATAAGTGTGAGGTGTTGCATTTTTGGAAGTCGTACCAGGGCAATGAATAGTAAGGCAATGTGGAGTGTTGTAGAGGTGAAGGATCTCAGAGTACAAGTAAATAGCTTCTCCTCAGACCAATATCCTGACCTTAACTGATTCACTGATTACTTTGTAGGCTCTGCCTCAAACTTCTCCCCTCCCCAATCTGACTAAGCACCATCCCCTCACCTCACCTGGTTACACCTGTTGCCTACCAGCCCGTCTCATCCCTCCCTCATTGGCCTGATGCAGAGTCTCGATCCAAATCGTCATCCATCCTCTGCTTGACCTACTGAGTTCCTCCAACAGGAACCTCCCTTTTCCACCAGGTTACTACATCTGCAGTCTTATATGTTGAGAATAAATGACCACACAGCTTCTGTTTCGGGCTGGAGAGAAACCATTAAAATTGATCCCAGCCCAGCATCATTGGGGCATTTAAAAATGTTGTGCTATCAACCAATTTACTTTGCATTCGCAAGAGTATAGGGAGGTTGCACGATAGGTCATAGGGCTCGACGCACGGAGCCGCTAAATCCAACTGGAAGACATCCGTCACTTCCGGTATATGTTATTAATGCTAGAAACGCGTACTTTCCTACCTGTTAAAAACCGCCAAAATGTTGAATTTTTGCACTGAAATAAATTGTGGGAGTCGGGGTAAGTGTGAGAGACATCTACCCAACTTTAGAATTCCAAACGTGAAGCGAAATGAAGGTATAGAGAAGCGAGAACTGAAGGGACTACAGCAGCTAAAGTGCTTGGTAAACATTGAAAATATTGGGAATTATCGCGTTTGCTCACTGCATTTCATCAAGTAAGGCATTATTTGTGTTATTTCCTGATTCCTTTGGTATCTAAAAATTCTCAGAAGTGATAAATCTGGCTGTAAATTTTTCTTCAGATGCGTTTTCATTTTGTACGTAAAAACCCACGACAACCATGGGCGATTTTAAAAATTCACAGCCAGATTTATCACTTCTGAGAATTTTTAGATACAAAGGAATCAAGAAAAAACACAAATAATGCCTTACTGTTGATGAAATACAGTGAGCAAACGGCCAATGTTCGCCAAGCACTCTGGCTGTTGTTGTCCCTTCAGCTCTTGTTTCTATCTACCGTCATTTCTCCTCACTTTTGGAATTCTGAAGTAGGCTAAATGTCTCACACGCTTATCCCGATTTCCATAATTCTTTACAGCGCAAAAATTGACAATTTCAGCGGGTTTTAACGGGCCCGCTACGCTGGAGTCCGCTCTAAGATCTTTGGTCGTGACCCGACTGCCGTGAAACCAAAGATCTGCTCTAAGATCTTTGGTGAAACCTCCCTATAACCGAATGCAACGCTGATGTCACATGAGTTCAGAGGAAATGAAACTGAAGAAAATAATTTAAAGTATTTACTGAATAAACAGAACTTTAATAAGAGTCAAACACAGATATCTTGAATAATTTCCTCGAATAATGACTACTAACCAAAGATCTTATAGTAGAGCTCCGCTATAGGATCTTTGCTCCTTCTCCCCGCTGCGGATCCAATCTTTGGCCGGCAGCAAGAGGGCGGAGCAAAATGGCGGAACAAGATGGCGGGGGCATCTTAATCGTAAAAGTCATAAAATCGCCCATGAATCCGCCCATGAGCGTACTACACGTTTGCGTGAGAGTAATCCATCTTGCTCCGCTATAGGATCTTTGGGTGAAACCTCCCTATAATTTTGCGAAACTGGCAGCGGACTCGGGAATTCCACATCAGCCCTGCTTTTCCCCCCCGAGTGGCTTGTCTACAAACTCCTTCCTTCCTTCCTTCCTTCCTTCATCCCTGCAAACTTGCTCAGATATTCAAGTTGAATTTCCCTGGTCAATGTCTGACCGTAACGGTTGACAACCCCCACCCTGCTCCCAACCCCTTTACTGCCCCGAGTGAATATAAACACAAAATGCTGGAGTAACTCAGCGGGACGGGCAGCATCTCTGACGTTTCGGGTCTAGACCCTTCTTCAGACCCATCCATTCCTTCTCTCCAGAGACGCTGCGTGTCCCGCTGAGTTACTCCAGCTTTTGGCGTCTATCCTCGGTTTAAACCAGCATCTGCAGTTCCTTCATACACAAGTAAAAATGAATGATCGATTAAAAAAAAACCAGGGTATTTATCAGTAAGCTGTTAGTAAAACCTCCACCTTAATTGCATCAATCTTATTTTTAAAATGTCTACATCACCTGCCGTGGTTGCTCCGTTTGTTTCTGTTGTCTTTTGCTAACAGATTCTCTCATTCACTGAATAGCGTAATATACGTAGCAAGCCAATGGTACACTTCCCGGTCCGAAGGTTAGTAGCAAAGATCCTATAGATCCTATAGGGGAGCAAGATGGATTACTCTCACGCAAACGTGTAGTACGCTCATGGGCGGATTCATGGGCGATTTTATGACTCATTTTAGCAACCTGCCCCCGCCATCTTGTTCCGCCATTTTGCTCCGCCCTCTTGCTTCCGGCCAAAGATTGGATCCGCAGCGGGGAGAGGGAGTGCGGGGCCCGGGGCAGCGAGGAGAGAGAGTGCGGGGCCCGGGGCAGCGAGGAGAGAGAGTGCGGGGCCCGGGGCAGCGAGGAGAGAGAGTGCGGGGCAGCGGGGAGAGAGAGTGCGGGGCGAGGGAGTGCGGGGCCCGGGGCAGCGGGAGAGGGAGTGTGGGGCCCGGGGCAGCGGGGAGAGAGAGTGCGGGGCGAGGGAGTGCGGGGCCCGGGGCAGCGGGAGAGGGAGTGTGGGGCCCGGGGCAGCGGGGAGAGAGAGTGCGGGGCGAGGGAGTGTGGGGCCCGGGGCAACGGGAGAGGGAGTGTGGGGCCCGGGGCAGCGGGGAGAGGGAGTGCGGGGCGAGGGAGTGTGGGGCCCGGGGCAACGGGACAGGGAGAGGGGCATAGGATGGGGGAGGAGACATTGTAGTGAGGGGGCAGGCGAGGGAGTGCCGGGGGGGATAAGGCCTAGTGTGTGTGAAGTTGCGGGGAGGTTTACAATGTTTCTTATTTACAATGTTTCTTATTTAATGTCCCTTGTCTAGTCTGAAATAAAGTTCATTATTGGATCAGAAGAAATATAATTGTGTGTGTTATATGATTATACACATTTATATAATTTTCATGTATGTGTGTTTATAAACATTTTATTCTTTAACAAGAATTAACAGAATTATGAACTAACAAAATTATGAATCTAACCCTATATCACGCACAAAAAGTTCCGCAATGTCAATCACCCTGCGAGTCGGGTCGGTTCCGGTTACTATAAAATCAACTCAAACACTGCTTGTGAACCATTTAAAAAGAAATGATTTAAAAAACATTAAAAAAGACAATTACCAGAATCAAATGTTATTGTTGACAAGAAGTATGAACTGACAGATTTATGAATAACCCACACAAACTGTTGCCCCGCAACATTGATTACACTGCGAGTCGGGTCGGGTCAGGTAGGCTCAGGTTACTAAAATGGGCGTGGAAAAAGGCCCATGATTCCCTCCATAGCGTACTACACGTCAGTCCATTGCATTTCGCAGGAGTAGCCCAAAGATCCTATAGCGGGCTCCGCTATAAGATCTTTGGAGTAGCCTATCTTGCTCCGCTATAAGATCTTTGGTTAGTAGTCATTATTCGAGGCAATTATTCAAGATATCTGTGTTTGACTCTTATTAAAGTTCTGTTTATTCAGTAAATACTTTAAATTATTTTCTTCAGTTTCATTTCCTCTGAACTCATGTGACATCAGCGTTGCATTCAGTTATAGGGAGGTTTCACCAAAGATCTTAGAGCAGATCTTTGGTTTCACGGCAGTCGGGTCACGACCAAAGATCTTAGAGCGGACTCCAGCGTAGCGGGCTCGTTAAAACCCGCTGAAATTGTCAATTTTTGCGCTGTAAAGAATTATGGAAATCGGGATAAGCGTGTGAGACATTTAGCCTACTTCAGAATTCCAAAAGTGAGGAGAAATGACGGTAGATAGAAACAAGGGCTGAAGGGACAACAACAGCCAGAGTGCTTGGCGAACATTGGCCGTTTGCTCACTGTATTTCATCAACAGTAAGGCATTATTTGTGTTTTTTCTTGATTCCTTTGTATCTAAAAATTCTCAGAAGTGATAAATCTGGCTGTGAATTTTTTAAATCGCTCATGGTTCTCGTGGGTTTTCACGTACAAAATGAAAACGCATCTGAAGAAAAATTTACAGCCAGATTTATCACTTCTGAGAATTTTTAGATACCAAAGGAATCAAGAAAAAACACAAATAATGCCTTACTTGATGAAATGCAGTGAGCAAACGCGATAATTCCCAATATTTTCAATGTTTACCAAGCACTTTAGCTGCTGTAGTCCCTTCAGTTCTCGCTTCTCTATAGGGTGATTTCACGAAAGGTCACTGGAGCGTAAATCCCCACTCACGTGACTGAAAAATTTAACTGGGGGACAAGCGTCACTTCCGGTACATGTTAGTGGATGGGAAAACACGCACTTTCACACCCGTTACAAACATCGAAAACGGCCAGGTTTTGAGCTGCAATTTACGGAGCCGGTCGGGGTGACGGTGAGGAACAGCTACCTAAATTTACAGTCCAAAAAAAAGATAGAAACTAAGGTAAATACAAGAGCGAGCTGAAGGTGTGAAAAAGGCAGAAGTGCTAGCGGACATTTTTCTTGGAGATTTAAAGATCCAAAATATCGGGAATTATCGCGTTTGCTCGCTGCATTTCATCAAAAGTGGCATTATTGACTTTTTATATTTATTCATTTGTTATATGAAAAGTATTAAAAGTTAGAAACAAACCCGTCAGTAAAATTGCAAAATCGCCCATGGTTCTCGGGTGGGTTTTAACATGCAAAATGAAAACGCTTCTGAAGCTACATTTACCATTTAAATAATCGTAAACTCTTAATGCGTTTGGAAATCAATTTTACTGAGATGCAAGCTTACGATTATTTAAATGGTGAATGTAGCTTCAGAAGCGTGTTCATTTTGCATGTTAAAACCCACCCGAGAACCATGGGCGATTTTGCAATTTTACTGACGGGTTTGTTTCTAACTTTTAATACTTTTCATATAACAAATGAATAAATATAAAAAGTCAATAATGCCACTTTTGATGAAATGCAGCGAGCAAACGCGATAATTCCCGATATTTTGGATCTTTAAATCTCCAAGAAAAAAGTCCGCTAGCACTTCCGCCTTTTTCACACCTTCAGCTCGCTCTTGTATTTACCTTAGTTTCTATCTTTTTTTTGGACTGTAAATTTAGGTAGCTGTTCCTCACGGTCACCCCGACTGGCTCCGTTAATTGCAGCTCAAAACCTGGCCGTTTTCGATGTTTTTAACGGGTGTGAAAGTGCGTGTTTTCCCATCCACTAACATGTACCGGAAGTGACGCTTGTCCCCCAGTTAAAATTTTCGGTCACGTGAGTGGGGATTTACGCTCCAGTGACCTTTCGTGAAATCACCCTATACCTTCATTTCGCTTCACGTTTGGAATTCTAAAGTTGGGTAGATGTCTCTCACACTTACCCCGACTCCCACAATTTATTTCAGCGCAAAAATTCAACATTTTGGCGGTTTTTAACAGGTAGGAATGTACGCGTTTCTAGCATTAATAACATATACCGGAAGTGACGGATGTCTTCCAGTTGGATTTAGCGGCTCCGTGCGTCGAGCCCTATGACCTTTCGTGCAACCTCCCTATACTCTTGCGAATGCAAAGTAAATTGGTTGATAGCACAACATTTTTAAATGCCCCAAGGATGCTGGGCTGGGATCAATTTTAATGGTTTCTCTCCAGCCCGAAACAAGCTGTGTGGTCATTTATTCTCAACATATAAGACTGCAGATGTAGTAACCTGGTGGAAAAGGGAGGTTCCTGTTGGAGGAACTCAGTAGGTCAAGCAGAGGATGGATGACGATTTGGATCGAGACTCTGCATCAGGCCAATGAGGGAGGGATGAGACGGGCTGGTAAGGCAACAGGTGTAACCAGGTGAGGTGAGGGGATGATGCTTAGTCAGATTGGGGTTGGGGAGGGGAGAAGTTTGAGGCAGAGCCTACAAAGTAATCAGTGAATCAGTTAAGGTCAGGATATTGGTCTGAGGAGAAGCTATTTACTTGTACTCTGAGATCCTTCACCTCTACAACACTCCACATTGCCTTACTATTCATTGCCCTGGTACGACTTCCAAAAATGCAACACCTCACACTTATCTGAATTGATCTCCATTAGTCATTCCTCGGCCAACCTGCCCAGCTGATCAATATCCCGCAACAAGTTTATAACCATCTTCACTCCATATGTTACCACCTATTTTTGTGTCATCCACAAACTTACTAATCATATCTTGTACATTCTCATCCATGGCATTACATATCCATATCGTCCATATCCATACTTCTATTGTCCTCCCTTCTATTGTCTGCTTCTACACTTCACGGTGCCTCATAGCCAGGTATCTAGCATCATAAAGGACCAGTCTCATCCCAGTCATTCCTTCGTCTCCCCTCTGCCATGAGGCAAGAGGTACAGAAGTTTGAGGTACAGCCATCTGAGAGCAATCTTTCCTAATTTTCACCTGAGATAGGTGATCCATTGTTTGGAAACTATGCCCCTCAGTTCTAGAACATCTCCTGTGAGAAGAAACATCAGAACCTCTCAAAATATTATGTTCCCCATCCCAGTAAGCAGCCGGGGTGCAAGATTGCAACCTTCACGTGTCCGCCCTGTTTCGACTAATGCGCACAATCAAATAAGATCAAATAGAACAAGTTGTCCTACAACTTTAGGCTGTGCATGCTACACGCAAGAGGAAGAAGTAAGCTGCCTGAACAGTTACAGATGAGTCAATGTAAGTTTTATTAATTTCAGAATTTAAGAACGGTAATTTGTTCAATTTTATTTAGGCCATTCTTCTCTTCAGATTGCGATCGCTGCACCAACTAATGCACCTCCAACCCCAACTGGTGCATTAGCAGCGGCAGACAGTCCTGCAGCTCCTAAAGAAAAGCAGGAAACAACAAATAAGAATGAACTGTAAACAATTTGAGACACCCTGAAATTATTAACAACCGACACCTCATCCCTGAGCAGCATAGGTACAATGCCACCTGGCACTAACACATGAAGGCAGCATCTATCATTAAGGATCCCCACCATCCAAGCCATGCCTTTTCTAACTGCTATCACTGGGCAGGAGGTATGGAACCACAAAGTCACACATCACCAGGTCCAGGAACAGTTTCTTTCCTGCATCTATCAGGTTCTTAAATCAGCCCGAATCCAAACTCAACAATGGAAATCTATTGAGGTTTGCACTACCATTGCAATTTATGCACATTTTCTTTTTTTCTCCCACATAATATAGGACAATACAGGAACTGGCCTTTCAGCCCAAATGTTTGTGCCGAACATGATGCCAAGACCAAGTCTTATCTGTCTGCACATGATCCATTTCCCTCTATTCCCTGCATATCCATGTGCCTATGCAAAAGTCTCTTAAATGCCGAAGGGCCCATTCCTTGTGCTGTACATTCTATATTCTATGAATCTCTGTACAGCTATTGTCTTCTCCATAATGAGTAGTGTGACGCTTCCCTTCTCATTTGCATTCATTTTGTCCCATCTGAAATTTCTACGCACCCGCACATTAAGTTGCCAGTCCCGCTCTTCCTTCAACCATATTTCTGTGGTTGCTATAACATCATAATTCCAAGTGCTGATCCATGCTCTATGCCCAAATGATTTACCTGTGGGGTCTGCTTCATTAACACAAACACATTCGACTCTGCTAGCCATTCCATGATTCCTAACCTGTCTCTGCTCTGCCCACTGGATTTGTTTGATAATCCTCTACGTTCCCCAGAATGCCTCCACAACAGCTGCACTAATCTTCCCTTCCTCCTGCCAATTTTGTTTAAAAACCTTCTGAGGAGCACACATAAATCTCTTACTAGGATAACGGTTGCCTTCCATTTAGGTGCAATCCATCATTCTTGCTTAGGTCCCTCCGCCTCCAGAAGCAATCCCAATTATTCACCTGCCCACGCTCTTTAGCTAGGCACACATCCTGTCCACCTATTTAAACCCTCACAAGTGCAAGCAATCTTAAGATCACAAACAGAGAGATCCGGCTTTTAAATTTCAGTCTGCAGGACCTTATTCCTCTTTCTACCCAACCTCTAACTGTTGTTTCTCTCTCCCCTCATAATGTTCTCTACTGATCTGAGACTTCATATACCATGGAACCACAGTGGCACCAGACCACTCTGGAGTCTCATTCTCACCCAGAGAAGTGCCCGTCTGCTTTCTTCACTGATAACTCTTTCCCACTTCTGCAGACCAAGACTTTTCATTACCCTATTATGTACCGAAGCTCACACAGCCTACTGGCCTTAGCTGATGTTATTCAGAGGAATTGTTCTTCAAATGATCTTAATTTTATATTTCTAATTACAGAAAAGCCAAAACAGATTTTATTTTTACGTTGGTGTAATTAAAATATACAGAATTAAATTCATTGCTATAAAGATACATTCTTGGTGTATTTAATATGAAAATGTTATTCCGCGCCATGTTCAGCACAAAGAATTTAAGCATGGAAGATTGAGAGATGCCCATTTCTCTTCACTGGACCTTACCAGCCGATTGAAGAATAGCCACCATGCTTCCAGCTGCAACAGCTCCTCCACTGGCAGCAGCGGCGGCACTCATCATCTTTGCAGCGATAGAACCGGCCACTATCCCACCAGCGGTGAAGCCCACTGCCCCCAAAACAAAGGGGGCTGCAGCAATGAAAGCGGCTAAAGGAAGAAACATCCCCATTTGATCAGACTACATTAATACAGGAGCTCAACACAAACCAAGAACACACAGGGATTTAGGTGGCACTATTTCTATGAAAGGTACATTCAAGCAATTTAATGATGGGTAAGATAGCACTCCACCCAACATGCACATTTACTGTAAGACACAAAATGCTGGAGTAACTCAGCGGGACAGGCAGCATCTCTGGAGAGAAGGAATGGGTGACCTTTCGGGTCGAGACCCTTCTTCAGACTTTGATTTATGCCAGCATCTGCAAATCTTTCCTGCGAATGCACTACTCACTTGAATATTATGGGAGATGTGCCACCAAACTACATTTTTGTGGTCACCTCAGTACCAAATCAAAGGGGCTGTGCTATGGGCACAAGTTGTAGCTGATATAAAACTGAAGGGGAACATACACAGCACATCTAATCTCATTTTAGTATCTTACAGGACTTCCTCCCTCGGCTCAGCACAGCCTCTAATGAAACCTGATCAAAAAAGTAGCAAGAAACTGTGCAGTGCAGAGACACTGAGGAGAAAGGGTTACATCTAAGATAGACACAAAATGTTGGAGTAACACAATGATCCGCTGAGTCACTCCAGCATTTTGTACCTGTCTTTGGTGTAAACCAACATCAGCAGCACCTTCCTACACAAGGGCTACATCTCTCTGAACAACAATCAGAAAAATAAAATATTGAATTGCGGTATTAATGTAATAAAATTCTGTGCTCTGATTCTTCGGCCCAACCAGACTAATATGCATCCACTTACTCTAATCTCATTTAATTCTCCCCCTACATAAGTATCTTACTGTATCTACTCCCTTCGGGTACCGCTCACCTACCGGTAAGAGGCAATTGACGCTGGACAATTAATCCCCCAACCTGCATGCGTTGGTGATGTGGAAGAAACCTCCGTACCTGGAGGAAACCTATGCACGAAAAATTGACAAACTCCACGAAGGCAGGTCAGGACTGAACCCAATCACTGCAGCTGTGAGGCAGCAGCTTTAGTAGTCACAACACAGTCCTGCCCCCACTATTAAAATACAGTAAATAATTTCTAATACTTATGGCATCTGACCTTAGAATAGTCTTTGTTAAATGCTTTTGGCCTTCAAGTTAGAAGAATCCTGACTAATGCAGGGCAGAGAGAGGGGGCACAGAGAGGGAAGGGGGGAGAGAGAGGGAGTGTGAGGGGGCAGACAGAGCGGGGAGAGGAGGGGAGAGGAGGGGGGAGCGTCGTCAGAGGTGAGGGCAGTTTCTCGAACACAATAATCACTCGCTCCCGGCAGCACGAGCAAGAAGACCGCGTGAAAACGAGAAGCTGGTGCAACTTGGGTGGGGAAGGGATGGAGAGAGAGGGAATGCCGGGGTCACAAAGTTATATAAATCAAAAGTTTACTTATTGATTCTACTCACCACCACCAGTGCCCGCCAGAATAAGCATTCCTAAAACCATTTTTCTGTGAAGAGAAAAATAAACCATTTAAAAATAAACCTTGCTTTGAACTTGTATTTAAATACTTCAGCAAATAGTTTAAAGGTAACGTTTTTTTCTGAGATACACCATGCAAAAGACCCTTCGGCCCACTTTTTCCATACCAACCAGCGATCACTCGTTCACATCAGTTCTCTGTTATCCAGGCAGGAACTGGCAGTGGCTTCAGGATTTCCACATTTCCACTCTGTGTGCCAACTTCTCCAGGCCAGTGAAAAAAATGACTCACTCAATGTATTTCAAAGAGAAATGTATTTCAATGTATTTCAAAGTTCTCAATGCTGTCAAAGAGAACTGTACTCTGCCATTACAACTGCTGTAAAACCCTTTGCACAAGAAGTTTAAAACGTCAAAGATTTTATAAAGGAAAAAAAAATTAAGGCATCTTTACATTTCATTTACTTTAACCAACTTTATGTGTTCCCATCTTTATATACCATTTTCTTTACTTCCCTTTTCCTTCCTTCATCTCCGCAAACCTGCCCAGATATCCAAGTTGAATTTTACTTGTCAATGTCTGACTGCAAAAGATGACAAACCCCCCAGGTCCCAAAAAACACAGATATTTATCAGGAAGTTGTTAGCAAAACCTCCACCTTGTAATTTAATTGCATAAATCTTAATTTAAATATTTTCTACATCACCTTTCCAGATGGTTCCGTGAGTATCTGTTGTCTTTTGCCAACAAGTTCTCTCAACATTCGCTGAAGAACCAATATATATAGCAAGCCAAGTGTACTCTTCTGGGTCCTAAAGTTAGTCATTATTTGAGGCAATTACCCAAGATTTAAAGTATTTCCTTGTATAGAGCAAGAATGTGTACCAACCAGTAAATTATATTTGCAAATATCATACAGCATTCAGGAGCTTAAATCTTCTATATTACTAAATATCTGATCTTGACCACTTCCTGTTGTTCTGTATATTGATTTTAGAAAAAATGCTGCCACTTACGGCTGTAAATTTAGGCCATCTTACTCAGAGTCCCCCTCCGCTGCGCAGGACAAGATAATTTTTCCCATTGATGAAAAATAAAAGAGTTATTAGTGTTTTAAAAATATTGAGATTCTCTCTCCTGAAGTTCACGCCGCTTCTGGAGGGACTATAAAACCCGGAAGTGTGCAAGTGCCTCAGTTCTCTGCAAGATGGGGGAGCGAGAGGTCGCAATTCTCAGTCTGAGCTGTGAATAACATTGAACACATGTCTTCTAAACTGTGAGTGGTTTTACTGAAGGATGAGGCAGACACTGAAAGATAATCAGTGACCAGATAATGGCAGGATGATGGGCAGATGGAGTTAGTTGGTGGAAGGAAACTGAGTGGGAGGGCAAGCAGGAGGGTTTTCTTAGAAATAGGCTAGTGCAATAAGTAGGAGGGTGATAGGAAGATGGGGAGAGAGGCGACGGAAGATAGAGGAAGAGGCTGGAAAGTGAAATTATATAACTGAAGAATGATGGGCCGTTGTAACTAGGTGGGGGGTGGGGGGGGATGAGGTGCTGTCTGCAATGCAAATTTTTATACGTAATGCGTGAGAGTTAGCAACCCTGATACCATTAAGCACTGGTGACAATTGCAATATCTCCACAATTTCAGTTGTTGCACCAACAGGCAGAGGGGAGGGCCTTAGCAGCACCTTATCCATCGAGCGAGCGCTGATAGACTTTTGAAACAGAATAGTCCCCACAAGCCAGTTTCTTACCAACAGAATCCATTCTGGGTGTTGGGGAAATTGCTATTGGAAATTCCAAGAGTTGAGGGAATAGAGAATTGTTTAAAAAAACCTATAAATCCTAGTTTCCGTATTAACAGACAGCACAGACAAACTGAAGGAATTAAAAGCAAGTTTAAGGTTAATTGTGTGTTGTTATGCTTTGTCAATTATTCAGATTATTTCAAACCCTGCTTCAAAAAAAAATAGAATACCACATTGCAGTTTGTTGTGTATCTGGCCTAAGTTACACTCCAGCAGTTACCTAGGATACCAAGTTGGCTGCACTGCACTATAAACAGCTGGCCAGACGTCATTCTAAGATAATCAGATCAATTTCATTTCCTGAGAACTAGTTTCGATTTTGATGAAATGCAAATTTCATTGTACCAGAAGTGATAAACTCAACATTAAACTATTTCAGCTTCTACAGCGAAGAACAGAAAATATTAAAGGAATATTGCTGGGAATTTTGACAATTATAAGGAAGACTAGACTAGACCCATTCGGTCCCTGTCACACGGGAGGCCTGGTTCCCCACGCAACACGTTCCCCCAACGCAATATTCCACCACTCAACTACCTCCTCTGGCAGCTTGTTCCATACACTCACCATCCTTTGTGTGAAAAAGATAACCCTCAGATTCTTATTAAATCTATTCCCCTTCACCTTGAACCAATGTCCTCTGGTCCTCGATTCCTCTACTCTGGGCAAGAGATTCTGTGCATCCATCCGATTCTACCTCTTCACATCTCTCAGAGGCTTTCTCTAAAGGTACAGAGTCTAAAGGGCCTGTCCAACTTGCCGATTTTTTCGGTGACTGCCAGCATCATTGACTAACGTATCAGATCACTGAAAATTTTGCGGCGTGACGCGGAGTGATGACGTATGACGCGTGGTGTTTTTTCAAGTGTCGCAACATTGTTTTTGTCACCGCTGGATTTTGAAATGTTCAAAATCTTTTGGCAACACTGATATGATGCTGGCAGTCGCCGAAAAAAATTGCCAAGTGGGACAGGTCCTTAAGGATTCCTCATCACACAGATCCCAAATGAAAGCAAGTAATTCTGGATCCAATGAGACTGCATAAGAAGGAAACAAAGATAGATATAATATTATCCATTCAGCAATGATTGTAATTGAAAATGGCTTCTACCAGAATTTATGTCACTGGTGAGACACTTTTTCTATGAACTGTTCTACTTAAGGGCCTGTCCCAGTTAGGAGAAGCCAATTAACCTGTAGACCAGGACATCTTTGGAGCACACGGGGATAACCCAGACACAGGGTGAATGTACAAACTCAGCACAGACGGAACCCATAGTCAGGATCATACCCAGGTCTCTGGCACTGTGAGGCAGCAGCTCTACCGCTGTTGTGTTGTGTACAGGCCACCTAACAGTAGTAGTGGAGTTGGGGATGGCATCAAACAGGAAATTAGAAATGCGTGCAACAAAGGTAAAACAGTTATAATGGGTGACTTCAATCTACATATAGATTGGGTGAATCAAATTGGCAAGGGTGCTGAGAAAGAGGATTTCTTGCAATGTATGTGGGATAGTTTTCTAAACCAACATGTAGATGAACCAACGAGAGAGCAGGCTATTCTAGACTGGGTATTGAGTAATGAGGAAGAGTTAGTTAGCAGTCTTGTTGTGCGTGGCCCCTTGGGCAAGAGTGACCATAATATGGTTGAGTTCTTCATAAGGATGGAGAGTGACATTGTTAATTCAGAAACAAGGGCCCTGAACTTTAAGAAAGGTAACTTTGAGGGTATGAGACGTGAATTGACGAAGATTGACTGGCAATTGATTCTTAATGGGATGACGGTGGATATGCAATGGAAGGCATTTAAAGACTGCATGGATGAACTACAACAATTGTTCATCCCAGTTTGGCAAAAAAATAAATCAGGGAAGGTAGTGCATCCGTGGATAACAAGGGAAATCAGGGATAGTATCAAAACAAAAGATGAAGCTTACAAATTAGCAGGAAAAAGCAGCCTACTGGAGGACTTGAGAAATTAAGCAGAGGAGGACAAAGGGCTTAATTAGGAAAGGGAAAATAGATTATGAAAGAAAACTGGCAGGGAACATAAAAAGTGATTGCAAAAGTTTTTATAGATATGTGAAGAGAAAATGATTAGTTAAAACAAATGTAGGTCCCTTGCAGTCAGAAACAGGTGAATTGATCATGGGAACAATGACATGGCAGACCAATTGAATACTACTTTGGTTCTGTCTTCACTAAGGAAGACATAAATAATCTGCCGGATATAGCAGGGGACCGGGGGTCAAATGAGATGGAGAATCTGAGTGAAATCCAGGTTAGCCGTGAAGTGGTGTTAGGTAAATTGAATGGATTAAAGGCCGATAAATCCCCAGGGCCAGATAGGCTGCATCCCAGAGTACTTAAGGAAGTAGCCCCAGAAATAGTGGATGCGTTAGTGATAATTTTTCAAAACTCATTAGATTCTGGAGTAGTTCCTGAGGATTGGAGGGTAGCTAATGTAACACCACTTTTTAAAAAGGGCGGGAGAGAGAAAACGGGGAATTACAGACCAGTTAGTCTAACATCGGTAGTGGGGAAACTGCTAGAATCAGTTATTAAAGATGGGATAGCAGCACATTTGGAAAGTGGTGAATAGTGGACAAAGTCAGCATGGATTTATGAAAGGTAAATCATGTCTGACGAATCTTATAGAATTTTTCGAGGATGTAACTAGTAGAGTGGATAAGGGAGAACCAGTGGATATGTTATATCTGGACTTTCAGAAAGCTTTCGACAAGGTCCCACATAAGAGATTAGTATACAAACTTAAAGCCCACGGTATTGGGGGTTCAGTATTGATGTGGATAGAGAACTGGCTGGCAGACAGGAAGCAAAGAGTAGGAGAAAACGGGTCCTTTTCACAATGGCAGGCAGTGACTAGTGGGGTACCGCAATGCTCAGTGCTGGGACCCCAGCTATTTACAATATATATTAATGATTTGGACGAGGGAATTGAATGCAACATCTCCAAGTTTGCGGATGACACGAAGCTGGGGGGCAGTGTTAGCTGTGAGGAGGATGCTAGGAAGCTGCAAGGTGACTTGGATAGGCTGGGTGAGTGGGCAAATGCATGGCAGATACAGTATAATGTGGATAAATGTGAGGTTATTCACTTTGGTGGCAAAAACAGGAAAGTAGACTATTATCTGTATGGTGGTCGATTAGGAAAAGGGAGATGCAACGAGACCTGGGTTTCATGGTACACCAGTCATTGAAAGTGCAGCAGGCAGTGAAGAAGGCGAATGGTATGTTAGCATTCATAGCAAAAGGATTTGAGTATAGGAGCAGGGAGGTTCTACTGCAATTGTACAGGGTCTTGGTGAAACCACACCTGGAGTATTGCGTACAGTTTTGGTCTCCTAATCTGAGGAAAGACATTCTTGCCATAGAGGGAGTACAGAGAAGGTTCACCAGACTGATTCCTGGGATGTCAGGACTTTCATATGAAGAAAGACTGGATGGACTTGGTTTGTACTCATCCCTGGGGCAATCTGATCACCTCTCACTGTTTCTACTGCCATCATACAAACCCCTCATCCGCAAGACCAAACCTGCAATAAGGACGGTCAAAATATGGCCCGAGGACGCCACTCTACAACTCCAGGACTGCTTTGATCGCACCGACTGGGACCTGTTTGCACAACAGGCTACCAGTGGTACAGAGGTAGACTTGGAGGAGTACACATCCACTGTGCTCTCCTACATCAACTGCTGTGTGGAGACTGTCACAGTGGACAAGCAAATAAAGATGTTCCCAAACCGGAAACCCTGGATGAACAAGGAGGTTCAGGATCTGCTAAGGGCACGCAACAATGCCTTTAAATCCAGGGACACTTCTGCCTACAGTGCGGCCAGGTCGAACCTGAACAAAGGCATAAAAAAGGCCAAAGACATCCACAGGCAAAGGGTGGAAGACCACTTCAATGCCGCGGACACCAGAAGCATGTGGCAGGGTGTCAGGGACATCACTGACTACAAGAGCAGCCCCGCCTGCCCCCACGGTGATATCACACTGTCCAACGAACTGAACACCTTCTTTGCCCGGTTCGAAACTGGCAACACCACCAGGAGTGGAATAACCCCGGCCATGGCGGAGGGACAGGCCTTAACACTGAGCACTCAGGAGGTACAGTGCGCTCTGCGTAGGATCAATCCACGCAAGGCTGCAGGCCCGGATGGAGTACAGGGAAGGGTACTAAAGGACTGTGCTGTACAGCTGGCGGAGGTATTCACGAGAATCTTCAATCTATCTCTATCTCTGGCAACGGTCCCCAAGTGCCTGAAAACAGCCACCATAGTGCCGGTGCCGAAAAAGTCCAAAGTCACCAACCTGAACGACTACCGCCCGGTTGCCCTGACTCCAATCCCAATGAAGTGTTTCGAAAGGCTGGTCCTCTCTCATATCAAATCCAGCATCCCTGCCTCACTGGACTCTCATCAATTTGCACACAGGGCAAATAGATCAACAGAGGATGCCATCTCTCTGGCTCTTCACACTGTCCTGACTCACCTGGACACGTACGTGAGGATGTTCTTCGTTGACTATAGCTCTGCATTCAATACGGTCATCCCCACCAAGCTCACCACCAAACTCCACCAGCTAGGCCTCAGCTCGCCGATATGCGATTGGATCCTGAACTTTCTGACGGAGCGACCGCAGGCAGTGAGGCTGGGCCCACACCTGTCCTCCACTATCACCCTGAACACCAGCAAACCACAGGGCTGTGTACTAAGCCCCATGCTCTACTCCCTCTTCACTCACGACTGTGTTCCTGCATTCGACACCAACACCATCGTGAAGTTTGCAGACGACACAACAGTGATCGGGCTGATCACCAACGGTGATGAAATAAAATACAGGGCGGAGGTGCAGAACCTGGCGGACTGGTGCACACGTAACAACTTGTCACTAAACACCTCCAAGACCAAGGAGCTGATTATTGACTTCAGGAGGTCCCATAATTAAGAATACGCCCCAATCTCCATTTACGGGGAAAGTGTGGAGAGAGTGTCCAGCTTTAAGTTTCTGGGCACTCACATTTCAGAGGACCTCACATGGTCCACCAACACCGCTGCGCTGGTCAAGAAGGCACAGCAATGACTGTTCTTCCTGAGGACATTAAAAAAGACTGGTCTGCCCCAACAGCTGCTGACAACGTTCTACCGCTGCACCACAGAGAGCATATTAACGTATGGCATCTCTGTGTGGTATCTCAGCTGCACGGAGGCGGAGAGGAGAGCTCTTCAGCGCGTCGTCCACAGAGCGCAGAGGATCATTGGGATAGAGCTACCAGCTTTGGAGGGCATCTACCACACACGGTGCCTCAGCAAGGCCGTCAGCATCCATAAAGACTCATCACACCCCTGTAACGGACTGGTTGAACTACTTCCCTCCGGCAGACGTTGCAAGGCCTTCTACGCCCGAACCTCCAGACTCAGAAACAGCTTTATTCCAAGAGCTATAGCGGCTCTGAACCGGCCCTGCTGAGTGCCCCCCACCCCCCCTGGACTGTCTCCCTCGGATGGTCACGTCACACAGCTTATTTAGTTATTTTACTTTTCTTTTTCATCGGTTGGAGCTGCATACTAAATCTCGTTGCACTAGACGCAGGAAGATTGTTCCCGATGTTGTGGAAGTCCTGAACAAGGGGTCACAGTTTAAGGATAAGGGGGAAATCTTTTAGGACTGAGATGAGGAAAACATTTTTCACACAGAGAGTGGTGAATCTCTGGAATTCTCTGCCACATAAGGTAGTTGAGGCCAGTTCATTGGCTATATTTAAGAGGGAGTTAGATGTGGCCCTTGTGGCTAAAGGGATCAGGGGGTATGGAGAGAAGTCAGGTACAGGATACTGAGTTGGATGATCAGCCATGATCATATTGAATGGCGGTGCAGGCTCGAAGGGCCGAATGGCCTACTCCTGCATCTATTTTATATGTTTCTATTTTAAATCAATCAGGATCATTATATGCATTCATTTCTCACCTGTATTGAAAGCAGCAGATAAGAGCAACACGGTGTAAACCAGGTGCAGCATTTTTCACAATATCTTCAAGGATCAATAATGCAGGATTCAATGCAATGTAATTTTCCTGTGAAGTAATTTACATTAAAAAAAAAGTTTTAAGCAAAGATTGTGTGTGAATCCTTCACTCAGCTGAAGTCAGCAGTTATGGGGAGAAGGAAGGAGAATGGGGTTGAGGGAAATATAGATGACTGTAGGATAGATCAGCCATTATGCTCCTTTCAACATATGAACATCAGAGTTGATTCAAATTGTTATTGCATCTGGTTCTAACCTGACCTCTGGTTGCATCTGCATGGGGTTTACACATTCTCACTTGTTGTATGGGTTTCCTCCCAAGTCCCAAAGCGGTAAGGATTTGTAGGTAAATTTGGGCACTGTAAATTGCACCTAGTATGTAGTGAGTGGTAAATCTTTGTGGAGTTGATGAGAATGTAGGTAAAATAATGTACAATTTGTGTAAATAAATAAATGTGTGTTGATCAATGCAGACTTGATGAGCCTGTTTCCCTGCTGTATCTCTCTCTAACTTGTTGAAATAGGGTCTCAACCCGAAACGTCACCTATTCCTTCGCTCCATAGATGCTGCCTCACCCTCTGAGTTTCTCTAGCATTTTTGTCTACCTTAAAATATTGTCTGGTCATTGAAAATATAAGTTTTACACCATTGGTTCCAGGTGTAATGTATTTTTGGGAAATCCAAATACATCCCACCCTCTGGTTCCCCTTCATCCACCTCGCGTCACATCCTCAATGAACTCTGGCAAATAGGTCAAACACACTTTCCATCTCAAAAAGACACCTGGAGTCTGCTCACTTCCATATATTCTCCTCAATAATGGATTCACGCAGTTTGCTAATTGCATATATTAGGCTGATTGACCTGTCGTTTCATAATCATAATTTATTAGCCAAGTATGTTTTGCAACATAGGAGGAATTTGGTTTGCCATAGCCATTGTGCGGCGCCCATTGGTGGTATACCTTCAAGAGAGTTTAATTGTTGGTACAAATGGCACAATTAAATTAGTGACACAATAAGTGTATTCCTTGCCTTTGTTAAGCTGTCGCATACAACACATAATCCTCCGAAATTTCCGCCACCTCCAACGGGATTCCACCCTCACTAGCCACATTTTCCCATCCTTACCCCTTTCCGCCTTCCGCAACTCCCTGACTATCTCATCCTTTCCCTCAAAAACGACCCCCTCCCCATCCAGGTACCTTCCCCTGCAACCGCAGAAGATGCAACACCTATCCTTATACCTCCTCCCTCGACTCTGTCCAGGGACCCCAACAGATCTTTCAGGTTAGGCAGAGGTTTACTTGCACCTCCACCAACCTCTGCTGTATCAGTTGTTCAAGATATACATTGGCGAGACCAAACGCAGAATGGGCGATCGTTTCGCAGATCACCTTCACTTAGTCCGCCTGAACTTACCTGATCTCCTGGTTGCTGGACACTTTAATTCTACTTCCCTTTGTTACACAGACGACGTTTCTGTGCTTGGTCTCCTCCATTGTCAGAGTGAGGCTAAACGTAAATTGGAGGACCAGCATCTCATATTTCGCTTGGGCAGCTTACAGCCAGGTGGTATGAATATTTATTTCTCTCAGTTCAAATAGCCCCGACATTCACTCTCTCTCTATCCCTTCCCCACCCATGTCACATTAGCTTATCGTTACATAGCTAAACAGCTAACAATGGCCTTTCTATATCACCGACTATATCTCTCGTTTCCATTATCCCTAACCGGTTTGAAGAAGGGTCTCCACACGAAACGTCACCCATTCCCTCTCCCCAGAAATGCTCGTTGTCACTCCAGCTTTTTGTAAACCAGCATCTGCAGTTCCTTCCTACACAATAACAGTGTATTCAATAACAATAACAATAACCTGAACGACCCGGGGGCTCGGGAGACTGCGGAGCTGTGGAGCTGCGGACTACTCACCATCGTGGGGCTGGCCGGCCTCGGAACGTGGGGAGCGGTGGTGACTCGCTGCTGCGACTCGACTCCTGGGGCTCGGAGGCTCCAGCAACGCAGCCGCAGGTCCGGTGGACTGGGACATCGGGAGCTCACGGGTCCGGGGGGAGAGAGAGACCGCTTCCCGGAGCTCCCGCAACGCGACTTCTCCAGCCCGTGTCGCGGGGTTTGGAACGACCCGGAGCGGGGAAGTACATCACCCGGCACGGCTTCGTGGCCGTGGGACATTACAGCGCCCGCCGGGGGCTCCAACTTCGCGACTTCTAGACCGGGAGCGGGGCCGTAAATCGCCCCGCACGGCCTAAAATGGCCGTGGGACTTATCATCGCCCGCCTGGGGCATGGACATCGGGAGAGACATGGAGAGCAGGGGAGAGAAAAAGACTTTTGCCTTCCATCACAGTGGGTTCACTGTGATGGATTTTTGTGTGAACTTAATTGTGTGTATGTCTGTAGGACATTGTTTTTGTTTGTATGGCTGTGGAAACAAAATTTCGTTTGAGTCTCACTGGGGCTCAAATGACAATAAATTTGTATTGTATTGTATAATGTAAACGTCGTCCCATTTATAAATACACTGATGCATATGCATTGAATTTAGAAATGGCATTATGGAAAAGTCATATAATTGGAAACTAAATTCTGACGAATCACTGAATCAACATGTCCTTGCTGCTAAACCCAACTCCAGCACAAAATAGCATAACACTCACCAAAAGCTAGAAATTGCTGCAAACTGCACTTGTAATCTGACTCCGAGCGCAGGTTGTGCACAGACACAGTTTGCCTCCGGAAAATTGCTTCGACAACTGCACCTGGCGCCGCAGCTGCGTTATTTAACTAAACCGCATCATTAAGTTCAGGATGCTGGAAGTTTCGTTTCCTCAAACACACAAAAGGCTGCAGATGCTGGAATCTGAAACGAAACCTAGAGGAATTGTTTGAAGAACATTGGCTCTTGTTTGTTTTGCTTGGTTTCCAGCGAGAGTTGTTTGGGATCTATTTACATCTCTAGTCACACTGAAATCGATTCCACCCCCAGCCTGACTCAGTTGAATTCATTTGAATTGGGATCTGTACCCCACGGTGTCTTTTTTAAATTTCAATAATAAATTTTATTAAAGTTAAAAAAATATATAAATCCTGCAAAAAGTCTTCTCACTGTCTCAGTGTCTGTACATTCCATAGTGTCCTATTGAGTAGTGTTGACACCCGAACAGAACCCTGGTTCGATCCTGACTACGGTGCTGTGTGTACGGAGTTTGCACGTTCTTCCCGTGACCTGTGTGGGTTTTCACCAGGGTCTCGGGTCTCCTCCCACACTCCAAAAAGACGTACAGGTTTGCAGGGTAATTGCCTTGGTATAATTGTAAATTGTCCCTGGTGTAGGATAATGTAAGCGTGCGGGGATCGCTGGTCGGCGTGGTCTGTCAGCCAAATGGCTTGTTTCCGCGCTGTATCTCTGAACTAAACTAAACCAAACTAAGAACACCATTGCCACTCATGGTCCCCCTGGGGTAATCTCCCTTCCCTTGTTTGAAGGATGCCCCCACTGAACTCTACCCCTCAATATCCAGCAATAAAACTACCCCAAACTGTGGTCTTTCCCGACAGTATTGCGTTGGCTGCACCAAGCTTCAGTTCCCTCCCACTGCATGTATTCCTGCAGTCTTGAATGGGCCAGTTAGCAATGTTCCTGCACCCAGCGTTAGATGTATACTGTAGGGGCAGATTAAAGATCAGATCAATTGTGAGTTGAAGGAGCAATCGGGCTAAACCTGCTGGCTGATCCCCAGTACAGTTCTGAAGAAGTGTCTCGACACGAAACGTCACCATTCCTTCTTTCCATAGATGCTGCCTCACCCGCTGAATTTCTCCAGCATTTGTTGTCCACCTTTGCTTTTCCAGCATCTGCAGTTCTTTCTTAAACACCTGGTTCAGTTCAGTGAAAGTACAGTGAAAAAGGTTTTGTTGTGTGCTAATCAGTCAGTTGAAAGATAATACATGATTACAATTGAGCCATATAACAGCACATAATCCTCCCAACATTTCGCCACCTCCAGCGGGATCCTACCATTATCCAAATCTTCCCATCTCCACCCATTACCGCTTTCAGCAGAGACTGTTCCCTCCTCAACTCCCTGGTTAACTTGTCTCTTCCCATCCAAACCACCCCATTCCCAGGTACTTTCCCCAGCAACTGCAGGAGATGCAACACCTGTCCCTATACCTCCCCCTTCGACTCCATTCAAGGACACTGACAGTCTTTCCAGGTGAGTCATAGGTTCACTTGCACCACCTCCAACTTCATCTATTGTATCCGCTGCTCCAGGTGTGGACCTATATATCGGTGAGGCCAAGCGCAGGCTCGGCGATCGTTTTGCTGAACACCTCCGCTCAGTCCGTCTAATCCTACCTGATCTCCCAGGTCCTAAACATTTTAACTGCCCCCTCCCAGTCGCACACTGATCTTTCTGTCCTGGGCCTCCTCCATTGTCAGAGTGAGGCCCAGTGTAAATTGGAGGACAGCACATCATATTTTGCTTGGGCAGCTTACACCCCAGCTGTATGAATATTGACTTTATTAACTTCAAGTAACCCTTGTTTTCCCTCTCTCTCCATCCCTCCTCCCACCCAGTTCTAACACCAGTCTGACTGTCCCCCTGATTACATTTTATGTTTGCATTGTTCTCACCTTCTCCTAGCTAACAATGATCTATTCTACATTGTCCTTGATCTTCATTTATTTTGGTCTCTTATACTTTCTTATCTCTGTAACTCCTTCTCCCCTGCAGTCAGTCTGAAGAAGGGTCTCGACCCAAAACGTCACGCATTCCTTCTATCCACAATGCAGCCTGTCCCGCTGAGTTACTCCAGCATTTTGTGTCTATCTTTGGTTTAAACCAACAACTGCAGTTTCTTCCTAAACACATTTGATCACAAGCCTGTGAATCAGTGGTCCATCCTCCAGAGGAGAAAATGTTTGATTCTGTGGGACTTCTTCTGCAGGAGATGGTCAAAGTCAGAAATCAAGGGGGATCGAGAACCAGAGGACACAGGTTTAAGGTGAGGGAGGAAAGATTTAATAGAAATCTGAGGGGTATCATTTTCACACAAAAAGGGTGGTAGGGGTTTGAAACCAGCTGCCAGAGGAGGTAGTTGAGGCAGGTACTATCACAACATTTAAGAAAAATTTAGACAGATACATAGATAGGACAGGTTTCGAGGGATATCAGCCAAACCAAGGGAGGTGGGTGGGTGAGGGTATGTTGGGCTTAAGGGCATGTTTCTTTGCAATTTTATAGGCGAACACGGAGCGTCAGTGACTGTTTTACCTGGGTCAGACACTGACGCTCCGCAGTCGGTGAAAAAAATCGCAAAGTGGGACAGGCCCTTTACGGGAACAACAGCAACAGAATAATTTGCAGCGGTGTCGAGCGCCAATCCGCTGACTGAGCCGCTGGTTCACAAACAAGCAGCAACTCCACAGGGCAAGGCAGGGAACAAGGATAAGGCAGGATCTCTCTGAGAAGCGCCGGCACAGTTTGCATCAGGTCGTCCGCTGTCCACATCAGCCAAGCTTTCCTTCGCTTGCCAAGCTGGGAAAAATGATACGGCTTTTAGGTTGCCCTGCGGGACTTTAGCTGGCCATTGGCAACCGTTAATTTTGAACCCTGTAAGACCTCTTACGGAGCCACATTCATAAATTCTAGGAACAGAATTAGTCAATTCGACCCATCCAGTAAACTCCGCAATTCAATCATGGCTGATCTAGCTTTCCCTCTCAACCCCATTCTCCTGCCTTCTCCCCATAACCCCTCACACCCTAACATTAGATGTTAGAATAGTTTGTAGAGATATCATCAACACCATATTAATTTTTCCCCAATTATTTCATATACTGAGATAGAATATCAATCAATTAATCAATCAGTTTTATTCGTCACATTGCACATGAAGTGCAAGTGAAATTAATTTGTCAGCATCGGTACAATGATAAAGAACACACAAAAAGACACAAAAAATTTAACACAAACATCCACCACAGCATTCATCACTGTGGTGGAAGGCACAAAATTTGGCCAGTCCTCCTCCATTTTCCCCCGTGGTCGGGACCTCAACCCTCCGCAGCCGCCGCTGTGGGCGTCCAGATGTGCAGACAGGTAAGTAAGTCCAGGTAAGTACAGAATCGGCTATTCGCCACCGGAGACCGCGGCTTCAAGTTGGTGTAGGCTGCAGGCAGGCGGTCGAAGATATTGTGATATAACTTTTTTAAATTTTGCATTCATCTAGAATCTCTCTTGAACAGTAGCATTGAAGGAAAACGTGAATGTTAACAACATTTTCAAAAGTCTCCATTCAACCTCTGTCAATGTTATTGCAACAATTCGATGAGAAATGTAACCTTGCAATGTTTCTTCTGGGACAGGCTTTTGTTCATTTGAAATTAACAATCTGATGATCCAGAACAGATAATTTTATTCTCAGAATGGACCAGGCAAAAACACATTGGAGTTGCATTTAGTGATAAACTTACAGAAAACCCCACCCGTTCAACATTATAACACAATGTTCATCTGAAGACTACTCAATAACTGATTTGGCAGCATAGCCAACACTAGCACCCGTGCCCGCCACGGCAGCCGTTGCACTTGCAGTTAATCCAATGGCTCCTTGAAGAATAGAAGAAAAATATATTTGTCATATTTTCCCACGACATAGAAAGAAGACATTCAGCATAATTAGTTATGAGTTCAGAGATTAGTTTAGAGATACAGCATTGAAACAGGCCCTTCGGCTCACCGACCATCGATCAAACATGGTAAATTTGATGTAATCCCACTTTCTCTTCCACTTCCTACACACTAGGGGCAATTTACAGAGGGCAATCAACCTATAAACCCGCACGTCTGTGGGTTGTGGGAGGAAACCCATGTGAGAACGTGCAAACTCCACACAAACAACACCCGAGGTCAGAATTGAGCCCAGTGTCTCTGGTTCTGTGTGGCAACAACTCTACCAGCTGGGTACAGTACATGACTATCGATCCCATTCCCCAACAGCCCATGTCCACGTGACATTTGCTCCCCAATTTTCCTGCCTTCCACTAAGATTTGGAACTAATTACAGTTGGTAGTTAACTCACCAGCACAGGGAAACTGGAACACTCAGAGGAAGCTCACACAATCACTGGGAGAATGTGCAAGACCCACATTGACAGCAAGAGTAGTTAGAACCAAATGTGGCAGGTAGCAGCATTAACTTACGAGCAACTGTGCCGACTAAGCAGCACATAACTAAACATATAGCAATACAGGTCCACCAGTGATTTTCCTGCAATTAATGGTCCCGCACCTCCTTTAAATTACGAGAGGTGACATGATGTTCACTGGGTGGCCACAGGTGGCGCTGCGTGTGGCGAATGCTCTTTCCGTCCCAAATTAGTTATTTGTTTACATCTGCAGCTGTTGGTGGTAATCCCTCGGCTATATGTAATTCCAATCTGATCTTGCTTACATATAACAGTAGCTATGGATTAGAACCATGGTCCAAGTGACAGTCGTGGTGTCAAGCATAAACACATTTAATATTTGTTTTATTTAGGTTTCTGGCAGTCCATGATGATACACTGACATGGGAGAGGAATAATGAGTGGGTCAGAGGTACATTGTTGTATCATTATAACGTGACCTCAGTTTGTCTGGCAAAATGGATAATCTGGAAAGACTTTGGAACAAAGGGTGCCATAATAAAAAGCATAAAATCATACCGGCAGACTGCAAAGTTGCCACAACACCACCAGCCACTGTCGCTCCTCCATTCATAGCAGCAAACGCGGACATCGTACTTGCTGCCGCAGATCCAGCTGTTATTCCAGCGGCAGTGAACCCAAGTGCCCCGACAGCAAGTGGGGCAGCAACCACTGCAGTAACTGCAAAGTAGGACATAAAATGAGGTGATAAGAGAACTAAAAATGTGTGTTATAACACACCAATGCATTTGGGCTGTTGGCTGCCACCAATGAGAATTTAAGAGTCAACCATATTTGGTGGATCTGGAGACCAAGTAAAAAGGGTAGATTTCACATTGGTGAATTATTTCACATTGGTGAATTATTTATTTTGTGGTGATTAATAATGAGAACTAATAACTTTGATCAATTCCTGTTTATTAATTGACTTTGAATGGAGGGACGTGAACTGTAATGTCTAGATCACTAACCAACTATTATAACCACTGTGCCACCATCTTTCAATGCCAATTGATAATGTGACATCCAGTTGAGGTGTAGTTATTGGAGTGCTAGGGAAAACCCAATTTGTCAAAGGGCTTATTCTTTAGATGAGATAAGGCTTCAAATTAACCATTTGCTTCCACAGTGCAACAGAAGATGTCACATATAATGAACAGCAGTGGACAGGGAGTCCAGCTCTGGGCAACTCATGAAATAAATGCCATAGGTAGTTATTTGTTCATTTCCTGTTCATGAGCCATTTCCACCCACAAATTGGTTGCTACATCTGCTTTGGTAACAAGAGTGACTGCTTGTAAACACTTTGAGAAAGTTCAAGAAAATGTCATAAGGTTCTATCAATGTAAGCTGTTTATGTACCTGCACCTCCAGCAATCCAGGCAACTGTCGACCAATCTGTAAATGCAAGGACCAAATACAAACATTAGTCGAGTATTCAATAAGATCAAATGCAAGATTCTCATTTTGACCTGGAGCGGACAAAATGTGTAGGAAAGAAGAAGGTTCTCGACCCGAAATGTCACCCAGTCCTGTCCCGCTGAGTTACTCCAGCATTTTGTGTCTCCCTTCTCATTTGATCTGATGGCTATACAGGTGCACAACCTTTTATCCGAAAGCCTTGGGACCAGACACTTGTCGGATTTCGGAATTTTTCGGATTTCCGAATGGAAGATTTTTAGCGTAGATTAGGTAGGTAGCGCGGGCGGCTTGAAAAGTCTGGAGCGGCTGCCTCCTCCCCGGAGAATCATTGCATAAATGTTAGTCAGTTAGTTTGGAGGGATTTTATGTGGTGGGGGGGGGGGTGAAGGGGGGAAACTTTAATTCTTAGTCCCCTACCTGGTCGGAGAGGCGGGGAGCGGGCAATGTCTTACCGGGTCGCCGTGCAGTAAGTTACGGAGTGCTGTGGCTGCCGACTCCCAACATCGCGGAGCTGGGAGCTGCGGGCGTCCGGCCGCGGTTGGAGCTCCGACCCCGGCAACTCTACCCCTGGCTGCGCGGCGCTCCAAATCCAGCGCGGCCCGCGGCCGGACGCCCGCAGCCCCAGCGCCGCGATGTTGGGAGTCGGCGGCGTCGCAGCGCTGGGATACCAGCGGGGAGCGGGCAATGCCTTACCAGGTCGCCGTGCGGTAAGCTCCGGAGCGCTGTGGCCGCCGACACACAACATGTCGGCGGCCACAGCGGTGCTGGGGCTGCGGGCGTCCGGCCGCGGGCCGCGCTGGATTTGGAGCGCCGCGCAGCCAGGGGTAGAGTTGCTGGGCTTTGGTGTGCAGATGACATCCTGGAAAAATTGGCCGGTTTTCGGAGTTTTTCGGTTTCCGGAACTCCGGATAAAAGGTTGTGCACCTGTACTTGTAACAAGTCGACCATGCTAAATTATGATACCTCTCTGCAGGTTTTTTGCAGGTTATTTCTGCAATTTCCAAAGTACTTTCCCTCATGATACAAGTGTAAATAATGACAGACACAATTAATGTATAAAAGAGGAAGAGAATAAAATGAGAATAAACGAGGAAGGAAAACTAAAACAGATTCTTAAGCAATTCTGTAAGAAAGGGGATCTAAGCTGCTGATAGTGATCTTACAAAATGTTCCAGATGCTGCAAAGTTTCTAATAGATTGGAAACCTATAAATAGAATACACTATCCATGAAGGAAGAAAGAAAAGGGAGGAGGGTTAGTCTGACATCTGGTGTTGGTGACCATTATTAAGGAAATTATAAAAAAAATACACTGAGAAAACAATAATATGATAGGGCATAACAAGCTGGGTGGGGTTATCAGGTTATTTAAAGGCATTCATCAGAATTCCTGTAAAAGGTTGCTCCATAGGCTACTAACTTCAGGTATTGCGGGTAATAAATAAGTCAATGTGCAGGATGGATAGAATACAAGAGTAGGAAAATCTTGCTCATTTTATAGATAATGGGGAATCAAGAGTCATGAGAGTCACAAGGCTGTTTTCTCAAAACTATAACTTTAGGTACAAAACTTAATCAACGTCACTTGCAGAACCACGTATCTTTGAACCACTCTGCTCTTTTGTATTCATCGTTGTTTACTTAGTGAGCTTCATGCAAACAAGGAATTTCATTGCACCCTGGTGTATATATAGAACATTAAAGTGAATCTGAGTCTTAAATCCGTTGTGCTGCCGCAAAGTGGGGAATTGCTTCCACATTCAGTCCGCCAGCGCTTGTATCAATGAACACATGAAAAAGGAAAGAAATGCAAGCAAAGCAAGTGCCTCTGTACAGCACAATATTAACAGTTAAAATTAATACATATGCATTATGTTGGGAGAAAGGAGGGTGAGAAGATGAGGGTTGAGTGGAAAGAAATGGAAGTTACCTATGTTAAACGAAGGTAGGCTTGAACCTATAAAAGAGCAGATTAATAGCAGAATGAGATCATTTTAATATTTATTTTTCATATACAAACACTCACGCCAACTATTTCACCAATCCCCCATTCCCTTGCCAGATGTGTTAACTTCCTTCAACACGTCGTCTTTTGGTGAAAATATTGATTAATAATCTCTAACTTTTATCTACCTCACAAACTTTATTCTCAATGTTCTCCATTTTGATGGGTCTCAGGGATCTTAAGCTTCCATCCGTGCTCATCCTCATTCAATGTGAATGATTCTCTTCCAGTCCTTTGAGTTGTGCCCCTCTTGGTCACTTGTTAATAGGGAGGTTGCATCAGCAGTCGGGTCACGACCCCTGACCCGTACTGTTGCCATGCAACGCCAACTGGAGTACACGCGGTGAACTGCAGGTAAGCACCTACCAATCTTTCCAGTGTAACGGGCCCGTCTTCTTTCCCAGCATCTGGACTCCACATTGACGGATCCTACACTCGCAGACCCCGGGCTGTCTATCCCCACGGCCGGGAGATGGGGGGCGGTGGTCTGGGGGGGGGGGGGGGGGGGGGGGGGGGGGGGGAGTGCCAATGCAGCGTGGTCAGTGACTCTGGGTGGGCGGAGGGACCAGACTGTCTCCAAATCTGCTGCAGCTGACAGGGATGTTGCCGGGTGGTCGGTGGTGGGGGTGTGCACGGGGACCTTTCCGGGTTTTCGTCCCCGTGTGTCTGATGCCAGGAGCTGCGGCCCCGCTCCATCCGGCCCTGTGTGTGGGCGCTGCAGACCCATAGCCCGTGACAGTGCGGCTGCACAGGGGGAGGGTGGGCGGAGGGCGGCAGTGCATGGACAGCGCTGACCTTGGGGGGTGAGTCGGGGCTGACCCAAGGGATGCGCTCCTTCGGCCGTTTACACCTTGGTGCTCGGGTTCAGAGCAAAGATACTGGAGCATTTGATTCAGAGTGCTCAGTCACGCTCCACAATAATTTACAGCGCAAATATTTACAATGTTGGCGTTTTTTAACAGGTAAGAAAGTACATGCTTTGTGTGATAACAGTGTATGCCGGAAGCTGCCATGTCCCCCAGATGGATTGAGCTGCTCCGTGCGTCACGCCCTTTGACCCGATGACCTTACGTGCAACCCCTCTATACCTTTTCCCAATCCTCCTTTGGACTATTTCCCTATTTAGGTGGTATAGTTGCCAACTTCAATTGTTAGGTCGTTTTTTCCCCTCTAACTTTTCCTTTGATGCGATTGTTTAGAGTTCAGAGATGCAGTGTAGAAATAGTCCATTTGGTCCACCAAGTCCACGCCAACTGTCGATCACCCATACACTAGTTCCATGTTCTACACACTAGGGTCAATTTAGAGAAGCCAAGACCAGGACATCTTTGGAGCGCGGACAGAAACCGGAGCACACGGAGATAACCCAGACACAGGGTGAATGTACAAACTCAGCACAGACGGAACCCATAGTCAGGATCATACCCAGGTCTCTGGCGCTGTGAGGCAGCAGCTCTACTGCTGCACCATTGTGCCACCCTAATAGCTGAAGAATTTGCACCCAAAACACAAGCATATCCCACATACAGTGTGTTAATGAATGAAGTTTGTGGAGTTAATACTTTGGGCATCTGGAGTCTAGAAAGTATCGAGTCCCAACTGCCTAAACATTGCTTCCTTCTGTTCCCAACCCTTTCATTTCTAAAAAACAAAGAAGCTGTAAGATTCAGGAAATCTGAAATGAAATGAGAAAATGCTGGAATCTCTTTGAAGGTCATGCAGCATCTGTGAAAAATAAATCACATTAATATTTCAGGTTGGAGATCATCTGATAACCAGGAAGATTAAACCTGTTTCATTCTTCATACATGCTGCCTGACCTTGTGAGTAATACCACCATTTTCTGTTTGTATTACATTTTTAAATCTAAGGTTCAAGATAACTATTCAATGCAACTTTACTGCTCACTTAGTTCTTAATAAAATAATTTTACTATTAAAGAGAGACTGTTCAGTAAGCTGGTGGCAGGATCAATGTTACACAGTATCTAGAACACTACAAATAACGATAAATGCTCAATTATTTTAAATCAATCAGGATCATTATATGCATTCATTTCTCACCTGTATTGAAAGCAGCAGATAAGAGCAACACGGTGTAAACCAGGTGCAGCATTTTTCACAATATCTTCCAAGGATCAATAATGCAGGATTCAATGCAATGTGATTTTCCTGTGTGAAGTAAATGACATTAAAAAAAGTTTTAAGCAAAGATTGTGTGTGAATTCTTCACTCAGCACGAAGGGTCTCCACCTGAAACGTCACCCATTCCCTCTCTCCAGAAATGCTCCCTGTCACTCCAGCTTTTTGTAAACCAGCATCTGCAGTTCCTTCCTACACAATAAGTGTCAACGTCGTCCCTTTTATAAATACACCGATGCATACGCAATGAATATAGAAATGGCATTATGGAAAAGTCATATAATTGGAAACTAAATTCTGCCTTGAATCACTGCATCAACATGTCCTTGCTGCTAAACCCAAATCCAGCACAAAATAGCAAATCACTCACCAAAGGCTAGAATATGCTGCAAACTGCACTTGTAATCTGACTCCAAGCGCAGGTTGTGCACAGACACAGTTTGCCTCCGGAAAATTGCTTCGACTGCGGCTGCGTTATTTAACTAAACCGCATCATTAAGTTCAGTTTCGTTTTCCTCAAACACACAAAAGGCTGCAGATGCTGGAATCTGAAACGAAACCTAGAGGAATTGTTCGAAGAACATTGATTGGCTCTTTTGTTTTGCTTGGTTTCCAGCGAGAGTTGTTTGGGATCTATTTACATCTCTAGTCACACTGAAAACGATTCCACCCCCAGCCTGACTCAGTTGAATTCATTTGAACTGGGATCTGTACCCCACGGTGTCTTTTTTAAATTTCAATAATAAATTTTATTAATGTAAAAAAAAACATAAATCCTGCAAAAATTGTCTTAGTGTCTGTACATTCCATAGTGTCCTATTGAGTTGTGTTGACACCCGAACAGAACCCTGGTTCGATCCTGACTACGGTGCCGTCTGTACGGACTTTGTACGTTCTCCCCGTGACCTGTGTGGGTTTTCACCGGGGTCTCCAGTCTCCTCCCACACTCCAAAAAGACTTACAGGTTTGCAGGATAATTGCCTTGGTCAATTGTAAATTGTCCCTGGTGTAGGATAATGTAAGCGTGCGGGGATCGCTGGTCGGCGTGGTCTGTCAGCCAAATGGCCTGTTTCCGCGCTGTATCTCTGAACTAAACTAAACCAAACTAAGAACACCATTGCCACTCATGTGGTCCCCCTGGGGTAATCTCCCTTCTCTTGTTTGAAGGATGCCCCCACTGAACTCTACCCCTCAATATCCAGCAGTAAAACAACCCCAAACTGTGGTCTTTCCCAACAGTATTGCATTGGCTGCACCAAGCTTCAGTTCCCTCCCACTGCATGTATTCCTGCAGTCTGGAATGGGCCAGTTAGCAATGTTCCTGCACCCTGCGTTAGATGTATACTGTAGGGGCAGATTAAAGATCAGATCAATTGTGAGTTGAAGGAGCAATCGGGCTAAACCTGCTGGCTGATCCCCAGTACAGTTCTGAAGAAGTGTCTCGACCCAAAACATCACCATTCCTTCTTTCCATAGATGCTGCCTCACCCGCTGAAGTTCTCCAGCAATTTATGTCCACGTTTGCTTTTTCCAGCATCTGCAGTTCTTTCTTAAACACCTGGCTCAGTTCAGTGAAAGTACAGTGAAAAAGGTTTTGTTGTGTGCTAATCAGTCAGTGGAAAGATAACATATGATTACAATTGAGCCATATAACAGCACATAATCCTCCCAACATTTCGCCACCTCCAGCGGGATCCTACCATTATCCAAATCTTCCCATCTCCACCCATTACCGCTTTCTGCAGAGACTGTTCCCTCCGCAACTCCCTGGTTAGCTTGTCCCTTCCAACCCAAACCACCCCATTCCCAGGTACTTTCCCCTGCAACCGCAGGAGATGCAACACCTGTCCCTGTACCTCCCCCTTCGACTCCATCCAAGGACACTGACAGTCTTTCCAGGTGAGGCAGAGGTTCACTTGCACCGCCTCCAACTTCATCTATTGTATCCGCTGCTCCAGGTGTGGACCTATATATCGGTGAGGCCAAGCGCAGGCTCGGCGATCGTTTTGCTGAACACCTCCGCTCAGTCCGTCTAATCCTACCTGATCTCCCAGGTCCTAAACATTTTAACTTCCCCCTACCAGTCCCACACTGATCTTTCTGTCCTGGGCCTCCTCCATTGTCAGAGTGAGGCCCAGTGTAAATTGGAGGACAGCACATCATATTTTGCTTGGGCAGCTTACACCCCAGCTGTATGAATATTGACTTTGTTAACTTCAAGTAACCCTTGTTTTCCCTCTCTCTCCATCCCTCCTCCCACCCAGTTCTAACACCAGTCTGACTGTCCCCCTGATTACATTTTATCAGTTTGCGTTGTTCTCACCTTCTCCTAGCTAACAATGATCTATTCTACATTGTCCTTGATCTTCATTTCTTTTGGTCTCTTATACTTTATCTCGGTAACACCTTCTCCCCTGCAGTCAGTCTGAAGAAGGGTCTCGACCCAAAACGTCACGCATTCCTTCTATCCACAGATGCAGCCTGTTCCGCTGAGTTACTCCAGCATTTTGTGTCTATCTTTGGTGTAAACCAGCATCTGCAGTTTCTTTCTAAACACCTTTGATCACAAGTTTGTGAATCAGTGGTCCAGCCTCAAGAGGAGAAGATGTTTGATTCTGTGGGATTTCTTCTTCCGGAGATGGGGACACAGGTTTAAGGTGAGGGAGGAAAGATTTAAGAGGAATCTGAGGGGCATCTTTTTCACCTTTTGCATCTTTTGGTGGGTGTACGGAACAAGCTGCCAGAGGAGGTAGTTGAGGCAGGTACTATCACAACATTTAAGAAAAATTTAGACAGTACATGGATAGGACAGGTTTAGAGGGATATGGGCCAAACACAGGGAGGTGGGTGAGTGTGGGTATGTTGGGCTGAAGGGCCTGTTTCCAAGCTGTAAGACTCCATGACTAAGTCATTTGGGAGAATACCAAGAACACCATAACTCACACACAATCTCCGGCATTAGTTTGCTGTTGTGAGGGCACTCCTCATCAGATACCTCATGCACAGCCAGTCTCAGTTCTATTGCATGCTGTGGTTTGTCCACCCTAATAATTGTCCACCTCTTTGTGGACAGTGTGTTTGGCAAGAAGCTCTGGAAAGGGATATAGAGGACTTGGTTATGATCAATTCCAGGTTCCTGAACTCAGTTGGGCTGGGTCTTGTGTATTAGTCTCTCAAACGTTACACCGGCAATATTGGGGCTGGATATTCTAGATAAAGGTGCTTCAATGATTAATCTGCTCTTGGCTTCCCAAAATCTGGACATTTAGGATGCAGTCATGGATAAAGGAAAATGGTGTTTATTTAAATATGTATACCTCAGAATAATTCTCACATCTTTAATTCAAGCCACAACAGTTCAAATTCGGTGTACTGTGTAAACAAACTACACATGAGAAGCAATGCCAAATGCTTCTAAGGTTGTTCATTGAAATGTGGCTTATAATATCAAAACAATTGTAAATTAAACCAGTAGCAAGATAATTAATTCAGATCAGTAAAACTGAATGCTTTACATGTGGACTTTTAATAATCAAATACATTTTGGATCATATTCAGGGTTTAGGAAGAATGGTAATTTATTGAGGTTATTTTCTCCAGAGTCCAAGCAATGCACCGGTTACAGCACCTCCAGCCCCGACTGCTGCATTAGCAACGGATGACAGTCCTGCTGCTCCTATAAAGGAAAGGGAAAAATAAATAAGAATAAACTGCAAACAATCTGAGACACCCTGAAATTATTAACAATCAACACCTTATTTCTGAGCAGCATAGGTACAATGCCACCTGGCGCTCACTCAAGAAGGCAGCATCTATCATTAAGGATCCCCACCATCCAAACCATGCCTGGGCAGGAGGTACAGAAGCCTGAAGTCACACATCACCAGGTTCAGGAACAGCTTCTTTCCTACATCTCTGCCCACTGGATTTGTTCGATTATCCTCTACATACCTTTGCCTGCCTCCATAGCTGCTGCATTAATTTCCCCCTCCCCCTCCCGTGTAGCACATTTAAATCTCCATTCTAGGATATTGGGGGCCTACAGTTTAGGTGCAGGATTCCCATAAAGTTAGTTTGCAATTAACTCAACTTTGCTGAGGCTCTATAAGGCACAGGTCAGGCTGTATTGAGAGAAGTTTTGGGCCTCACATCCGAGGTAGGATGTGTTGGTCTTGGAGAGGGTCCAGTGGAGGTTTAGGAGAATGATCCAAGGAATGATTGGGTTAACAGATGAGTGTTTGATGGTATTGGGCCTGTACTCGCTCGCTGGAGTTTAGAAGGATGTGGGGGAAGGATTGAAACTTACTGAATAGTGAAAGGTCTGGTTAGAGTGGATGTGGAGAGGATGTTTCTACCAGTGGCAGAGTCTAGGACCATAGCCCAAAGATATTTTAAAGTGGAATTTGACAGATCCTTGATTAGTACAGGTGTCATGGATAAGGGGAGGTGAAGGCAGGTGAATGAGGTTGAGAGGGAAAGACAAATCAGCCATGATTAAATGGCAGAGTAGATTTGATGGGCCAAATGGCCTAGTTCTGCTCCTATAACTTATTAACTTCTTTCTTTTTCATTTACAGAAAGGCCAAAACAGATTATATTTGCACCCTGTTGAAATTAAAAAGTAGCACAATTATATTATTTAGACAAGATTTAGGTTTAGTTTATTGTCGCGTATAAGAGGTATAATGAAAAGCTTTTGTTGAAAACATTTTTGTAACTGTTGAGCATTTAATGTAAAAAGTTATTCTACATCAATTTTCAGCACAAAAGATTTAAGCAAGGAAGATTAAAAAATGCTCATTTCTTTTCACTGGACTTTACCAGCTGATTGAAGAGTAGCCACCATGCTTCCAGCTGCAACACCTCCTCCATTGGCAACAGCTGCGGCACCCATCATCTTTGCAGCGACAGAACCGGCTGTTACCCCAGAGCCGGTGAAGCCTGTTGCCGCTAAACCGGCAGGGACTGCAGCAATGAAAGCGACTAGAGGAAGAAACATGCCATTTGATCAGAGTACATTAAAACAGGAGCTGAACACCAACCAAGAACACACAGGCATTTAGGCGGTACAGTCTATGCAATTTAATGATGGGCCAGGTAACACTCCACACAACATGCACTATTCACTGTGTAGGAAGGAACTGCTGGTTTACACCGAAGATTGACACAAAATGCTGGAGTAACTCAGCGGGACAGGCAGCATCTCTGGAGAGTAGGAATGGGTGACGTTTCGGGTCGAGACCCTTCTTCACTACTCACGTCTATTATGGGCGATTTGTCTCAACACTACGTTTTAATGATCACTTCGGTACCAAATCAAAGGGGCTGTGCTATGGGCACGTTGTGGCTGGCATAAAGCTGAAGGGGCACATACACAGCACATTTAATCTCTCATCTTAGTATCTTACAGGACCTCCTCCCTCGACTCAGCAAAGCCTTTAATGAAACCTGTTCAAATAAGTAGCAAGAAACTGTGCAGTACAGACACTGAGGAGAAAGGGTAATTTCTCTCTAAACAGCAGTCAGAAAAAGAAAATACTGAATTAGGGTATCAGTGTCATAAAATTCTATGCTCTGACTGTTCAGCTCACCCAAACCAATGTATCCACTTGCACTAATCTCATTTAGTCTCAGGTAGACAAAAATGGTGGATAAACTCAGCGGGTGAGGCAGCATCTATGGAGCGAAAGAACAGGTGACGTTTCAGGTCGAGACCCTTCTTCAGACTCATGTGGGGGTGTGGGTAGAAGAAAGGAAGATGCGGAGACAGTAGGCTGTGGGAGAGCTGGGAAGGGGAGGGGAAGGAGGGAGAAAGCAAGGACTACCTGAAATTGGAGATGTCAATTTTCATACCGCTGGGGTGTAAACTTCCCAAGTTAAATATGAGGTGCTGCTCCTCCAAATTGTGGTGGGAATCTGGCCATGGAGGAGGCCCAGGACAGAATAGTCAGATTTGGAATGGGATGGGGAGTTGAAGTGCTGAGCCTCCGGGAGATCAGGTTGGTTTAATCTTATTTAGTATCATTTTATTTTCCCACCCATATTGTGTGGAAGTTAAAAGATTTAAACTTTACAAAATGGATTCAGCTAAAACTAAGATAAGCTCTTCACCTTCTCCTATTAAATTGCAAAGCCAGCAAAAAGCAGTAACCCTTGTTCTCAGTACACTAACAAGGATAAGAAAATAATATAACATAAGCGAGATAACAAGTACAGCTTCGTGAATGTCTCCTCTATAATATAAACATTTAGAGGAGGTTCAGGCTCTTAGCACTAACCCTTGCTCTATAAGATTACTAGACTAAGTGGGACCTGTTGGGTCAGTGGGAGGGGGGCGGGGGCTTTCTGGAGCACTAGTATGGGTGTTGTGGGCTGAAGGGACTGGTTTCCAGAGTACTAGTATGGACATTGTGGACTAAATGGATTCTTGGGCTGGCAGTATAGTATATTTTATATTAAATGTATCTTAGATAATCTTGTATTGAAAAGAAGTTATATCTTAAAAAGTCTGATTAGGCAATGGGCCCCTCAGGCCATTTGGTCACAGGTCATTTGCTCTTTCTCAATGTCGCATTCGTGTGAAGTGTTGTAATGACATGGCCCAGTATTTATGACTGTTTATACGTCCAAGACCACAAGGCTGGAATAATAATGGATTCTGTATTAAGTTTGCTACGTAATTACACATATGTTGAGATAAGAGGTGATACATTTGAGCATGTTGTATCTTTTATTTTGGTATATATTAGCAATGTTAAGCGATATATTAGCGGGGATTGATGGTCAGTGCGGCCTTGGTGGGTCAAAGGGCCTTTTTCCGCGATGTAAAGGGCCTGTCCCACTTGGGCGTAATTTGCGTGAAGCGTAAATGATGTTGCATCGTGCATCGTGATGCGTAAATGATGTTGCATCGTGCATCGTGACGCGTAAATGATGTTGCATCGTGCGTCGTGACGCGTAAATGATGTTGCATCGTGCATCGTGACGCGTAAATGATGTTGCATCGTGCATCGTGACGCGTAAATGATGTTGCATCGTGCGTCGTGACGCGTAAATGATGTTGCATCGTGCATCGTGAAGCGTAAATGATGTTGCATCGTGCGTCGTGACGCGTAAATGATGTCGCAAATAACGCCCGTGGGACAGGCCCTTAACTCTAAACTAAACGAACTACCCCTTCATGTAATCCCATCCCCACTTTCCCCGTCCCCTCCACAGTCCCAAATCAGACCCAAGAACAAGTTCCTTCCTGGGCTCCCACTCAGTCAGAGGCCTCTGGTCATTCAGTAATCTAGATCTGCCAAATATTCCTGCTGATCCTGAACTGCAGGAAGAAGAGAGCATCGTCCGACAGAGGGCAAGACGTTTTTGTTCTGAGCAACCATGGTCACTAAACGGTGAAAATATAGAAGCAGTTCAGTAATGGTAAAGGATTCCACCCATTCCCCAGAACCTCAGAAATAAGAGGATCTATGTGCAGTTGTGGCTGGAACTACTCTACGAGTGTCAGCTGGTCCAGGCCAATGAATAGGCCAACCCTAACCGCTCCCACAATGTTTACTTATTGATTCCACTCACCAGCACCAGCGCCCACTAGAAGAACTTCCTTAAGAACCATGTCACTGTGAAGAGAAAAATAACCAATTTAAAATAAATCTTGCCTTGAAGTTGCGTTTACATACTTTGGAGAACGGTTTAAAGGTAAAGTATTTTTTCCCCACGAGATACACCATGTAAAAGGGCTTTAGGCCCATGCCGACCATCTATGCCCATTCACAGAAGTTCTACGTTATCCCGCTTACGTTGCCCCACTGTTGTCATTTATCATGCAAGGTAATTGTATACTATAACATGTGCTCTTCAACAAACAATAATGTGGTCACAAACACATCATTTCTTATAATGTCAAAGATAGACACAAAATGCTGGAGTAACTGTGGGACGGGCAGCATCTCTGGAGAGAAGGAATCGGTGACATTTTGGGTCAAGACCCTTCTTCAGATAATGTTATTGAATAAGGAGTATGTATATTCATCTGGACAACAAGATCTACTCCCTCTCCTGGCACTCTTTGATTCATAGCAAAGAGAATAATTTATATGGACTTGAGGGAAGTTTGGTTGAATTTCTTATTTGAGGGATGTCAGATTCAGCATTGAATCACCAGTACCCCACTGAGTTCTCAGAATGGATTCAAAGCTCAAGTGTGACTTGAATGTACAAGCCCGATTCACAGGTCCCTATCATGGCTCACACATCAGGAAACTAAACCTCTCTTTGTTCCTGCGGATACTCCAAAATTAATCGTGTAAACCACATAGTCATTTTGTAACCAAGTGCAAAGGAACGCCAGGTGAGTAGAAGCATAGAAGGCCATGTCGTTTAGTTGGAACTAGGAAAGAGAAGAGTACGTTCTCATTATCTAGAAAGGTGGGAAATATTAAAATAATTTGATATGATTATCAAACACAGAAATGCTCGAAAAACTCAATAGTTCAGTTAGTGTTTCAGAAGAGGGACTAACTTATGTCTCCCCCTCTTCCCTCACCACTCACTTTCTCTCTTCCCAGCCCCTCTCTCTAACTCAGTCTTTCTCTCTCTCTCTCTCTGATGATGATGCGTTATTATCATAATCATAATCAACCTTTATTGTCATCTTGCAAAGCAACAGTTGTACAGTGCAAAATGAGAAGACGTTTCCCAGAGCATCGCACATGAAACTTAAAACATTTCACACATAATAACAGTAAAAACAATCCAGTCCCTGATGAAACAGTATAAATAGTTAAAAGCAGATAAAACAGCAACATTAAAATACAGTAAAAACAATCATTAAAATGTCCAGGGCAGCTGATTTGAGTGGCCAGTGCCAGAGTTATTAAAATGTCAGTGCAAAGCCGCAGAATCAGGTGACTGAGTACAGAGTGACTGTTTAGCAGCCTCACAGCCTGTGGCAGGAAGCTGTTTAGCAGTCTGGTAGTCCGGGCTTTGATGCTACGGTATCTCTTGCCTGATGGCAGGAGATCCAGGTGTGTGTGGAGGGGATGCAGTTTGTCCTTAGCTATTCTCAGAGCTTTTTTCAGACAGCGGCTCTGGAACAGTTCTTGTACCGAGGGTAGGGAGACGCCAATGATCCTCTCTGCTAGCCTCACTACCCTCTGCAGAGCCTTCCTGTCTGAGCAGTTGCAGTTGGAGTACCACGTGTTTATGCAGTACGTGAGTACAGACTCCACCGTGCCCCTGTAAAAAGTCCTGAGGATGTTGGTGGGGAGTGAGGCCTGTTTGAGTTTCCTCAGGAAGTGCAGTCGCTGATGGGCCCGTTTGACAATCTCAGTGTTGTTCCTGGACCAGGTGAGACTGTCTGTAATTTGCACTTCAAGGAACTTTATGCTCTCCACTCCCTCCACTGTGGTGCCACTGATGTTGAGGGGTGTGTGTTTTGGCTGCGCCCTCCTGAAGTCGACAATCATCTCCTTTGTTTTGTCGATATTTAATGCTAAATTGTTGTTGCCGCACCAGTCCACTAGTTGTTTTACTTCCTCCCTGTACATTGATTCGTCATCTCCGCTGATGAGTCCCACCACTGTTGTGTCATCCGCAAATTTTATGCTTATTGTCCCTGAATCTGGCAGCACAGTCATGTGTGAGCAGGTACAGGTACAGTCAAATGCTTTGCTGTACATACAACCCTGTAGAATCATATGGCAGACCTCACATAGTACAGGCAGCATCTCTGGAGAGAAGGAATGGCTGATGTTTCGGGGCGAGGCCCTACTTCAGACGCATAATTAAAGCTGCCTTGCTTATCGATGTTCTGCATGGCAGTGTGAAGGTAAATTGGGCACTTTGAACAACTTTGTAAATATTTAACTAATCAGACTGAACAATTATGTAAATGTTAATCCGATTGCAAAGAAAGGTTAAATTGGTATAAGTACTTTTCATTCAAGAATAAAAAGAAAATTATAGAGGGAAAGCGAAATTAGATTGAGGGACAGAAAAAACTTATAAAACAATGTAATTTAAAATTATGTGTTTGAAGAACTTCTAATAGACAGGATTTTGACTCCCTGCAGTAAAGATTGAACCTTAGTGTCAGAGTGGATGTTTATTAGTGATGATACCCCTGGTACGCGCTACTTTGCAGGGCTGCTGGAAACGTGGGGGAGACCAAGATTCCAAATGTGACGGCTTGGACTTAATACTGTGCCTGCCCCTCCTATCATTTCTTCTCAACAATAACCCATCTACAGTAACCAAACTATTATGTTGCCGAGATTGTTTTTCCATCTTCTTTTCCAAAAATAAGTTATTTTCTTCATGAATTTCATTTTTAGTTAAGTTTATTTACTCTCACTTGGTGGAGATACAGCTTGTTATAAGGTCATAAGTAGTAATCAAGAATCTATCTATGTCTACCTTAAAAATATCTATTGACTTGGCGTCCACAGCCTTCTGCGCGAAAGAATTCAACTGATTCTCCACCCTCTGACTAAAGAAATTCCTCCTCATTTTCTTTGCTGAAGGAATTTTGAGGCTATGACCTCTTGTCCTGGACTCTGCCACTAGTGGAAACATTCTCTCCTCATCCACTCTATCCAACCCTTTCACTATTCGGTAAGTTTCAATGAGGCTCCCCCACTCAACCTTCCAAACTCCTGCGAGTAAAGGCCCAGTGCCGTCAAACGCTCATCATATGTTGACCCACTCACTCCTGGGATCATTCCCTTGTGTGCTCCCCCAGTTAAATCACTTTACAGGCGAGTAGTGTAAACTCTTCTGGGCTGGTGCTATCTTACAGCTAGCTACCAAGTCTCTAAAATGTACGATCTTGGCCCAAGGCGATATGTAATTTTATTTTGTGTTGGACGATTTGAACCATTTCTCCGGCTGCCGGCAAAACCTACTGGGTATCAGCTGAAAGTGTTTTTTATGGTGGCCGAGCCCGTCCGCAATTTCGTCCTCCACCACCAACATAGAGTTTCAGCGGAATCTCTCAGACTTTGCGCTGGTAAATGATGATGCACCAACTTTCGGCATTCACCAGTGGGGTTGCACGTAAGGTCACTAGGTCATAGGGCTCGATGCACGGAGCCGCTAAATCCAACTGGAAGACACCCATCACTTCCGGTATATGTTACTAATGCTAGAAACGCGTACTATCCTACCTGTTAAAAACCGCCAAAATGTTGAATTCCTCAGACCAATATCCTGACCTTAACGGATTCACTGATTACTTTGTAGGCTCTGCCTCAAACTTCTCCCCTCCCCAACCCCAATCTGACTAAGCATCATCCCCTCACCTCACCTGGTTACACCTGTTGCCTACCAGCCCGTCTCATCCCTCCCTCATTGGCCTGATGCAGAGTCTCGATCCAAATCGTCATCCATCCTCTGCTTGACCTGCTGAGTTACTCCAACAGGAACCTCCCTTTTCCACCAGGTTACTACATCTGCAGTCTTATATGTTGAGAATAAATGACCACACAGCTTCTGTTTCGGGCTGGAGAGAAACCATTAAAATTGATCCCAGCCCAGCATCCTTGGAGCATTTAAAAATGTTGTGCTATCAACCAATTTACTTTGCATTCGCAAGAGTATAGGGAGGTTGCACGAAAGGTCACTGGGTCATAGGGCTCGACGCACGGAGCCGCTAAATCCAACTGGAAGACATCCGTCACTTCCGGTATATGTTATTAATGCTAGAAACGCGTACTTTCCTACCTGTTAAAAACCGCCAAAATGTTGATTTTTTTGCGCTGAAATAAACTGTGGGAGTCGGGGTAAGTGTGAGAGACATCTACCCAACTTTAGAATTCCAAACGTGAAGCGAAATGAAGGTATAGAGAAGCGAGAACTGAAGGGACTACAGCAGCTAAAGTGCTTGATAAACATTGAAAATATTGGGAATTATCGCGTTTGCTCACTGCATTTCATCAAGTAAGGCATTATTTGTGTTTTTTCTTGATTTCTTTGGTATCTAAAAATTCTCAGAAGTGATAAATCTGGCTGTAAATTTTTCTTCAGGTGCGTTTTCATTTTGTATGTAAAAACCCACGAGAACCATGGGCGATTAAATAAAATCACAGCCAGATTTATCACTAATGAAACTTTTTAGATGCCAAAGGAATCAAGAAAAAAACACAAATAATTCCTGACTGTTGATGAAATGCAGTGAGCAAACGGCCAATGTTCGCCAAGCACTCTGGCTGTTCTTGTCCCTTCAGCTCTTGTTTCTATCCACCGTCATTTCTCCTCACTTTTGGAATTCTGAAGTAGGCTAAATGTCTCACACGCTTATCCCGATTTCCATAATTATTTACAGCGCAAAAATAGACAATTTCAGCGGGTTTTAACCAAAGATCTGTTCTAAGATCTTTGATGGTAAGTGCCTATCTGCAGTACATCGCGTGTAATCCATTTGGAGTAGCGTAGCAACAGTATAGGTCATGGGTCGTGACCCGACTGCCGTGAAACCAAAGATCTTTGGGTGAAACCTCCCTATAATTTTGCGAAACTGGCAGCGGACTCGGGAATTCCACATCAGCCCTGCTTTTCCCCGGAGTGCCTTGTCTACAAACTCCTTCCTTCCTTCCTTCTACACAAACTACACAATGTACACAATCTACACACAGCGCTGTCAAAAAAGGGCAGAGAGAATCATCAGAGACACACTACATCCAGCTCACTCCCTGCTCAAACACAAAAACTGCACATACAACCTCAGGCACAGACGAGCAGACAGCTTCGCCACAAACAGAACACGCTTTTTTAAGAGCTTCTTCCCTGCAACAGTGAGACTCTTGGCCAAAACAAAATGAACGGATGTCCTGATATAGGGTTTGTGCAAGTTACAATGCTCTCACTTTCCCCTTTATATAGGGTTTTAGGCATTTTCTTTTTTTATTTCTAGAGTAGTATATGTTTTTATAGATTATGTGTCTTCTGTGTGTCTTTTTAATTTTTAATTTGACTTGACTTGACTCTCTGAATAACCGCACAATAGTTCCTATGTGTGTAAGCACAAATGGCAAATAAAGTTTTTGACCTTTTGACCTTTTCCTTCCTTCCTTCATCCCTGCAAACTTGCTCAGATATTCAAGTTGAATTTCCCTGGTCAATGTCTGACCGTAACGGTTGACAACCCCCACCCTGCTCCCAACCCCTTTACTGCCCCGAGTGAATATAAACACAAAATGCTGGAGTAACTCAGCGGGACGGGCAGCATCTCTGACGTTTCGGGTCTAGACCCTTCTTCAGACCCATCCATTCCTTCTCTCCAGAGACGCTGCGTGTCCCGCTGAGTTACTCCAGCTTTTGGCGTCTATCCTCGGTTTAAACCAGCATCTGCAGTTCCTTCATACACAAGTAAAAATGAATGATCGATTAAAAAAAAAACCCAGGGTATTTATCAGTAAGCTGTTAGTAAAACCTCCACCTTAATTGCATCAATCTTATTTTTAAAATGTCTACATCACCTGCCGTGGTTGCTCCGTTTGTTTCTGTTGTCTTTTGCTAACAGATTCTCTCATTCACTGAATAGCGTAATATACGTAGCAAGCCAATGGTACACTTCCCGGCCCGAAGGTTAGTAGTCATTATTCGAGGCAATTATTCAAGGCAATGACATCAGCGTTGCATTCAGTTATAGGGAGGTTTCACCAAAGATCTTAGAGCAGATCTTTGGTTCCACGGCAGTCGGGTCACGACCAAAGATCTTAGAGCGGACTCTAAGACCTTTGGTCACGACCCATGACCCGTACTGTTGCTACACTACTCCAAATAGATTACACGCGATGAACTGCAGGTAGGCACTTACCATTGTTTCCAGCGTAGCGGGCCCGTTAAAACCCGCTGAAATTGTCAATTTTTGCGCTGTAAAGAATTATGGAAATCGGGATAAGCGTGTGAGACATTTAGCCTACTTCAGAATTCCAAAAGTGAGGAGAAATGACGGTAGATAGAAACAAGAGCTGAAGGGACAACAACAGCCAGAGTGCTTGGCGAACATTGGCCGTTTGCTCACTGTATTTCATCAACAGTAAGGCATTATTTGTGTTTTTTCTTGATTCCTTTGTATCTAAAAATTCTCAGAAGTGATAAATCTGGCTGTGAATTTTTTAAATCGCTCATGGTTCTCGTGGGTTTTTACGTACAAAATGAAAACGCATCTGAAGAAAAATTTACAGCCAGATTTATCACTTCTGAGAATTTTTAGATACCAAAGGAATCAAGAAAAAACACAAATAATGCCTTACTTTATGAAATGCAGTGAGCAAACGCGATAATTCCCAATATTTTCAATGTTTACCAAGCACTTTAGCTGCTGTAGTCCCTTCAGTTCTCGCTTCTCTATACCTTCATTTCGCTTCACGTTTGGAATTCTAAAGTTGGGTACATGTCTCTCACACTTACCCCGACTCCCACAATTTATTTCAGCGCAAAAATTCAACATTTTGGCGGTTTTTAACAGGTAGGAAAGTACGCGTTTCTAGCATTAATAACATATACCGGAAGTGACGGATGTCTTCCAGTTGGATTTAGCGGCTCCGTGCGTCGAGCCCTATGACCTTTCGTGCAACCTCCCTATACTCTTGCGAATGCAAAGTAAATTGGTTGATAGCACAACATTTTTAAATGCCCCAAGGATGCTGGGCTGGGATCAATTTTAATGGTTTCTCTCCAGCCCGAAACAGAAGCTGTATGGTCATTTATTCTCAACATATAAGACTGCAGATGTAGTAACCTGGTGGAAAAGGGAGGTTCCTGTTGGAGGAACTCAGTAACTCAAGCAGAGGATGGATGACGATTTGGATCGAGACTCTGCATCAGGCCAATGAGGGAAGGATGAGACGGGCTGGTAGGCAACAGGTGTAACCAGGTGAGGTGAGGGGATGATGCTTAGTCAGATTGGGGTTGGGGAGGGGAGAAGTTTGAGGCAGAGCCTACAAAGTAATCAGTGAATCAGTTAAGGTCAGGATATTGGTCTGAGGAGAAGCTATTTACTTGTACTCTGAGATCCTTCACCTCTACAACACTCCACATTGCCTTACTATTCATTGCCCTGGTACGACTTCCAAAAATGCAACACCTCACATTTATCTGAATTGATCTCCATTCGTCATTCCTCGGCCAACCTGCCCAGCTGACCAATATCCCGCAACAAGTTTATAACCATCTTCACTCCATATGTTACCACCTATTTTTGTGTCATCCACAAATTTACTAATCTGAAGAAAAATTTACAGCCAGATTTATCACTTCTGAGAATTTTTAGATACCAAAGGAATCAAGAAAAAACACAAATAATGCCTTACTTGATGAAATGCAGTGAGCAAACGCGATAATTCCCAATATTTTCAATGTTTACCAAGCACTTTAGCTGCTGTTGTCCCTTCAGTTCTCGCTTCTCTATACCTTCATTTCGCTTCACGTTTGGAATTCTAAAGTTGGGTAGATGTCTCTCACACTTACCCCGACTCCCACAATTTATTTCAGCGCAAAAATTCAACATTTTGGCGGTTTTTAACAAGTAGGAAAGTACACGTTTCTAGCATTAATAACATATACCGGAAGTGACGGATTCACTTCCAGTTGGATTTAGCGGCTCCGTGCGTCGAGCCCTATGACCTTTCGTGCAACCTCCCTATACTCTTGCGAATGCAAAGTAAATTGGTTGATAGCACAACATTTTAAAATGCTCCAAGGATGCTGGGCTGGGATCAATTTTAATGGTTTCTCTCCAATCTTACTAATCATATCTTGTACATTCTCATCCATGGCATTACATATCCATATCGTCCATATCCATACCTCTATTGTCCTCTCTTCTATTGTCTGTTTCTACACTTCACGGTGCCTCATAGCCAGGTATCTAGCATCATAAAGGACCAGTCTCATCCCAGTCATTCCTTCATCTCCCCTCTGCCATGAGGCAAGAGGTACAGAAGTTTGAGGTACAGCCATCTGAGAGCAATCTTTCCTAATTTTCACCTGAGATAGGTGATCCATTGTTTGGAAACTATGCCCCTCAGTTCTAGAACATCTCCTGTGAGAAGAAACATCAGAACCTCTCAAAATATTATGTTCCCCATCCCAGTAAGCAGCCGGGGTGCAAGATTGCAACCTTCACGTGGTCCGCCCTGTTTCGACTAATGCGCACAATCAAATAAGATCAAATAGAACAAGTTGTCCTACAACTTTAGGCTGTGCATGCTACACACAAGAGGAAGAAGTAAGCAGTCTGAACAGTTACAGATGAGTCAATGTAAGTTTTATTAATTTCAGAATTTAAGAACGGTAATTTGTTCAATTTTATTTAGGCCATTCTTCTCTTTAGATTGCGATCGCTGCAGCAACTAATGCACCTCCAACCCCAACTGGTGCATTAGCAGTGGTAGACAGTCCTGCAGCTCCTAAAGAAAAGCAGGAAACAACAAATAAGAATGAACTGTAAACAATTTGAGACACCCTGAAATTATTAACCCAACGACACCTCATTGCTGAGCAGCATAGGTACAATGCCACCTGGCACTAACACATGAAGGCAGCATCTATCATTAAGGATCCCCACCATCCAAGCCATGCCTTTTCTAACTGCTATCACTGGGCAGGAGGTATGGAACCACAAAGTCACACATCACCAGGTCCAGGAACAGTTTCTTTCCTGCATCTATCAGGTTCTTAAATCAGCCCGAATCCAAACTCAACAATGGAAATCTATTGAGGTTTGCACTACCATTGCAATTTATGCACATTTTCTTTTTTTCTCCCACGTAATATAGGACAATACAGGAACTGGCCTTTCAGCCCAAATGTTTGTGCCGAACATGATGCCAAGACCAAGTCTTATCTGTCTGCATATGATCCATTTCCCTCTATTCCCTGCATATCCATGTGCCTATGCAAAAGTCTCTTAAATGCCGAAGGGCCCATTCCTTGTGCTGTACATTCTATATTCTATGAATCTCTGTACAGCTATTGTCTTCTCCATAATGAGTAGTGTGACGCTTCCCTTCTCATTTGCATTCATTTTGTCCCATCTGAAATTTCTACGCACCCGCACATTAAGTTGCCAGTCCCGCTCTTCCTTCAACCATATTTCTGTGGTTGCTATAACATCATAATTCCAAGTGCTGATCCATGCTCTATGCCCAAATGATTTACCTGTGGGGTCTGCTTCATTAACACAAACACAGTCGACTCTGCTAGCCTTTCCATGATTCCTAACCTGTCTCTGCTCTGCCCACTGGATTTGTTTGATAATCCTCTACGTTCCCCAGAATGCCTCCACAACTGCTGCACTAATCTTCCCTTCCACCTGCCAATTTTGTTTAAAAACCTTCTGAGGAGCACACATAAATCTCTTACTAGGATAACGGTTGCCTTCCATTTAGGTGCAATCCATCATTCGTGCTTAGGTCCCTCCGCCTCCAGAAGCAATCCCAATTATTCGCCTGCCCAAGCTCTTTAGCTAGGCACACATCATGTCCACCTATTTAAACCCTCACAAGTGCAAGCAATCTTAAGATCACAAACAGAAAGATCCGGCTTTTAAATTTCAGTCTGCAGGACCTTATTCCTCTTTCTACCCAACCTCTAACTGTTGTTTCTCTCTTCCCTCATAATGTTCTCTACTGATCTGAGACTTCATATACCATGGAACCACAGTGGCACCAGACCACTCTGGAGTCTCATTCTCACCCAGAGAAGTGCCCGTCTGCTTTCTTCACTGATAACTCTTTCCCACTTCTGCAGACCAAGACTTTTCATTACCCTATTATGTACCGAAGCTCACACAGCCTACTGGCCTTAGCTGATGTTATTCAGAGGAATTGTTCTTCAAATGATCTTAATTTTATATTTCTATTTACAAAAAAGCCAAAACAGATTTTATTTTTACGTTGGTGTAATTAAAATATACAGAATTAAATTCATTGCTATAAAGATACATTCTTGGTGTATTTAATATGAAAATTTTATTCCGCGCCATGTTCAGCACAAAGAATTTAAGCATGGAAGATTGAGAGATGCCCATTTCTCTTCACTGGAACTTACCAGCCGATTGAAGAATAGTCACCGTGCTTCCAGCTGCAACACCTCCTCCACTGGCAGCAGCAGCGGCACCCATCATCTTTGCAGCGACACAACCGGCCAGTATCCCACCAGTGGTGAAGCCCGCTGCCCCCAAAACAAAGGGGGCTGCAGCAATGATGGGTAAGATAGCACTCCACCCAACATGCACATTTACTGTAAGACACAAAATGCTGGAGTAACTCAGCGGGACAGGCAGCATCTCTGGAGAGAAGGAATGGGTGACCTTTCGGGTCGAGACCCTTCTTCAGACTTTGATTTATGCCAGCATCTGCAATTCTTTCCTGCGAATGCACTACTCACTTGAATATTATGGGAGATGTGCCACCAAACTACATTTTTGTGGTCACCTCAGTACCAAATCAAAGGGGCTATGCTATGGGCACAAGTTGTAGCTGGTATAAAACTGAAGGGGAACATACACAGCACATCTAATCTCATCTTAGTATCTTACAGGACTTCCTCCCTCGGCTCAGCACAGCCTCTAATGAAACCTGATCAAAAAAGTAGCAAGAAACTGTGCAGTGCAGAGACACTGAGGAGAAAGGGTTACATCTAAGATAGACACAAAATGTTGGAGTAACACAATGATCCGCTGAGTCACTCCAGCATTTTGTACCTGTCTTTGGTGTAAACCAACATCAGCAGCACCTTCCTACACAAGGGCTACATCTCTCTGAACAACAATCAGAAAAATAAAATATTGAATTGCGGTATTAATGTAATAAAATTCTGTGCTCTGATTCTTCGGCCCAACCAGACTAATATGCATCCACTTACTATAATCTCATTTAATTCTCCCCCTACATAAGTATCTTACTGTATCTACTCCCTTCGGGTACCGCTCACCTACAGGTAAGAGGCAATTGACGCTGGACAATTAATCCCCCAACCTGCATGCGTTGGTGATGTGGAAGAAACCTCCGTACCTGGAGGAAACCTATGCACGAAAAATTGACAAACTCCACGAAGGCAGGTCAGGACTGAACCCAATCACTGCAGCTGTGAGGCAGCAGCTTTAGTAGTCACAACACAGTCCTGCCCACACTATTAAAATACAGTAAATAATTTCTAATACTTATGGCATCTGACCTTAGAATAGTCTTTGTTAAATGCTTTTGGCCTTCAAGTTAGAAGAATCCTGACTAATGCAGGGCAGAGAGAGGGGCACAGAGAGGGAAGGGGGGAGAGAGAGGGAGTGTGAGGGGGGCAGAGACAGAGCGGGGAGAGGAGGGGGGGGGGGGAGGGGGGTGCGTCGTCAGAGGTGAGGGCAGTTTCTCGAACACAATAATCACTCGCTCCCGGCAGCACGAGCAAGAAGACCGCGTGAAAACGAGAAGCTGGTGCAACTTGGGTGGGGAAGGGATGGAGAGAGAGGGAATGCCGGGGTCACTTAAAGTTATATAAATCAAAAGTTTACTTATTGATTCTACTCACCACCACCAGTGCCCGCCAGAATAAGCGTTCCTAAACCCATCATCTTTGCAGCGACAGAACCGGCCAGTATAAGCATTTCTAAATCCATTTTTCTGTGAAGAGAAAAATAAACCATTTAAAAATAAACCTTGCTTTGAACTTGTATTTAAATACTTCAGCAAATAGTTTAAAGGTAACGTTTTTTTCTGAGATACACCATGCAAAAGACCCTTCGGCCCACTTTTTCCATACCAACCAGCGATCACTCGTTCCCATCAGTTCTCTGTTATCCAGGCAGGAACTGGCAGTGGCTTCAGGATTTCCACATTTCCACTCTGTGTGCCAACTTCTCCAGGCCAGTGAAAAAAATGACTCACTCAATGTATTTCAAAGAGAAATGTATTTCAATGTATTTCAAAGTTCTCAATGCTGTCAAAGAGAACTGTCCTCTGCCATTACAACTGCTGTAAAACCCTTTGCACAAGAAGTTTAAAACGTCAAAGATTTTATAAAGGAAAAAAAAATTAAGGCATCTTTACATTTCATTTACTTTAACCAACTTTATGTGTTCCCATCTTTATATACCATTTTCTTTACTTCCCTTTTCCTTCCTTCATCTCAGCAAACCTGCCCAGATATCCAAGTTGCATTTTACTTGTCAATGTCTGACTACAAAAGATGACAAACCCCCCTGGTCCCAAAAAACACAGATATTTATCAGGAAGTTGTTAACAAAACCTCCACCTTGTAATTTAATTGCATAAATCTTAATTTAAATATTTTCTACATCACCTTTCCAGATGGTTCCGTGAGTATCTGTTGTCTTTTGCCAACAAGTTCTCTCAACATTCGCTGAAGAACCAATATATATAGCAAGCCAAGTGTACTCTTCTGGGTCCTAAAGTTAGTCATTATTTGAGGCAATTACCCAAGATTTAAAGTATTTCCTTGTATAGAGCAAGAATGTGTACCAACCAGTAAATTATATTTGCAAATATCATACAGCATTCAGGAGCTTAAATCTTCTATATTACTAAATATCTGATCTTGACCACTTCCTGTTGTTCTGTATATTGATTTAAGAAAAAATGCTGCCACTTACGGCTGTAAATTTTGGCCATCTTACTCAGAGTCCCCCTCCGCTGCGCAGGACAAGATAATTTTTCCCATTGATGAAAAATAAAAGAGTTATTAGTGTTTTCAAAATATTGAGATTCTCTCTCCTGAAGTTCACGCCGCTTCTGGAGGGACTATAAAACCCGGAGGTGTGCAAGTGCCTCAGTTCTCTGCAAGATGGGGGAAGCGAGAGGTCGCAATTCTCAGTCTGAGCTGTGAATAACATTGAACACATGTCTACTAAACTGTGAGTGGTTTTACTGACCAGTCAGTGCCCTTAATGTGGTTTGAAAATATAGTTTGGAAATGCTAAAGCAGTGTTGCCTTTGGTTTGGAAATGCTCAAGCTGTGTTGTCTTTGGTTTGGAAATGCTAAGGCTGTGTTGCCTTTGGTTTGGAAATGCTAAGGCTGTGTTGCCTTTGGTTTGGAAATGCTAAAGCGTTGTTGCCTAATTAAAGTTGCCTTGCCTGACTAAATTTGCCTTGCCTGATTAAATTTGCCTTGCCTGATTAAATTTGCCTTGCCTGATTAAATTTGCCTTGCCTGATTAAATTTGCCTTGCTTGATTAAAGTTGCCTTGCCTGATTAAAGTTGCCTTGCCTTCTATATAATCTTGATCACTTCCTGTTTGTGCTTTATATTGATTTTAGAAAAATGTTACCACGTACAGCTTTGATTTTTGGCCATCTTACTCAGAGTCCCCCTCCGCTCATCAGGTGCCAAAGATTTTTCCCATCGATGAAAAATAAAAGAGTTATTAGTGTTTAAATAATGTTGAGATTCTCTCTCCTGTCATTCACACCATGAAGGCCATGCCCCTTCTGGTGGGAGGGGGAGGGACTATAAAACCTGGAAGTATGGGCGTGGCTCAGTCTCTGCAATATGGAGGAGGGAGAGGTCATGACTCGCTGTCTTAAGTGGCCATGCACTCTGCTTGAAATGGTATGAAACTGCACTTGAATTTGGTGGCCTTGCACCCTGCTTGAAGTGGTATGAAACTGCACTTGAATTTGGTGGCCTTGCACCCTGCTTGAAATGGTATGAAACTGCACTTGAATTTGGTGGCCTTGCACCCTGCTTGAAATGGAATTTCAAGGAATAGCTGTGAATCAACTGCCAGCCCAACAGCCGTGAGTGAGCTGCCAACACAACAGGCTTGAGCTACAGCCGCCAGCCCAATAATCCATTTGGCCCACAATGACCAAACTAGCCCTCTGGAAACCAGTCCCTACAGCCCACAACACCCATACTAGCGCTCCAGATAGCAGCCCCCCCCCCCCCCCTCCACTGGCCACCAATATTGGAATTGGTGGAGATCTGGAATATTGCGTTGGGGGACCAGACCTCCTGTGTGATGCTCCCACAGTCTAGTATCTTCTTAAAGCTCTGTTTATTTAGTAAATACCTTAAATTGCCGGTAATTTACTTTTATTTTATTCAGTTTCATTTCCTCAGAACTGATGTTACATCAGCATTTCATTCAATAATATTCTTGCAAATACAAAATGAATTTTAAATGCTCCAAAGGTGCTGAGCTGGGATCAATTTTAATTGTTTCTCTCCAGCCTGAAACAGAAGCTGTGTGTTCATTTATTATTATCAACAGAAAAGACTGCAGATGTAGTAACCTGGTGTAAAAGACAGATTCCTGTTGGAAGAACTCAGCAGGTCAAGCAGCATCTGTGGAGACAGAGGACAGATGATGGATGATGTTTTGGGTGAGACTCCACATCAGGACAAAGAGGGAGGGTGAGAGGACCTGGTAGGCGATTGACGTAACCAAGTGAGGTGGGGGGGATAATCTTCTACATTACCGGTTTTGGCTTTCTGTGCTGTGGTTTCCGAGAGTACGCCGCCACCTACGGCCGTCATTTTTGGCCACCTCACTCAGAGCCCCCCTCCGCCACATGTGTGTCGAGGATTTCTCCCGTCGATGAAAATTGACAGAGATATTAATGTTTTTACAAAATTCCCCATTCTCTCTGCTGCCCCTGTTGGAGGGAGGGGGAGGGACTATAAAACCAGGAAGTGGTGTGCCTCAATCAGTCTCTGCAAGTGGTGTGCCTCAATCAGTCTCTGCAAGTGGTGTGCCTCAATCAGTCTCTGCAAGTGGTGTGCCTCAATCAGTCTCTGCAAGTGGTGTGCCTCAATCAGAGCTTTGAATTACACTGACAAACGTCTACAGCACTGTGAGTACCCTTAATTTGGTTTGAAAATGAAAATATGGTTAGAGGTAAAAAAAAAGCACTGCCTGCAAATGGTTGTTTGGGCTTGGGTTGAAGTAAAAAGGCACTCTCTCTCTCCCTCCCCCCCTCCCCTCCCTCTCCTCTCCCCCCTCACTCTCCTCTCCCCCCTCTCCCTCCCTCTCCTCCTCTCCCTCCCTCTCCCCCTCTCCCCCTCCCCCTCTCCTACCCTCCCCCCCTCTCCTCTCCCCCTCTCCTCTCCCCCTCTCCTCTCCCCCTCTGCTCTCCCCCCCCCTCTCCCCCCACTCTCCCCCCACTCTCCCCCCCCCTCTCTCCGACACTGAAAGATAATCAGTGACCAGATAATGGCAGGATGATGGGCAGATGGAGTTAGTTGGTGGAAGGAAACTGAGTGGGAGGGCAAGCAGGAGGGTTTTCTTAGAAATAGGCTAGTGCAATAGGTAGGAGGGTGATAGGAAGATGGGGAGAGAGGCGACAGAAGATAGAGGAAGAGGCTGGAAAGTGAAATTATATAACTGAAGAATGATGGGCCGTTGTAACTAGGTGGGGGTGGGGGGGGGGCTAGGATGAGGTGCTGTCTGCAATGCAAATTTTTATACGTAATGCGTGAGAGTTAGCAACCCTGATACCATGAAGCACTGGTGACAATTGCAATATCTCCACAATTTCAGTTGTTGCACCAACAGGCAGAGGGGAGGGCCTAGCAGCACCTTATCCATCGAGCGAGCGCTGATAGACTTTTGAAACAGAATAGTCCCCACAAGCCAGTTTCTTACCAACAGAATCCATTCTGGGTGTTGGGGAAATTGCTATTGGAAATTCCAAGAGTTGAGGGTATATAGAATTGTTTAAAAAAACCTATAAATCCTAGTTTCTGTATTAACAGACAGCACAGAAAAACTGAAGGAATTAAAAGCAAGTTTAAGGTTAATTGTGTGTTGTTATGCTTTGTCAATTATTCAGATTATTTCAAACCCTGCTTCAAAAATAAATAGAATACCACATTGCAGTTTGTTGTGAATCTGGCCTAAATTACACTCCAGCAGTTACCTAGGATACCAAGTTGGCTGCACTGCACTATAAACAGCTGGCCTGACGTCATTCTAAGATAATCAGATCAGTTTCATTTTCTGAGAACTAGTTTCGATTTTGATGAAATGCAAATTTCATTGTACCAGAAGTGATAAACTCAACATTAAACTATTTCAGCTTCTACAGCGAAGAACAGAAAATATTAAAGGAATATTGCTGGGAATTTTGACAATTATAAGGAAGACTAGACTAGACCCATTCGGTCCCTGTCACACGGGAGGCCTGGTTCCCCACGCAACCCGTTCCCCCAACGCAATATTCCACCACTCACGCATAGCCCCCAACTGCGCAGGCGCGGCTCATTTCCCCTCATCCCGCAGCACTCCCTTCCCTTCCTCTTCACCCTCCTTCTTCTTTCCCCTTTCCTCCTCCCCTCCCCAGTCCCTTCCTCACCTCTCCCTCCCTCTCCTTGCCCCTACCCTCATTCACTCCCTCCCTCCATAACTCCTCTATCCTCCCTACCCCCTCCTATCCCTCTATCCCCTACCTCCCCCTATCCCCCTCACTATCCCTCTATTCCCCCACTCTCCCTCCTTACCTCCCCCACTTTCCTCCCTCTCCTTCTCTAACCCCTCCTCTCCCTCAATCTCCCCACTCCATCCTCATCTCCCCAGCATCTCGAGGGTGCAGCTCCTTTCCTCTTAACCCTTTCCTAACGTACGGTTAAGGTTAACTCTAGGGAAAGACAAAGATGGAAGGTTGCAGACATTGATTAATGATGGTTTATTTCAACTCCACAAGTAAACATTGTGTCATGAGGATATAAAACTCCTATAGTTTACTCTAGCTTGTTGAAGTAGTTTGAGTCTTCTCAGATTGCTTCCCAATGTACATCTGTAAGGCCTTGGGAAAGTCCCAGCCTCAACTACCTCCTCTGGCAGCTTGTTCCATACACTCACCATCCTTTGTGTGAAAAAGATAACCCTCAGATTCTTATTAAATCTATTCCCCTTCACCTTGAACCAATGTCCTCTGGTCCTCGATTCCCCTACTCTGGGCAAGAGATTCTGTGCATCCATCCGATTCTACCTCTTCACATCTCTCAGAGGCTTTCTCTAAAGGTACAGAGTCTAAAGGGCCTGTCCAACTTGCCGATTTTTTCGGTGACTGCCAGCATCATTGACTAACGTATCAGATCACTGAAAAATTTGCGGCGTGACGCGGAGTGACGACGTATGACGCGTGGTGTTTTTTCAAGTGTCGCAACATTGTTTTTGTCACCGCTGGATTTTGAAATGTTCAAAATCTTTTGGCAACACTGATATGATGCTGGCAGTCGCCGAAAAAAATTGCCAAGTGGGACAGGTCCTTAAGGATTCCTCATCACACAGATCCCAAATGAAAGCAAGTAATTCTGGATCCAATGAGACTGCATAAGAAGGAAACAAAGATAGATATAATATTATCCATTCAGCAATGATTGTAATTGAAAATGGCTTCTACCAGAATTTATGTCACTGGTGAGACACTTTTTCTATGAACTGTTCTACTTAACGGCCTGTCCCAGTTAGGCGATTTTACTGGTGACTGTCGTAGTCGTAGCAGGTCACCAAAAAAACAGCGACTGGACCCCCCCTACGACGATGTCTACGACAAGCTATAACAACCTAATCGAAGTCAAGCTACGGCAAGCTGCCGACAACCGGCGACCCAATCCTCGCGACATAGGACGTCCACCTATGACCACACCTATGACACCTACGATAACCTACGTCCACCTGCGACAAGCTACGACCCTGTCAGCGACAACTGAGGACAACTGAAGACATGTGATGTCATTTTGGCCTTTAAAACAATGGAATCATTCAGTTTTCCTATAAAACGGGTTGTAGGGTGCGGAGTCAAAACATTCTGCATCATGACTACATCGGAGGGCATTGCTCTTATTACAAGAAGAAGCCCTGCTGCTTGCAGCAGCCATCTTGCTTAAAGATCTGCAAAACAGAAGAACAAGAAAAATGGTGAAGAAGAAACCCAAGAAGAGGTCTGTGTGGTTGAAGGCCTTGACCCTGATGAGACACAGGTTGAGCCAGTATAACCTGATGACTGAGCTCCAGCAAAACGTTGAGGCTGCCTTCAGAAACTTCACTAGGTTCCCCCCCCCGAGCTGTTTCAGGAGCTGAAGACACGGATGGGCCCTCCTGCAGAAAAAGGAGACCTCCATGAGGAAGCCACTGGAACCGGGCCTAGATATCACCCTCCACTCCGACAAGAGCCTCTCCTACAAATTTCTTGTGGCCCACTACACCATCAGTAAGGTTGTCTGAGAGACCCGTGAGGCCATCATCAATGCTTATGAAGATGAAGTGATGGATTGCCCTAGTATGAGTGGAAGAGAGTGGCGCAGAGCTATGATACTAGATGTCTCCTCTCCATTCGTACTATGTGTGATTTGATACATTTGTCCAAGATCCACTGCTGCCTCAGGGTAAAGTTCATGCCATGAGACCCTGACTTGTTCCCACTCTGAGACATCTTGTCATATCTGGTTCTCTGGCTCTTGAACGACTGCCAGAGTTGTATGACTGTAAAAAAAAAAAATGAAGACCAGAGTGAAACAAATTTTTATTTAAATTATATTAACAGAAATACAGACAAACTACCCAGTAAGTAGGTACTTGACCTGATAGATATAGAAGGGGATATTAATTAGCAGCCTTAAAGAATTAACAATCAGTTTTCAAACTGTGTAACCCAAAATGTTGAAGGGATGGTATTGCAGTTGGACTCAATGAGCTTGCGTTTGGATCCCATTGCATTCCATCCCATCCTATTGGGTGACACAGTGGCTCAGCGGTAGAGTTGCTGCCTTGCAGTGCCAGAGACCCGGCTTTGATCCTGACTACAGGTGTTGTGTGTGTGGAGATTATACATTCTCCCTGTGACTGCATGGGTTTTCTCCGGGTACTCTCGTTTCCTCCCACACTCCAAAGACGTACAGGTTCGTAGGTTAATTGGCTTGGGTAAAATTGTAATTTGTCCCTAGTGAGCAGGATAATGTTAGTGTACTGGCCGATTGCTGGTCGGCGCGGACTCGGTGGGCCAAAGGCCCTGTTCCTGCCCTGTATCTCTAAAGCACTGAGTGTGACTGGGGTCTGATATAGAAAAGCAAAAATCTGCAGATGCTGGAAATCTGAAGTAAAAACAGAAAATGCAGGAAATGCTCAGCAGGTCAGACAGCATTTGTGGAAGTAGAAATAGTTAACATTTCAGATTGAAGAACTGGCCTGTACTGATCCGATGGAGATTATTTAATGACATTGGTGCCTGCAGTGTTTTCTGAGGTGATTAACGTTGCACTAAATATGGATAGCTCCCTTTATGTTTAATAGTCAAGCTGATAACATTTTAAAATCATGAACCAGATGTCATGGTTTACCATTTTGCTCTGTATTATAACCCAAGCAAATGCTTCTTCTTATCGAGTCATCATCACAAGATTAGAAATTGTTCAGCCAGAGCTGAACACACTCCTCGGCATCTGCATACAATGGCGTCTTGCGCTCCTTGTGCTTAGTGCTGGAAAGATTGGTGGAAACAGGGCCGCGACGTGAACGCTCTTTCCTGGACCCCAAGCAAATGCTAATGGAACACCTGTCATGTGAGATGGCGCCCAACGCAGGCAAGACTTTGTGTGCATGTGACAGAAGTGGATCTGCAATCAGACATTACAATCGCTCCACTCTTTTAAAGCTATACTCCGACGGCAAGATTTCTTACTTTCACTATGCTCTTCTTAATCTCCTCTCAGATCCATTCTCCAACTCTTGGGACAACTGGAGAACAGTCCTATCTACCTCATTGGAGACCCTCAGACTATCTTTGATCGAATTTTACAGGACTTTATCATGCCTCCTTCATGCCTATTATGCCTCCTGGCATATAGGGCAACAACGAAGGTCCTCCACTCCTGTCTGTTCTGGGCTAGCTTCTGGACACTACCCCAGGTCAGGTCCATTATTTTCATCCTAGCAACTGTCGATAACCCTGGAAGTCCATCACGCCCAGTAGTGTTGATTCCTTCAGTTGCTGTTTCCGTAATATATTTGTTTTACGAGACAGGGTTGTTAGAAAGGAGTTGCAATTGTTTGATATTATTTGATATTGTTTAATATTATTCATATGGAGGAGAAAATATAATAGCTCTAAAACCTACCTTAACTTTGCAATGTCACTAAAGATAATCCCCCTTTCCCTCTGCCCTCCACCTCTCTCTCCCTCCCCATCTCTCTCTCTCCCCTCCCATCCCTTCCCCTCTCACATTCCCTCTTTCACCTTCCTCCATCCCACGCAGCGTTGGAGGGCCCGCGGCCGGGAGGAGAGATGCGAGAGTCCGCGGGGGGGGCGCGAGCGAGAGGCGAGGGCCCGCGGGGGGGGGGCAAGAGTCCGCGGGGGCGCGTGTCCGCTGCGGGGGAGGGGGGGGGAGGGGGAAGGAAGGCGTGGGCCCGGTGGTAGCATGGGCCCGACGGCCGGAGAGGCGAAGGCCAGGCCGGAGCGGCGTCTGTTGTCGAGGTTACGGCCGCTGACAGTCGCTCCCACTCCCGCCAGGCGACGGGACAACGGTGGCATGGGCGGAAGGTGGAGTGGGCCCAGCGTGGGGGCGCCGGGGGAGGCAAGGGCCCGACGGGTTTAGATTCAGTCGTTCCCGATCCCGCCCGGCAACGGGAGAACGGTCTCCCCCCCTGGACTCCCGCAACGCAAGTACTTACCCAAAGTAGACACGAGGCTTTGAGGATGTCTCTGATTGTGTGGAACAAAGGCTCCTCTAGTATCATTGGTGTGGAGTGAAAATTGATCTAATCTGATCCCGCCCGGACCCACAACGCACGCTAACCTGACCCAACCCCCCCCCCCTTCCCCTTCGGACAGCCATGAATTCTGACCTATTTCAAACTCAAAACTCCGCTTCACCACCTCTGCTACTGCAGTTGGTTCACATCACTCAGCCATGGGAGCAAGGAATATTTGGCACACACACACAAAACTCCAGATAGAGATATGGTGAACTAGCATTGCTGCAGCACTTCATGGATGGAAGTCCCAGGACTCCCAAACCCATGACAAACAAGTTGATACTGATGCATAGGCAGGTCATAGAAACATAGAAAATAGGTGCAGGAGTAGGCCCTGATCCATACCCCCTGATCCCTTTAGCCACAAGGGCCACATCTAACTCCCTCTTAAATATAGCCAATGAACTGGCCTCAACTACCTTCTGTGGCAGAGAATTCCGCAGGTTCACCACTCTCTGTGTAAAAAATGATTTTCTCATCTCGGTCCGAAAAGACTTCCATCTTATCCTTAAACTGTGACCCCTTGTTCTGGACTTCCCCAACATCGGGAATAATCTTCCTGCATCTAGCCTGTCCAACCCCTTAAGAATTTTGTAAGTTTCTATAAGATCCCCCCTCAATCTTCTAAATTCTAGCGAGTACAAGCCGAGTCTATCCAGTCTTTCTTCATATGAAAGTCCTGCCATCCCAGGTCATAAGGGGTGGGGTTGAATTAGATCCATTCAGCCCATCAAGTCTACTCTGCCATTCAATCATAGCTGATCAATGTTGTCTGATATTGTATTTCTAGGATTTTCTTTTTTTTAATTATAGGTTCAAGGATAGCTCAATCTGAATAAGGAATTTAGAGGTCACTAGACTAAGTGGGACCCGTTGGGTCCCATGTTGACATGGGAGGGCTGGTCCACCAACGCAATATTCCACCTCTCCACCAATTCCAATATTGGTCGCCAGTGGGGGTGAGGGGGGGGGGGGGCTTTCTGGAGCGCTAGTATGGATGTTGTGGGCCGAAGGGACTGGTTTCCAGAGAGCTAATATGGACATTGTGGGCCAAATGGATTCTTGGGGTGGCAGCTCAGTCACTCAAGCCTGATGTGCTGGCAACTCACGCACGGTTGGTGGGCTGGCGGTTGACTCACGGCTATTCCGTGAAATTCCACTTCAAGCAGGGTGCAAGGCCACCAAATTCAAATGTAGTTTATTACCACTTCTTGCAGGGTACAAAGCCACCAAATTCAAGTGCAGTTACATACCACTTCAAGCAGGGTGCAAGGCCACCAAATTCAGGTGTAGTTTCATATCACTTCAAGCAGGGTGCAAGTCCACCGAATTCAAGTGCAGTTTCCTACCACTTCATGCAGGGGCCAAGTCCACCAAACTCAAGTGCAGTTTCATACCACTTCAAGCAGGGTGCAAGGCCACCAAATTCAAATGCAGTTTCATGCCACTTCAAGCAGGGTGCAAAGCCACCAAATTCAAGTGCAGTTTCATACCATTTCAAGCAGGGTGCAAGGCCACCAAATTCAAGTGTAGTTTCATACCATTTCAAGCAGGGTGCAAGGCCACCAAATTCAAGTGCAGTTTCATGCCATTTCAAGCAGGGTGCAAGGCCACCAAATTCAAGTGCAGTTTCGTGCCACTTCAAGCAGGGTGCAAGGCCACCAAATTCAAGTGCAGTTTCATGCCACTTCAAGCAGGGTGCAAGGCCACCAAATTCAAGTGCAGATTCATGCCTCTTCGAGCAATGTGCAAGGCCACCAAATTCAAGTGCAGTTTCATGCCACCAAGCAGGGTGTAAGGCCACCAAATTCAAGTGCAGTCTCACGTCAAGCAGGATGAAACCACCATAAAACTACACAAAACACCAAATAAACACCACATAAAAACCACATAAACACCACACTGACAGTTCAGTAGACATTTAGTGTGTTCAGTTGATTCACAGCTCAGACAGTCGTGACCTCTTCCTCCCCCATCTTACAGAGACTGAGTCACACCCACACTTCCGGGTTTTATAATCCCTCCCCACTCCCACCGGAAGGGGCGTGGCCTTCATGGCGTGATTGACAGGAGAGAGATTCCCAACATTTTTTTTTTTTTTTTTTTTAATTATTTTTATTAGAAGTACGGTAAATTACAATAACACACAACACATATATCTTAATACATTTTTTGTACCGCTTCATTTTTTAAGAAAAAGATAGAAGTAAGGAAAGTAAAGAAGGTGCGCAAGAGTCGTGAAGTGCAAGAGAGTGTTGGGAAAAGAAAGCCCCTTAGAAAAGAAGTTAGAGAAGGAAGTAAAGTAAGAAAGTAGACCCTAGAAAATAAAGTAAAAGAAAGTAAGGACAATCGCTCTATTATAACATTAAACTCCGCAGAAAGACTACCAACCAAGTCTGTTTTTGTTGTTTTACCTCCCATTGCCAGGTCCTGATACCATTTATTTATTTATTTATTTTTAAAATTACTATTGCACCTCATGCTTGTAATAGGTCCATAAACATAGACCACGTCTTTTGGAATTGGTTTGCTTTACCTGCTAAGAGGAATCTCATCTCTTCCAGATGTAATGTTTCAAACATATTTGATGTCCACATTTTTATTGTTGGTGTGGGCGCATTTTTCCAGAATTTAAGTATGAGCTTTTTTCCCATTATTAGCCCGTAATTGAGTAAATTCTTCTGATACACGTTTAATACAACATTTTTTAAACACCAATAACACTTTTATTTTTCATTCATGGGAAGAATCCTCTGCACCTGATGAGCGGAGGGGGACTGAGTAAGATGGCCAAAAATCACAGCATAAGTGGTAGCGTTTTATCTAAAATCAATATGCAATGCAAACAGGAAGTTGCAGTTACCACCACCAACAACCATTTGCAGTGCAGCATTTCAAAGCAGTTACCACCACCAACAACCGTTTGCAGTGCAACATTTCAAAGCAGTTACCACCACCAACATCCATTTGCAGTGCAGCATTTCAAAGCAGTTACCACCTCCAACAACCATTTGCAGTGCAGCATTTCAAAGATGTTACCACCACCAACAACAACCATTTGCAGTGCAGCATTTCAAAGATGTTACCACCACCAACAACAACCATTTGCAGTGCAACATTTCAAAGCAGTTACCACCTCCAACAACCATTTGCAGTGCAGCATTTCAAAGATGTTACCACCACCAACAACAACCATTTGCAGTGCAGCATTTCAAAGCAGTCACCACCACCAACAACAACCATTTGCAGTGCAGCATTTCAAAGGAAAGCAACCACATTAAGGGCACTCTCAGTTGAGTAGACAAGTGTTCAGTGTTATTCACAGCTCAGAGAGACGTGACCCTCTCGCTTCCTCCATCTCGCAGAGACTGAGTGAGGCACAACGTTTCCGGGTTTTATAGTCCCTCCTCCCACCAGCAGGGGCAGCAGAGAGAATGTCAACATTTCTTAAACATTAAAAACTCTTATTTTTCATCAAAGGGAAAAATCCTCTTGTCCTGTGCAGCGGAGGGGAACTCAGAGTAAGATGGCCAAAAATCACAGCCGTAACTTGCAGCGTTTTTTCAAAAATCATTAAACAGAAAAACAGGAAGTGGTCAAGATCTTCTTTTAGTAATATAGATTATCCTAAAATTTCCTGATAACATGGAACTTGAAAGCTGCTTTTCTGTCCACAAATGCTCACTGATGTGCTAAGTATTTCAAATTGAGTTGCAAAATTAACTCCTGGTGTTCCTACAATTATGATTCAGTCCAAAATGTCCATTCGAACTACCAATGCATCATGAAGCTGTTAACATTTGGAAAGAGAATTGCTTATAAGGTCATAAGAAATAGGAGTAGAATTAGGCCATTCAGCCCATCAAGTCTAACTTGCGATTCAATCATGGCTGGTCTATCTTTCCCTCCTAACCCCATTCTTCTGCCTTCTCCCCATAACCTCTGACACCAATACTAATCAAGAATCTATCTATAACTGCCTTAAAAATATCCACTGACTTGGCCTCCACAGCCTTCCGTGGCAAATAATTTCACAGATTCACTACCCTCTGACTAAAGAAATTTCTCCTCATTTCCTTCCTAAAGGAACGTCCTTTAATTCTGAGGCTAGCACCGAGACTCTCCCATGAGTGGAAACATCCTCTCCACATCCACAGAAGGAACTGCAGATGCTGGTCTACACCAAAGGTAGGCACAAAAAGCTAGTCAGGCAGCATCTCTGGTGAAAAGGAATAAGTTATGTTTTGGGTCGAGACCCATCTTCAGACTGAGAGTCAGGGGAGGGGGAAATGAGAGGTATAGCAGTTACATAGAACACACGAATGAAATATATTCGCATGGGTAAATGCACATAGCCTTTTATCCAGAGGAATCGAGAACCAGAGGACACAGATTTAAGGTGAGGTGGGAAAGATGTAATTGGAACCTGGGGGGCAACCTTTGTTATACAAAGGCTGGGAGATATATGGAACAAGCTGTTGGAGGAGGAGGTACTTGAGGCAGGTACGTAATGTAACGGTTAAACGGACTATGTGAGCTAAAATGGAGTTGTCAGCTAAATTAGCAGCACTACATTTTGAACCCTGCTTAGGAAAACAAGTAGATGTTTTTGAAAAATGCTTGGGCTAATTTAAAGGGTCCAGTAGATCATGAGGACAACTGCGAGGTCACTGAGATAAGCTTTGCTTTTCCATAGACATCAGAGACTGGCTCGGTGTCTGATCGGACACGCCATTATGGTACCAAGGAGGATTGCTAGTTTGACACGTAATCACATGTTATTCTCAGAGATAAAGTTATTATATAAATACATGTTTCTACCTTGAGAGCATGAGCTTCATTTTCAGGAAGAAAAAAAGAGCTTCATCCAAGGAGGGGGGGGGGGGGGGGGGAGAGAGAGAGAGAGAGAGAGAGTGAGAGAGAGAGAGAGAGAGAGGGGGGGGGGGGGTGGAGAGAGAGAGGGAGAGAGAGAGAGATATATTATTTTGTATTGCCTATTTATTGATAGTTGATAGTTTTTCTGTGTTTTACGTGTATTTTACTTTAATAAATAATTACTTTTGCTCTTCACCATGTGCTAATGTTAATATTGACCAAATTAAGGACACTATAAAATGGGGGGGGTGTCCCTGCATTTGTAAGATTTACTTAACCTTTGTCAGAGGAAAATTGCAGGCTGTGAATGGCGACAGCCAGTCTGAGACCTAGATTGCTATGCAGGATGGGGAAAGATCCAGATGTCCTCCCAATTGATAAAATGTATGAGGACCCTGCAAATAAACTTCATGGTGTTATAAATGCATTGCTTTGATTGGATTACTGCAAAGGGATTGTAAGTAATGTTGCAAGACAGTTATCCTGCTGTTTGATGATTGGCTGAAGTGTGAAGCCTTGTTTGAATTGTTTACATTACCCGGGAGAATGTTGCGTAATTTAATTAATTGACTTTCTTCCAGAAGCTTCTTTAGAAACATTGTTTGGGACTTTGTAATTGGGTTGGGGGGGACTGTCAATAATAACTGTTATAATAAATGTAATCAAAATGTGTGATTGGCTTGTATGGGGAGCCACCCCTATTTAGTTCGGCCCCTCAGGGTCCATTGACCGATAAAAAGTAGCCCTCACTTGGATCATAGTCGATCTTCTGGAAGGGCGCTTGGGACTGCGTAACCTTTTGGCAGTGTCTGCTTGCACGAGGCTGAAGGGCTTGGCCAGGCAGAGACAAGGATTGAACCCGCAGTGGTTCAGGTATCGTATAGGGGAATTTCTTGTTCGTTCAAAAATAATGTTTAGTTAGTCCAGTGCTTGACTCAGTGTTTTTACTGAACTAGACTAAGGGGGGTAGGCTTTAGGAGCATATTTACACTTCCACCATTCTTTGATCCAAATCCTTGAATCCTGCATATATTTCATTGCAGTACTATCATAACGTTTAAGAAACATTTGGACAGGTGGATGGACTGGATAGGTTTAGAGGGATATGGGCTAAGCACAGGCAGGTGGGACTAGTGTAGATGGGGACATGTTGGTTGGCTTGGGCAGGTTACGTCGAAGGGCCTGTTTTCACGTTGTAAGTCTCTATGACTGGCTGAGTTCTTCCAGCATTTCTGTTTTTAGAAACATAGAAACATAGAAAATAGGTGCAGGAGTAGGCCATTCGACCCTTCGAGCCTGCACCGCCATTCAATATGATCATGGCTGATCATTTTCTTTTAGGTACCATCTGCAATGCTATTTGTTTTCCAAAGATGGAGCAAGTTCTTGCTCAGGGTTGATTTCAGGAGAATCAGACATCCTGCAATGCACACCTTCTTCCAGGTGATGGCAGTGTCTGAATAACATGCTCAGCAACTGAACAAAATGCTTGGGTAACTCAGCAAGTCAGGCAGCATCTCTGGAGAACTTGGATTGGTGAAATTTTGAGTCAGGACCCTTCTTCAGACTGATTGTGGTGGGAGTGGGGGAAAGAAAGCTGGGAAAGAAGTTGGGGCAGAACAAATCCTGGCAAGTACACAAAAAAGCTGGAGAAACTCAGCGGGTGCAGCAGCATCTATGGAGCAAAGGAAATAGGCAACGTTTTGGGCCGAAACGGCTCCATAGATGCTGCTGCACCCGCTGAGTTTCGCCAGCTTTTTTGTGTACCTTCGATTTTCCAGCATCTGCAGTTCCTTCTTGAACAAATCCTGGCAAGTGATAGGTAGATAAAGGTTTTTTATTAGGCAGGTTTTTTTGTTAGGCAGATGGTTGGAAAAAGGCCAGAGATGTGAATTGCGAGATAGGACAGAAGAGGTATGAATTGTGAAGCTAGAAGGAGGAAGGGTTTGGGGGAAGGGGCAAGGGGAGAAATGAATGTGATTCCAAGTGGAATACAGGGAAGAGAGGGGAAAAATAGTGGGGTGTAAAAGGAGTAGGGAGTTATTTGTAGGTTAGTTACTTAAAATCCTAGAATTCAATGTTGTAAGTTACCTGAGCAGAATATGAGCTGCTGTCCCTCCATTTTGCAAGTGGCCTCACTCTGGCAATAGAGGAGGTCCAGGTCAGAAAAGTCAGTCTGGGAATGGGTAAAGGAGTTAAAATGGTTAGCAACCGGGAAATCCAGTAGGCCTTGACAGACCAAGCGTTTGGCGAAATGGTGGCCAAGTCTACACTTGGTCTCACTGATGTAAAGGAGGGCATATTGGGAACATCAAATGCAGTGGATGAGGGTGGAAGATGTGCACACAAATCTCTGTCTCACCTGGAAGAGCTCCTGGTGTCCCTGGATGGATGTGCGGAAGGAACTATGGGCACAGCTGTTGCAGGGAAAAGTTCGTGGGGGGGGGGGGGGGGGTTTGGGTGGGAAGGGATGAGTGAACCATAGAGTTGCGGAGGAAGCGATCTCTGCGGAAAGCAGACAGGGGTAGGATGTGATGGGAAGATATGACTGGTGGCGGGAACATCGAAGAATGGTGTGTTGGAAATGAAGGCTGGGGAGGTTTAAAGGAAAGGACCACGGGAGCTCCATCCTTGTTCCATCCAGGCAGAGGGGGAGCGAGAGCAGAACAGCAGGACACAAGAGGAGATGTGGGTGAGGGATCCATCTACGGCAGCAGGGGAAAAACCACATTTACCAAAGAAAGGACATCTCAGATGTTAGAGGGCTGAACAAGATGCTGTACACTAAGAAACAACCCATGGTCCACAGCCTTAGAAATTAGCCAAAAGTGCAGAAAGCCAAGGTATAAGCAGAGAGAACCGAATGAGAGGGAGAGTGGCAGACCTTTGGTTCAATGTTTTATCTAAAGAGTAACATGCTTCACAATTTGTGGCTTTATTATTTTCCCTTTAAAACGTATTTTGTACTCTATTATACAAAGCAGTCAAATGTCTCCTTCTAGTTAAAGGTAACCAGTCAGTTCAATGGGAAACATATTGGAATCTTTGCTAATCAGATAATTGGCTGATGTTTATTGTGCAACTTGGCCTCAGCTGGTGTGTGTTTGTCATCTCTTCCTCTTAATAATAAACCACGTTACTGAAACTCTTCCACAAAGCACAATTCCCTTCTGCGCCAAACCACTCCTGAGGGTAGATTCTGTGCCAACAAGACCTGTGATTGCACTTAAAGAATGCTGCCAAAGATCACCTGGTCCACAAACCAACGAAACCAGCATCTGCAGTTTCTTCCTGAACATACACTGGGACTGACTTCGCTCCTGTTGATGAGCTGCCAGCCCCTGATTCTGGGAGCTGTGTGAAGAGTGTAAATGGGAGCAGCAGCAGAGTGAAGCATTCGACTGTCACTCGAGCCGCAGATTGCTTCTCAGGCACCTGATGGGAAGTTCCAAACCGAAGAAGGTGGAATTGCATGTATTTGGAGCAGATGTGACTTGAATATATCTCCCCATCCAGAGCTGTGAACATCTGCCTAGTAATCCATCCAACCAAATGACAAGAGCAGAGATGACACCATGCACAGGGGCGCAGCGGTAGAGTGGCTGCCTTATAGAACCAGAGTCTCAGGTTCAATCCTGCCTCTACCTAGTTTCTATGTTCTCCCCGTGATAATGCAAGCTTTCTCCGGGTGCTCTGGGTTCCTCCCGCATTCCAAAGAGATGCAGGCTTGTGGGTTAATAGGCTTCTGTAAATTTCCCCAAGTACGTAGGATTAAAAAAAAAAGCTACTGTGCTGCACTTAAAGAATGCTGCCAAATATCACCTGGTCCACAAAGTAACGCACACTTTGATTGTTCACAACAGGCAAATCCATATAAGTCATTATGCAAAAAAAAAGATTTTTTTTCTCCAAGTAAAGTAATGAAGCATTTTACACAAAATTAGATATACAAAATAGTCAAATATGAGAATGAGACATTTGATTTATTTCTTAATAGTCACAGGGTTATACAGCATGGAAACAGGCCCTCAGCCATAAGTTTATATTAGTTTCTTACTTTCATGCCATCTAGCTGTTCCTTAACTGACACCAGCATTCTGGCCTTGAACACCCTGTCAGAGATAGGTGCATGTGCACACCAATATCTTTACCCTAATATTTTAATATACTAATATTCTCATATTAGTCTTTTATTTTGAGCAGTAAATCAAAGTTAATTTTGCAAAATCAGCCACATGAAGTCAGGAGTCACTTACTTTGCAGAGTTGCCGAGTGTACAGTAATACAATGCCCAGGAGCAGATCACTCCTCTGGGAGTAATGTTTTCATTGCTCATGTGTCAATTGAAACTTAAGTAAACACCTTCTGTACAAAGCAATTGAGATATCACAGTCATGAAACAAATTCAACACAGTCAAGTGAAACTGATCATGGGCCTGTCCCACTTAGGCGATTTTTCGGGCGACGGCTGGCGACAGTCAGAGTGAAACACGCGCACACACACACACACACACACACACACACACATCGCTCCCTTCACCAGCCCGTTATGCAGGCGGGGGACAGGACAAGCGGGGGGAATGCTGAGTAAAATTCACACGGTGCAAAGCCAAGGTAATACAGACACACACCGCGATGAACAGGAAGGTTGCGGTGTAATTAAGACGGTTAAAGCACAGTGTATGGTAAGTCCTTTAAAAGAGGGGGAAGAAGTGTGGAGAAGGAGTGGAGACAACTTTTAAGAAGCCAGAGATACACGGCTGTGAAGCTCGGCGGACATTTAACATTACCGGCCGGTTATCCTTGGTTCTGAAAACTACTGCTTAGGCTTATTCCCAATGAGCCAATGAAATTCATGGTCAGCATCGGCTACAACCTACGAGAACCTACGAGAACCTTTGACCTCCTAGCAACCCACTAGGACCCCCTGGCGACCCACCTACGGCACGAGAATTCTCGCTACTCTCCATGGCGGCTTCATTCTGGTCGCCGCTAATTTTTCAACATGTTGGAAAATTTGCGGTGGCCATAATGAGGCCGTGACTAGTTCCCATAATGTGGGAACTCCTCACGACCATGAAGGCGACATCCGGCAACCACCCACAAACATGTGGTGACCATGTGGCGACCGCAGAGTCTCCTGCAGTCGCCTAAAAGGTCGCCTGTGGGATAGGCCCATGAGCAGTTATTCTGATTGTAATAATAAAAGTAGCCCTGATTATTGACTGAAACTTCAGATCAAAGAGCTTTATATTTTAAAAAAAAGGATGACAATAATAATAAATATTCACATGTATCTACGATTTTGCATGAACATGGCTGGAAACCACACAGCCATGTGTTGCAACAACTTGCACTTTTCACCTTTACCAATACAGAATACCCCAAGGTACTTAAGAAACGTCATTAGAATAGATGTTGAAGAAAATGGTCAAAGAAGCAGATCTTAAAGAACACTGGGCACCAGGAACAGTGGTGCAGCGGTAGGGTTGCTGCCTTTCAGGGCCAGAGACCCGGGTTTGACCCCGACTACGGGCGCTGTCTATATGGAGTTTGTACATTTTTCTTGTGACCTGCATGGATTTTCTCCGGGTGGTCCGGTTTCTTCCCACCCTCCAAAGACGTACATGTTTATAAGCTAATTGGCTTGGTATAATTTTAAATTATCCCTAGTGTGTGTAAGATAGTGTTAGTGTGCGGGGATTGCTGGTTGTTTGGGACTAGGTGGGCCGAAGGGCCAGTTTCTGCGCTGTATCTCTAAAACGTAGAGGCAAAAAGATGGAGCGGCTAAGGGAGGGGTTTTCAGCATTCAGCATCTGAGCACGAAACGGCACACCATCAGTGCTGGAATGGTTACATTTGGTGAAATGCAAGTTATCAGAATAGGGATATAAGGGGCTGTCCCACTGCGGCGACCTAATCCGTGAGTTCAGAAGAGTTTGCCCTCGACTCATATTCGCTGCATGGTTGACATTAGATCCGAGGAGGTCTTTGTAACTCTCCTTCATGATCGAGAGGAGTCCCCGCGTACTCGAGGACTCACCTAGGTCGCGGCGTATTTTTCAACATGCTGAAAAATGCCCGCGAGTGAAAAAAGGTCGCCATGGAAACAATCGATATTTTTTTACTCGTAGGTTTGGTTGAGGTAGGTCGGCATGTTATTCGCAGGAAATTGAGGGTAGTTGAAGGAAATCGAGGGTAGTCGAAAGTAAAGCTCATTGAGAAAAAAAAGGTAAGTAAACCGACCAGTAATGTTCAATGCCCGCTAAACTTTATTAAAAGTTGTCTGGCTTCTTAAAAGTGTTGCCACTCCTTCTCCCTCCCTTCTCCCCCCTTCTCTCCCCTTCTCTCCCCCCCCCCCCCCCCCATGCGCTCTCTAAAGGACTTAAGGTTATGTGCCAGCCGTATTTTATCTACCTGTTCATCGCGGTTATATGGATGGGAAAGGAATGGAGGGTTATGTCTGAGCGCAGGTATATGGGACTAGGGGAGATTATGTGTTCGGCACGGACTAGAGGGGTCGAGATGGCCTGTTTCCGTGCTGTAATTGTTATATGTTATATGGTTATATGGGTGTGAATTTTTAGCGCTCACCCGCTTTCCCTGGCCCCCGCGTTCGCGATACGTTTGTGTGTGTCTGTGTGTGTGCAGACGGTGGGTCCGGCTCGCGGTTTCATCGCTGATGGTTGATCCAGCTCAAGGTTTTTCAGGCAAGTGCCCACAAGCTTGAAGGTCGAAGACAGTCGCTGAGAAGTCACGTTAATGGGACAGGCCCTTTACACCACCGGGGGGGTGCAATACGCTGGCAGCCTCGCCAACGGTCTGTCTCATCTTTTTCCTTTGTTGTGTTTTTAATACGTTGTAAAATGGTGTGGGGGTGTTGGGGGACACTTATTTAATCTCTTTCCACGATGGAGATGCAACTTTTTCCGTGTCGTATCTCCGTCTCAACTGCGGCCTAAGATTGTGGAGTTGGCGGCCTCTTGCTCGAACCTTGGGAGCTCCAACCGCGGAGCCTGCAGACTTTAACAACGTGGAGCTTGCGGTCCCTGGTTAGCGACCGACTTCAGGAGCTCCAACCGCAGGAGCTTCAACCGCCCCATTTGTGGGAGCTTCGATCGCCCGGACATGGGAGCTTCGATCGCAGCCTGGAGAGCTTCAATTGCCCTGACTGCGGATGGTTCGACTGCCCCATCCACGGGACTAAAGGAGGAAAGAAGATAAGACTTTATTGCCTTCCATCATGTTAGGAATGTGGAGGAGCCATTGTGGTGGATGTTTATGTTAAATTTTTATGTAGTTGTGTGTCTTGTTGCTTTTTTGGTATGACTCTATGGCAAATCAAATTCCTCGTATGCTGCAAAACATACTTGGCTAATAAATTACGATTATGATTATGAAAAAACTGGAGTAACTCAGGAGGGCAGGCAGCATCTCTGGAGAGAAGGAATGGGTGACGTTTTAGGTCGAGACCCTTTTTCAGAATAGAAGTTCGGTGGAAATCTCAAAGATTTATGGGGCTGGAGGAACCTCTGGAGGGCATGAAGGGCAAGGCCATGAAGGCGATTTGAAAATAGGGAGGAGAATTTCATAACTATAACAGGTGCTCTAAGTACAACATCACTTCCGGAAAACATATTAGTTTTATGTTGCAGTACTTCACGACAAAGCTACAATGACATATACGATGGAATTACCCAAAATGTTGACCGTTAAAATTATAAGCTGTTTTCCAAATTCTACTTCGAGGGAACATCATTTAAAACTGTTGTTTCAAGAACTTCATGCCAAAGTTACAGTGATAACATGAGACTATATTGTGACTCAAAACACCGACCATTTTGACGCCCACTGTGATTCTGCACTCTGCAGTAAGTATGAAAGCGGTTATGCTGTTACATCAGTTAATATGTGATACTAGGCCACAAACACAGCTGTTTGCATTTCAATCAACACAATGGCCCACACTGTCTGACCTCCAGGGAGAAGCCACTTTGTTTACTCAATGTACAGAAGGTGCAGAGTAGTTCAGCCATGATCACATTGAATTGCGGTGCTGGCTCGAAGGGCCGAATGGCCTACTCCTGCACCTATTGTCCATTGTCGAAAAGGAGATTCATGAAGGCTTTTTGGTTGAGGATGAAGAAAACCAAAGATCCTATGTGATCCAAGATGGACCACTCCTGCTAAATGCACGCAACGGAACAGAACGTTGGCCTTTTTTTCATCCATTACCATAACCGGACCCGATCCGACCCAGCCCGACTCGCAGTGTAATCAACGTTGCGGGGGAACAGTTTGTGTTAATAAATTAAAATTCTGAAAATGAGGAGAAGATTTTTACCAAATAACTTTTATTTTTGCGAGGATGTTTCCGTAACCGGCTTCCGTCTCCGCACTATTATCCTATGGGAGCTTTGGTGCGGAGACGGAAGCCGGTTACAGAAATGGGGCCTTAAATTACCCATGACCATACTACGTCTTTTTCATCGAGTGAACTATCTTGCTCGCTATAGGATCTTTGAAGAAAACTGTTTCTTGTGTCAGGAAAGTCCTCAATTAGTCAATTTGTAGGGAAACCAGAGAGAAGGCAAGGAAGATTTTGTTATATCTCAAATTGTTATGATCTGAAATTTGTGAAAGCATGGCAGAAGGGCTTATAATAGTCACTTGCAAAGGGAATTGAAAGGGAATCAAGATCAACATTGCAGGGTTATGGACACGTGGAAGGCACATTAAACTCATTCTATAACTCTTTCATAGAATTAATAGAGCACAATGTGATGAATGTCTTTCTTCTGTGATGTATAATTTGGAATGCTGAAAACCCACATTTGTTGTTTTGAAGGACCCGTCAACATTTCCGGATCAAACAGCATGTTCATTGAAATAAGATGGCTGGTGTGACTGAGGAAAACCAAATGTTATGCTGTGTCACTTAATCCACATTTGCCAACCAAACAAATCTTATAGTTTAACAACTTCTATAAGCCTGCTTGTGTAAGACTTGTTGAAATACATTTACTTTTTTCTTTGTCCTTTTAGTTTCTTTTTAAACAAAATACACTTTTATCAATTTATTGTCTTTTCCAAATGATTCGACAGCTAACATGGCTATCTGATTTTGGGCCTCGGATTTCAATAATAAGATTGAATTCTAACCATATTCTAAGTAGAATGTTTTAATGGATTGTTCCAAACAAGAATTTCCTATCATTGCGTCCCTTGATATTAACTGATGTTACAGCAGGCAGTGAAGAAAGTGAACGGCATGTTGGCCTTCATAACAAGAGGAGTTGAGTATAGGAGCAAAGAGGTCCTACTGCAGTTGTACAGGGCCCGAGTGAGACCACACCTGGAGTAGTGTGTGCAGTTTTGGTCTCCAAATTTGAGGAAGGATAGTCTTGCTATTGAGGGAGTGCAGCATAGGTTCACGCGGTTAATTCCCAGGATGGTGGACTTGTCATATGTTGATAGATTGGAGTGGCTGGGCTTGTAATCATGGGGGACTTCAATTTTCATATTAATTGGGCAAACCAAACTGGGCAGGGTAGACTAGAGGAAGAGTTTATAGAATGTATTAGAGACGGGTTCCTAGAACAGTATGTCACAGAACCGACAAGGGGGGAGGCAATCTTAGATCTGGTCCTGTGTAATGAAGCAGGATTAATTAAAAATGTCATAGTTAGGGACTCGTTGGGAACAAGTGACCACAATATGGTCGAATTCCATATTCAAATAGAAGGGGAGCAGGTTGAAACTCAGGCTAGGGTGCTTAGTCTAAATAAGGGGGATTATGAAGGTATGAGGACTGAGCTGATCAAAGTTGACTGGGATAGCAGACTCAAGAATAAGACGGTACATGAGCAGTGGTGTACGTTTAAGGGTCTACTGTATAACCTTCAAGAAAAATTTATTCCTATGAAGAAAAAAAGGGGTAAGGGTAAGAACAGTCAGCCATGGCTCAGTAAAACTATAAAGGATAGTATTCGGCTGAAGGCAAGGGCATATAAGGTAGCCAGAGATAGTGGGAGGGTAGAGGATTGGGAAGCATTTAAAGGTCAGCAAAAAGTAACTAAGAGATTAATTAAGACGGGGAAAATAGACTATGAAAGGAATTTGGCGAACAACATAAAAACTAATAGTAAGAGTTTTTATAGCTATATAAAAAGAAAAAGGGTGGCTAAGGTGAACGTTGGTCCATTGGAGGGTGAGACTGGAGAGTTGTTGGTGGGGAACATGGAAATGGCAAAGGCATTAAACGAGTATTTTGTATCAGTCTTCACCATAGAAGACACAAAAAATATTCCAACGCTGGATAAACAGGAGGCGGTAGGAATGGAGGAGCTAAATACTATTAAGATCACCAAGGAGGTGGTATTAGGGAAATTAATGAGACTGAAGGAGGATAAATCCCCTGGGCCTGATGGATTACATCCAAGGGTCTTGAGGGAGATAGCAGTGGGGATTGTGGATGCATTGGTGATAATTTTCCAAAACTCCCTGGAGGCAGGAACGGTCCCAGTGGATTGGAAAATGGCCAATGTAACACCTATATTTAAAAAAGGAAGTAAACAGAAGGCGGGTAACTATAGACCGGTTAGTCTAACATCGGTGGTGGGTAAAATGTTAGAGACAATTATTAAAGAAACACTAACGGGGCACTTGGATAAACATGACTTCATCAGACAGAACCAGCATGGTTTTGTGAAGGGGAAATCGTGTTTAACGAATCTGCTCGAATTCTTTGAGGAAGTAACAACCCGGGTGGATAAAGGGGAACCGGTGGATGTGGTATACTTGGACTTCCAAAAGGCTTTTGACAAGGTGCCACATAAGAGACTATTGCTAAAAATAAAAAATTATGGGATTGGGGGTAATATATTAGCATGGGTAGAGGATTGGCTAACAAATAGGAAGCAGAGAGTGGGGATAAATGGTTCATACTCGGGATGGCAACCGGTAACTAGCGGGGTTCCGCAAGGGTCGGTGCTGGGACCCCAGTTGTTCACAATTTATATAAATGATTTGGAGGAGGGAACCAAGTGTAATATATCAAAATTTGCGGACGATACGAAAATGGGAGGGAAAGTAGGGGATGAGGAGGATAGGAAGAGTCTGCAAAAGGATATAGATAAGCTAGGTGAGTGGGCAACAACTTGGCAGATGAAATTTAATACTAATAAATGTGAAGTCATTCACTTTGGGGAAAAAAATGATAGGGCAAGTTATTTTCTAAATGAGGAGGAGCTGCGTTGTAATGCAACGCAAAGGGATCTAGGGGTATTAGTACATGAATCACTAAAAGTCAGTATGCAGGTGCAGCAAGCAATCAGGAAGGCCAATGGAGTTTTGGCCTTTATTGCTAGGGGGATTGAGTATAAAAACGCGGAGGTCTTGCTGCAGCTGTACACGGTATTAGTGAGACCACATTTGGAATACTGTGTACAGTTCTGGGGTCCATACTTAAGAAAGGATGTACTAGCCCTGGAGGCAGTGCAGCGAAGGTTTACAAGATTAATTCCTGCAATGAGGGGATTGACATATGAGGAAAGGTTAAGTAAACTGGGACTCTACTCTTTGGAGTTTAGAAGAATGAGAGGCGATCTCATTGAAACGTATAAGATCGTGAGGGGCCTTGATCGGGTGGATGCACCGAGGATGTTCCCAATGATCGGGGAGGCTAGAACTAGGGGACATAGTTGCAGAGTGAGGGGGGGCTCTTTTAAAACTGAGATGTGGAAGAACTTCTTCACCCAGAGGGTGGTTAGTTTGTGGAATTCACTGCCCCAGGGAGCAGTGGAAGCAGAAACGTTAAATATATTTAAGTCAAAAATAGATGGTTTTTTAGCTGCCAAGGGGATAAGGGGCTACGGGGAGAGGGCAGGGATATGGACCTAGGTATGGTTAGTATAGTAAGACCTGAGTGATCTCCTGGACAAGTGTCGATCGCCTGGATTGGGGTCGGAGAGGAATTTCCCGGATTTTTTTCCCGAATTGGACCTGGGTTTTTATCCGTTTTTTTGCCTCCCCCAGGAGATCACGCGGTTCTTGGGGTGGAGAGGGGTGATAGCGGTATAAAGGAGAGGGTAGTGTCTTGTGTTCTGTGTCTTGTGTCTACTGTTTGTGGGTAAGTGTGTCTGTTTAGTGTTCAGCCATGAGTGAATGGCGGTGCGGGCTCGACGGACCTGGTGGTCTACTCTCGCACCTACTTTCTATGATTCTATGATTCTATACTCTGGAATTTAGAAGGATGAGAGGGCATCTTATTGAAGCATATAAGATTTTAATAAGTTTTAAAATTTAAAATAAATGTTTGGACATGCTAGAGGCAGGAAACATGTTCCCAATGTTGGGGGAGTCCAGAACTAGGGGCCATTAAGAATAAGTGGTAAGCCATTTAGAACAGAGATAAGGAAAAACATTTTCACACAGAGAGTTGTGAGTGTGTGGAATTCTCTGCCTCAGAGGGTGGTGGAGGCTGATTCGCTGGATGCTTTCAAGAGAGAGTTAAATAGACCTCTTAGGTATAGCGGAGTTAAGGGATATGGAGAGAAGGTAGGAAAGGGGTACTGATTGTGAATGATCAACCATGATCACATTGAATGGTGATTCTGGCTCGAAGGGCCAAATGGCCTACTCCTGCACCTATTGTCTATTGACAAATCCCCAGTATGAGCAACTGAGCATAATCTTTCCACTGCTCTGCCATCAGCCATTAGTCTCTGTTAATGTAGCATGGACATTACTGAAATTCATTCATCACAGGGACTTTGACAGTAGCCTTGTCAGTCCACAAGATTATTCTATTACACATTATTTGCAGAGCAATCACAAATTAATTGATTAATTCATTCTCCACATGCAGCAAAATGCAAATAGACAAATGTTATTAAATGGAATAATAGCAACAATTGTCAATACTGTCTCCGCCTGCATTATATCATTGTCCTGCCCCCTCCCCTGACATCAGTCTGATGAAGGGTCTCGACTCGAAAACTCGCCCATTCATTCTCTCCTGAGATGCTGCCTCACCCGCTGAGTTACTCCAGCATTTTGTGTCTACCAACAATTGTCAATAAATCCACATTAAGTGGGAGCAAACCAGAGCACCCAGAGGAAACCCACGAGAACTTGCAAACACCACACAGACAGCACCCAAGGTTAGGATTGACCCCAGGTCTCTGGTGTTGCGAGGCAGCAGCTTTCTTGAGAACAGTGGGAAATGCTGGAAGGACTCAGCAGACATCTACATGCTATAACTGCATTTAAAATAGTATTCAATAACATGATCAAAGCATGTTTGTGTAACCAAAAGGATGCTTAATTTGGCTAAAAAAAACAGTATCAATAATAATTATCAGAGGAATATGGACGTAAAATCTTCCAGCACCCAGAAGTATTGTATATATACACATATATATACATATACACACATGCATACACATATATATATATCTCAGAGGAAACTCAGACAACGATGAGAAGGCCTACCGGGAGGAGGTGGCTGATCTAGCAACTAAGACAACGATGAGAAGGCCTACCGAGAGGAGGTGGCTGATCTAGCACTCTGGTGCCAGGACAACAGCCTCCTCTTGAACATCAAAAAAACTAAGGAGCTGATCGTGGACTTTAGGAGGGCACATCATCCGAGGACGTACATTCCATTGAGGATAAATGGGGATACTGTGGATAGGGTGAGCTGCTTTAAATATCTGGGAGTCCACATCTCTGAGGATATGACATGGACATCACACGCCGCAGCACTCGTGAGTAAGGCAAGGCAGCGTCTTTACCACCTCAGGCAATTGAGGAAATTCAGAGTGTCTCCGAGGATCCTCCAGTGCTTCTATGCAGCGGCTGTGGAAAGCATTTTGTCCGGAAATATTACCATCTGGTTTGGGAATTGCTCTGCCCAGGACAAGAAGGCTCTGCAGAGAGTAGTGCGTTCTGCCGAACGCATTATGGGAACTTCACTCGCCCCCCTGCAGGAACTATACATCAGGAGGTGCAACTCCAGAGCCAATAAAATCATGGGAGACCCCTTCCACCCCTGCAACGGACTGTTCCAGCTGCTACGGTCAGGCAAACGCCTCCATTGCCATGCTGTGAGAACGGAGAGGTTGAGAAGGAGTTTCTTCCCAGAGGCCATTCGGACTGTAAATGCCTATCTCACCAGGGACTAACTTTACTGAACGTTTTTCCTTCCGCCCACAATATTTAATATGTAAAATAATATGTGATTCTGTTTGTAGTTTGTTTGGTTGGTTGTTTGTTTGTCTTTTTGCACAAAGTCCGCGAGCATTGCCACTTTTCATTTCACTGCACATCTCGTATGTGTATGTGAAGAATAAACTTGACTTGACTTGATATAGTCTACTTACCAAAAATATATTGTCATTTATAATATATTAAAAATGCTGGTAACGCTGAGTGTGATCATACAATTTACCTGCATATTGCCTTTTGTTTATGGTTATTATCTGAGGATACCCACAGCATAACATTTCTAATTTGTGTGTAATTTAATGTCAATATTTTTGAGTATTTGTTGATCATGCTGGTTGCATTGTACACATTTCTTGAGCCATACCCGCTACTTGGAACCCCTAATGGATGGAGACACACAAACTTAACCTGTCACTCCCCTCTCCACTAGGCCTTGACTTAACTGGAGAGGAAGTTGCAGTGTCAGCTTTGGTTATTACAATACTATAAAGCAGGATCGAAACAGGCCCAGCATAAACAGAAATATTTTAGGAACCAGTTAACCCAAAATGGCTGCCCAAATTGGGAAATATTTTGAATTTCTCCAAAACCACAAAAATTGAATCATCTTGTTAAAATTTTTTTTTTTTTTAAATGTAGAAATAGCTGAAAACACCAAAACAATACAAGACACTTAAGAAAATTTAATGCACTTAGGTTAATTAATTGATCTCCCAGCCGTTTGCATAGAAATTAATGGGGTTGCCAATCCTAATCAGACTGAGGTTGAGTGGGCAAACCTCCTAATGAAACTGTTGAAAAAGTGTAGGAAGGTGTCACTAGGCTCTGGGAGAACAGTTGGGAAATCCATGCTATGACGCTCTCAAGGAGTTTGGGACTTCTGCTTTTATGTGTGTTTGAGCAAGAGTCTCAAGCATCCTCGTGGTCTTGGAGGGAGATCCATGTAGAAATACAAACACATCTCAAAAAATCCAGGACCATTTATTAAAGAAATAAAACAGCATTAAAATCCAGTATTATTAAATCTGAAAAAAACCCACACTGCAAACCATGTGTACTTGGTTTAATTTTTACTAGAGCTCATTTGATAAAACATTGATGCCACAGAGTCATGTATTGATGGAGATTATCTGAAACAAAAAGAATGACATTATCCAAACAATAGCAGGTAAGCAATTGAAGCCATCATAGGAAAAACAGTTCTGCTGAAAACAGTGTTCTACTACGATTTTATTAGAACTAATTCAAAAATATCCATGATAAGACAATGGAAAAAATTAGTTAGTCATATTAATGTTACCTAGATAATATGTGTTTTTTTCTACATTGATCAAAAATATTAGAAGGCCCTTTCACCTTAAATGCAGACTCAAGAAATATTCAATAAAGCCATTTGCTGTGCTCAAACATTTTCTGCTTTTAAAATATTGGTAGCTTCTCACTACCAAGCCAATGCACTGTTGCTGTGGTTTTACAGTAATGCAACGTGAAATGATATAGTGCAGGAAGGAATTGCAGGTGCTGGAATAAACCGAAGATAGACACAAAACGCTGGAGTAACTCAGTGAGACAGGCAGCATCTCTGGAGAGAAGGAATGGGTGGCGTTTTGACTTCTTCAGACTGGTTAGTGATAAGTGAAATGAGAGATATGGATGATGATGTAGAGGGATAAAGAATGAATGAAAGACATGCAAAAAAGTAAGTATGATAAAGGAAACAGGCCATTGTTAGCTGTTTGTTGGGTGAAAAAGTGTTTAGCAACTGGAAGATCAGGTAGGTTCAGGCGGACCGAGTGAAGGTGTTCAGCAAGTTTTCCTGTGATGGGGAATGAGAACAAGAAAGGTGAGGGTGGTGTCGGAGATGAGCCAAGTAAATTTGAGTGCAGGATGGAAATTGGTGGTGAAGTTGACAAAGTCCATGAGTTCTGAATGGGTGCAGGAGCTGGCACCAATGCAGTCGTCAATGCAACAGAGATAGTGTTTGGGGATAGGGCCATTGTACACCTGGAACAGGGATTGTTCAACGTACCCTACAAAGAGGCAGGCATAGCTGGGGCCCATGTGGGTGCCCATAGCTATGCCCTGGACGGAGGAAGTGGGAGAGTCGAAGGAGAAGTTATTAAGGGTGAGGACCAGCACAGCTAGGCAGATTAGAGTGTTAGTAGAGGGAAATTGGATGGTTCTGCGATCGAGGAAGAAACGGAGGACTTTAAGGCCTTCCTGGTGGGAGATGGTGCAGAGTGACTGAACATCTATAGTAAAGATGAGGGAGTGGTGGCTCGGAAAGCAGGTCATGAAAGAGATGAAGTGCATGTGAGATATCTTGGACATAGGTCGGGAGTGATTGCACCAGGAGTCGAGGATAGAATGGAGTCGAGGTACATGAAAATCATTTCAGTGGGACGAGAGAAGGCAGAAACAATGTGTCTGCCAGGGCAGTTGTGTTTATGGATTTTGGGGAGAAGGTAAAACCAGCTGTGCGGGGCTGGGAAACGATAAGGTTGGAGGCTGTGGAAGGCAGACAGCCAGAAGTGGTCTGTGAGATTATGGCCTGGTGCTAATCTGTGGGATCATGGTCCAAGGATAGGTAGGAGGAGGTGCCTGGCCTCGTGCGGTAGAGGGCAGCTCGCCAGACTACCACTGCACCTCCCTTGTCGGCGGGGTTGATGATAAAGCTTTAAGGCCTTCATGGTGGGGGATTGAGGTGTTGAGTGACTGAACATCCAGAGTAAAGATCAGGGAGTTGAGGCTCGGAAAGCAGAAGTCATTAAAGAGACGAAGGGCTTGTGAGGTATCTTGGACATAGGTTAGGAGATTAATTAATTAATGATGTAAAATTAAATGTTGCATTAGTGTTATTATCCATTGCCTCTTAATTTAAATGGAATGCGTCAAAGCATCAGCTCAGCTGGTACATGGTCAATATGTTTATTTTTATTACAAACTTGGCGAGGTCAAAATGACAAAGTAGCCGAGTCCTAAATGAGGGGGCTTCATGAGAATGACTGTTAAAAACGCTTGGGAAAGGCTGTTTTGAAGCCTTGAAGCCACTCCTATTGTCAAATGTACTTAATTGGTCCCGAGCCTCACCTTATGGAAGGAGTAAAATGGTTGCAATCTTGCAATGCTAATAGCAAATCTGCTTTCAGTTAATTCTATGAGAGACTAAATCACCCCTTCAACAAAGGCAAAAAGTCTACAACTCTTATTCATTACCAATCTGAAACAAAATCATGAAATCACACTGCTCATGAAAATCCAATGTCATTATTTAAGGAGAAAAAGACAGATTTCTGTTCCGTGAAGAATATTATTTCTCGTATATGCTTTATTCATATTCTATACATTACCGTAGCATTATACAAATATAATTCTGTTTAAATTTTATTACAGGCCAGTTAAACGTACATTTTATGGTTGAAGCAAACATCACAAGACAAGGGTTTAAACTGCGTATTCACAAACGAGCAGGGTGACCAGACCTTGCCATAATCTGAATCGGCCATTGCTGGCTGGAGATGCAACGGCAGCAACAGTCATTCAGAGTTACATTCAAATTTGCTCGGATCATTTGTAAAGAACCTGTTCAGAACTGAGACGGCACAGAATGAACTTAAAAAATAATGCCAATTCATTGAATATACTTGTGGATAAGGAGAGTTAGCCGTAAAGCTGCAGAGTAGAAATTGTTCCCTGGTACATATAGAGGAACCCCAGATCAAAGGAAATGGGATGGGTCCGAAATTAAAAAGTGAACTTCCTCTCACACAAACATTTATTTAAATATTGATGAAGGTGACAATATATATGCAAGTTTTTCCAATGTCAATTTGATATATTTCTTCTATTTTAATTTGTGGTTTGGGCAAAAATATATCAATATTGAGGAGCAGATAGGATAGGGAAATAAATGGCAGAAGATGAAGTGATATGAAGGTAAGGTGGTTTAACCCATTTCAACATGTGGAGGAATAAATATCCATGCAAACTGATTAGACTGATCGCCTAGCTTCATGTTACAATTTCCAGATACTCTTACACATATTTCTACAGCAAGTCCCCACTCCATTTCTCTAGACTGTAATAAATGGGAAAGTTTGTCTTTGTGTTCACAGAGTAATTATTTGTATAAAAAACAATAAATATTATTCACGTCTACTTTGTTCAACATTGAGTGTTACTTCTGTATATTTCTAATCTTATCTTGTAGTTGGGAAAAGATGGTGGATTTGCTAGTTACATCCCTCACTACATAGACTGAATAAGCGACCTTTATGTACAACCATTAGAAACAACCATTAGAACATTCAAGCTGGTGTTGTTAAGTTTACTAACACCAGTTATAGGGAATTAAGGGATGTAGGATGAGTACCGGTATGTGGTGCTCTGGTAATATATCAGCATGACATTGAATGTTGGAGCAGATGTGTGAGCTGAATAGCCTGTTGCAAAGAACTGAAAGGACCAGAATTTGCCTCTGGTTTAGCATTATCTGCGAGAGGGATATTTGGGCAGAGAATAACCATTTCTGGTTTCTGAATGCTGTGAGGAGGCCTTTGGAACACCTTGATGTTAACTCTGCCAAACTGTTATCCTTCCGCACCTCCTCCATTTCATAATGAACGTAAGGTGGAGCAGAACTTGAATCTTTCTTAGGCCCATCATCTTTTAATCCAGAAACGTATAGTTATTTACAAAGAGCTAGCATTATTTCAACATTGCAATCTTACAGCACTGAACAGGCCCTTATACATGTATCACTTGACGTTACAATGATTTATTTATGAATATTTAAATGAATATTTAGATCCATTATATATATATATACTGCATAAGCCTTTTTCTGTATGGTTCTTCGTGCGTTCCATAACACAAGGCTATAGAGAAGAAAATTTGAGGAAAAGGCAATGTTTCAAATCTCTCTATCTGCAATCCATACTTTAAATTTCAAGCCATTGATATCCATTTCAATGTCAAATATCAACGAATAAACACTGGTTTCTCTGCTAGATTTGGCCTGTGGTTGATTGTATATTTTAAGATTGGTAAGGAGACAGTGTTAATTTTCTCACCCATTTTTGTAACACCCACTGTACAACTTCTTGTTAAATCAGAAATATTGAAAAAAAAAATGGTTGTTTTCTTTTACAACTAGAATGTTTGTGTGGATATTTTTTAATGTACCTTGTTAAAGCCAATATAAATGTTGGCCACAAATATTTTAAGATTGCAACATTTAACATTGTAGAATTCCTGCGGTGTCTACAGAAGTACAGTAAAGCATTTGTGATTCTTTCACCATTTTTACTTTTTATTTTTTTTCCAGTTCTCTTCCCAGTAATTGTACTTGAAACCCTTGATCTTATTAGCATTGGTGCTCATAGTGGGAGAATGAGTGAGAGATAGAAAAAGAGGGGGAGAGCGAGAGGGAGTCAGAGACCGAGTCAGAGAAACAAAGAGAACTATTACCTCAACTCAGAATTGAAACAGATATTCTATACTAAAATCTACTTGTGGGTGGAGGAATCTGGTGTTTTAATTATATCAAGGGTTATAAAGTTTCACAGAAATATCTGCTCATTTCGAATACTGACATAAAAAGGCTTATGCAGTTTTATGCTGATGTCTGAATTATGCCTTGAATATATAAAGTCTGGTGTGAATTCCTGGCTCCTACTTTTAAAAATGAAAGGGTGCAAAATGATTAGCCAAGGCAAAGATAACAATTGCATACACAATCATCTTCATAGACTGTGTCATACTTGCAGATCCCACTAAATATTCCTGTCCGTCTAATGTCAGGCAGGAGGACTCAGTGGTTGCTGGGCAACACTCCTGGATGCACGTTTGTGCATTGCCGTTGGAAGAACAGCCAGATGTGATTGTATTGCAGTCGGCGTCGCAGCCACCAGTCCATTGGCTGGAACTTGTCTCCTTTTCCAGCTGCCAAAAAGAGAATGAAATCAAGGACATATTTTAGCGTAGATTGCAGCCACTCGTCATTCTTCACAATCCTTACCGTAAATTTGCAATTGGTGAAATAGCAGAATTGCTCGACATGCTGACACATCGCTGGCATCACAAATTGCTGCCATCACTGTGTGCTAAAATAAAAGTCCTCACAGGAATTTAACGGAGTCTAAAAAGCAGTTATTATAGGAAGTGACCACAGCTTATACATATGGACATGGATAGGAAAGGCTTAAGAAGGGTACGGGGCAAACACAGGCAAATGGCATTAGCTTGGTCATGTTCAAGTTAGGCCCTAGGCCCTGTTTCCATGCTGTTTGACTCTATGACATGCTTTAAAAACGTTTTGTTGGCGATTTAAAGGACTATCGGAATAGACAATGAACGTGAATGAATCATTTTCCTAAGGAATGAGCCCCCTTTCCGACCCAGCAATTGGATGAGAAGAAAGAGAATCAATAAACTTTGTTTGACATATTCCTTAAGGTCTACCTCAGACCACTCATTTCAAGCTGCCCAAACCCCCATAATAGATGGACATGGACAAGGATAAGGGACATTTATTGTCACATACACCATTTCTGGTGCAGTGAAATTTGTGTGGCCATTTGCAGCACATCAATAAAAAATAAAACACAACATTAAAGAATTAACATAAAACATAAAAACATCCCCCCACAATGGTTCCCACTGTGAGGGAAGGCAGCAAAGTCCAGTCCTCTCCCTCTATGTTCACCCCGTGGTCGGGGCCTATTGAGGCCTCCGCAGTCACCACAACGGCGGCCCGATATTACAGGCCCTCTCGCCGGATGATGGAGCTCCGGCGTCGGAGGAACACTCTCAGCGGCTTGGAGTGTCCGGAACGGCCGCTTCCTCCCAGGAGACCGCGGCTCCCGAAGTCCACAGTCCGCGCTGGTCGGAGCTCCGACGCTGGCGATCTCGGCGAGAGATCCCAGGCTCCGCGGTGTTTAAAAGTCAGCGCCGCTGCAGCTGGTCGCTCCGCAACCACAGCTCTGCGAAGTTGGAGTCGGCGGTCTCAGCACTCCGGAGCTGACCACACCGCGACTCGCATAAGGCATCGCCCACTCCGCGATGGTGCTTCAGCACTGTGCCGCCGCCAAAGCTGAAGTTCTGGCCGGTCCCGGCATGAAACGCCGCTCCAGTCCAGGTGGTAGGCCGCGAGGGAGGGGCGAAGATGCGACTCGGAGGAAAGCCACATCACCGACCATGTAGGGACTGAGAAATACAGTTTCCCCCTTCCCCACCCCACCCCCCTACACAAAAAAGATTAGACCTCCAAAACGAAACTTTTTAACATACTAAAAATTTAAAAAAGGGTGAAAAGACAGACAGCTGCAGGTTGGGCAGCCGTACTCGACGGCGCCCCCCACGAGAGAGTTATAGTCATAAAGTCATAGAGCATAAATACAGTCCCTTCGGCCCAACTTGCCCACGCCGATCAAGATGCCCATCTACCTGCCCGCATTTGGCCCATATCCTTCAGAACCTTTCCTATCCATGTACCTGTTCAAATATCTTTTAAATGTTGTGACAGTTCCTGCCTCAACTACCTCTTCTGGTAGCTCGTTCCATATACCCAGCACCCTTTGTGTGAAAAGGTTGCCCCTCAGGTTCCTATTAAATTTATCCCCTTTCACTTAAACCTATACCAATCAACATCCTCTGGTTGTTGAGTCCCCTACTCTGGGTAAAATACTCTATCTATTCCCCTCATGATCTTATACACATCTATGAGATCACTCCTCATCTTCCTGTGCTCTAAGGAATAAAGTCCTAGCCTGCTCAACCTCTCCCTACAGCTCAGCCCTTGAGTCCTGGCCACATCCTTGTACATCTTCTCAGCACTCTTTCCAGCTTCATGGAACATCTTTCCTATACAGGGTGTGCAAAACTGAACAAAATACTCCAAATGAGGCCTAACCACTGTCTTGTACAACTGGACCATAACATCCCAACTTCTATGCTCAGTACCTTAACTGATGAAAGACATCATGCCAAAGACCTTATTGACCACCCTATCTGCCTGTGATGCCACTTTCAAGGAAATATATACCTGCACTCCTAGATCCCTTGGCTCAACAGCATTCCCCAGAGCCTTTGCATTCACTGCAAAAGTCCCAGACTGGTTTGACATCCCAAAAGGCAACACCTAGCACTTATCTGTTTGTTAGTTTTATATATATGAAGATCTTGCATTGTGGGATCACCTTTGGGTCTCTCATCGAGAAGGCGGGAGCTTCTGTATCATCTATTAAAGTACAGATTTAGGCTGTTTACTTTAAGTAAGTTACTACCTTCATTAATAAAAAGGAGACATTAAAATAACAGTCAAAATGGTATCTTATTATATATTTGTTCATATCTCCTACATATATTTAATATTAATATAACAATTAGATTGGTCTCACCTTGCAGTACAGCTCATTGGCAGCACAGTATTCAATTTGTGAAGCTTGGGTTTGGTAGCAAGTATCTCCACCACAGCTGATCACATCGCACTTATTGTCCTGCAATATGTTTTTAAAGAAAGGGTCTCAGCTTACTATTACAATTTACAGAACATGCATAGTGTTGAGTACTTCCTAGCAAGAGTAAAATCTTGTTAACATAATTCAATCACAAAAAGCGTAGGTGGGTTTTGCTGTTTTTAAAATCGCTGAGTAAAAATGTAACAAAACTTATTTTTAAATCCGTCTCTGAACTACTTGTAGATGTAAATCTATAGAGTTCATATGTTTATTTTTTATTAATTTACTTATCTGCCTTTCACACGATGACGTAGGAGTAAAAAGCTTCCAAGGGCCTGCACTTTGTATTTGTGTTATGCTGACCTCCACAGTTCATCGCATGCACAGCCCTCCCTCCATTGAAAGCATCTACTGTACATGAGGCAGTGCTTCCAGAAACCAGCATCTATGATCAAGGATCTTCACCATCCAGGCCATGCCCTCTTCTCACTGTTACTGTCTGGCAGGGGCTACAGAAGCCTGAGGTTGCACACCACCAGATTGAGGGTCGGCTAGGTGATGTCAGCTTCTTGAAACAACCTGCATTACCCAAATCTGAAGAAAGGTCTCGGCCCAAAACGTTGCCTATTCCTTTTTTCCAGAGATGCTGTCTGAAGAAGGGTTTTGGCCCGAAACGTTGCCTATTTCCTTCGCTCCATAGATGCTGCTGCACCCGCTGAGTTTCTCCAGCATTTTTGAGTACCTTCGATTTTCCAGCATCTGCAGTTCCTTCTTAAACAACATGCTGTCTGATTCGCTGAGTTACTCCAGCTTTTTATGTAAATCTTCTGACCCTAATCTTACCTCAACAACAGAACACCACAGACCACCTCTTGGCCTACCATGGACTTGTCTTTTTTTTTCCTAATTATGTTTTGAGATGTTGCCTTTTCTTTTGCACAGTCTTCTTTAGTTTCAAACTTTTACGTGTAATTAATGTATGGGACTGATGAGATTACTCTGCTGGGAGCCACCATAGACCCAATGGCCAAATGCTTTCCTTCAATGCCAAATTAAGTGAGGTTCCAGCTTTGAATGGAAGTGCATAGATATTTTTATGCTGGGATACTAGGTTCTGAGCCGGTATGCAATGTTGAAGATTTATAGAGTCCACATTCTGAATTAACTCAGTGGGTCAGGCAGCATCTGTGGAGGGAATGTATAGGCAATGTTTTAGGTCGGAATCAAATCCCATGTGTATTTGGTATTCAAGTGTGCCTGAACCATCATTTTCTTGGACTGACCATAAACTGGTGGTGCAGGCACATACAAAACATTACTTTTCCATTCCCTCCGCCGATGCTGCCTGGTCCGCAGAGGTATTCCAGCATTGTTTTTGCTCAAGATACCAGCATCTGCTGCTTTGTGTGTCTCTGGGAGTCCAGATTCTTCTGGGGTTCATCCATATCCTATTTGTTTCTTGAGTATTGCATGAGAATCCTCAATGATGCAGTTTTCCTGGAAGGCCAGGCTGTTGGCCAGTTTGCAAGAATTATAGTGACGCAACGGTTTTAGGGATCATCATCTCCTCTAGTTTACCGAGTCCAGATGACAGCATTTCAATATTGCTCAAATGATGTACTGCAATGTTACAGTACTGATTTTACTTCGGAGTCACGTGAGTGACTACGTGAAGAACCTGCTCAGTGCGCAGGCGCGGCCATTACGCCAGCAATGCAACAGCGGCTGCAACGGGAGTTAGGCTCTCCCGCTACAGATTGAACCGGACCGTCAGGTGAGTACCCTGAGGTCGGGTTTTCTTTTACAGGTGAGCCTTTTTCTGCTTGTGTTTTTTACAGGCAGAGAAAAAGGCTCTGGAACAAAACTGTCCCCCGTTCAAGTAGGAACGTTTTCCCGTCGGGGAGGGGGGCAGCAACAGGCGGTAGGAGCGTTACCCGGTGTTCCGTAATTCCCCGACACCGTGCCGAGGCCAGCCCGCTAGTACCTGAGCAGCGGGCTGGATGCATAGCCACTCGAGAGGCATCCGGCAGGTGTTCCCGATGTCGGACGGGACGTCTCTCCACCCGCACGGGGGGAGAGAGAGCCGCCTGAGCCGCTGGAGCGGCTCACGGTGCAGGTGCCTGCGAGACGCGCTGCTTGAGGGGCGCTCTCGCTACTACAAGGCACAAAAGCTCCAGAAGAAGGCGGTAGGAACAATTACCGGGCGCTCCGCTATCCCCATCACCGCGCCGAGCCCAGTCCCGCTAGTGCCTGAACTGCGGGCTGGATGTCTAGCCATCCGAACAGGCATCCGGCCGGTGGCGTCCGATCCGTCGGACAGGGACATGTCTCCACCTAAATGGAGGAGAGACAGCCGCCTGAGCTGCATCCAACAGCTATTGGAGCAGCTCCAGCGAGATGCGCAGAAAGAGCGCTCTCGCGGAGGGAGGTCAGGCACCCCCTCCACAGTGTTCTGTACACTGCCCTCTGCTCCCTCATTACTGGAGGCTAGCATTGGTGACCAGGGCTGGGCTGGTCTGGAACAGGGGCAGGCGGACGAATTCGGGAGTATGCCAGGGGTGCAGGAACATGAAGAGCTGTTGGGTGTGATGGACCGCTTTGTAGCAATCCCACGGGCTGGAGCACCGCTGGAACCAAGAACGGCGGCCAGCATCAACCATTACTGGAAAAGGTGCTCGCTGAGGTGCTGAAACAACACACAGCACCAGAAAACTGTGAGGCCCTCAAAGTAAAAAGTGTCAACAGCCAAATCTGGGGGCATGTGGGTCACACATCCGGACCCAAGAACTCAAGCTACAGCGGATCCTAAGGCTCCTGACGTCGGCCATCACAGCCTTTGCTCGTTCCGTGGAGACCACGGAGATGGATACCTGCCAGCAGGATGTGCTGGCATTAATGTGTACCACACAATTTGAGATCAACAATCTCCGGAGGGAAGCATAAGACCTGCCCTCAATCCCAAATTTGCTGGCTTGTGTAAAGCCCCAGCTGCGGAAACGGACGCGCTGCTATTTGGGAAAGATTTCAATAAAAAACTGAAGGAGGTGCAGGAAGCATCAAAAACCTTCGGCCTAATGAGGGCAGGCCCCGGGACGAGCAAACCAAGACCTCCGATACCCAAGCGACAGCACCCCACGGCATCCACCAGTCGACGTCCGCAATATGGGACTGGTGAACGCTTGGGGTCCGCACATTATCCCCAAAGATCTTTTTAGATCAGGGCCCGCAGCGGACCCTCTGGAAAATGCGCCTCCCCCCAACATCGCCAGCACGCCAGAACAAAATCTTCAGGAAAATGAAGAAACAGAATCGCCAATAACCATGGAGGTAGGTGGGTCTGGTCCCTACCAGCATATAGAGAATAAGGGTGCTTTATTAACAGGGGGGAGATTACACTTGTTTAAAGAAGCATGGGGTATGGTCACGAGTGACAAGTATATACTCAACAGCATTAGTGGATATAAAATACAATTCATGTCAGAAAAAACGCCGCCAGTTCAACAATGGCCCCAAAGGGTATTTCTCCCTCCGTCAAAGAGAAACGTGAGGACAAGCTGAACTGGTGAGACTTAACCAAAGGGGGTCATCGAAAAGACCAAACATGAACCTTTGGAATTTGTATCAAATATATTCACTAAAACCAAAAAAGATGGTGGCTGTCGCATCATCATTGACTTAACATCACTAAACAAATTTGTTAAGTATATACATTTCAAAATGGAGACATATGTTACTGCCAAACAACTAAATTCCAAAGGACACTTCATGGCAAGCATTTATCTTAAAGATGCTTACTATCTAGTACCCATATACAAGGATCATCGCAGATACCTAAAATTTATCTGGATGGTACAAGGCATTGCCCTATGGGCTAACTTCAGCCCAAGGTTATTCACCAAAATATTGAACCCAGCCATGGCAATACTAAGAAAACAAAAACATATTGTCATGGCATATCTGGAGGATATTCTGATAGTAGGGAAAATGATGGAATTGGCTGTGGCAGCAGTATCAGCTACAAAACAGCTCCTCGAAACTCTGGGGTTCGTCCTACATCCAGATAAATCTAAGTTGAAGCCATCCACTATCATGGATTACCTGGGCTTCATAATTAACTCAGTCCATATGACTGTTACCTTGCCAAAGGCAAAAATGGTTGAATTAGCACAATCATGCAACAAATTAATGGTCAACGAGCGACCAACTATTCGACAAGTAGCAAGAGTAATTGGGGAAATGGTAGCAGCATTTCCGGCTACACAATTCGGACCTTTGCACTATCAAAAAATTTACAGAGAGCAAAGGTACGGGCAATAAAACGACATACAGGTCACTATGATCGTGTCATGAACTTACCCACTGAAGCAATATCAGAGCTACAGTGGTGGGCAGAAAACATTTGGCATAGTTTCAGCCCTATCTTTATCACTAACCCTACTTTAGTTATTCAAACAGATGCCAGTACTCAAGGCTGGGGAGCGACTAACTCCATATCCAGCGCAAGTGGTAGATGGACTAACCTAGAGTCATCATTACTACTTACACTGGGCATTAACTATCTAGAGATGTTGGGCGCCTTTTATGGTTTAAAAGCATATGTATCTAATATGCAGCACTTGCATGTTCGGTTGCAAATTGATAAATACTACGGTGACGGCTTATATTAACCATATGGGTGGCATAAAACATTATCATGCGACAAATTGGTCAACATGATTTGGCAATGGTGTGTCGAAAGACATATTTGGCTATCAGCTACTTACCTACCAGGTAAGCTAAACACCCATGCCATGAGAAAATTAAACACCTGGGTTGCAAGTTTGAACAGACCTTACCTGGAACTGGGATTGTCCAAACAAACCATCACCACCATGTCGGCATCCCTTCGAACATCCACCAAAAGGCAGTACTTAACCAGCATCAAAAAAGGGAGAAGTACTGCCAGGAAACAGGGACAACATACGCAACAGCTACAGCCACCAACATACTGGAGTTCCTGGCCTATCTACACCACGATGTAGGGATCAGCTACAGTGCCATCAACACAGCGCAGAGTGCTCTTTCTGCTTATCTCAAACCAGCGCCAGGACAACAGCGATGGGATCCCATCCACTGGTGATAAAACTGATGAAGGGCATTTACAATATCAAGCCCTAAGCCCAGGTATACCCATATTTGGGATATCAGTGTGGTCCTGACATATCTCAGGGAATGGCCACCAGCCAGATCCCCCGGCCTCGAGCAAGCTACACTAAAGACGCTCATGTTGATGGCACTTGTATCCGCTCAGAGGGTCCAGTCACTACACCTATTGCGACTGGACAACATGATCACAGCTCCAGACCAGATCTGTCGTTATCCAGCGACTGGTCAAACAGAGCAGACCAGGAACACCTAATCCAGTTGTGGCTTACCCACCAGAACCACGGTTATGTGCCATGACCCACCTACTATCCTACATAGACACAACCAGAATATTCGAGGGAGATGAAAAGCCTTGTGGGTCAGTCACAAAAACCTTATAGTGGGGTACGAGCCAAATCATTACGAGATGGTTCAAGCAGGTGCTAGAAACTGCTGGGATAAACACTAACATGTACAAATTTTATTCCACCAGGGCAGCATCCATGTCGACGGCTAAAGAATGGACATGCCTATAGACCACATCCTGGCTACAGCAGGATGGTGGGAAGGGAAAAGACCGTTCAGAAATTTTATAATAAGCCGTTGGCAAAACCTGGTTTATTTGCAGTAACGATTTACGAACTGCAAATATTTAATTTAAGCCCAGGGGAGCAACTTAATTCTTTGTTGTTATTGTTTAAAAAATACCATTGTGTTTTTCTACAAATAGACTCATTGGTTCATTACGATAACACTTCCTCCCTCAAGAACTTCGGCAGTGAGTGAAATGAAACTGTTACACGGTTTGAAATCACAGAGCTTTGAAATCTTCACGTAGTCACTCACGTGACTCCGAAGTAAAATAGTAAGATTAAACGAGAACTTACCAGTTTGAAGTTTGATCTGTATTTTATGAGGAGTTACGATGAGGGTATTACGTGCCCTCCGCTCCCACCCTCATTATATGGATCAAACTAATAAATTGATGTCTCCTTATCTTTACTATGTTTACTTCAAAATAACTGTGTCTATCTGTGATTCCACACCGCTGCTTGGAAGTATGCCGCGCCTGCGCACTGAGCGGGTTCTTCACGTAATACCCTCATCGTAACTCCTCATAAAATACAGATCAAACTTCAAACTGGTAAGTTCTCGTTTAATCTTACTATTTTACACTACTATGACAGTATTGGACTACCATAATGTCTGAAAAATTATCTTGGTATATTTTTATTTGTACAGAGGCAGCATTGGGATTCAGCCCTTTGAAAGTGTACTCGCTCCATTGAAATGATAACTTAGGACCATCTTCAGTCAGAGGGTGGTGAATCTGTGGAATTCCTTGCCACAGAAGGCTGTGAAGGGCAAGTCAATGGATATTTTTCAGGCAGAGATAAATAGATTCTTGATTAGTATGGATGTCAAAGGTCATGGGGAGAAGGCAGGAGAATGCAGTTAGGAGGGAGAGATAGATCAGCCATGATTGAATGGTGGAATAGACTTGATGGGCTGTTACCTATTACTAATGACCTTATGAGGAAGACTGCCACTTGCTCTACTGCCAACCTATCATGCAGTGTTAGCTAACCAGTTGGATCAGACCAGACCTGACAAAGGCCAAGTGCCATCTTATTTGTAATTGCATTGGTTAATTACAGCATAAGCATCCGACTGTACTCCAGAATCTGGACTCTTTCAGCACAACATGGGTACAACCAGTAATGATGTATACTTACACTGCCTCTTGTTGTTGGAGCAGTTGTTGGTGTTGGTGTTGGTGTTGGTGTTGGTGTTGGTTCTGGTTCCATAGTGGTGTCAGTCATTTCAGTCCAAGGTTCAGTCATTTCTTTGAAAGTGCAATAACAAAATAATTTTGGTTTAAATCTATCAATCAATGGACCAGAATAAATAATCCTTTGCAGTAGGCAACATTCTTTGCTTCACTTATCCTGCACTGAATCAGGAAAAAAATACACCAAAGGCTTGGTAAGTGGTAAGGCTTGGTTGACTAGTAAATGAAGTTGACTAGTTTTCAGTGAGGCCAATGAGGTAATTTTGATAATAAAATGAACACTGCTCTGAGTTGAGGAGGAGTTTCAATTTTGCTTGGATGATGTACCTCAATATAATTCTGAAGCATGCTAATAACAACTGTATTACTTTTTGTTATAGTAAAATTTGTTGTGGTTGAAACCTGGATGTGCCAGGCGAGGATTAGATAGTGCTTTGCACAGAGAAGTGGGAGCTAGAGCAAGATGGACAGCGTCTCCAGAAACACAGGCACATTGCAATGTTCACCATTGTACCAAAATACTAGGAAGAAGTTTCCAGACTGATCTTAAGGGCATACAGGTGATGCTGAATTCTCAGCACGAGAATGAAATGAAGTTAAAAAGATTCTATGCAAATTTCTCTCATCCCAAAGGATGACTGTATGCAGGGTAAAACAACTGTCAGCTAATGAAAAGAATGGGATGAGAAAACACCACTAACGTGGAAAATATTGCTTTTAGTCATTTTCTCAGTACTCTTTCTCAGTATTAGTTTAGTTTACAGATAGGCATGTAAACCGGCCATTCACACCCGAGTCCACATCAATCATTGATCAACCATTCACTTTAGTTCTATAGATCACAGGGAGAATAAGCAAACTCCACGCAGACTGCAGCCGAGGTCAGGATTGAACCTTGGTCTCTGTGGCACAGTGAGGCTGCAGCTCAACCAGCTTTGCCACTGTGCTGCTCTTATATCATCATCATCATCATCATCATCATCATCATTGTTGAAATCATCAACGGGCACGATGTCTTACAATGCTATGTACGACAGTGATCACAGCTTCTATTGAAGTGTGGATGGCCGTTGCCTCGCTAGGAGCTCATCCGCCCTTTGACAATTCTTGTTTTTGGTCCTGCTGGTCAGGCCGCACTTATAGCTGATAAGGAAATGGTAGAATATTCCTGACACTTTGGCCAGGGATGTTGCTCAAAGCGCTCAAAGCCATGACATATACAGTACAATTGAACCATTTGGCCCACGTTTTCAAAAACAAATTAATCAATAAAATCTACATGAACGTTACCCGTAACATAATCAACAGGTATTTCTTGAATTGTGCCGTTTAGCATCAGGCACAGAGTTCCGTTACAACACTCCATTGTGCACATGTTGTATGTGGAATCCATGCAGATGTTTTCCGTGCCAACACAGCTGTTACTGCAACCTGCCCAGTACGAGGAGTTGGAGACACTGTAAAACTACAAAACAAAATGGGTATTAACTGGAAAGAAAGTTTGTGAAATGAATAAAAGACCCAAGAAATGAAATGATTGAAAATCACGAGGAGCTTGAATGGGAAGATGTTGAAAGACTCTTGAATCCTCTGGAGATAAGGGCTCAGCTATTCAAATTGGAATGAGGAGAAACTATTCCACATCGAGTGTTGTGAATCCGTGGGCTTCCACCCCAAGGAACTGAGAATATACAGTTGTTGAGGATATTCAGGAATGCAATTTACAGGTTTTGGGGAATTTATGGGTAATGGGAAGTGAACAGTAAAATAGCATTGAAATGAAAGTATACCCATGACCAACTGAATTGTCAACCATTCTCAAGGGCTGCAAGCCCATTTCTTATCTTCTAACATTAAAGGCTTAATATTTGTGAACTTGTTTGGTTAACTAAAAAATCCACTAGACAGCATTTGAGTGGTTTGGTTTTCATGCATGTCAGGGCTAAACTTAATTCCTCTGACTACAATGGGTGTTTGGGGAGTTTAAAAGGAAGTTGTAGACATCCATAATGATCAGTCCATAGTTACTATTCTCAAGGTTTTCAACCTATTTTAACCGGCTGGAACTGCTCTAATTGGGCTGCCAGGATGTTTACGCAACATTCCAGCCATTTTAATGCCTTCCCAGTAAAAGCTGTAGGAAAAGCAGACTTTTCCAGGTAAGTGAGAGAATAAGTCAAAATTTCACAATGCGGTTGGGAACGGGATCCTCATTGGAAATGTCATTGCTGCGGTTGTTCCCTTCTTGTTATTGAGCTTCAAGGATCAGCCACTTTCCCACTCAATATAATGAACAAACTGGCTCTTAGTGGAGATGCAGATTCAAGTAATTTACAATGCTTGGCAGTAAATTTAATACACAATTGTGACACACTTCCTAAGGACCTCTGTAATAATGCAACAACTTAGACAGTGTTTCTGAAGATTCACTTATGTTCCTATGTTCTGTCATCACACCTAGTGGAATAACCAACATAAATGCTCACAATCAGATATTTCAAAAATGGTGCAAATAAATATTTGCTTGGAAAATGCATTAATTGCCTTGCATCGGTGCTTTTTCTCCCCCAAGTTCACTCTTTTCATTTAATCTCCCCAAAACACCTTCACAAGTACTAACACTCCTCATTACCTCACACAGCTGACAATTGCCCAATAGTCAGATAGCTGCATTGTCCAATAGTAACAATATGCTGCTTGATTATAAGAAGCCACAAAATTGAGCTCAACTGCATATTTTCTACCAGAAATCACCGGAGAACCAAAAGTAACAGGATGTTTGGTTCAAGGTTGATTCAAGAGCTCTGTAGCCACAATTACAAGTGAGTTTGGCAAGCAGATCACAGACCGGGAAACTGCGCTGGCAACATTACGCTGTAGAGTAGCTCAATGCTGCAGCAATGCCGTACGTGGCATTAATGCAGGAGTGATAATAAGCACTTGATTTGGCTTGAATTTGTTCCAGCTTATTTAAATAAATCATACCAACCTACCTCACAGTACATGTGAGTCCAGGGACATTCCATCCAGTCATCCTGGTTTTCATAACACATGGAGCCTGTGCAATTGAAGGTCTGACAGGAAAACTGTAAAGAATCATACATTGTTATTGTACTCATTCATTGATCTTGATGCCATTTCTTACACAACTGATGTACACCATTGACGAGGAAAAGGATTGCTGTTAGATATATATGCCTGGTGTTGCTGGAAAGTCATATGTAGCAACAATAACCAGGACAGAAACTTTGAATTCTGAAAAACTGATGCAGAAAATTTGCCACCATTACATTAATTAGCTAATCCTTTCGGTGCTTGTAGGTTCCTGGGTTCCTTCCATGTACAGTTCAGTTTCAGCTAGGATAGGTAACTATGTTCCATTCAAATAACATTAGAAGGGGAAAACAATGGCCATGAAATGTAAAAATCGGTGCAAAACAGGAGACTGTGTAACTAACATGCAGAGAGCCGTGGGACATCTCATTCACGACGTGCACTCCTACCCAAAACCTTTTCCATATCTCCGCAGCACCCCACACCATCATTCCCATTGCATCCGGTGACCTACCTGTATAATTACAATACTCAGTCTCCTTGCTTTTAATTTGATCCATGGGGGGTCAAGGAAATAGCGTTCACGTCGTGGCCCTGTTTCCACCAATCTTCCCACCACCACGCACAAGAAGGGCAAGACAAACACCATTGTGCAGATGCCGAGCAGTGTGTTCAGCTCTGGCTGAACGACTTCTAATCTTGTATGTGGACTCGATAAGAAGTTCCATGAGAACCAGGCAGTGTTGACATGAGGTGAGTTGTATGCTTTGCAGGGAAACTAGCTCTCAACAAGGTTCAGAGAGATTTTAGTTCCTAGGTCTCTACATTACAGCCACACTCATGCCTCCGGCCAACAGTGAACATTACTCGAGCAGCAGGAGTGATGGTTCCAGTGGAAGTAAGCCGTGGCCATGGACGGAGGATTTTCAGTCAGTTGGTGGTGAGGGAGATATACTAACATGAACAACCTTTAAAGGAACACATATCCCTTTACCATTGCTCAAAACACAAATTGCTGGAAGAACTCAGCAGGTCAAGCAGCAAATGTGGATGGAATAGACAGCCAATGTTTCTGGTTGGGGCACTTGGTCAAAAGGATTCTTTGGGAGATGGTGGCTTGATGTTCAATCGTGGGGCCATAGTCAAGTGGTAGGTATGAGAAGGTGCTAGAGAGCCTGGCTCAACACAGCAGGGGTCAGCTTATTAGGTGACAACTGAACCTCCCTTGTCAGCCAATTTGATGACAACTTTGGGATTGTTACTGAGTGGCATTTACGAATGCTCTTTGTCCAATACCAATCTGATCCACAATTACCCTAACCTCAGAAACCTCAACACTTGGTTTTCATTCGACAGGATCTAAACTATGAGTCTTACTGACAAAGGAAAGAAAATAAGATATCTCTTCCTTTCATGTATTAGTTTCTTCTCTGGTGTAAGTTTAGTATTTTGTCACATGAAGTGTTGAACAGATAATAACTTACATTTACAGGTAGTTCCATTTCGGATACTGTCATATTTTCATAAGATTCAGTCGATGTCATGTTATCCATGGTCATATTGTCATAGGACATTGTTGTATTATCTGTGGTGAAAGAAAATAAATAGGTATTTTTCAAACTTTCTGTCAGATTTGCTTCCTTGGAGTTGTTTCTGGTTTTGTCTCCTTATCAAGGCACCGATTACTGATGACAAATGATGTATTTTTCCACTTCAGTCTTCCTAACTAGTGATCATGACATTCCATACTGAAGCAACCAGTGATATCAACTGGAACTTGTGCTGACCAGTTTTATTCCTTTGAGCCAAGAGAATTGCTACAAAGACTTATTGGAGTAATTTATGGTTTAATGTTCTTGTGCGAGATGTGTGACACCTATGTAGGCATCTGTTTTACACCTCTCCTGGTTTGCGTTTCCTTTGACTTCTCTTTGATGTGAAGAGAGGTGTTGAGCCAGTGACTGGCACTGTCATTCCCACCATCAGGCAAATTGAAGGTTGAAGATGGCCCAGCAAGGAGAGGGACGATGGTTCGCAGGATGAGCGGATGGTGGTGGCAGCAGCAATGGGCCTTTTTGGCCAGCTGCAGTTCAGACTTGCGAAATGCTTCAAAACATGGCGACTATTGCAAATAGTCTTAGCGGGCTGTTTCTGCAGGTAGACAAAAATGCTGGAGGAACTCAGCGGGTGAGGCAGCGTCGATGGAGAGAAGAAATAGGCAACGTTTCGGGTCGAGACCCTTCTTCAGACTGGGGGGGGGAGGGGGTGGAGAGAAAGAAAGGAAGAGGCGGAGACAGTAGGCTTGTGGGAGAGCTGGGAAGGGGGAGGGGAAGGAGAGAGAAAGCAAGGACCATCTGAAATTAGAGATGTCTAAGGAAACGTAAATTGTATACATCATGTACTTATGTATGTCAATAATCCTCTGGTGTGTATGCCAAAAAAATAATTTCACTGAACCTTGGTATGCGTGATAATAAAGGAACCATTGAATGCATTAGACTGCAGGATGATATCGATGATCTAATCAGTTGGACAGAAATTGGCAAATGGAACTTATTCCAGCAAAGTGTGAGGTTTCATGTTTGGGAGATACAGAAAGGCAAGAGGATGTACAATACGTGGGAGGGTGTTAAGCAGCATGCAGGAATAGAGAGACTTTGGAATGTATATCCATGTGAAAGGTAGTGTGGCTAATAACATGGTTAAAAAGACATATGGGACGTTTTCCTCTATTAGCTGAAGCATGGAATTAGAGCAGGAAGTATGGGCTAAAACTATATACAGCACCATAAGGCTATAGATTACCACATTACAGGAGGTGCAATTGCATTGCAAAGGCTGCAGAGGAGATTTCCAAGGATGTTTCCAGTACTATATTGGCTTGCATGGATAAGTTGGGCTGAGGGGACTTTTCCCATGTTGTATTTCTCTATGAACAGCACATTTGAGCGACAAGGAAAGATTTGATAAGCTTGGATTCATTTTGGAAAAGAAGCAGAGACGAAATTTCTTCTGAGACTCTATAAGGCGCTGCTCAGGTCGCATTTGGAGTACTGTGAGCAAATTTGGGCAACATATCTGAGGAAGGATGTACTGGCTCTGGAGAGGGTCCAGAGGAGGTTTACAATAATTATTCCAGGAAAGAGCAGTTTAGCATATGGTGAGGGCTTGATAGCACAGGGCCTCTACCCGCTGGAGTTTAGAAGATTGAGGGGGACCTCATTGAAACTTACATAATAATGAAAGGTATAGATAAAGTGGATAGGAAAAGGATGTTTCCACTGGTGGGAGTGTCTAGGCCCAGAGGTCATAACTTCAGAATTAAAGGGCACTCTTTTAGAAAGGAGTAGAGGAGGAACTCCTTTAGTCAGAGGGCAGTTAATCTGTCATGGTTGCCACTCCTTGCCACAGAGGGCTGTGGAGGCCAAGTCAGGTAATATTTTTAAGAGTTAGATCAATTCTTGATTAGAATGGGTGTCAAGGGTTATGGGGAGAAGGCACAAAAATGGGATTAGGAGGCAGAGATCTACCATGATTGAACGGCAGAGTATTCTCAATGTGCCGAATGACTCAATTCTTCTCCTATAACTTGTGAATAATTAAGATGAAGAAAGGCCTAGATTGAGTAATAGGAAGAGATCTAATTTCAGTAGCGAAGGGGTAAAAAAGCCTAGGATTATAGATTTAAGATAATTAGTAGGATGAGGGGAGATGAGATAAGACTTTTCCATACTGTGGTGATTGGGGTCTGAAACTCATTTCCTGAAATGGTGGTAAACGCAGAAACATCATCACATTTAAAACATGGGGTGCCACAATGGCACAGCGGTAGAGCTGCTGCTGCCTTACAGCACTTGCAGTGCCGGAGACCCAGGTTCGATCCCAACTATGGGTTCTGTCTGTGCAGAGATTGTACGTTCTTCCTGCGACCAGCATGGGTTTTCTCCAAGATCTTTGGTTTCCACCCATGCTCCAAAGACATACAGGTATGTACAGAAGGTTAATTGGCTTTGTGTATGTGTAAAGGTGTCCCTAGTGTGCGAAGGGTAGTGTTAATGTGCGGGGATCGCTGGCCGGTGCGGACTCGGTGGGTTGAAGGGCCTGTTTCCGCGCTGTATCTCTAAACTAAACTAAAATTTACTTGAGGAGCAATGGCCTGCAAAGCCATGAACCTAGAGTAGGAAGGCACCTCCTTCTGTGCCGTAGTATTGCGATGATTCTATGACTGTGACTTTAAATTGTAATACGCAACGTAATAAATAAATTGGGACGTTGGCCATTTTGCTCTTGGTGCAAGTTTTTTCCAACAAACAAAAATATTTCAAGGGTACACAATTATATTATCAGTATGCAAAACAAAAATTGGAGATGCTGGAAAACAGATTAAAGGGTCATCAACCACAAATATTAAGTCTGTTTCTCTTCCCACAGATAATGCCAGATCTGCTGAGTAATTAGAGTCATAGTCATAGTTTTAGTTGACAGATACAGCACGGAAACAGACCCTTCGGCCCACTGGGTCCGCGCTGCCCAGCGATCCCCGCACATTAACATCATCCCACACCCACTCGGGACAATTTTTACATTAACCAAGCCAATTAATCTACAAACCTGCACGTCTTTGGAGTGTGGGAGGAAACCGAAGATCTCGACGAAAACCCGCGCAGGTCACGGGGGAGAAGGTACAACAGCACCCGTAGTCGGGATCGAACCTAGGTCTCTGGCGCTGCATTCGCTGTAGGGCTGCAACTCTACCGCTGCGCCACCATGACTGCCCAAAGAGTGTGAAACAGGCCCTTCATCCAACTTGCCTACACTCGCCAACATATCCCAGCTACACCTGTCCCAACTGCCAGCAGGTGGTCCATATCCCTCCAAACCTGTCCTATCCAGTCTAACTGTTTCCTGAAGGTTGGGATAGTGCCTGCCTAAACTACCTCCTCTGGCAGCTTACTCCACCATCCTTTGTGTGGGAAAAGTTACCCCTCTGATTCCTATTGAATCTTTTCCCCTTCACCTTAAACCTATGTGTCTGGTCCTCGATTCACCTACTCTGGGCAAGAGACTCTGTACATTACTGTATTTTCTACTTTCAGTTTGCTTACCTCCACTTCCAGAACTCGCAACATTGCAGTATAATGCAATACAAAGCAGGACAAAACCTGTGGGGAAAAAGCATCTGTGAATATCATCATAAAATGAATGCCTTCAGCTTTTATTTCTGGTGTTCTTTCTTTATTCAGTCATGTGTGGCTATTTAAGGCAAATAGCTCAACTTTGTGTTCCCATAATAAATTGCAACTAACTGGGCAATAGTAATGAATAATTACAACGAATAATGTAGGAAGGAACTGCAGATGCTGGTTTAAACCGAAGATAGTGACTTTCAGCCTGAAGAAGGGTCTCGACCCAAAACATCACCCATTGCTTCTCTCCAGAGATGCTGCCTGTCCCGCTGAGTTACTCCACCTTTTTGTGTCTATCTTCAATTACAACAAATAACTGTCTAGCACCACAGGTATGCACTGCTATGTTTTATTTTAACCCCCGAGTTGCCAGGCAGCACAACAGACTAATATATTATACTAGACCAAGTGCAGACCCGTTGGGTCTGTTCCCCCAACGTGCGGTTGTGGGTGGGGGGCGGCGGCATGCAGCGTCACACACTAACTACCCCCCCCCCGCACTCACGCTAATTACCCCCCTTGATATTATATTAACATTATTAATTTGCTCCTTTTACCCCATAACCACCCTATCTACTGACGCATAGCCCCCAACTTGCAGTCACATCTAGAGAGGGGGAGGGGGGAGTGGGGGGGGGGGGGGGGGGGGGGGGCGGGTCTTAGAGAGTGAGGGCAGAGTGAGAAGGGGCAGAGACACAGAGAGAGACCGAGACACAGAGAGAGGGGCAAGAGGGATAGGCGGGTGGAGAGGAGGGTAAGAGGGAGGGTGGGTGAGGGGGAAAGGTGGGGAGGAGAGGGTGAGGGGGAGAGAGAGGGGGTGCTGAGAGGGGGGTGAGGGGAGAGGTGGGGAGCAGAGAGGGGGAGGGTGGAGGGAAGAGGGTAGGCGGTGTGGAGGGGAGGGGGTTTAGGGGAGGGAGGAAGGGTGGGGGAGGAGATGGATGGGAGGAGGGGAGAGAGGGAGAGGGAAAGAGAGAGGGGGGGAGAGGGGAAAGGGGGGAGAGAGAGGATGTGCTGAGAGGGGAGTGAGATGAGGGGAGGTGGGGAGCAGGGAGGGACGGTGGAGGGAAGGGGGTAGGGGTGTGTGGAGGGGAGGGGGGTTTAGGGGAGGGACGGTGCGGGAGGGGATGGATGGGAGGAAAAAGAGGGGGGAGAGAGAGAGAGGGGGGAGGGGGGGAGAGAAGAGGGGGGGAGAGGAGAGGGGAAGAGGAGAGGGGAAGGGGGAGAGGAGAGGGGGGGAGGGGAGAGGAGAGGGGGGAGAGGAGAGGGGGGGAGAGGAGAGGGGGGGAGAGGAGAGGGGGGAGAGGAGAGGGGGGGAGAGGAGAGGGGGGGAGAGGAGAAGGGGAGTGGAGAGGGGGGGGGGAGGGGGAGGAGAGGAGGGGGAGGAGAGGAGGGGGAGGAGGGGGGAGGAGAGGAGAGGGGGGAGAGAGGAGGGGGAGGAGAGAGGAGAGGGGGGGGAGAGAGGAGAGGGGGGAGAGGGGGGAGAGGGGGGGGAGAGGAGGGGGGAGGGGAGAGAAGAGGAGAGGAGAGGAGAGGAGAGGAGAGGAGAGGAGAGGAGAGGAGAGGAGAGGAGAGGAGAGGAGAAGAGAGGAGAGGAGAGGAGAGGAGAGGAGAGGAGAGGAGAGGAGAGGAGAGGAGAGGAGAGGAGAGGAGAGGAGAGGAGAGGAGAGGAGAGGAGAGGAGAGGAGGGGGGTGGAGAGGAGGGGGGAGGAGAGGAGAGGGGGGGAGAGGAGGGGGGGAGAGAGGAGAGGGGGGGAGAGGAGAGGGGGGAGAGGAGGGGGGGGGGAGAGGGGGGGGGGAGAGGAGGGGGGGGGGGGGGGGGAGGAGGGGGGGGGGGAGAGAGAGAGAAAGAGAGAGGGATAGGGAGAGAGACTCTACAAAAGAGTACATAAATAGAAGATATCTACCTATAAGATGTTGGATCTTGTTGGCTCTGACTACCATACTTCACCCCCTTAGGAAAGTCCAATGGACAGGTCACCAAACAAATCTGAAAAAGAGTTAAACCGCTATGATTAATATTAATTGAAGCTTAAATACATTTATGTATCCATGATACTGATGCTTTTCCTGATTTTTATATTAGCAAAGCATGGTTATCCAGGCAACCTTAGCCTGGATTTCCTATAGAGATTTCCTCAAGGAAATAAAAAGGTGTCACTAATACTTTCTCCATAAAATCCTTCATATTCGCTGGAAGAATAAGTATAAGTATTATAAGAATAAGAATAAGTATTGTCACTGTTCTCTCACAAGCCAATGCCCTCAGCATTGAGGCCCCAGTTGCACTCAGGCAGTAGCACTGTGCAGCCCATGCCATTTGCAGGCCCTACACCAGACTCTTCAATCACACTCCATATTCCTAATTCTGCCATGGGGAGAGATTACTAGGGGGACCAGGGAAACAAACCAAGTGAAATGCTCAAAGCCTCTTTGGAAAGTTGTGGGAATTGCTGGCCCACAACCATTTGGGAATGGAATTGGGAACATCGAGTCTATGCATCAACTCACACAGAACTGCATGGAGTGCTCCACCTCACCAACTACCATTTCCTTGCCCGATAGACAGCTACTACTCCATGTGTGGAGAGCCAACTGATCCCACCCTAGCGATCCACTTCCGGCATCAATTAGGTTTGTTCTAACTAAGCTTCTGGTCAGTGGAGACCACAGACATGTCAAAACCACAAAACTGAAGATGAAGTATGTTATCCTCATTCCCGAGTGAAAAAGACAGAATGGAATAACAAGAAGAAATTTGTTCTTATGTTATAGATCACACGCAAAAAAAACAAAACTGATGGCTTCATGTTGCATCAATGATTTCCCCAAATCCTATGTGTACTGACCTGGAAGCACTTTTGAGGGGAATTGATAAGAAAACATTGCCAAATCAAAATGACTATTCTAGACTTTAGACTGTGGGCTGAATTTTCATAGGCCATTCTCACGGGGCGACTTGACGCAAGAGTTAACCAGAGTTGAACATCGTGGGAACCTCGTGCGATAACCGTACGGCATTCGTGGACCACCGTGGACCACCGTGGCGCTAACGGCAGGTACTCGTGTAACTTGGTGACTCGGGAGAAAATTCAAGCAAGCGTAAATTTCTCCAAGAGTGACTTGTACACTTGTGGTTGAGCATTGCAACATTATATGCACGTAGAGGCCAGTGCGATATCCGTAATAACTCTTGCGTTTACCGTGGGAACTCCTGCGAACGGTGAGCCCGGAAGCTGGACAGAGGGGACAGAAGGTGAGTAAAAATTGTCTTCTGTGGGATTGAATTTAAAAAATAAAGATTTGCATCCGCATATGGACATCAACTTATTCATGAGTTATGTTAATGAGTTTCAAGAAAATAACTATAATCTTTAAAAGGGACTTTACTGAAAGGTCCTGCATTTTTATGGTCCGTGAGAAATTTTTCACATGTACTTCTTTGAGAGATACAGCTCGGAGTCCTCGCCGACTAGCGATCGATGCCTTTCCGAAGCAGGGTCCGGAACGCTACCAATCAATGTTCTCCAGAGACCAGTGTAAGGAGTGAACTGCACATGCTGGTTTAAACCGAAGACAGACACAAAAAGCTGGAGTAACTCAGCGAGTCAAGCAGCATCTCTGGAGAAAAATAGGTGATGTTTCGGGACGAGACACATCTTCAGACTCAATTCCGATTAGGATGTCTGAAGAAGGGTTCCGATTCGAATGGCCACCTATTCTTTTTCTCCAGAGATGCTGCCTGACCCGCTGACTTACTCCAGCTTTTTATGTTTTTATTCCCAGATCTGACTTAGGTAACTTAGGTAACTTACACTCTCTCTCTCTCCCCCATGGTCAGGATCGAACCCCGGTCTCTGGGGCTGTGAGGCAGCAACTCTACCACTGTGCCGCATGTAGTCAGATTTAATCAATTGCTGGTGTTACTTCCAAAGACAGAGGCATTGATAATATTAGATCAGAATTGCATCTTTCCGCTAATAGAGTCAATTATTAGTTAATTAATAATAGAATCAATTATTGTTGGTGACATTTCACCTACGAATATCAGACTATTTTCGCAGAGGTAAGGGCCAATTAGGCATAGCAAAAGGTATGAACACTTTTAAACATTTTTTCCCGACTATTTTGTCAAATGCAAATACAGGGAGAATGATCAAAGTGCTCACATGGCTCACTCTGTTAGAAGCGTTCTGAGTTTAAAGTTCCGTGTATTCCTTCTTAAAGTATAAATTTTTGTGAGGCCAGGGGTGCGATTGAGAACAGCTGGGAAAGGGCGGAGGGGGCGTCACGAATAACAGCGTTTCCCTGGCCATATTATGGCCCATTCCCCAACCGTAACATTAATCAAGCTCTGTCTAACTCCGCCTTCACACCATCCCCCTGTGACATGGGTTAGTCATCGCTGGGCGGGCTGTGGGCCGAATGGCCTGCCAACGGGAGTCAGAGACTGACACTGAGATCCATTGTGCAGGAAGGAACTGCGGATGCTGGTTTTACCGAAGATAGACACAAACGCCACCTGTTCATTTTCTCCAGATATGTTGCCTGACCCATTGAGTTACTCCAACATTTTGTGTCTGTGTTCACTATGAACATTGAATTATTTAATTTTAGGTAACTTACACTCTCTCTCTCTCTCCCCCGCCCACCCCCTCCTGCCCCCACCCCCCCTCCCCCATGCAGTAAATGTTGGTTAACCAGTCCAAGGTTTGCAACGATGGTTCCCTCTTGGGATCACACTATCCCTAGCCAACAATTGGCCTATCAGGGAACCAAATATAGACATAAAGTGCTGGAGTGACTCAGTGGGTCAGGCAGCATCTCTGGAGGAAAGGGTTAGGCGACATTTCGGGTCGGGACCCCTCTTCAAAATACCCTGCTGAGGTCATCTGTTGTTGGCCCTGATTTGTCCCGGTCTTTTCTTGCTTCCAGTTCCCCCCTACAATCATCCCGAAGAAGGGTTCCGACCAAAAATGGAATCTATTCCTTTTCTCCAGAGATGCTGCTTGGCCCGCTGAGTTACTCCAGCATTTTGTGTCTAACTTGCTGATTCAGACAGTTTTTGATTATCAAGGATTCTGCGCTGACTCTTTACTCTGAAACACACGTTGGAAATTTAAACTTGGGCGCAACTAACATCGTCTAAGTAATGTGGCATCTTCCTGCAGTAAAGTCACGGCATTAGTACAGGCATGTCTCCAAATGAGCCAATTCAACCAAGGGAGGATATTTATAGTGTGTGAAAAAAAAAGTGACATAATTTGTGCCACGTGACACTTCACAGTTCACAATGTTCATTCAAGATTTAACGGGAAAGCTCGGGAGACAGACAAGTCACTCGCACAAATAACAGAAATGCCGAGTACCGTGGGAACTCTTTATCTACCACCCGTTATATCGTGTGATATCGTGCTAGACCACGACCACTTCACTCTGGTTACATCTTGCGTCAAGTCGCCCCGTGAGAAAGCGCTTTAAGATACAGCAAAATGCAGATTGGGCCAACGTGGTACAGTTGGCAATGCATTAAAGATCAGTTCCAATTTGTCCATTTCCACATTTCCACATTTAGTTCTAGTACTCTGAGCTGTACGCAAGAAACTTCTCAGGATGGGTGGATTATGTTTCAATAAGTCAGCGGTTCAATTGATGCAACATTAGACAGGATTCGCAAATTAACCTTGGCCCTTTGGCTTTACAGAATTTGACAATGAAATCATAGTGTGCAAAATAACAGCCATAGCAGAAAATGAAGACATGTTTATCCCTTCGCAAGCCATGGATGTTGATAGTAACACCAATATTTTGATTATATTAATCCCCATATGCCTCAAGAGAAGCCGGTGGAAAGTCTCCTTTGCAAACCACTGGGGTATGTCACGGTATTCCCTTAGTGCTGTTAATGCAGGAGGTTCAGGATTTAGACACTGTAAATGAAGGAATAATAACATTTGTCCAAGAGAGGATGGTGTGTGACTTACAACTGGTGACACATGCATGCTTTAGTCCTGCCACTTGGTTTGGAAGATGCTTATGGCAAAGCCTTGCCCAAGTTGCCGCACTGCATTTAGTGCAAAGTGCACACTGTGATCACAATATACTGGCAGTATACGAAGGTGATGAATTAAGTGCCAAACAAGTGGATTGTAGTGTTATGTGTGTGTTGCGGACATGCAGCCATGTAGAGAGTGGTCTATCACACCCTTGCCTTGTGACTTGTACATGATGAAAAGGGCCTGGGGTATTGGCAGGTAAATCACTCAGGATACCCACCTCTGGCATCAACAGGAATGATGTCTTGCTCCTAGCTACAAATTATTAGAGCCCCCAAGGATTGCATGACAGTGACTCAGAATATGGCAATGCCATATTCAATCCATATACCATCAGTGGTCTTAGTTATACAGCACGTAAACAGGTCCTCCCTCAGCCCATCCTGTCCAAGAAGACAATCAAGCACTCTTTTACACAAATCCTAAATGGATTCCATTTAATTAACCCCCACCCCCTTCCCCCACAATCATACACTCACCTACACACTAGGGACAGTTTGCAGTGGTTGATTAACCTGCCAACCCACCAGTCTTTGGGTTATAGGAGGAAAATGAAGCATTGAGGGAGAACATGCAAACTGCATATCAGCTGCAGTGGGTATCTTAATGCCCTTCAGACTGAATGATGATTTTTGTACCTATTCACTGGTGTGTTTTAGCAGAAGGTAACATCCAGATTTAATTCGAGAATGGTTGATAAATTATTTCCCATTTTCACAGTATGGATGCCAGGGCCATTCTCACAGTACTACAGGCCCGTAGACGGCTGAGCCCAGCCGCAGCTTGTGTTTTTGTCCGACAGTCAAAGGAAAAATTAAAACAATGTAATAATTTTCTGGGAATTGAAATTAAGAAGTGCCAGCTCCACGGTTTAATGCCGACTCAAGTGAAAGGAAGGTGCTGAGAGAGCCATGGCGCACTCTCTCCGAAGCTGCTGCTAGCTGTCGACACAGAGATGGGCTGCAGCCTGTGGTGAGGGAGAAGTTAAGGGGAGGTTAAAGAGGTGGGTCGACTGGAGAAAGTAGGAAAGGGTGTCCAGGAGTGAGAAACAAGCAGGATAGCAGCAGAGAGCGGGGAGAACGGAACGAGCTTTTACGGAGCATTAAGACACCATCTTAAGGGCAGTCATGGTGGTGCAGCAGTAAAGTTGCTGCCTTACAGCAAATGCAGCGCCAGAGACCCGGGTTTGATTCTGACTACGGGTGCCATCTGTATGGAGTTTGTACGTTCTCCCCGTGATCTGCGTGGCTTTTCTCCGAGGTCTTCGGTTTCCTCCCGCACTCCAAAGATATGCAGTTTGTAGGTTAATTGGCTTGGTAAATGTAAGAAATTGTCCCTAGTGGGTGTAGGATAGTGTTAATGTGCGGGGATCGCTGGTCAGCGCGGATCCGGTGGGCCGAAGGGCCTGTTTTAGGCTGTATCTATAAAATAAAATAAAATAAATCTGTACATAAGCATCTTTAGTTGACATAATTACATTGGCTGTATAATTTTTCCTTTGGCACTTGTCTGCAGTTCCATTCTCCATCTTGGGGTGACCAGAACAAACAGCAGAGAGCAAACTGTGACAGCGAGCTTGTGTTATCTTGCTGAGATCAGTGGGGAGCTCAACACCTGACCACAACCCCAGAATGACCAGCATTTAGTGAGTCAGGGAGTCGGGAGGCCATCTTAGACCATCGCTGACATTAGAGTGCTGAGCTTCTGAGAGCAAAAGTCAGTTCAGCACAGAAAATCAAACTTCTTCTTTACCAATGGGAGCTGGTAGAGCATCCACATTCTCCACCTGACCCTCCCCCCCACCCCCGCCTCACCTCCACACCTCACAACCGACATCCATTGATGCCAATTAAGCCAGAGGAGGCACAACATTTGAAGCACATGTGATGTAGCCACATCCCTCTCCTTTAAAGAACACACTGTAAAGAGTGTGTAACATCTACCGTAAGTTGAGGAAGAAGGTGGTTGACGGATACCAGTGTAGAAATCATCTCCCAGTGGGCTATTGCAATCTGCAATGCACCAAACCAAGTTACATGCTCTAACAGGCTACAAAGTGAAGCCCTGCAGAATCGCTGGCAACAAAGCATGCCGTCCCGATGAACTAATTGCGGGTTTTGAACGTGGAATGATGACACCTGCCCCAACAGCCTGGGGTACACCAGTACTCACTGTCACCATTGCAGATGTCAGATCAGCCTTCCTGAGAGTGAACACGTGGATAGCAACTACCCCGATGGAGTCCCCGGCCAAGTTCTCAGGACCCGCGGACCAACCGGCAGGAGTATTCGCGGACATCTTTAACCTTTTGTTGTTCCAATCTGCTTCTAAAGCACCACTGCCATCTCAGTGCTAAAGAAACACAAGGTAATGTGCCTCAATGACCATCACCCAGTAGCTCTGACATCTATCATCTGGAAATGTCTTGAGAGGCTGGTCATGGCGCACATCAACACCAGCATCTCATTCCAACTTGATCAATTGTAATTCATCTACTGTCACACAGGTCCAGGGCAGATGCCATCTCCCTTGCCCTACTTCATTTCTGGAACATCGAGACGACACCTGTGGAAGACTCCTATTATTTACACCATAACTCCAACCAAACTCGTATCCATACACCTGAAGCTAGGACTCAGGACCCCCCCCTCTGCCACTGGATCCTCTACATCCTGACCCACAGACTGCAATTAGTAAGGATGGGTGACACCACCCCGTCCTCAATACCTCCTACGTATTCTCCTCCTCAACACCAGTGCCCTGCAAGGTTGCACACTCCGCCCCTTACACACCCTGTACACTCGTGACTTTGTGGTCAAATTCTGCTCTAACTCCATTTACAAGTTTGCAGATGATACCAAAGACTCTTACCAATTTCCACAGATGCATCATGGAAAGCATCCTTCCTATACATATTCATCACAGTTTGGTATGGAAACATCTCTGCCCAAGATCGCAAGAAATTACAGAGGGTTGTGAAAGCCACCTAGTCCATGACACCAACCAGCCTCCCTCCCACCACACCCCTTGGCTCGGAGTACTCTTCACACTCTTTCACAAAGCAGCCAGCATAATCATGGACCACTCACATCCCAGTCATTCTCTCTTTTCCCTCTTCCGTCAGGCAAAACATTCAGAAGCTTGAAAGCACATCCCACCTAATCCAAGAACAGAAGGTAGATAAAAATGCTGGAGAAACTCAGCGGGTGAGGTAGCATCTATGGAGCGAAGGATAAGGTGACGTTTTGGGTCGAGACCCTTCTTCAGACTGATGTGGGGATGGTGGGGGCGGGAAGAAAAAAGGAAGAAGCGGAGACAGTGGGCTGTGGGAGAGCTGGAAATTGGAGGGGAAAGAGGGAGAAAGCAAGGGCTACCTGAAATTGGAGAAGTCAATGTTCATACCGCTGGGGTGTAAACTACCCAAGCAAAATATGAGGTGCTTCTCCTCCAATTTATGGTGGGACTCACTCTGGCCATGGAGGAGGCCCAGGACAGAAAGGTCAGTTTCGGAATGGGAGTGGGAGTTAAGTGCTGAGCAACCGGGAGATCAGGTTGGTTATTGCGAACTGAGCGAAGGTGTTGGGCGAAGCGATCGCCCAGCCTGCGCTTGGTCTCACCGATTTTGAGCAGCTGACACCTAGAGCAGCGGATGCAATAGATGAGGTTGGAGGAGGTTGCAGGTGAACCTCTGCCTCACCTGGAAAGACTGCTTGGGTCCTTGGATGGAGTCAAGGGGGGAGGTAAAGCGACAAGTGTACCATTTCCTGCGGTTGCAAGGTAAAGTACTAGGGGAGAGGGTGGTTTGGGTGGGAAGGGACAAATTGACCAGGGAGTTACGGAGGGTGCAGTCTCTGCGGAAAGCCGAAAGGGGAGGAGATGGGAAGATGTGGCCAGTGGTGGGATCCCGTTGGAGGTGGATGACAGAAACCAATCAACCAACAAACCTGTACATCTTTTGACTGCGAAAGGAAACTGGAGCACCTGCACAGTGACAGGGAGAATGTACAACTGTAGTCAGGATGATACCCAGGTCTCTGGCACAGTAAGGCAGCAACTCTACTGCTGCGCCACCGTGCCACCCTAATTGTTGATCCCTCTACGTGGCCTTGTGAGGAATCCACACTGCTGCTGCCGCCACACACCTGTGTAAGAGGATGTCAACGGGCGCACAGAGCAGGGCTGGCATCAAAGCAAATGCACTAGGGAATTGCTCAATCTGCATGCATCCGGTGGCTGTTAGTTGCATGGTTTAACCCCCCTCAGCAACACGGTAGGATCTTGCCACAAGGTGCATACATAGAATCAAATGGGACCCAATTTGACATTGAGCCAAATTTTGTGAACAGGAACATTAGTTGTTGGAAGGTTTTATATTCAAGTTCAAGTTCAAGTTCAAGTGAGTTTATTGTCATGTGTCCTTGTATAGGACAATGAAATTCTTGCTTTGCTTAAGCACACAGAAAATAGTAGGCATTTACTACAAAACAGATAAATGTGTCCATATACCATGATATAAATATATACACACATTAATAAATAAACTGGTAAAGCGCAAATAACAGAAAGTGGTTATTAATAATCAGAGTTTTGTCCGAGCCAGGTTTAATAGCCTGATGGCTGTGGGGAAGTAGCTATTCCTGAACCTGGTTGTTGCAGTCTTCAGGCTCCTGTACCTTCTACCTGAAGGTAGCAGGGAGATGAGTGTGTGGCCAGGATGGTGTGGGTCTTTGACCCACGCATATTTTTCCTCCACGCATATAGCAGTGGGTGATGAAATGTCGTCACTGAGTCCACAGCGAACATGAAACACTTACCTAGCCCAATCTCATTTTATATTCCCCACAGATTATACTACTCACCTGCACATTTGTGTGATTTATAGTGACCAATGAACCTACCGACTTGTGGCCTTTAGCACATGGGAGAAGCCAACAGCACTTGCAGGAAAACTACTTCACCGAAGGGAGAAAGTGAAAACTCCACACCGGCAGCACTGAATGTCAGGATTGAACCTGGCTCTCTGGGGCAGCGAGGCAGAAGCTCCACCATCTTTGGCTCAGTGCTATCCCCACAGTAAACCATTAAACATAACCCCCATCATTTGAGGGCTATGTAATATTTGACAGAAGAACTAAGGGTCCTAACGTTGCTCTCAATCCAGGACATTAAATGTACAGAGCCAATAACTCACTCACACAGAGCGGGGACCTTGCGTACACTGAGATTGGAATTCATATGAAAGGAGAGTGAAACTCAATCGCAGATAGAGTGGATTCTGCAACACGGAGACTGGAACTCAATGACCAGAGACTGTGATCTCGATGCGGAGAGACAGTGTTTACCCAGAAGCTAGTCCAAACACAGAGAACTATGTTATATGCACTGCAGAATTGGTTTTAAACTCAGAGAAATTAGACCTTACACAAAGAGACCAGCACCAATAAAACCACTTGTGCTTACACTTAGATTAGTTCAAGTTCAAGTTCAAGTGAGTTTATTGTCATGTGTCCCTGTATAGGACAATGAAATTCTTGCTTTGCTTAAGCACACAGAAAATAGTAGGCATTTACTACAAAACAGATAAATGTGTCTATATACCATGATTTAAATATATACACACATGAATAAATAAACTGGTAAAGTGCAAATAACAGAAAGTGGTTATTAATAATCAGAGTTTTGTCCGAGCCAGGTTTAATAGCCTGATGGCTGTGGGGAAGTAGCTATTCCTGAACCTGGTTGTTGCCGTCTTCAGGCTCCTGTACCTTCTACCTGAAGGTAGCAGGAAGCGAGTGTGTGGCCAGGATGGTGTGGGTCTTTGAGGCAGCCTTTTTGAGGCAGCGACTGCGATAAATCCCCTCGATGGAAGGAAGGTCAGAGCCGATGATGGACTGGGCAGTGTTTACTACTTTTTGTAGTCTTTTCCTCTCCAGCACGCTCAAATTGCCGAACCAAGCCACGATGCAACCGGTCAGTATGCTCTCGACTGTGCACATGTAGAAGTTAAAGATAGTCTTCCTTGACAATTCGACTCTCCGTAATCTTCTCAGGAAGTAGAGGCGCTGATGAGCTTTTTTCATAATTGCGTTAGTGTTCTCGGACCAGGAAAGATCTTCAGAGATGTGCAACCCCAGGAATTTGAAGTTCTTGACCCTTTCAACCATCGACCCGTTGATATAAATGGGGCTGTGGGTCCCCCTCCTACTCCTTCCAAAGTCCACAATCAGTTCCTTGGTTTTGCTGGTGTTGAGGGCCAGGTTATTGCGCTGGCACCATATGGACAGTTGCTCGATCTCTCTTCTATATTCTGACTCATCCCCATCAGTGATACGCCCCACAATAGTGGTGTCGTCAGCGAACTTTTTTTTAGATTAGATTCGTTTTATTGTCATTCAGACCTTTCGGTCTGAACGAAATTTTGTTTCCCTGCAGTCATACATATAATTTAAAAAAATGGCAAAAACACACAATCAACACAAATTTAACATCCACCACAGTGAGTTCACCAAACACCTCCTCACTGTGGTGGAAGGCAAAATCTTAAAGTCTCTGTCTCTTCCCTCTTTGTTCTCCCTCTGCGCCGAGGCGACGGTTCAAACTCCGCGGGTGGTTGCTGCCTCCGCCACAACTCCAGGGCCGAGTCGGGTCTCCGCCGCTGCTGCTGCTGCCGCCGCCACAGCTTCGGTGCCGAGCCAGGTCTCCGCTGCTGCTGCTGCCGCCGCTACAGCTTCGGTGCCGAGCCGGGTCTCCGCTGCTGCTGCTGCCGCCGCTACAGCTTCGGGGCCGAGCCGGGTCACCGCTGCTGCTGATGATGGAGTTCGCACTGTGGTTCGCTACGCAGTCATGGGTATAGAGTGAGTACAGCAGGGGGCTGAGCACGCAGCCTTGAGGTGCTCCCGTGCTGATTGTTATCGTGGCTGCCACATTTCCACCAATATGAACAGACTGTGGTCTGTGGATGAGGAAGTCGAGGATCCAGTTGCAGAGCGATGCGCAGAGACCCAGTTCTGCGAGTTTGGTAACCAGTTTGGAAGGGATGATTGTGTTAAATGCTGAGCTGTAATCAATGAATAACAGCCTGACATATGAGTTTTTGTTGTCCAAGTGGTCCAGTGCGGAATGGAGGGCCAGCGAGATCGCATCCACCGTTGATCTGTTGTGGCGGTATGCGAACTGCAGTGGGTCCAGGTTTTTGTCGAGGTAGGAGTTGATTTGCTCCATGATCAACCTCTCAAAGCACTTCATCACCACCGGCGTTAGTGCCACTGGTTGATAGTCATTGAGGCACGTCACTTTACTCTTCTTGGGCACCGGTATGATTGATGCCCTTTTAAAATAGGTAGGGACCTCAGACCTCAGAAGTGAGAGGTTGAAAATGTCCGTAAAAACTCCCGCCAGTTGGTCCACACAGGTTTTTAGAACGACCGGGTATACCATCAGGACCAGGTGCTTTTCGGGGGTTCACCCCTCTGAAGTATTTCCTGACATCGGCCTCTGTGACTGAGACTGAAATGCCATCACAGCGAATGGGGGATCGAGAAGGCACATCAGTATTCTCCCTGTCAAAGCGTGCGTAAAACGCATTGAGCTCGTCAGGGAGTGATGTTACACCGACATTCGAGCTGCCTCCTGGTTTCGCCTTGTAGGAGGTGATTGCATTCAGACCCTGCCACAGATGCCGAACATCTGCCTCATCCTCCAGTTTGGAGCAGAAGTCCCTTTTGGCCTTTTGGATGGCCTTACCAAGGTCGTATCTGGTCTTCATGTAGGCCACTGTATCATTGGAGGTGAATGCCCTGTGTCTGGACTTCAGGAGAGTGCGGATCTCAAAGTTCATCCAAGGTTTCTGATTGGGAAACACTCGGAAGGTTTTTGTAGGGATGCAGTCCTCCACACATTTCTTTATGAAGTCTGTAACGACTGTGGCATATTCGTTCAAGTCCGTTGCCGAGTCCTTGAACATTGCCCAGTCTACAGACTCCAAACAGTCCTGGAGTTGTTCTTCTGCCCCCCCCGACCAGCTCTGTACTGTCCTCACCTCTGGGGGTGCGCTCTTTTAATTGCTGCCTGTAGGCAGGAAGAAGCAGAATGGTCGGACTTACCGAAGTGAGGGCGATTAATAATTGTAAAAGGCGATTGGATAATTCACAATGAGACTGCTTCTCACTTACCCAGAGACACGTACTCACACACACTCAGTTAAACGATTTGGGGATTTTATTTATTGATTTAAAAAGATGAACCACCTCGTAATTTAGAATAAAAATAAAAGTATTGGGTTAAATGGTCATACAAATTTTGGAAGGTACAAATAGAATAAATTTAAGCTTCCCTGTTGCTCCTGAATTATGATAGCTCCTTACTAATAGCCTCCTCCACACTTTCTCCCACAGTCTGTAAAACATGGAATTTAGTTCATTAATTTGGTGCAACGAGCTCATCATTCCATTGAAATCATGGTATCTACCCTTTAATTTCAGTGTTTCCACGTTTCACCATTACAAATCGACTTTTCCTTACTTGTTTCCATCTTAGTCCCCATCTAATACATTGCAAATCCAGAAAGACATGGCTGTACTGCTGGAGTCATAGAATCCGTTCATAATGGTGGGCGGCTATCAGATGCCTAACAGATGTCAGTAAGCATCTTTTAATTTTTGATCACTTTGCCATTGTAAACTGATAGTTGCTGCACTAAACTAACATGACCCACAACTTAATGCATGGACATGCTCAATCGGAACTGTGGCACAGTGCAACATGAGGTTACAATTGTTACTTCATAACTGTGAGAACTTGTAGGTATTTGATGTATGTGCTGGGATCACGTAGCAAAGATATGCCTTAAAGTTCAGACAAGTCACTGTGTTGCCACGGATTGATTTAGTGTGAAGTTACTATATATAATAACGAGACGCATACAAATACTAGATTTTGACCAAGTGAAGTTATTCAGTTATAGGGCAATCGGTTGAATATTTAGGGGATAGACACAAAATGCTGGAGTAACTCAGTGGGACAGGCATCATCTCTGGAGAGAAAGAATTGGTGACGTTTCCGTCTGAAGAAAGGTCTAGACCTGAAAAGTCACCCATTCCTTTTCTCCAGCGATGCTGCCGGTCCCGCTGAGTTACTCCAGCATTTTGTGTCTATCTTCAATTTAAACTAGCATCTGCAGGTCTTTCAGACACATACTCAATATTTAGGGGAATTGCTTATGGAAATAATAAACAGGGAGATGTTTGGCAGAAAATAATGAACCAGTAAAGGAGAACCAGCAAGTATTTAATGGGAAATCACATTTGATAAATTTAATTACATTTTTTAATGAGGCAACAAAGAAAATGGACGTGACAACGTAATTGATACAGTGTGTATGGACTTTCAAATGTATTGAATAAAATACCACATATTAAAATTGAAACTCAGAATCACAGAAATGGTGATGATGTGGATACTAAATTACACGGATGTTAGCAAATGCTGGCTTTAAGGTGAAAAGAGACATTCATCCCGTTCCCAAGATTCAGTCCCAGGATGATTGCTGCTTTGATAGTTTTAATGACAGGGATAATGGATGGAACAGTGAAATCGGCAGACGTACAACACCTGGAACTGTTGTGGATGGCGAAGACGGGTTTTGACAGGATGCCGAGAAGCTAATATAATGAGAGAACTCAATACTGATACTTGTTGAATGTACAAATCTGTGTGGAAATACATTTCAGTAGAAAGTGTGGATATATGCTAAGTGCACAATCTTAAAGGAGGTACAAGGCCAGGGAGGTCTGATGATGGAAATGTGTGAAGACGCTGGGAGAGATTAGCAAAGTAGTTAATGAAGTAAATCATGATCTCTGATTGCCTTGGTATATCTTTGTTCTCAGATTCAGATTCTCCTTCTGCCATGCTCTATGAGATTGCAAGTCTAAAGGTGCCTTCCCGTGCTGAATGAAGCCACACATTGGTTACTTCCACTTTGCCACATCCTCCCACCTGCATAAGGACAGTAGAGAAGAGACCCTCCTCATTCTCCAAAAGTTTAGACCAATCACGTTATATTATCGTGCTATGTTAGAACATTGACATTAAAACATGCCGTAAATCTCGGAGAAGATTTTGGAGTGGAACAGTGGAGATGGTTATCGAGTTCCAGTGATCCAACTTCAAACTTATCCTTGGGTGCTGTCTGTGGTAGAGTTTGCACATTCTCCTTGTGACTGGATGGGGTTCCTCTCAATACTCCAGTTTCTTCCCCTATCCCTGGCGGTAGGTTAATTGGCCAATTAAATCACCCCTAATGTGTAACAAAGTCGTAGAATTTCCAATGTTGATGGAAATGTGAGGAAAATAAAATGGGTTTAGTGTGTGGCTACTTGATAGTTGCTGCATGTTGATAGAATTCTGGTACTTAATATATTGTTTTTTTAGTACACTATTTCTAAGTTGAGAAACTTCTTTTTTGGAAAAGGTCTATAAAATCATGAGGGGAATAGACTGGGTGAATGCACACAGTCTTTTTCCTAGAGTAAGGGAATCAAACACAAGTAAACATATGTTTAAGGTGAGGGGGGGGGGGCGAGATTTGATTCAAAGGTGGGGGGAAACATGAGCTGCCAGGTAATTTTGGAAGTCAATATAATAAAAACATTTGGACAAGTACATGGATAGGAAAGGATTAAAGGGATATCAGCAAACACGGGCAAATGGAACTAGCTTAATTGGGTATCTCGGTCAGCATGGATGAGTTGGACCGAAGGGTCTGCTTCCATGCTGTACTATTTGTGGCAAAGTTCTTCTCAGGGTCACTAGCCTGACTGCCTCGTTGGGGGGGCCACCGTGAGGGGGGTTAGGGGGGGTAGAACAATGGACAATGGAGGACCCGGCGTGGGAGTGGGGGGGGGGGGGCAGGGGGCGGAGGGGTAGGGGGCGAACAAAGGGGGACCTGGCACAAATACTGTATGATTGCAACTTTGTCAGTGCACTTGTGTGGTGACGTTTACATACCTTGGGCATGCAAGCAAAGAATTTCACTGTGACTTGTCACATGTGACAATAAAGCATTAATTCATCCATGTTTCTCCACACCTGGAGTAAATCTGATAACCTTTTCAACCTTTTTTTATTTTTTAGTTTGTTTTAAAGTATGCATTTAATGTTCCTTCGTGTTTTTTATGTGGGGGGTGGTGTGGGGGGGTAAGGGGGAAACCGCTTCGGTCGCCTCCTCCATGGAGAGGTGACTTTTTCCAGGTCGCCTCCCCCGTGGCCTAACATCAAGGATTGGCGCGGCCTTTCCCGGAGACGCGCCCGGGGCTTCAGCGGCGGGCGCAGCGTGGACTCTCGGTGTGGAGCGGGCGAGCCCTCGCTGGGGCTTGCCGGAGGGGAGCGCTCCGTTTCGCTGGCCCGGGGCAGCCGGCAGCCTGACGTCTGCACAGCTCCAGCTGGAGCGGCGTCTACAGCCCGGGATCCCTCGTGGGGGACCCGGGGGAAGAAGAAGCCATCACTGCCGGCACGCGGCCAACTTCTACCGCGGGGCCGGCATGGACATACCATCACCCCTGGAGGGGAGCTTCGACCGCCGGCCCTGCAGTCTACGGTGCTTCTGGCTGCGGCGGGGACTTTAAATCTTGATTGCCGGCCTGCGGCCTACAACAACTTAAAGCCGCGGTCTCCGGTGAGGAAGAGCCGATCCTGGACTGACTCTGGACTCTGGTCCGGTCCACGGGGGGGGAAGTGGAGGAGGACTGGCCAAATGTTTGTGCCTTCCACCACAGTGATGAATGCTGTGGTGGATGTTTGTGTTACATTTTGTGTGTTCTTTATTATTGTATCGCTGCTGACAACCCAAGGGGCGGGGCGCTACTCTGTGAGCGACTCGCGGCGCGCTGCTCCCGTATGTTTGCATGTTTTCTGAGTTGTTTAGTGGTTTTCTGAGAGTCATTAAGTGCGGTATTTAACGACAGCAAGTATGACTACCACGGTAATCTTTGTACTTGCTTTTGAGATCTGTGCACACTGTGTGTGCTCGCAGAAGTCTGTGTTGTATGACTGCTTGTCAGTACATTGTCCTGTTTGTATGTTGAGCCGCGTCAAAGAAGATTATCTGTTGCGACAGACAATAAAGTTTTCTGAATCTGAATCTGAATCTGAATAGACCAGTGTGCACGCCACCATTGTGGCTAAATCCAGGAGGTTTATTGGCCCACACCATTGCTCTCACCTTTGCACTAGAGGGAAGTGCACCAGACAATGTTATCTGTAGAATGCTCAGCAATAAGCGAGAAAATACATGAGCAAGTACTCTGCTCTTATCACTCTAGTGGGACAATGGGAATCATCAGCTCCTTAAAAACAAGCAGAATGGTCTGAAGAAGGGTCCTGACTCAAAACGTCACCTATTCCTTTTTCTCCAGAGATGCTGCCTGACCCGCTGAGTTACTCCAGAATTTTTGTCTATCTTCGGTATACACCAGCAGTTCTTTCCTGCACAAGCGGAATTGTTCACTTTGATTGACGAGAACAAATAGCACCTAACATTAATGCCTCGTTGTTCAATCACTAATTAATTTCAGATTGCTGAACATTTCAATTTATATCAACCACCTAACTTGAATGGCCATCAATTAATCTCATTAAGGGGACAGAGTGCAGATTAAAATGGGGGAGGTGATGACCAGGGAACATTGCCACAGCCCTGCAGGAAGGCAGCGTTAAAGCTGCTCAAGCATCTGTAAATTTGAAGGGCACAGGTGGATGTTTCCAACTTTCCCCGGTGAAGATGGAAAATTATTTTATTACTTTGGGAAATTCCTGTGCGTTTCTATGAAGCTGTTTCGAGTTCAGAAGCTGAAAGGCAATGCACCAGTGTGTTCAGCATTTTCGCTATTCTGTAATATTAGCATCATATGGAGTGGAGGTCAGTGGTGGGACAAAGTTGCTAAACAGCAGCGGATTCTCACAGAAGCTCCCGCTACCCAATTCTTTGATAATTTTGAGGCTCCATCTCATAAAGTTGTAGAGCATGGTAATGGACCCTGTTGGCAGAATTTGTCTGACCAAACTGGTCCCACTTGCCTGAGCCTAGCTCAAATCCATACAAATCTTTCCTATCCATGTACCTGCCCATGAGCCTTTTATAAGTTGTACTTTGGCTTGTCTCTACCACTTCCTCTGGCAGCTCATTCCATATACACACCACCTTGTAGCAGGTGAAAAAGTTGCCCCCGAGATCCCTTTTAAATCTTTCTCATCTCATCTGTAGCCATTTCCCTACAGTTCTTCATTCCCCATACCCTGAGAAAAGACTGCATCTTATAGAGGTATATCATTTTATGGAAAGATACACACAAAAAGCTGGAGTAACTCAGTGGAACAGGCAGCATCTCGGGAGAGAAGGAATGGGTGACGTGTTGACTGTCTGAAGAAGGGTCTCACCCATTCTTTCTCTCCAGAGATGCTGCCGGTCCCGCTGAGTTACTCCAGCTTTTGGTGCCATTAAAGATGGTCTGACAAGGCACTTGCAATGAACCTTGTCCAAAGATGGTTAATATTCTCCGAGTGGACAGAACATCAAAGTGAGTTATTCTGGGGATTTCCTGCACCCTAGATGTGTTGAAGGAACCTTGCACATGTGGCAAAGAGCTCACTTCTTCTCACGCTGTCCCCCACGAGTAATGTTGGGTTGTTTCTACTCTAGTTCTATCGATTCTGAGGTGACTGGTGAGGACATTGTGGGAGCTGCAAACCACAGAGGTGTAGGATGTGCTAGATGGAGGGTAGTGTGGTAGGTGCTGCATTATTTCTGCTATTTTATGCTGAACCTCGCACCCTTGCAACAAATGGTTCTCAGTGCCACCGCAAAAGCTCCTTCTCCACTCTGAGTGGTCATGGCTGGCAATCTCCATGAGTCAATGGAAATGTTCATAAGACATGGGAGCAGAATTAGGCCATTCAACTCATCAAGTCTGCCCCGTCATTTGATCATGTCTGATCAATCTTTCCCCGTCAACCCCATTCTTCTGCCTTGCCCTAATCAAAAAAATGATCAATCTCCACTTTAAAAATACCCAAATGACCACCTCAAAGCCATCTGTGGCAATGAATTCCACAGATTCACCATCCTCTAGCTAAAGAAATTCCGCCTCATCTCCATTCTACTTCACTTCAAGAAGGCTTTGAGAATATGGTTTAATTGTTTCCTCAGTTAATCTCGTAATCTCTTACTGTGCTGGGATTTGGAACAGATCTGGAGTCTAGTCCATACTTGTAGATCTTGTCAATATGAGCAACCATAGATCAGGGATTCCTTCTCTCCTGCCAATGTCATCCATTGTCTTGTAAGTAATTGAAAACTATAGAAAAACATTAATTGAAAAGGTTGATGTAATCAAGGCACACACGCTCATCTTTGGAGGAGTACAAGATGTTAACATTTAATGATTCATTCCCAAATGATGATATTAATAATAATAATGGATGGGATATTAAAACAAACGTATCGGTTCAGAGCTGTAGATGTATTGAAATAACTATATTGCGAGTTTATTCGTTTTTGCAATATTTCAACCCAGGGCAGATCAGGAATATCTGTGCTAAACAATAAATAAAATTAAAAAAAGTAAATAAAAATAAATTAGTTCTGAATTTCTAATTTTGTTCCCTCTCTTTTCTTATTCCTTCTACAGTGTTCTGGATTAATAACACCAGTTGCTCAACGGTTCTACAACCAAATCATCTCCAGAAGGCATGATGCCTGTGGAACCTGGGAGTTGAATGAATGGTTGCAATACCAGGGGCACTCACTCTGCTAGGTACTTGTGCTGCGTATGGTCTTTGGAAGCAGTCTTTTCTTTTGCAGCAAGTAGAGAGGGAGAATTCACTGCGTAAAAAATCGTGGCCATAACTTCATGTCTATCACCATAAAGCAGATGATGGAGCAGGTATTTGGTGTGCCATTGGATATTTTAGTTTCCGTATTGTCAGGAGTATCTAGTAATTTAATTAAACTGCCGATCTCAAGCTGTACCCCTTTTTAGGACCGTTAACTAATGCAACTATAATTTAGTTTAGTTTAGTTGAGAGATGAAGCATGGAAACGGGCCTTTCGGCTCACCGAGTCTGCACCAACCAGTGATCCCTGCACATTAACACTACCCTACACACACTAGGGACAATTTACATTCATACCAAGTCAATTAACCTACTAGCCTGTACGTCTTTGGAGTGTGGGAGGAAATTGAAGATCTTGTAGAAAACCCACACGGTTACGGAGAGAATGTACAAACTCCGAACGGCAGCACCCATAGTCAGGGTTCGAACCCGGGTCCCCGGCCCAGCAAGCGCTGTAAGGCAGCAACTCTACCGCTGCACCACCGTGCCGCCCTAATGATACCCTAATGATACCAAAACAACGTATTCAAATACATTTTCTATGGGTGAAAATATTCCTCCATTCACTTACTTTCCTTCAATCCCATCTGCTATCAACAATATTTCATCATTCATCAGTCATTCAATTACTTGATACTCCTGACAATACAGAAACTATCTAAACTCTTTTGCTAATCTTCATTTCTTGCATTGCAATAGGTACTTTGATTTTGCCATTTAACACGTCTTTGAAATTGAATATACCTACGTCCTATTGAGTTTGATCATCAACTTCAAGACTGAAAGCAAAGCCTTTGGTTTCATTTTACATAGAAAAAAATAAGCAGAATTGCATAAATTTTAAAATGCGATAGAACGGAATTTAACTTAATTAATCACCAAAATATATTAACGTCATTGGATTTTGAGTTGATGTTTTGAGGGGTGACTTCTTAAATATTTTCTCTATTCCATTCAAACAGTTTAACAATAAAAGCCTTGATTAAACAAGCACAAAACAAATCAGTAGGAAGGAACTGCTGATGCTGATTTAAACCGAAGATAGACACAAAATGCTGGAGTAACTCAGCAGGACAGGCAGCATCTCTGGAGAGATAACTCAGTGGGTCAGACTGGAGAAAAGGAATAGGTGATGTTTTGGGTTGAGAAGAAGGGTCTCGACCCGAAACATCACCTATTCCTTTTCTCCAGAGATGCTGTCTGACTTGCTGAGTTACTCCAGCTTTTTGTGTCTTTCTTCAGAAAATAAATCTGTACTGATACAGGGTTCAGGCAAAGGTATCTGGACTTGTGTGATGGTCACTAAATTATGATTCAAACTCCAGATATTTGCAGACTTTCTCTCACACCACTGACCTTCAAAGCACGAGCTCACATCATCTTCCCAGCTACGTTCCCACAACTATCAGGTTATTGAATCAATCTGCACACTCTAATCCTAACTTGGCAGCAGAACACTGCAGATCACCTCTTGCACTCCCATAGATTTGTTTTCTAATTGCATATTTCTGCACCAATGCCTTGTTTGTTTCCACAGTCTTTTTAGTTTCACCGTCTGGTGGAATTTACATGTAATCTATATCTTGTGTTTTATCTGAGCCTTTGTGCCCATGATCTACACCGTGCCGTAATTGTGCATATGACAATAAATGTGACTTGACTTAAGATTGGAGCAATATATGTTGGCTTTGACATGATTTTCATGTCCCATGAATGAATGAATGAATGGTTTAAAAAATAAAAATGTAAGTTCACTCATTTTCTTTTACATTTTCCAGACACCATTTATGAATCAGGAAAGCAAATTTTGATTTTGATAAAATTAGAGAATGAAGCATGTCCTTCTAACTTTCTGATAGCCTCAGTCATTCCCAAAAGATGAAGTAAAACAGCAAACGAGAGCATAGATTTCAGCTGTAATACAAAAATTGTTCTAGATATACCTATTGAAAAGCATTGCGGTTAGCTGCAACCTTTGTGTTGGCTGTAATACCTTAAATAATTAACCGTAATAAATTCAGATTCTTTCTTCTCAAATGTCTTGTTGTTGCCTCTGCAATGTATTTCAATCTCTCCTCAAATTTCCTGCATGAATCCTTCCAATTTGAATTGAATTTGAATTTCCTTTATTGTCATTCAAACAAGTTTGAACGAGATTTTGTGTCATGCAGTCATGACAGGAAAAAAAAGCAACAAAACACACAATGAACACAATTTAACACAAACATCCATCACAGTGAATCTCCAGGCACCTCCTCACTGTGATGGAAGGCAAAAATCCTTTGGTTTCCACCTACTTCCTCATGACACTCAAGAAGCAGGCTGTGGCTGTAATTATGGTGCACCTTGTGATGCTCCTTGTGATTCTCTATTCCATAGAGCATTTGCAACTACCTTTCTACAATGCTCTCCTTCGCCTTGACAAAACCATCTGAAGACACCGAAAGAACAATGAAAGATGCACTATTGACCCGCAGCCCTTCCTCTCCATTTTTTTCTCGTCTTCAATTACTCCTCCACACTTGCTCGTAGTGCAACCTTCTTCAATCAAATATTAGGAGCATTGAAGCCGTAGTCCTTAGCCCTTACTGTTGCTTGCAGTTCTGTCTTTCTTTCTCCATTGACACTGTTCCAAGGTGCCCCCAGATACACCATTGGATTCTCATCCTATCCTCATTATCAATAATCTGATTTCCACTTTTGTATCGTCAGCTGTTTTTGTGTCTGCCTTTTTCTACCTTCTGAAGCACAGCCCTACTTTGCCCCTCTTGAATTCTTTATTTCAGTGCGATCTTGACTATCTCCATAGACTCTACCTGCAATAAACTTCAGTGCATCCAAAACAATGGTCTGTAACCTATCTACATTTCACTATCTATCCTATCACCACAGGATCCAGTGATCCAATTTTCTCCACAACCTCCGTGCTTCTGGAAATTCTTCCAAGCTGCAAACTTTCATGAACACATTGATTCTATCTTTTTGCACATTTCCTCATCCCTGACATTCATCCCACAACTGGCTGCTATTAATTTGTTGGCTCGATGATACCTTATGGAACCTGCTTCCTATCTTCTCCTCCACATTAATTTATTTTAGGGCCATCAACCAATAGCCTTTAGTTACCCATCTCAAGGTTCCTTGCCTTACTGCCCCATTTTCTTTATAGCTTTGTGAAGCGCCCATGTCCAATTTATGAGTAATCAGTTACCGATTTAATTTGGTCAATACTAGACTTGAAAAAAAATACTGGATCCCCATTTGGCAGTGTTTCCAGGAAGTAATGAATTGGTTATGAATGGATAATTTTATCAATCAAGCATGGGTGATTCTGAAAGTTTAACCCATTTGCCTCCTGTGACCTACCTTTTCAACTACTGATTGAATGATTCCAGAGTTTTATCCTTGGATGCCCTATTCTCTGCTCTGTGTGCTCAATGGCCAAGACCACTCCAGAGCTCTAGTGAATTTGTGTAGAGTTTTAACTTCAGCATTGACTATCTCCGATTCAAGGTCAGTTTATTGTGATGTGTACCAATTAAGGTACAGTGAGATTCGAATGACCATACAGCCATACTAAAAAAAACAACAAGACACATAAATGTTAACATAAACACCCACCACAGCAGATTCCCCTGGTTCCTCACTGTGATGGAAGCAATTCAGAATTTGACACTATTGATTAAATGGTGGTTGCTTTAATACCTCTACTAGCTAGCTCCACCTATATCCTCATTTCGTTGTTCACTCTATAACAGTTGCAGTAACTCCATGTACGGATGATATTCTCAAGTTCAAGTTCAAATTTATTTGTCACATGCACCATAAGGTGCAGTGAAATGTAATTTACCATGCAGCGTTACAATTGAAAAAGGACACAATATACAACATAATTCAACACAGACATCCACCACAGTGGTGGAAGGCAATACAGCTCAGACAGTCCTCCTCCTCCTTCCTTGTTCACCCGTGATCGGGGCCCTGACCCTCTGTAGTCGCACTACGGATGGCCCGATGTTCAAGCCATCTGGTCGGGATGGTCGGAATGCCGACGTCGGGACAGGTCGAGCACACCCCGTGGCCTGGAGCTCCCCAAATCGGCCACCTCCTTACGGGAGACAGCAGCTTCCAGATGTTGTAGGCCGCAGGCCAGCTGTCAGAGCTCTTCTCCATCGACCCCCGGCGAGGGAACGCCCGCTCCATGATGGAAGGTCCGCTCCATGCCTACCGCCAGAAGCTCCACAGACCGAGGCTCCAAGATGTTGTAGGCCAAAGGCCAGCGGTCAGAGCACTTCTCCGGCGACCCCCAGCAATGGGTACGCGATGTTAAAGTCCCCGCTGCGCCTCCGCTGAAGCTCTGGGCCCCGACTCCGGGAAAGTCCGCACCAAACCAGCTGTAAGGCCGCGAGGAGGAGGGCGGAGAAGCGATGAGGAAGAAAGTTGCATCTCCGTCGAGGTAGGTGCCTGAAAACGGTTTCCCCCTATTCCCCCTATTCCCCTCCCCCCACCTCCCCCCACCTCCCCATACAAGACAAACAGAGAAACACTGAAACATACTTTTCGACATATCAAAAAATACAAAAAAAGTCGAAACAACGAACCCGCTGCAGGTGGGTTCTCTTCACTATTCCCCCATTTAGAAGTCACCAGAGGTCAGCAGATCATGCTCTTGTGTTTCAAGTTTCACGGTTGACCATTACTCACCATGCCTGCTGACCTACACCAGCTCCAGCTTGGACAACATCCTGATCTTACAATTCCCATTCTTGTTCTCACCATCTTTCCCCTCACTCTATCAGTCACCTCCTCTAACGTTATTATTCTTCAAATAAGCTGAAAGCAAGAAAAGACCAGGAGCGGCAATAGATGACCTCAGACAGGGAGGTTCCCCGATAGGCTGCCAGTTGGCCACGGTCAGTGTGATCCCAAGGGGGTTACATCGTTGTGAACTGTGGAACTACTTAACTGACATTTAGTGGAAGAAGAGGGACAAAGGTGGATGGGTGAAATTGAGTGGAGGGGGGAGGGAGGTGTTTGTGGACTTCTTGATTTTCTGAGCACTGTCATTCCATAGTCCACCTGGGAGATCACCTTCCAATATAGTTGGAGATATTCGCTATCCAGTATCTCTTTATTTGAAGCAATATTATTATTTTATGGTATTAAGATGCTATATATTAAGATTTTTTTGAAGCCATTCTATGAAGAAAATGTTTCAGCTGGTGTAATGAATGGAGAAAAAAAAACCTTCATAGCATTTGAAGTCCGCTTGCTTTCTCCTGTCCCGATTTTAATTTGTTTTTAGATTGGGAGAGTTCAGACAAGTCTTATTAATCAAAGAACAATGAAACAAGGAGTGAAGGAAGGCTCTGGTGATTGCAACTAGAGAAGAATTAAAGTGGAGAAGAAGTGATCGAACAGCACTAAGCAGCTGTTGGACACATGGAGGCATCTGTGTAGATGCAGTTCTTAAATTTACTGGATTAGTAATCCCTAGACCTTAAATTACAATTCAAATTAACAGGTTCATACCTTAACAGCGTTGGTGAGTGATTGAATCTGGGAGGTAGTTGGTGGAATGTGAGTCAAGAGTCAAGTCAAGAGTGTTTTATTGTCAAATGTCCCGGACAGGACAATGAAATTCTTACTTGCTGCAGCACAACAGAATATGTGGATATGTAAACATTGTACATAACAGGGGAAAAAAAGAAAAAGTTCAATAAATAATAAATATAGTGCAAATAACAAATAATAATATAGTCTTTTGCAGTTCAGAGCTCAGAGCTTATTCGTTGTGTTTAATAGCCTGATGACTGCAGGGAAGAAGCTGTTCCTGAAACTGGACGTTACAGTTTTCAGGCTCCTGTACCTTCTTCCTGATGGCAATGGTGAAATGAGTGTGTGGCCAATATGGTGTGGGTCCTTGATGATTTTGGCTGCCTTTTTGAGGCAGTGACTACAATAGATCCCTTCGACGGTGGGGAGGTCAAAGCGGGTGATGGACTGGGCAGTGGTCACAACTTTTTCGTAGTCTTTTTCGCTCATGGACGTTCAAGTAGCCCAAGCAGGCCATGATGCAACCAGTCAGAATGCTCTCTACCGTGCACCCGTGGAGGTTTAGGAGAATCCTCTTTGCCATGCCGTAATCTTCTCAGGAAGTAGAGTCGCTGATGTGCCTTCTTTACAATTGCATCTGTGTGCCGGGTCCAGGAAAGATCTTCTGATATATGCACGCCCAGGAATTTGAAGTTATTGACCCTTTCCACCATCGTCCCATTGATATAAACAGGATTGTGGATCCTCATCCTTCCCCTACCAAAGTCCACAATCAGTTACTTGATCTTACTGATGGTGAGGGCCAGGTTGTTGTGCTGGCACCATTTGGTCAGTCGGTCGATCTCACTTCTATACTCTGACTCGTCCCCATCTGTGATTCGTTCAACCACAGTGGTGTCGTCGGCGAACTTGATGATGGAGTTCGCACTATGACCGGCTACACTGTCATGGGTATAGAGTGAGTAAAGCAGGGGGCTGAGCACGCAGCCTTGAGGAGCTCCCGTACTAATTGTTCGTGAGGAAGAGAGGACAATGGAATAAATGTGTGACTGGGTAAATGGGTGATCAATCGCAGGTGGGCACAGCGAGATGAAGGGTCTGTTTCATGCTTTATAACTGGAATATGTAGAGCTGAGTATTGTAACCCAAATGCTGACCTTTCTTAACTGGTGTTAATCAACTGGTAAAACCCAGAATGAGATCTGACCCCCCACTGTACGACAGCCTAGGACATCCCAGATTCTTTCATTCACCAAGCTGTTGGGTGTAATTTACAGCAGCCCATTAGCCCATAACCTGCACCTCGTTGGGATGTGGGAGGAAACCAGGTGAAACCTGAGACAACATTCACAGAGACAACATGCACACTCCACACAGACAACATTGGAGGTGCGATTTGTATGGCTTATCTGTTTATTTGAATAACAACTACAAATGATGGAAGTAGCGACAGTTGTAGAGAGGGAATCAAGGCCAAAATGGTTGAAATTTTTCAAAAGCTAAAGCTAAATTAAGATCTCATGTGTTCATAAATTCTAGGAGCAGGATAAGGCTATTCGGCCCATCAAATCTATTCTGCCATTCAATCGTGGCTGATCTATCTTTCCCTCTCAACCTCATCTCCGGAAGTGGCGGCGCTGGTGAACGGCTGCGGCTCGCCTGCAGTCCGTTTGTCTTTACTTTTTTGTGTTGTTTTTTTTCGTTTTGTCTTGTTAAGTTTTTGGTTTTTAGGTTGTGTTTATGTGGGGGGGGGGGGGGGGGGGGGGGGGGGGGGTGGGGGTTGGGGGTTGAAACGGGGCTTGCTGTCTCTCCCTTCGGGGGAATGCGACTTTTTTTGTCGTATCCCCCTTCTCTGCCTCCGTCTGCGCTGAGGCCTAATGGCGGAGCTGGCGACCTCGCGACTCCGGAGGCAGCCTGTCAGGACTCACCCTGGGTTCGCTCCCGTGAGGGCGGCCCAGCTCGGGGCTGGAACGGCGCTTCCGTGAGGGGCTGTGACGCTCCCGTGAGGGCGGCCTGGCGAGGGGCTGAGACTCTCCCGTGAGGGGCTGTGGCGCTCCCGTCGGAGCGGCCCATCCCGAGGGTGGAATGGCGCTCCCGTCGGAGCGGCCCATCCCGAGGGTGGAATGGCGCTCCCGTCGGAGCGGCCCAGCTCGAGGGAGGAACGGCACTCACGTGAGGGCGATCCGGCTAGGGGCTGGAACGGTGCTCCGGTGGCTGGGACGGCGTTCTGGCGGCGGTGACCTGAGTCCGGGGTTGAGCCGCGGGCCAACGGCTGCGTCCGCTGGACTGGAGGGCGACAGCTTCGACCACCCCGGGCCGCGGTGTTTGAGCCGGCCCGTTTGCGGGGTTCGGTGAGCCGCGGGATTGTTTGTGCCATCGCCCGGTGGGGAATCGCCTCAGCGCAGAGGGAGAAGAGGAGGGAAGAGACAGTAACCCTAAGATTTTTGCCTCCACCACAGTGAGGAGGTGCTTGGAGGATACACTGTGGTGGATGTTAATTTGTGTTTAGTGTTGTTTATTATTGTATGATTGTATGTATGACTGCAGGCACAAAATTTTGTTCAGACCGTAATGTCTGAATGACAATAAAGGAATTCAATTCAATTCAATTCAATTCTCCTGCCTTCACCCCATAACCCCTGACACCCATACTAATCAAAAATCTAAAAGTCTGCACCTTAAAAATATCCATTAATTTGGCCACCTCAGCCTACTGTCTCGACCCGAAATGTCACCCATTCCTTTTCTCCAGAGGTGCTGCCTGACCCGCTAAGTTACTCCAGTGTCTATATTTTGCCTCCACAGATGATTGTCGATGCTCAGTGCATTTCCTGCGTTAGATCTGTGATTTCCAGAAGCCACAGTATTCTGCTTTCCTTCATTGGTTAGGTTTAGTGGGCCATGGTGGAGAGGGGGAAAGACCACAGAGACTACCTCCGGAGCATGCACTCCTCAACTGGATTAGATGGGCAAAATATTTAGCAAATCTATTTTTAAAAACATTCGGTGAATGACACGGAGTCCCAGGGCCGTGGCATAACAACTGCAGAGAGCAGTTGAATCTCATTTCATGGAAACATCTTTCCAATTAGCAGAAATCACAAAGTCCGCTACATCTGCCTACATCCTCAGGGAGAAGTAGTAACTGATTACTTTAATCAGATCTAATGCACCAATGCATTGAATGCACTCAAATCAATTTTGCTTGCTGCATTGCTCCTGTGTAAGTGTGAATGTCACATAATTTTGTACTTGTTCAATTAATGGCCTATAATGAATGACTGATTCTTTATTGTCAGTGAAAAGCTTTCTTTTGCGTACAACATAGGCAGTACACAAGCATCGCCATGTGTTGGTGCCGACAAAGTTACGAAAGAACTGAACAGTCCTACCTACTGCCTGCCGCTGCACGTGGCAGCAGGCTCCCCCCTCCCCACGCCTGCCCCCTGCCAGATCTCTCTTTGTTGTTGGTAGTCCTCCATGACGGGTCCCCCATTGTTCTCGACGACCCTCCCACACCGGGTCCCCCATTACTCCTGCCAGTCCACCACGCTCTCCATCCCTCCTCCTCACTCCCCGTTCCCGGTAGCTCAAGGCCGATTCGAACTCCACAATTTATCAATAACCAAGACTACTATTAGCTTAAGATAGATACAAAATGCTGGGGTAACTCAGCGGGACAGGCAGCATCTCTGGAGAGAAGGAAGGGTGACGTTTCTGGTCAAGACCCCATCTTCAGACTGAAGCTTATTGGTTTGCCTTACAATTCATGGAGACATTGCCAAATCAGGGATAGGACACTCGAATGCAACTTGGATAGGGTTTAACTATCCTGTGGTGTTTGTCAGAAGCTGTGGATTAACATATCAGTTTGTCTTGCATATCACATCTACAACTTTACATTTATATAGGCAATATAATGATATGATTGATAAGATTATTAGATTATTAGTTTCAAGCTGAGTAAAGCATTCTTAGCTTTACCAAAAGGCGCATGTCCCTCGAGCTGGGCCGCTCCGACGGGAGCGCCATTCCACCCTCGAGCTGGGCCGCTCCGATGGGAGCGCCATTCCACCTCGGGCTGGGCCGCTCTGACGGGAGCGCCACCGCCCCTCACGGAGAGAGTCTCAGCCCCTCGCCAGGCCGCCCTCACGGGAGCATCACAGCCCCTCATGGGAGTGGAAACATTAAAGGAGGTGCCACCTTCCCTCAGCCCCAGAGGAGGATATCAGCCAAGCTTCTTGCTTCTGTTCACAATTCAGTGAGATGTTGTACATTAACAGCGTATTCAAAAATCTGCAATTACATTGAGATATTGGGCCATTTGGACAAAGAAATTCATTTTGTTTTTAATGGGATTACAGCCCAGATCCACAGCTCCTGAGAAACAGAAGTAGCCTGGATAAGAGGTTGGACGGTTGGGAATTAATTGGTAGACTATCGAAACATATGACCTTTACGGACTAATCAAAGCTTTGTGAATTTGGGGAATAAGTGTCAGCTCGAATGCACAGTATGGTTTACATTGTAAGTTGTTTGTCAAATAAAAATTAACAGAGGTTGTTTACTGTACAGTACATTAAGATTACTCAAGCCCAGATGGAACTCTGCTTATTTTTTTCCTTCCTGAATCCTCTGAGAATTTCAGTTGCCATGAAGCTGCCGTGAGTGAAAAATATGATATCACCATCATGGCAGCAATAACAGGGCACAGGAGGCTCGGGGATAAACTCAGTCACCAAGGCAATCAGCACAGGAGCCATCACTGCATTTCCTCTTCTTGTGCAGGTGCCTTTGTCAGCTGATCAAGGAGCCAAGCGTAGAATGCATCCACTACACTCCTGACCTCCGATAGGTGTGAACAACCATCCTTTCAATTACAAAACATATCGAGAAGCACGATGGACCGATGCTAAAATGGACACCGAATTATGAAATGGTTGCCATTTAAAATGTTCCCATTTTTTCAGGCGTTCTTCCATTTAATAATTGACATGCTACTTCGCAATACATTTGCTCAAAGGTTAAAAATATACAAGCACCACACTGGGGACTAATAGTTTATGAAAAATAAACCACCAACTGTACTCCTGGGTAATGTGGCCTCAACAGAAGTGCTTTGTTTTCCATATAATAATGGTCCCAAAATAATTCCTATATTTAAAAAAAACCATGATTTTTAAATAAACCATGTTGCTTTAAAATGTCACTTTTTGATGCATTAATTACACGGGATACACTAGGGATCAAAGCTTATGTGGTTTGAAATATCTCAAACATGCAATTGAGTCCAGAATTGAGATGACATTCTCTCCCTTGCAACACCTTTTGAGTTCCAAATTCTAGAACAAGGATAAATTTTCCTCCGTTTCTATGGCCGATTTAATCGAATGGTTTCCAATGTCGTGTGAAAGACAGAACTGAAGCCGTTTCGTTGGGCAATATTTTACCACAAAAACACCTGCTGCTGTTGTTGTTGTTACAAATAGTGGGCATGTGATAGATTGCACAAAATCCCAGCACAAGAAAACATTTCCATTGGTAGCTATTGGGTAACATTAACCATTGGGTGTGAACCACTCTATACATCGCACAAATAGTGCAAAGAAACGGCTCAAAGATAATTGTTTCTCATTAATGAAAGTAAGTAACTGATACGTGGAGAGTCGTAAACCCAAAACTAGTTATCCAACAAAGCTTTTGTACCAAACAACTTGACATTCAGACCAGGATTTTTATAACATGGGAATAAAAGCCAAAGGACTTGATACTACAGATCACCGAGTCACACAAATATGACTCAACAACCCTAGAGAATAGGAATTTCACCACTTTTATCACTTTACGATAAGAATTTCAACCTTGTGCGAGAGCATGGAACAGGAAATACATTTATTTTTTGTTTACTCTAGAGATACAGCGTCTACCACGGAGTCCACACCGACCAGAGATCATCCGCGCACTAGTTCTATGTTATCCCGTTTTCTCATCCTCCACATTTACAGAAGACAATTAACCTACAAAGTCGTAATGTGGTGAGAGCACCCAGAGGAAACCCACACCGTCACAGGGAGAATACCTACAGCATCTGAGGTCCGGATCAAACCCTGGTCACTGGCACTATGTGACAGCAACTTTACCACTGCACCACTGTGCAGCGGTAGATTTGACGAACTCTTTTAATATATAAACTTGTGCAGAGCATAGAATTATCACGTGTTTAAATGATGACCCTATACAAAACAGCATTTTGCTGAGATTCGAGGAACAGAGGACATAGGTTTAAAGTGAGGAAAGGATTTAATAGAAACCTGAGGGGCAACTTTTTTTTTTTACACAAAGTGCAATAGGTGTATGGAAAGAGCTGGCAAAAGGAGGTAGTTGAGACAAGCACTATCACAATGTTTAATGAACATTTAGTCATACATGGATAGGACAGGTTGAGAGGGATATGAGCCAAACACAGGCAGGTGGAACTAGTGCAGACGGGGCATGTTAGTCGGTTTGGGCAAGTTGGGCTGAAGGGTCTGTTTCCATGCTGTATGACTATGACTATCTAATGGCATTATGTTCATCTTGTGCTTTTACTTGATTTATTTATTTCTAAAAAAATATATGATGATAAAACTAATGTGGAACGAGATCAGGAAAAACCTTTTCACCCAGTGAGTGGTGAATCTGTGGAATTCTCTGCCACAGAAGGCAGTGGAGGCCAATTCACTGGATGTTTTTAAGAGAGAGTTAGATATAGCTCTTGGAGCTAACGAAATTGAGATGTATGGGGAGAAAGCAGGAACGGGGTACTGATTTTGGATGATTAGCCATGATCATATTGAATGACAGTGCTGGCTCGAATGGCCAAATGGCCTACTCCTGCACATATTTTCTATGTTTCTAATGCTCACCAGCCCTGTATCTTATCCTTTTCCTTATGCAAACATTCACTACTGTTTCCCCATCTCATTCAACCCAACATTTTGAAATTGGGCGCTTCAAATATTAGCACTGAAGCATTTGCAGTTCCGATCTCTGGAGGTGTTAATGCATTTGGTCAAATCAAATTAGCACCTTGGAAAATTAGCAGACAAATGCTTTTCAAATAATCTGTTCAGAGCTATCTATAACTACCTCTGCAGAACACAACTATCCCAACCCCCCCCCCCATCCCCCTCCTTATTCTCACTAGCTTTACTCTCCACTCTGTCCTGATACAGGATCTTGACGTAAAACAGCAACATTTCCTATCCTGCACAAATGCTGCTCAACCCACTGAGTTCCTCTTGCTCTAGGGACCAGCATCTGCAATATCTTGTGTCACCATAACTGTAGGTGTTTAGTTACAAATGGTTTCAAGTCATTCACTAACTGTTCTCTTTATGTTGGCTTTCCACAAGACTGCCCCTCAGTGCAAGAAGCTCCTGGGAGACTGGTGGTGAGAAGGGAGCTCCCAGGCAAATCCTTCCTGTACCATCCAAGTCTTACTGTCGATGCACGCTGCCCTCAGGGAGAGGAGATGGTCAAGAGTCAAGAGTGTTTTATTGACATATGTCCCAGATGGAACAATGAAATTCTTACTTGCTGCCGCACAACAGAATATGTATGCATAGTACACTGTAAACAATATGATAAACGAGAGAAAAAAAATAATGGTCTATTGTAGTTCAGAACTTATTTGAGGTTGTAGTGTTTAATAGCCTGATGCCCACCTCTTCACAGAGTGTGGATTTGCAAAGATGGTCTAGAGAAGGACGCCAGGGTCTTTGTCACAGTACATCCCGAACAGTTCAGGAATAGAGGACTCTCTGATTTACAGGGACACATTCAGAGACAAACATCAAGTGCTGCTGGCATATCATCAACTCTTTGGTCAGCCTGAACCTTGTTGACCTCCCAGCACAGCGAGATGTCCTTCAGAGAATGTTGCCGACTGGCCCATTCCAGACTGCAAGAGTACGTGCTGAGAGAAGCTAGGTGCAGCCAACATCAAGGCTCTGTGGGGGAGGACCACTGTCTAGGATCCTTCTGCTCATGAACATTGAGGGGCAGAGTCCAGTGGGTCACTCCTCAAACATGGATAGGGATATCACCCCAGCAGCCACATGAATGACAAGGGTGTTTTCTTTAATGATAAGTATTAACTACTGAGTATGACACTATTAACTATATAGACACGTAGAATGTGCAAGGAGTTTTTGGACAGTTTTTGTTTTGTATATCTTTTGTATTCTGAGTACATTTTATTTTTTTAATTAAAAATGGTATTGCCTTGAGCAAGACATTCTTGAATGTAGAGACACTAAAAATGTATGAAGAGTTTTTGTTTTGCATATATCTTTTATTCTGAATAAAGTTTAATCATGAAATTAAAAAAGAAGCTCTAGGGACGTGGACCCGGGAACGAGAGGCTTGGATTGAGAGCAGATTCTGGCAGGACAGGCCTCCAGCTAGGAGGAACACTCTGGTAAAGCCAGGAGATGGGTAGAATTCACATGGAAAGGTCATGTAATATGCATGGGTGACCTTGTAGGATGCTGACTGCATCTTTAAGCATTCCTTGTTTCTGAGTCCATTGGAGTTACAATTAGGGTCGCCAACTTTCTCACTCCCAAATAAGGGACAATAGGTCAAAATAAGGAACAAATTCCCGACTGCAATTCGTTGACCGACTCGGCCATGGCTGGGTGATGAGTTGGCCCGGGTGCTGGACTGCACACAAAGCCCAGTCGGCGGGCCAGCTGAGGAGTTTTGGTCCGCGCGACGTCGCGTGCAAAGTCTGGCACCCCATCCAACTCATGAACCGATGATCGACCATGAGAAGTGTGGTGGTGTCGGTGGTAAGCGAAGATTGGGCAGCTGGCCGGGCTGCCGACCGATGGGGCCATGGGCGAGGTGCTGTTGCTACACTCCATGGGCTGCACTACGTCGGGACGGGTGAGGTGGGGTCGGACGTGCGCTGCGACCGGACAGTCCCCTTGACCCGAGTAGTAGCAGTCAAATACGGGACAAGGGCGGTACCAATTTAGCCCAATATACGGGATGTCCCGGCTAATACGAGACAGATGGCAACCCTAGATACAATGCTCCTGCAGAACCTTCCAAAATTACTTGCACATCTGACTTCCCTACACCAATCCCGCCCCCTCCACTACACACTCCCCCACTCCCACTAAAGCACTCATTTTCAGATGGCCCAATATCAGTCTGCCTGATTCCTAACCCCCCCAACTGGTTAATGATCTCTGAATCTTACTTTGAAACTAAAAACATGCTCGCTGCAAGCAGATGAAACCAAGGCCTTAAAATGACTATGACTGTGGAGCAACCTCAAAGAGCATGTGGATGATGGGGTCTTACTGTTATTTTCCTGCATGTACTCAAAATAGGAATGATCCTTTCACCTGGGAATATAAATTCAGGATCCCTGGCTAAATATATTAATAGCTGGTTTCAGCTACAGCATCCGAAAAGTCTCACATAGATACAAAGAAAACAGTCACTGAGTCAGTAGAAAGTCGACATAGGAGACATTTATGTGGGGGATTTTTGATAGTAGGTTCATGTAGCTAATGCTTCTGTATTCACGATGAATGCATAACATGTTGGAGGCAGGAGAATGGAGTCGTCATCAAGAGAGAGTCAAGAGTGTTTTATTGCCATATGTCCCAGAAAGAACAATGAAATTCTTACTTGTTGCAGCACAACAGAATATGTAAACATAATACACTGCAAACAATATAATAAACGAGAGAGACAATTCATGATGAGGTATAGGCTGTTGGAGAACATTAAATAATTGTAAAACATGCCGTGGAACTTTCTGTGGGGTAGAATTCCAAAGGAGAGTTGTACGTATGTGGAATTCACTGAGAACATCAAGGAGAGTTCTGGAGTTGAGGGCGATCTCTGGACGGGGCACAAGTGGCAAAACTTCCCTGCAGTGAAGTTCCTGCTGGAGAGGGAGAGGTGGATGTGAAAAGTGATGCTAGGGTCAAGTAAGTAGCTTTATTCATGAATGGGTTGAAAAGTGTAAAGGTTCGGGTTGAGGTGGAGCAGTGCGAGGGTGGAAGGCCTGGGTCAGCCTAACCCCGTGGCAAGGGAGGAAGAGAGGTATCGGTTACAAGCTTCACCGGTTTGTAACAGGGCCTGATCTTGTCACCTTTCCAATGCTGAAGTCAATGAAGCTGACTATCAGAAATGAAATACAACACTGGAGATTGCATGTCTGCTGTGTGTAAAACAGAGCACGGGGTTCTCTCTACTCCTGATGTCAAACCTGCAGCTATGACAGCTGTGAGGACAACAGTAATGGTAGAATGATGGAGGTCTAGAAATTCATCCCTAGTCTTCCACACCAAGCGCATTATATCGTAATACAAGCACATTCCATTCTGCTTCCAAATTAATTTCATGGACGTCATTGGCATGAATTTTGAGCATTGTCTAAATGCCAACATTGGTCCAACCACCGACATTGGTCCAACCATGGTGATTCTATCGCCAAGAGGGCACGACAAAGCTTCTACTTCCTCAGAAGACCAAGGAAATTGGTTACGTCTCCAATGACTCGCAGATATCTAAAGAAATTCTTGATTAGTGAGGGTGTCAGGAGTTATGGGGAGAAGGCAGGAGAATGGGGTTGAGAAGGAAAGATAGATCAGCCATGATTGAATGGCAGAATAAGCAATGAGCCCAATGTCCTAATTCTACTCCTATAAATTATGAACTTATGAACTGCATCTTGCAAAGCATCCAATAGGGATGCATCACAACTTGGTATTGTGACTGCTCTGCTCAAGACATCAAAGCTTTGCAGAGAAATGCAGTGACAAGGAAGTGCAGATTCTGGTTAACAGAAAAAGATACAATGTACTGGAGTAACTCAGCCGGGCAGGCAGCAACTCTGGAGAACGTGGATAAGCGACGTTTTGGGTCGGGACCCATGTTCAGTCCAGCACTTTGTGTCACAAATTGCAGAGAGTTGTGGATGCAGCCCAATCCATCAGGCAAATCAATCCTTCCTCTCCCACCACTATTAACTTTGATGCCATCTACACATCACGCTGCCCCGGGAAAGCAACTAATCTAATCAGCAACCAACCACACTCCGGCATTCCCATTTCCCTCCTCTCCCAGCAGGCAGATGATTCAAATGCTTGAAACCATGTTTCACCAGGTTCAAGAACAGCTTCTTCCCCCTGTTGTCAGTCAATTGAATGATTGTCTCACTAGCTAAGGATATAGTGCTGATCGCTCAATCTACCCCACACAAAATGCAAATCAATGAAGTCACTGTCTGTTTAAACCATAAAACCAGGAAACATTTTAATCAACAGAAGAATTCTTTCAATAAATAATTTGGAGTCAACTCCTTTTTTGTCCAAGCAATCTCGGACATCAAAGTTTTTCTGCCACGCAAAAAGTCAACTAGGTAGTTTTTACTTACCTCTGTGATCTTCTGAACTGTTATTACCTTAGAACTAACCTTAGGAATTCCAATGCAATTCGACCTCAGGATGACAAACCAACTATACACATCTTTATCCTCGCAACAAGGAAATACTCTGCAATGCATCACAAAGTACACAATCTTTCACAAATATTTTATATGTGCATGTCTGAGGCAAATACAACACCTCCAATCCGACAAAAAGTTGGTGGAGTCTCTTGAATTAATAACATTGGCTGGCTGCGTGGGCCTCTTCAAAATACAAGGAGTAGTGCAGAACTGAAGTAACAAAGATAGACACAAAGTACTGGAGTAACTCAACGGGTCAGTCAGCATCTCTGGAGAAAATAGATGGGTGACTTGTCGGGTCGGAACCCTGCTTTAGGCTGACTGAAGAAAGGCCTCAACCCGAAACGCCACACATCCTTTTTCACCAGAGATGCTGCCTGACCCGCTGAGTTACTCCAGTACTTTGTGTCTAACTTTGATATAAACCAGCATCGGCAGGTCCTTGTTTCTACTGAAGTCACAAGGATGTCAGTCGCTCTGGAAAGGATGAACACATCTGTTGGGTCATTATTTTAACAGAGAGCTTGATGGTTACTTTTAGTGACAGAAAATTGTAATAGAACAGCCCCTTATGAAAATATAACATGTTCTGAAGCAGAATGAACAATGGCATGGAGATTCATGGTTACATTTAATAGAGCATTATTCTCATGAATTTAATGTGCTGAAATACTAAGACATTAAATAGGGTAGCAGGCATATTTTATTGTTTGTCTGTCCTGTCTTGAATATTAGCGCCAACATTCTAGGTGCTTGACTGCGCCTCCATCTTGAATGTTAGTGTAACAGATAGGATTCTAGGTGACAAACCAAAGAATATGATAGCTTCGTAAAGGGGCGGTCCCACTGCGGCGACTTAATCTACGAGTTTAGAAGAGTTTGCCCTCGACTCAAACTCGCAGCATGGTCGACACGTGGTCCTATGAGGTCACTGGAACTCTCCTTCATGCTCGAGGGAAGTTCCAACCTACTCGCGGCCTCAGCTAGGTCATGGACATTTTTTTAGCATGGGGTCGCTATGTAGTTACAGGCAGTCGAGGGCAGCCGTAGGCAATCTCCTTCGCTGACCGGGCATTTTAATTGGCTCATTGGAATTTTCAGGATCAAGGAAAACCGACCGGTAGGTTAAATGACCGCTAAACTTTATTATACTTCTTAAAAGTGTCTCCACACCTTCTCCCCCCTTCTCTCCACTTCTCTCCTCCCGCCCCCCCATCTGCACTCTCTAAAGGACTTACCGTTACTGTGCAGCTGTCTTTTACCTTCCTCTTCATCGAGGGTGTGAATTTCAAACAGCGCTCCCCCACTTTCCCTTGCCCCCGCCTTTGCGATGTGTGTGTGTGTGTGTGTGTGTGTGTGTGTGTGTGTGTGTGTGTGTGTGTGTGTGTGTGTGTGTGTGTGTGTGTGTGTGTGTGTGTGTGGTCGGTCGATCCAGCTCGCGGTTTCATCGCTGACAGTCGATCTAGCTCGAGGTTTATAAGGCGAGTGCCCTCGAGCTTGAAGGTCGAAGACACTCTTCTGAACTCGCGGATTAGGTCGCCGCAGTGGGACAGCCCCTTTATTATGCCATCTGGAAGACTAACCTTGAGGCTAAAGACCTTGAGTTGAAATCTCGCCACTGCACAAAAAGATGTTTAAGAAATCCAAAATTTAAACAAAAATAGCCAGGCTGTGGTGGAAATCCATCTGCTTGATTAATGTCCTAAGAGGATGGAATGTTTACCTCGTCTCCAGAAGCACAGAAATGTGGACGATATTTAACTTCCTTCTGAAATAATCCATCAATGTAATCAAAATAATATCACAAATTAATAATGTCACCATAGCCAGACTGTCCACTCAGCATTCATCTAGCCACTGCATTTAATAATGACAAACCTAATCTAGTTGCAAAGCCCTCCTCTAAAAGGTTTGAGAACATCTGTCCCAATAGTGCTATATAACCATGACAAAATTGCCCGGTTCTTCTCAATATTGAAATCAGATGTATTCTCATTGTATCTGTTCAAGTAAGGGCTAGGAGACCACCTATGACCCATTCTTTACTGATAAACCATTACCCCTCCATGTTGACTACTAAACAGCCAAACATACTGGAACTTCTGTGGGAAATGGACTTTAGAGTCTACATCCGAGAGTGACTCAGTAATATCAACAGTGACCAAAGTGGCTAAGATGACTCTGCTTGTGGCAGATAATGTTCAAATCATTATGGGGAAGGAACTCTTGCTGACCAAGGCCTCATTGTTCTGCGTGCTACAGAGACAGCTATTGGCAAGAGTAGTTCTTGGGGTCCACTCAAAATGTAACTGGAGCTGCCTTTTAAAGTGCTGGACACAAGAAGAAGTCAAAAGCATTGATGCGCCACATGCCATTCTGCATTAAATGTGTTACTTTCTGTGCAAGGCAATGTAGTGGAGTATTCTCCACATATCCAGATGAGTGCAGCTTCAATAATACTCAAGGCCAACACTAACAAACTCAACACAATCTTTTTGATTGATCAATTTACCCTGACAGTGTGAAGGGTCCTGACCCGAAACATTGTCAGTCCGCATTCCTCCACAGATGCTGCCGAACCAGCTGAGTTCCTCCAGCAGATTGTTTTTTTGCCGAAAGATACACTGGACAACATCTACAAAGTGCACGGCACCGAATCACTCAGGTATTTTGACAGCACTTTTCAAACCCTCCGCCACTCAGGACCAGGGCAGAAGTTCTTGATGTATGGAAATGCCACCACCTCCAAACACTACACGATCCTCAGGTGGAACTGTACTAACATCATTTCAATGTAATTTGGCCAAAATACTGGAACTCCTTCCTCAGCAATGCTAAAGAATTATCTTCACCACAGGACTGCAATGGGTCAAGAAGGCAGTTTGCTACCATTTTCTCATAAGATGTTAACCCTGTGAATGGGATCTCTCTGCTCTTTGTGGCCAGTGGAGTAACACTTCAGTAAACTGTGTGTGCCTTTCAGTGTTTGAATGTGAATGTGCCTGCATGCATCAATGTTCATCAAGATGGTAGTAGGATTGATGGGGTCCCATCAAAGCTGCTCATTTTTTTGTCAAAAACTAAATCACCGATATATATTTTTTCAAAACCTTGAAATATGGCATCTTTGCCTGGGCTGGCCTACTCTAGATTCCAACTCCTTCCAAATGGATTTGGAGTGCAGTTATGTTACAAGAGTGTTTATCAAATTTTGAGAACAAATAATAACATATATCTGGGACTACCAATTTATCTTGAATGAGTTCATTGAACAGCTAATCCTCAAATAACCATTGAAGATGTCCTATCTCCCCTGATTTTTGATTTCTCAGCTATTCTCACCAATACATTTTTACACTATTGCAGAAAGAACAAAAGTACTTCAAAAACTACACAGCGGCACTATGCAGCATTTGTAAAATGCAAGTCGTATCCCATGTGTTATTGAGTATAGTGCAAATAAAGATATTGAACTTCTGGATGTGCTTTGGACAATTTCTGGCTATACAAGTCTGTAAAACAGTTTTAAGAGAAGAACGGTGAAGGAAGGAAGCCCTGGCATTAATTCCTGTCTCATTTTCCATTTTTTAGACAATAACCTTCACTGTCTGTCACCCGTGTCTTTATAACGGGGCTTTGCAAATGGGAACCTTGCACGTGTTCAGTAATAACCAACAGATGTGAACAATCTCTTTGAAATTAAATCTTAATTCTTACTTTCCACCTCTCCCCATGCCAGTGGCTTCCTGACAGAACCGCATCCCACTTACATCCTTCACCTTCCCAAACACCTTCCAGTTAAACAGGGATCAAGGGCTCAATGAAAGAAACCTGCTGTAATGATGATCTGCATTGCAATTGATGAAATCGTCAATATGTGCAGTTGCTAGTGAATACACTCCAGAACACTGTCGAGTAAATCTTTAACAATATTTCTGGAAAACTGGCTGGAAAAATTCTGGAGGAGTGATGAAAAAAAACAGTTTTATCACCATATCACTAGCCAGCTTGACTAGAAAAACAAGGACTGTACAGATGTGTTAATCTACGATTAGAACTTGCTGACTGGCCGGATGGATTACATCGCTTTTGAACATAATTTATTGATGTTGCATTAAAAATGAGGACATAGACAGAGACCATTTCATCACTTCATTCTAGCAATGAAGCATGTCTGTTCTCGGCAAATAAATACAGCTTCAATGAAAGACCCAATGCCAACTTTGATATCAAGTCAGCCTTGACTGAAGAAATTTAGATTGTGATTCATCTTTGCACATAGAGTACAGCATATACAGCAGTATTGAGACTAATGGCCAGAGCGACAGATTGACAAGAGATTTGAAGTACACTTCAGGAGAGAAGCGATTCTTTAAATACTATTCAATTCTGGACAACCTAGTTCCCCGCCACCCATTAGAAGAGAAGAACTGCCGACGGTAGTATTTTATTTGTTAATCTCGCTGATAAAATAAACAGTACAGAATAATTGCATATGGGAACCCCTCTTGCCAGATGCGCACAGATCACTGTTCACCAGAATATTTAGCAATAATAATCAAATATCCATGCCCCTATAATGAAGCAAGAAAGTCCGCAAGCTGTGAGAATGAGGTTCAGTTTCACAAGGCTGCAAATTCAAACAAAGCAATTCTTCCCTGAGCCAAAGTATAATTTGGTTTTAAATGTGCACAAAGTATAAAGAATTTCATTAATTTACCTTGCGTTCTTTAAATAAGTCAGTCGTTGGAGGTTTCAGTGCAAATCACAGCGAAAATGTTGAGAATGAGTTAAGCCTGCAACCTGTGGTGTCCTGTCGGTGTACCTTGTGGAGGCAGAGTGCTAGAGAATCGTTCAGGTAACTTTCCCCCTGCCTATTTGGTGTCAGACAAGCAAATCTAATTTAACAGAAGTACAGGAAGTTCTCACCTGCAGCTCAGAGCAATTAAGCCGCACCCTCTGATTGGTGTTCACCTTTCATTAGTGATGAGGATGGTTCATCTGCTGAAGTGTTAGGATAATAAATCCACACTTTGATTCACTGAACGTGGAAGCTGCACTTTCATGAAACTGGCAGGTAAAATATGACCACGCAGTATATAATTAACAAGACAAAAATAGCTTAACAGGCAATGTAGACACATCTCTGGCCAAACTCTCAATTTGCTGCTCACCACTGCATCACAGAGCTCACCAGGGACTCTATCTACACAGAAATTATTTCACCCATTTTGATTTCAAATGGCACTTCAAGCACTGGGATTTGCCTGTGTTGCTGCATTCCCACGTGCAGTCACCATTGACTTCACTCCTGTCCATGTGGGTTCCCTGTAAACACTAACATCATTTTTTAGGACAGGAAAGGTTTATACTCCCAATGTGCAGGTTGTTGTGGATTTCCTCATGGTGAGTGCTATGTTTCCACTTAATTGTTTCAGCCTGAATGAGTCCACAGTGCCAGACCCTTCCAGTAGTTGGCAATGCCTTGGGAGGAAGGTGCCCATTGCTAGTGGTTGTGGAGAGAGAAAGAGGGGGGTGGAGTAAGGTCATAAGTGATAGGAGTAAAATTAGGCCACTCGGCCCATCAAGTCTACTCCGCCATTCAATCATGGCTGATCTATCTCTCCCTCCGAACCCCATTCTCCTGCCTTCACCCCATAACCTCTGGCACCTGTACTAATCTAGAATCTATCTATCTCTACCTTAAAAATATCCACTGACTTGGCATCTACAGCCTTCTGTGGCCAAGAATTCCACATGTTTCACCACCCTCTGACTAAAGAAGTTGGTTGTACCATCTACAACCCTGGGCCATCATACCATTATAGGGGTGGGAGATTGCAACCTTCACATGGCCTGCCCTGTTTCAACGAATGCAATTAACCCGCCGGGCACAATCAAATAAGATCAAATAGTACAAGTTGTCCCACAACTTTAGGCTGTGCACGCCATACGCAAGAAGAAGATACCATTATACAGCTCAACCACATCAGCTGAGCGCACATTGCAAGTACCAGCATAATTAAAGATAATTAAAGAGAATGATATTGGTCTCCTGAAAATAAGATTTATTTTTGTCTGCATGGATTATGCTGGGGATGGATGTTGGGGGAGTCCAGAACCAGGTGTCACAGTTTAAGAATAAGGGGTAACCAATTTTGGACTGAGATGAAGAAAATCTTTTTCACCCAGAGAGTTGTGGAATTCTCTGCCACAGAAGGCAGTGGAGGCCAATTCACTGGATGTTTTCAAGGGAGAATTAGATTTAGCTCTTAGGGCTAACGGAATCAAGGGATCTGGGGAAAAAGCAGGAACGGGGTACTGATTCTGGATGATCAGCCATGATCATATTGAATGGCGGTGCTGGCTCAAAGGGCCGAATGGCCTACTCCTGCACCTATTTTCTATGTCTCTATATTTCTATACAGCATAGAAACAGGTCCACTGAGGCTCTGCTGACCATCAACCACTCACTAATCCTACATTAATCCCAAGTTTTTATTCTCCCTAGATTGTCAACAACAGATAGTACCACTCATTTACACAAAGGCCATACACTTTGACAAGTGACACGATAGATCCAGTGCCAGAGGTCCAGGTTCCATCCTGACTATGGGTGCTGTCCACATAGTTAGTACGTTCTGCCCATGACCGCGTGGGATTTCCATGGGCGTTCTGGTTTCCTCCCACACTCCAAAGATGTACAGATTTGTTGGTTAAATGGCTTTGGTAAAGATTGTAGTGTAGGACAGAGCTAGTGCACGGGGACCGCTGGTTGCCACGGACTCAGTGGGCCGAAGGGCCTGTTTCCATGCTGTACCTCTAAACGAAACTGAACAAAACTAGTGTGGGAGAAAACCAGCGCACCTGGAGGAAAACCACCAGATCACAAGGAGAATGTGCAAACTCCACACAGACAGCACCCGAGGTCAGGTTTGCACTCCAGATCTCTGGTTCCGCCAGCTGCACCACTGTACCCGGTATGTCCCTGCTCAGCATTCACAACCTCATCTCCCAGCCAGGAAGGGCTATGAGACAATTATCCTACTAAAGATCCTGCAAAAGGCAGTCATGGTGGCACAGTGGTGGAGTCGCTGCCTTACAGCGAATGCAGTGGCGGACACCCGGGTTCGATCCCGACAATGGGTGCTGTCTGTACGGAGTTTGTATGTTCTCCCCGTGACCTGCGTGGGTTTTCTCCGAGATCTTCGGTTTCCTTCCACACTCCAAAGACCTACAGGTTTGTAGGTTAATTGGTGTATGTAAAAAATGTCTCTCTTTTCTGTGGAATTCTCTGCCACAGAAGGCAGTGGAGGCCAATTCACTGGATGTATTCAAGAGAGAGTTAGATATAGTGCTTAAGGCTAACAGAATCGAGGGATATGGAGAAATAGCAGGAAAAGGGTACTGATTTTGGATGATCAGCCATGATCATATTGAAATGCGGTGCTGGTTCGAAGGGCCGAATGGCCCACTCCTGGACCTACTTTCTATGTTACTATGTTTCTATGTTTCTGTGCTCCCAACCTTCAGTGGGCACCCATTTCTTCCAGTTGGGAAGTGGAAAACTTCCACTATTGCACCCTTCCCATCACCTTCATCATATATCTCTCCACATCTCTTTACCTTTCACTCCTCTCCACCCTTTTGTCACCGTTTTATCCTTAGCCTTTGTGCACGCATCTGCCAATTAAACTATGCTCATTTATATCCACCTAGTATGATATATTTAAAATCAGCTCATTGGAGCCAATGTGGTCAACAAAGCTTGGCGTAATGGGCAAATTATATTTAGTGTGAGCTAGAATGTGGGCAGTAGGTTTTTGAAAAGCTTAAGTTTATGAATGATGGAAAATGGGACACGATGGAATATGATTGTTACACAAGAATGTTGAAATACTCTGCTCTTGACATAACAAGAGCACATGAAGTGCATGCATTTTTTTTCTAGAATGCATTAATTCATAGGATACAGCCATCATTGACGACGCCCACATTTATTGTTCTTCCCTTATTGCCTATGAATGAAGGTGCATCTGTTCAGACACCACTACATTAGAGACACAAATAGGCCTGACGAGGCAAGAATGGCAGATTTCATACTCTAAAAGGCGTCAGTGATAGACAATAGACACAAAATGCTGGAGTAACTCAGCGGGACAGGCATCATCTCTGGAGAGGAGAAATGGGTGATGTTTCGGGTTGAGACCCTTCTTCAGACCAGATGTGTTAATACTACAATCTGGTAGTTTCATGGCCACTATTTCTTTGTTTTCTTTTAAATTATAGGTTTAATTATATGAACTTAAATTCCCCTTATACCATATTAGGATTGAACACGTCTCTGAATCACTGATACCACCCTCTGGACAGTAGTAATAAATCACATGTGTAAAGTCAAGTGAAACTGTGAAGACAGAAGGAGGTGACTTCAGTGATGAACTAACCCATATCAAGCTGCCTCGTATTACAACATGATTCCCCTGCCCCACAATACCTCAAACCTGATTCAAATCACCCTTTCCTCGACAATTCAAGAGCAGTTCAAAAATGCATTTGCCTCAGGTGACATATTAAGATTCATCTCCCAGTTTGTGTTTGCCTTAGTAGATTGTGCGTGAGATATTTTGGGCTGTTTTCGGTAGGAGGCTGGGCTCGTGCGTCTCCAGTCCCCTGAGAAGAATTTGTCGAAGGACGGAATAATCCAAGGGCAACCCAACTGGCGGTGCTTCCATCGGCAATCGATCGATTGCCCACTAACTCAGACCAGTAAAATCTTGCAGACGGTCCCTACCCAAGAACCATCTGGGGGAAAGAACTGGTAAAGATGGGCTTCAAACATTGATTAAAACATTACTGCAAGAAGTTTTTTTTTTTTTTTTTTTTTTTTTTTTTTAAATTTTTTTTTTTTTTATTAGAAGTACGGTAAATTACAATAACACACAACACATATATCTTAATACATTTTTTGTACCGCTTCATTTTTTTTTTTTTTAAAGCTTTAAGAAAAAGATAGAAGTAAGGAAAGTAAAGAAGGTGCGCAAGAGTTGTGAAGTGCAGGAGAGTGTTGGGAAAAGAAAGCCCCTTAGAAAAGAAGTTAGAGAAGGAAGTAAAGTAAGAAAGTAGACCCTAGAAAAGAAAGAAAAAGAAAGTAAGGACAATCGCTCTATTATAACATTAAACTCCGCAGAAAGACTACCAACCAAGTCTGTTTTTGTTGTTTTATCTCCCAATGCCAGGTCCTGATACCATTTATTTATTTATTTATTTTTAAAATTACTATTGCACCTCATGCTTGTAATAGGTCCATAAACGTAGACCACGTCTTTTGGAATTGGTTTGCTTTATCTGCTAAGAGGAATCTCATCTCTTCCAGATGTAATGTTTCAAACATATTTGATATCCACATTTTTATTGTTGGTGTGGGCGCATTTTTCCAGAATTTAAGTATGAGCTTTTTTCCCAAAGAAGTTTTTTTAAAGCTAGTACTGCACTTTTGTTTTACTGTATTTGAATTGAAGCATTAAATGCTTTGAATTATTTATTTCGCAATAGCGGAGTCAGGGGATATGGGGAGAAGGCAGGAACGGGGTACTGATTGGGGATGATCAGCCACGATCACACTGAATGGCGGTGCTGGCTCAAAGGGCTGAATGGCCTACTCCTGCAACTATTGTCCATTGTCTATTGTCTATTGTCTATAAATGTAATATTAATTTTATGGCCAGCCTATGTATTCAAGTCTGAGTCTGAAGAAGACTCCCGACTTGAAATGTCACCTGTTCATGTTCTCCAGAAATGTTACCTGGCCCACTGAGTTACCCAACACTTTATTTCTTTTTATGTAGACCAGTACCTGCAATTCCTTGTATCCCTTTGTATTTTGTTCTATAGCTCTTTGGAATGCTGTTAAAAATTAGTTCCCGCTAATATCAAGTTTTCTTCCTTCAGCATGTGGGTGCAATATTATTACAGTGATGTGTAAACTTTGTCACAACACACTGTATGGTTAAACATAGATATAAATTAAAAATCTATACTGTGAAAATGCTTAAATTGAGCAGTAAAATATTGTAGAAGCCACTCCAACCCCTCCTGTTAGATATTCTTATAAGATTTAACATTACACTGCAATTCTTAAAATCAATGATCTTTGTAACTTCAGATGAACATTTGAAAGTTATCGTATTTCCATTTTAATTTTAGGGCAAGAAAACTGAAACCATTGCTTTTGCTTCCCGCCACAAAGACCTTTCTGTTGTCACCAGCTGAGTCTATCACCCTGGCCATTGTCTCAGTCTGAAGCTGACTTGGCATTCTGTATGACCCTGAGTGAGCTTCTCCTTCCATATTTGAGAATCCACTGTGTTATATAATGGGAAAGGGGCTCACAGGTAGCCCATGAACCAAGGTCGGCACGGTGGTGCAGTGGTAGTTCCTGACTTACAGCGCCAGAGACCCGGGTTTGATCCCGACTACAGGTGCTGTCTGTACGGAGTTTCTACGATCTCCCTGTGACCTGTATAGATTTTCTCCGAGATAATCAGTTTCCTCCCACACTCCAAAGACGTACAGGTTTGTAGGTTAATTGGTATAAATGTAAAATTGACCCTAGTAAGTAGGATAGTGTTCGTGTGCAGGGATCGCTGGTCAGCGCAGTCTCGGTGGGCCGAAAGGGCCTGTTTCCGCGCTGTATCTCTAAACTAAATGAATGTCAATTATTTTGCCCATCTCCACGAATCCCATTTGCCCACATTAGAACCATATCCTTCTATGCCTTGATTTTTTAAGCATCCATCGAAATGCTTCTTAATTGTAGTAATTGTATCTGTTTCCCCTACCTTGTCTGGCAATGCATTCTCGATATCAACTACTCATGTAAAAATGTGTTCCCAGATCCCCTTCATAACTCTTTCTATCATGTTAAACTTAAGCTCTCTTGTTTTTTTGATATCTCTACCATGGAGAAGAGTTTTTGATTCTCTTATCCAAACCTCTCGGAATCTAATATATTTCTATGACCTTTCAACTTACTTTACTGCAGGAAAAACCAAATCCAGTCTATCCAAAATCTCCTCATAACTAAATTCAATAAATCCAGGTAACATACAGGTGCATCTCCTCTGCACTTTCTCCAGAACTGTTTTCGATCTCCAAGAGCTACATCCACCCACCCGGCTTCACCACAAACTAATCTGTGGCTGGAAGTCTCATCCATACTTTTCTTACCAGAGATTTGAGTAGACAATTGTCTTCCTAGCCAATCTTGCAGCTCTCATCCTTTACAGATTGAACATCTGACACTATGCTGATTTAGAATGCGTTCCTTCAACCCATCATTCATACATTGGCTCCCCGACAAATAACATTTCAAACGTTCATCTTTGTTTGATCCTCTCATTCATATATCCTCTCATCCCCTCCAACTCTATGTAGCCTTGTGCAACTCCCTGCATTCAGTTAATTTTGGCGCTTGATAAATTCCAAATTTGCATAGCTCTATTGGCAAACAAATGCTGATACACACAAACACATACATTTGAAGGATTAGTGGCCCAATCAGCCTCTTGATTCTAGTTTAGTTTACAGATACAGTGTGGAAACAGGCCCTTCGGCCCATCGAGTCCACGCCGGCCAGCGATCACCCGTGCACTAGTTCTATCCTACACACTAGGGACAATTTACAGAAGCCGATTAACCTACAAACCTGCACGTCTTTGGAATGTGAGAGGATGCTTGAACACCCGGAGAAAGCACAGGGAGAAGGAACAAACTCTGTACAGATAGCACCTGTAGTCAGGATCGAATCTGGGTCTCTGGCGCTGTAAGGCAGCAACTCCACCACTGCACCACTGTGTCGCCCTATTATTTCCTCTACCGTCACAGGTTTTATTCCAATCTCAATTCCATGTTCCTGTCTATCAGCGATACTCTTTGCTCATCTGTCTACGTCTACCTTAAGAATATACAATGCCCCTGCTTCCTTTGAGGAAGACAGTTCCAAAGGCTCACATTCTCCTGAGAGAAGAAAAAATGTTGGTTCACCTCTGGCTTGAATATATAATCTTTTCTTCATTAAAACCTGGTGATGTCTCTGCAAATCTCACTGACGTTTCAGGTCTCCCCCTCTTTAAAACCCAACTCTTTGACTAAGCTTCCTGTCACTGTTCTATTATCACATGTGTAAAATGAAGAACCTCGGGAGGCTTTGTTATGTTAAAGGCACTGTTCAAATGCAAGTTGTGGGTCTTGTCCTGAAGAGGCAACTTATACATTTTTCATTCAAAAGAATCTGTAATGCATGAACATACAATGAGTTGGTCACCATATGTGAATGCTGTGTGTGTATATTCATGTGAATGCTGTGTGTGTATATTCAGTGCATTTCTGTGCATTCACCATCAGCATTGGTGGTGAGAGGAGCAAGATTTAATAGGAACCTGAGGGGCAACGTTTTTACTCAGAGGGTGTTGAGTGTATGGAATGAGCTGCCAGAGGAGGGAGTTGAAGCAGGTTGCATAACAGCAGTTAAAAGAAAATTGAACAGATATGTGGATAGGAAAAGTTTAGAGGGATATGGGCCAAACTTGGGCAAATGGGACTAGAGTGGGGCTTTTTGGTCGGCATGGACGAGTTTGGAAAAAGGGCCTGTTTCCATAACTTTATGACTCAATTGGTAATTTCAAAATGAAGTGTTTAAATTTTTGTATTATACTAAAATCCATAATTGTTTTCTTCTGAATATTCGCTCATTTCCTTATCCCTATAATGATTCACTGCACCATAATGGTCTTAGGTTTCAATGTCTATTTCCCAATCCAGTAAACTCATTGAACTGCGCAAACTGAGAAAGTCTTTTGTTAAATCAAAGTCATGACATTGATCGCTTAATAAGGGGTTTTAAGAGCAACACTTTTTTTTCTGAAATGACATAGTTCTAAGAAGGCAAATTTAGTTTAGTTTAGAGATACAGCGCAGTAACAGGCCCTTCGTCCCACCGAGTCTGCGCCGAGCAGCGATCACCCGAACAGTAATACTATCTTCCACACTCTTGGGACAATTTACAATTTTACCAAGCCAATCAGCTTACAAACCTGTACGTCTTTGGAGTGTGTGAGGAAGCCAGAGCTCCCGGAGAAAACCCACGCAGGTCATGGAGAGAACATATAAAGTCCATAAAGACAGCACCCATAGCCAGCATCGAACATGGGTATCTGGCGCGGTAAGGCACAACTCTACCACTGCGCCACCATGGTTTAAAAATTGAAAACAATACGTTATAAAAGCAAAGAATATAAAGAATAAGTAAAATGTGATGATTCATATGTGACATTCTTTCAGTGTAAATATATAATGCTAACAATGACTGTGCATTTGATATTTCCATGTTATTTTCCATTGGGATGTCTAGTGTCTATAGCTGGCATAAAGCTGCAGGACTGGGTGTAAAGTTATTCCACATCCTCGGCCTGGGAATGTCTGTGCTCCATCCCCAAGCATAGGTCAGCAGCAGAGTGGGGGGTCACTGACAAGAGGACGGGAAGGATAAAGGAGGTTTAATAGCACAGTGTCAAAGCAATAATCTTTCCCTCAATGTCAACAAAATGAAGATGCTGGTTATCGACAAGAATCGAGGTGGAGTACACACTGCAGTCTGTGTCAGTGATGCTGAAGTGGAGTTGGTTGCGTGCTTCAAGTTTCTAGGTGTAAATATCACTAATAATTTGTCCTGGGCCAACCATATTCAATCTACGGCCAAGAAAGCACAGCAACATTTCCTCGGAATGTGAAGGTATTTCTCCAATGTCTCCAACATGTCTCCAATGACTAACCAATGTTTATAGGTGCACCAGAGAAAACATCTGATTTCGATGTTTCAAAGGTTTCTTTACCATTATTTTTTAGTTGCCCTTTCTAGTTAGTCTACATGCCTCCTCCGAGTAGCCCAGGGAATTTTAACTTTCCGAGCATTTATTCAATTCTTCTTTGAAAACGATTGCTTTCCCAATCAAAACAACTCACTGTATAAATGTTTTTTCTCTCATATCTATAATGAGTCCAGAGCCATTGATCTATCAACAGGAATGACAGCATTGATGTTCATATTGTGAAAAGAGGGATAAAGGAACAGTTTCAGTTTGTTTAAACTCTGTTAAAAGGATGGAAGTGCATAAAGCTTCAAGGTCACACTAGGTTGGATTTATTTCAATAATTCTGAAATTCATCTCAAGGTTCGTTTTATTTTACAGTGTTGTGCCTTAAGCCCTGACGCTTTGTCGCAACAACCAGCAATCTTTATCCTGGCCACTGCTAGCATCGGATTACACATATTCAACAATGGAACATTTCAGCATGGGAAGAGTGTCATCACACATTAATCATCCGCAATCGCCAGAGGGACCTTTCTTTATAATTTTGCACAAAAGCGATTGAGATGAATTTATTCTTATACAAATATTCCAACCTCTTTGCTTGAATGGTGTAATATAATGCTTGTCTCAAGAATAAAATCAGATTTCTACTTCAGCTGGCAAAAATAACAAGGCAAAGGCAATTCATGTCTATCTTTAATGGATTTAAGTATGTTGAGAAACTAGTTAAAATTTGGTGAAAAAATCATGGGTAACCCAAATGGGGCATTATAAATTGTGAAGGTAAATAGGGACGAGTCTCTTCGTCAGTTGTACCAACGACCAAGGTCTGAAATGGCTAAAATTGGAAAAAAGCCAGCTGAACATAAAGGAATCGGGAAAAAAATATTTTGTGCATTTAATTCTGAGAACCTAGAATCTAGTGGACTCAAGGTTATTATTCAAAGGCAAATTAAATGTTTAAAATGGAGACAGTTGACTGCCTAAAAGTAATAGATTGATGCATCATAGGGGGATATGGTAGAAAGGCTGAGGAATCAGGTTTAAAATTATAGTTTTGCAAAAGCTGGAAGCAGGACTAAATGATAATATTACATCCTTGATGCTAGATATTATTATTTCACTTTTACCAGCCATAAATCTAGTTTATTGTTGTGATAAATCACACTGTTAAATTTACAGATTAAGAAGCATGAAACTGATATAGAGTCACGGTGTCAGAGAGCACAGAAACGGGCCCTTGGGCCCATCTCCTTCATGCCAACCAGGATACCCCACATAAACTAGCTCCATTTGCCTGTGTTTGGCTAATATCCTTTGAAACTTTCCTAATCAAAGTCAAAGTCAAAGTAGTCAAAGTAGCCTTTATTCATTCAGACCTTTCGGTCTGAACGAAATTTCATTGCCTTGCAGTCATACATATAATAATAATGACAAAAACACACAATAAACACAAATTTAACATCCACCACAGTGAGTTCACCAGGCACCTCCTCACTGTGATGGAAGGCAAAAATCTTAAAGTCCTTGTCTCTTCCCTCCTTGTTCTCCCTCTGCTCCGAGGCGACCTGTGAGCTCCCAACGCTGTCGTCCACCCGACGTGGCCGATCCTCCGAGGTCGGGTCGCCGCTGCCGCCGACATTTATCTGATCAAATGTATTTTAAATGTTGGCACTGTACCTATCTCAACTACTTCCTTTCGCAACTCATTCCAAATACCCATCACACTCTGTGCAAAAAGGTTGCCCCTCACTTTCTATTGGCTTAATGTCCATATCCGAATGTTATGCTTAGTGTTTGAATTTTAAACCCTTTAGTGTGGGACACACTCTTTAGGATGTTGTTGATGTGGAATTAGTTGTGATAAAATGTACCTTGCAGAATGGTATTGAACTACATGAACCAAGAACAGTCAGGATCCAATCATTGGTGTCTGATAAATTAGTGACCCCATACTACAATTGTCCTTAAAGTTTTCAGGCCAGGTTACAAATCCATGTTAATGTCCAGAGACCTCTGATACAAAGTATGCGGATATGGATAACAGAGAAGGCACTGAAAGGTTTAGTTATGCTCTCTCCAAGGATAAATAAATTTGGACTATATTTGGGTTTCTCCACAAAACATCGCTGTTGGGTGAAGATATTGGTGCATGCCAGCACCGTACATAATGCAGCACTTGCAAAATAACACAGGAGATAACAAGTGACTGAAATAAATATTTTCCAGTATTATTTGTATTAATCTGAAATACTGTTTTTTCTCCACAGTGGCCAATCAGTCTAAAGATAGACAATACCCTTACGCTCTTTAACTACCAGACAATTGAATGATGCATATCTTCAGACCCTTCTCATTAAATCATGCAACCCTTCCAAATGACACTTTTTTTTCACAAATCCATATTCTATTTTCTCTTTGTCCAAACCTCTCAATATTTTTGAGCCTGGGGTAGATATTATCTGGGTCTGGAAATTCATTCACTTTTAAAGATGCTGGACCAGAGTCTTGTTGAATCTGCAGAAGCATAGGCTTGGAGACACAAGAGACTGCAGGTGCTGGAATCATGACCAAAAATAACAGCAGGAGATACTCAAAAATGCTGGAGAAACTCAGCGGGTGCAGCAGCATCTATGGAGCGAAGGAAATAGGCAACGTTTCGGCCTGAAACGTTGCCTATTTCCTTCGCTCCATAGATGCTGCTGCACCCGCTGAGTTTCTCCAGCATTTTTGTGTACCTTCAATTTTCCAGCATCTGCAGTTCCTTCTTAAGCAGGAGATACTCAATGGTCTTCTAAAGAAGGGTTTCTCCACCTCTTTTCAACCTTAAATGTCGTCTGTCCATTTCCCTCCACAGATGCTGAATGACATGCTAGGTTCCTTCAACAGTTTGTTTTTGTTGCAGCAGGGTAGGTATAATGGGCTAATGGCCTACTCCTGCTTCTACTTCCACCTTAGACCACATAAAATGCTTTACTCTCTATGTTTATCATCTCCAGTACTTCACATTCCTCCCCCTTAATGTCAGTATGCTTGTCATCTTCACTCTCTGTGAAGACAGATACAAAGTACTCACACACAACTATACATTTGTCATCTGACTCCACTCTTAGGCAGCTGTTATCATCTCAATTCAGACCCATTTTTTCTCTTTAATCCTCTTTCCCTTCACCAATGCAAAGGACATCTTGGGTTTTCCTTGATCTTACCTGACAACATTTTTTCATGCGCCCTATCTGTCATCCTAATTTTTATATTCACCTCAATCTTCTACACACCCGCAGGGATTCTCTGATGTTGAACAATCAGTGGCTGGTGTACTCCCTCTATATTTGTACCCTATTCGCCCCAGTACCACATTGAGGTCTAGAATTGGGAGCTACTCTTTCCCTTGTAATGATTGTGTACTTACTCTGAACATTTCCAAACACTTTTTAAAAATAATTCCCACAGCTCTGGTCCTCAAGCAGCTAGTTCCACATATTAATATCAAAGATAAAATTGGCATAGATTTGAAAGGGGGCAAGTTTAAAGGATTTTTTTTTTAACACAGAGTTGTGGGCAAGTTTATTTACACAGTCGTGGTACCTGAAATTCACTGCCAGAAGTGGTGGTGGAGGCAGATAGGACTGTGGCATTAAGAGACTTTCGGATAGGAACATGAATCTGCAGGGAATGGAAGTGATGTGGATTAAATGCAGGCGGAGGAAATTAGTTTAACATGGCATTTTGTTCAGCATGGACATCGTGGGCCGAAGGGCCTGTTTCTGTGCCGTACTATGTTGTAAATGATGTACTGATGTAAATTCTACTATCTGTTAGACATGGCCCACCTTAGTTCTTTAAATCCTGCTCTATCTCCATCCTTTGTTATAATTTTGCTAAATCTAACTGAACTATTGTCACTGCCCTCATTACATTCCTTAACATCAGCAGTTTTTTCCCAGTTGCCAAGATTCATTTCCTGAACCAAGTTCCGAACTGCCCACTCTCCTGTTGGCCTTGTCACGCATGGATTTGAAAATGATTATTGAAGGCATGATAAGATTTCTGTTTCGTTTATGTCCTTTACTCAGGTTCTGTTCCACTCATTACTGAGATGTTGAAATCCCAACCACCATCACCTTGTTAATTCTGCTTCTCTCTCACTGGAAACTGCTGCGTTTCTGCAGCAGATTCTTAAGAGAAAGCCATTACTTTTAAGTAAGGAATCAATAATTTCAGTTGTCATCTATTTTCAACTGGTAGGAAAATGAAGGATTATTTAAAGAAATTGAATAATATTTATTAACCTGCAGTGCCACCTGATATTTTAGAAGTCAGTGTAGAATTTAAATTTGATTGTACATATCCACGAAATACATTCATCATTTTATAGGCTAATTTAATCAGATTTTCTTACATTAGATGTGGCTTATTATTTTCTTTCTTGAATAACTTCATATAAATTCCAAATAACGTGTTAGCTGTGTTTTATTTGGCTGTACATCCAGCTCTGGGCTGCAATTTTTGGCTTCAAGTTTTACTCCTGAGACTTGAGCACAAGTGTGCAGGTTGATAAGTTAATACAGAACTGGCAAATTCTTTTGCCTAAGCCACAAAAACGAGGCTTTAGCTACTTTCTTAGGCACTATTTCAGAAAATGATTGGGAAGGTGCCCTGGACAATGTTTATCACAAATCAGAACGTGATCAATATCATAAGGATATGTATGGAGGCTCCTGCACCATTTGGCTGCTGTGTTTCCTACATTACAAGAGTACTTCAGTGGATAAAAGGTGCTTTGGTATATCCCTTGCAGGTGAATGGTGATACACAAATGCATGTTTTTCTCACTATCCTAGCACTGACTATAGTCTCTCCTTCCAAATAGAAGTAAAAATGAACTAAATTGAACTTCATATAATTTTGTTTCTTCAATTGATTTTAATCGTATATCAAGCCAGCTTTTCTCCTTCCCTCATTAAAACACATTTATACTCTGCCATACGGGAATAAGCGAGCATATAACATTACGACATTTGGTTAGCATAAGTCCACTCTACCTAAACCAGTTGTGAACAATTATGGACATTCTTTTTTATAGTAAATTCAGCATTAGAGTCATAGAGGTCTAACAGTGGAAACAGGCCCTTCGGCCTAACTTGCCCACACCGGCCAACAGGTCCCATCTACACTAGTTCCACCTGCTTACGTTTGGCCCATATCCCTCTTAAATATATCCTATCCATGTGCCTGTCTAAATATTTCTTAAACGTTGTGTTTAAGTTTAAAATAATAGGTTTCACCTCTTAATGATATTTCAAAACAGTGCCAACATTTCAGCCATGGATAGCATCAGGTCTAGAAATCACTCTCACATTCCAAAGATGTGCAGTTTGACAGGTAATTAATTGGTCACTGTAAGCCTCAAAGGTGTAGGTCAATGGGGCATTTTGGGAGAGTTGATTTGAATAATGGGAGAATACATTGGGATTATCATTGGATTGGTGTGGATGGAAGTTTGATGGTCAGTGCACTGAGTAGGCTAAAGTCCGATATGAATCTATGATTTTTTTTAATGGTAAGATTAATTTTATTTGAGTCTTAGTTCTGCTCCCAACACAAGTGTAGTTTAGTTTAGTTTAGTTTAGAGATACAGTGCAGAAACAGGCCCTTCGGCCCACCGAGACAGCACCGACTCCCACGATCCCCGCACATTAACACTATCCTACACCACTAAGGCCAATTTTTACAAATTTACCAAGCCAATGAACCTACAAACCTGTACTTCTTTGAAGTGTGGGAGGAAACCGAAGATCTCAGAGAAAACCCATGTGGTCACGTGGAGAATGTACAAACTCCGTACAGACAGCACCTATAGTCAGGATCAAACCTGAATCTCTGCCACGTTAAGGCAGCAACTCTACCGCTACACCACCCAAATTTGGGGAAGTTTTGTTGGAGCAACAAGTTCTATGGAGAGTGTAATTTTAATGGCAATGCACCACTTGGAATGGGAAGCCTTCAAGAATACACATCTGGTTAGAAGGTCGATTGCATGGTGGAGTCCCCTAGGTGATCAGCAAAACACCCAGTCTCCCACCAGTGGCAGATTGTGTCCCTTGCCAAGCTGCTGAGGCTGGGTCTCAGTGACTCGACTCCCATTTCAGAGACATGCACTCCATCGTGTATCTCTTGTCATCTAGATGCCTCAGGCGAAGGGCCTCTGACTGAATGAGAGCTGTAGTCAGGGTCTCCAGCTCTGTGTGGGACTCAGACTGGATGTGAGTTGCAGGAAGGAGGGAATGTTGGATGTGTGGTCAGGGAAGGAAAGCAGTGCAGTGTATCGATCTCATAATGTGGGGGAAATTAGTGCACCTTAAATGTGGGTAAAGCAGGCTGCAAGGTTAATTTTCCAATATCTTATCGATAAGCCATTTCTCCGAGGTTAATGACAGGGACATCCCTTGGTGAAGTTTCTCAATCACGAGATGGGGGAGGGTATGAAATATCGCCCACTTGCTGGAGGCCCAGTCCATTGACTCAGTCTGGAGATCATTATTAGACATCAACGTGACCACAAACAATGAATGAGTCTTTCAGACACCCAATCTGTGGCGCAGCGGTAGAGTTGAGGCCCTACAGCACCAGAGACCTAGGTTCGATCCAGACCGCGGGTGCTGTCTCTACGGAGTTTGTACATTCTCCCTGTAACTGTGTGAGTTTTCCCTGGATGCTGCGTCTCCTCCCACTCTCCAAAGACGTACAGGTTTGTAGGTTAAGTGGATTTGGTAAAGATGGTAAATTGTCCCCAGTGTGTAGGATATTGCTGGTCTATGGGAATCACTGGTCGGTGTGGACTCGGTGGGCCAAAGGGCCTGTTTCCTTGCTATATTTCTAAACTGAACTAAACTAAACCCATCTGATCCAGTCTTTAGTGACTGGACAAATAAAACAATGTCAAATGCCACATACGTTCTAAATCTCATTCCCATTGCACATGTGACAAGAAACTCAACTAAACTAAACATTTCCCAGCCTTAATATAGAAATGCTCAGGTTTGTATTTTCACTGGATTTCAAGGAGGGTTCTCACAGTAAATAAATAATAGTTTGAAGATAGACACAAAATGCTGGAGTAACTCAGCAGGACAGGCAGCATCTCTGGAGGGTAGGAATGGGTGACATTTCGGGTCGAGACCCTTCAAATAATATTTTGAATTGTACAATCTGTTTACTTAACAGAGAGTGTTACTGTTTTATTGTACAACTATTGTGGATATTATTTCCCTCAGTCCCATGAGCTTTGGTACATCACACACTGAAGGAGAGAGCACACATCATTTACAGGTATAGTTTTAATCCCAGAAGTGTGTACCATAAAAATAAATCAAGTTAGTTCCTTTGGAAGACACGATACACCAAAGGCACTGTACAGAGGGGAGCTGGAATCGCCTGAAGGCCACAGTAGAAATCCCAGTGTACAGCCTCTCACGAGCTTCTGAATGTAAATACAAACAACATTTTATTGCATGCATTTTCAATGGTATTTCTAAAGGCATTAGGAGATGACATCTTTTAGCAGTATCTTTTACTAATGGTACTTAAATTGTGGAGTATGGTTCTGTGGTCAATGTTAATCCATCAGGAACAGCTCCACTGAACTTTGAGTACATGTCAAATAGAGCTTGTCCATCCATAATTGAAGCTAGCTGTCTCTTACCATACATAACAAATCAGAATTTTATTTCTCAGCAAAGAACCAGGCTTTTTGACCCATCAGATCCATGCCAGTTTATGCTTCGTAACAGCCATCCCAGGCCCTTCTTTACCTAACGCTTACATTACAATTAATTTCCCTGAAATCCATTATGTTATGCAGTTCAACTTTTCCCTATAGTATTATAATCTACAATCTAATAACTGCTGGATAAAGCCATTTCTCCTGAAATCCCCGTTAGTTTTATCAATGTCCAACTTATAAATGAGTTCTTGTTCTGCTTACCCCTGCAAACAGTAACCTCTTTTCTGCCTTTATATCATCAGGCTCTTTCATATTTATGATTTGGTTTGGGACCTTCAATCTATGAAACTTTGAAACACCAGCTTTACATTTTCTTCCACAGATGCTGCCTGACTTGGTGAGTTCCACCAGCAGTTTGATTTTTTCTCAAGACTTTAGCATCTGCAGTCTCTTACGTCTATGATTAATTCTCCATTATTCCAGATAAACCAGACCTAGATGCTTCCTTTTTTTCTCTCTATCCAATCGTCAATATCCAAGAAGACGAAGGAAATTATTGTCGACTTCAGGAAGGTCAAAGGGGGCAGTCATACCCCCATCCATATAAACGGGACTGAGGTGGAGCGCGTCTCCAGCTACAAATTCCTCGGGGTACATATCTCGGAGGATTTGTCCTGATCCCTCAACACCTCCAAGCTGATCAAAAAGGCACAGCAGCGCCTTTACTTCCTGAGGAGGCTCAAGAAAGCCCACCTGTCCCCCCAGATACTGACCAACTTCTACCGCTGTACCATCGAGAGCATCCTGACCACCTGCTTCACGGTATGGTACAGCAGCTGCACTGTTGCGGACAGGAAGGCACTACAACGGGTGGTGAAAACCGTGCAGCACATCATCGGTGCCCCGCTCCCTGCCATGGATGCCCTCCACCGAAAACGGTGTCTGAGACGGGCTGGGAAGATCATTAAAGACCCCTCCCACCCCAACCATGGACTGTTTGCCCTCCTCCCATCAGGGAGACGGCACAGGAGCCTCAGGTCTCGTACCAGCAGGATGAGGAACAGCTTCTACAATTATACCATCACATTGCTGAACTCGGAGTCCCGCCGATAGATTTCTCCTGTCCCTCCGTCCCCATTGTTTAATTATTCTGTATTTTTGATTATTCTGTATCTTCTTTTTTTTAAATTTCTATATGCACTACTACTACGGACTGACGCAAAACTGCATTTCGTTGTACCCATACTTAGTATTTGTGCAATGACATTAAAGTTGAATTGAATTGAATCCATCAACATCCTGGGTTCCATACGCGTGTTCCCCATGTCTTTCGCCCTTTCAGGTGTTGTTAGGTTTGGGGACATAGCCTAGCGAGCATCAGCAGCTCTGGTGCAGGAGGGGAGAAGAGGCAACACTGCAGCCAAAAAATATGTGCAAAGTTCAACGTGGGCTCTTATTGGTGAAATGCTAGGAATTCTCTCTCCTTGTCCACCAGCTCTCAATCATGCTGCAAGATCAATGTCACAGGCAGTGATTTCGAGAGTGGTTTTCGGTCCATTAATGCGTTATCCAGCGCATTTAATTCTGCGATGACAATGAGAATTTTTTAAAGCTCGCTTCATAGGCCTTTGCTATTTTTGTTTGTTCCTGTTGCTGATTGACCGGGGATTCAGTCGCCGTCACGCCTCCAGGACCCACGTGGCTATCTAGCCACAATTAAACGTAGCTGCACTCATTAATTTCACTCATTAACTGTAAACTTTGGTTGTTTGTGGATTACTTCAAGTGCTTATGGCTTGTGAAATACTGGCGATGGGCTCTGAGCTCACCCACGGTAGTAGTAGCCTCAGTAATGTACATCTCTGCATACTCTTCTTGTAGACGGTTACAACCTGTATAATCATATCCTCACTGAGGTCCACACACATTCGCTTCTCAGAAAGAAGCGAAGAGGCTCGAGAAAACCTCCAGGAGCCTCGACTTGTCCTTGGCCAGATACATTGATTGCAGTGATCGAGCCCTTCCTCCCAGTGAGATCATACCCCTCAGGAGCCTTTTGAATGCCTGTTGGATAAATAGAGGGAATTCTGAAGGATAGATGGAAAATCACAAAGGGGAGAGTTCTTTTTCTGAGCCACATGTGATGGGCCCATTGCCTCCCTCTGATGTACGATGATTAACCATGCTCATGACTTCTTAAATAATGAAAACTTTCGGTGGGGTAGATACATTAAAAATATTTCCATTCATGGAAGATCACAACTGGAGGCTATCACTGACGACAACCATGGAATCAAAGAGGGAATTCTGGAAACTTGATTTGTAATCATCACCAAATTAATAAAACAAGGACAGAAAAAATTACTGTGCGCACCCCATTTTACATTCTTCAATTGAAATGCATACATTTCAGGTAGCACAGTGGTGCAGCTGGTAGAATAATGGAACTCCCCTCCCATTCCCACACTTACCTTTCTGTCCTGGGCACCTACCACTGTCAGTGTGAGGCCACATGCAGATTGAAGGAACAACACCTCATATTTTGTTTGTGCAGCTTACAACCCAGTGGTAGGAATATAGATTTCTCGAACTTCAAGTAACCCTTACTCCCCTCTCTCCCCTATCCTAGTTCTCCTACTAGTTTCACTGTCCTCCTCCCGATTAATTATATTGTTTATATGCCTCATTGTCATCTTCCTATCATCCAACAATGAACCATTGTACATTTTCTTCAACATCGTCTGCTTTGATCTATTCTTTTCACACCTTACGTGTTCTTTGTACTCTTCCATATCTTGTTTCCCTCTTCCATGACTCTTCCAAGACTCTTAGTCTATTTGAAGGTCTCAACCTGAAACGTCACTGATTCCTTCTCTCCTGCCTGTCCCGTTGAATTACTCCAGCATTTTGTGTCAATCTTCGGTGTAAACCACCATCTGCAGTTCCTTCCTACACGCATCATCTCCTGCATCTGGTGGTACTTGTCCTCACCCTTAACCACTTCTTTTTTGACTCATTTCTCTTTCCCATAGCCATGGGCCCCAACTATGCCTTGCAATGTGTTAGTTATGTTGAACACTCTTTGTTCCAAACATACCCCGGCATCATTCCCCAACTCTGTCTCTGCTACATCCATAACGGCATTAGCATTGCCTCCTGCACCCATGCAGAACTCTTGATTTCATCAGGTTTACTACCCATTTTGTTTTATATCCACGTTAAATATTGCATCATCTGCCAATATTCTACCAAGTTCCTTTCCTTATAGATATCCTTAAATATGACAGTGCTTTTGCTGTTTTCCTTTCCACTCACGCACAAGATATAACCGACACTCGAAAATCAACATTTAATATCCATCGGAGATAGACACAAAATACTGGAGTAACTCAGCGGGTCAGGCAGCACCTCTGGAGAGAAGGAATGGGTCGAGACCCTTCTTCAGATCCATCCCTGGCTTCTCTTAATATGGTGGGACCAGTACACGACCTGGAATAATTCCATGATGATGTTTATTCCTATTCTTTTAATACAGTGTTATACAGCACAGAAACAACCCTTCAACTCCACCTTGTCCTTGTTGACCAAGATGTCTATCTAAGTTAATCTCATTTGCCTGTATTTGGTCCATATCTCTTTAAACCTTTCCTAACGTATTTTTTAATATTGCAATTGCACACACATTCCACCTCATCTGGCAGCTCATTCCATATATCCACCACCTTCTGTGAAAAAATGTTGCCCCTCAGATACCTTTTATATCTATTCACTCACCTCAAAGCTATGCTCTTGAGTTTTTGGCCTTCCCTATCCTTGGGAAAAGACCGAGTGTAGTTGCGACTAACTACCCTATCTCTGCCACTTATTATTTTAGTAACTCTATACAAGGTCACCTCTTTGCCTCCTTTGCTCCCAATTCAGGTTTGTATGAGACGTTCTCACATGCAACAGCCAAAATTAAGACAATGGGGTATGCTGTTTAGCCTACATTAATCATCTTCAATTTACATTATTTCACACCATTGCGATATTTTGCACCAGTGCCATCTCCTTCGTTGTCATGTGCTGGGGTAGCAGGGCGAAGGCAGCAGACATTAACAGAATCAACAAGCTCATCAGGAAGGCTGGCTCCATCCTGGGAGTGGAGTTGAATTCATTGAAGAGCATCTTGGACTATTCAGCTCACTCTCTCCATGACACACTGGCCAACCTGAGGAACACCTTCAGCAACAGACTGGTTCCACCTAGATGCAGCACAGAATGCCACAGGAAATCGTTTTTCCCTGTGCCTATCAAACTGTACAAGTCCTCCCCCTTCTGTCGTGGGGTTGACTGACTCACCTAATCTCCCCACCACCTCCCTGTCTCCCCAATCTTTGCACATCCCCAATCCTGGACTTTCGACTTGTCACTTTAATTTCATGTTTCATGTATCTTGTTGTGTTTTATGACTGTTGGCAGACCAATTTTCCTCCTGGGATAAATAAAGTTCTATCGCATCGGATCATATCATAACTCAGCAGGACGGAGAGCATCTGTGGAGAGAAAACGGCAGGTGATGTTTTGGGTCAGAAACGGTCCCTGTCTGGTTCCTGGATAAACACAGCAGGCCAGAGATGCTTCCTGACCTGCGGAGTTCCTCTAGCACTTTGTTTTTTACTTAAGATTTCAACACCTGCAGTTTCTTGAGTCTCCTGTGTTATAGACCTGACTTATGTTGTCACTTAGTTAATCAGATATGGGATAACAGGTTTGCTTTGGGATACTTGTGCGCTCAGAGAGTCAGCCCTCACAACACTAGTTACATTTGTCTGGGTTCTCTGTCCACAGTTTAGACCATCCAAGTGAATTACTTTGTCCCAGCAAATTGTTTGAACATACAGAGATGTCTCGTCAGTTTTACATTGTGCTCCATTGTAAAGGTGTAATTCAGAGGAACCATTGTCAGGAACAAAATATCAAAGTAAACTATGTCATTATACCTATCAAAATTGTATTGAATCACCTACTGTTATATTTGACCTGAAGAATATATAAATCTGGTGCATTTTGAGTTTGGAAGCCTCGCTCACAGGGTCCCCAAGAGAATGACTACTTCTCCTGATGAACAAGGTCCTTCACGTCTACAACTTCAGTGTCTCTGAGTGACTCAGTCTAGTCACAACAAAATCTACCAAATTTTCCAATGTCCCTTTCGAAGTGGTTCAGAAAAGACTCACACAGCCAGGCTCAGCTCAGGGCATTAGTCTTTTATATTTGCTTCCTCTCAGTAGACTTAACAGTCAAATTAAGATAATAGCTCTCCGGAGAAGACCATGCAATCGGCATCCAGAGATATATTTACACTCTTCACAATGAATGGAAAGTTTCCACACTAAACTCTTACCTTGGCGAGACAGATAGTAATTTTCCAGAGCTGTCATCCCATATTCTGAGCTATAAATGTAAGGAAGCAGAATGTGCGGCAATTATAGATGCCAGTTAGACTTTAGATTTTATACTTTAGAGAATACAGCTTGGAAACAGACCCTTTGGCCCACTGAGTCTGTGCTGACTAGCGATCAGCCAAATACCAGCACTATCCAACACACTGGGGCAAATTTACGGAAGCCAATTAACCTACAAAACTGTACATCTTTGGAGTGTGGGAGGAAACCAGAGAACCTGAAGAAAACCCACGTGGTTACAGGGAGAACGTACAATCTCCGTTCAGACAGCCCCCACAATCAGGATTGAACCCGGGACACTGGCGCTGTAAGGCAGCAACTCTATCGCTGCACCACTGTGCCACTGTTCTGCATTCCAGTCTCTGGAGAAAGACCACCCTCAATTATCTCTGGTGCCCCAATCCCAAGGGGGAATTTCCATCTCCTCAAAGCCATTGGGGATTTATAGATCAAAGAGATCAATGCAATAGATCAAAGCAAAATCAATCTCAGCTTCACAAACATCTACTGCAAAAACAAACTTTAACCTTTCAAAGGCGTAACTGAAGTGCAATCCAAAGAGCCGACAACATCCCAGGGTGGCCTGAATGTGTCAAATGCCCCCAGAGACTGAAAAGGGAAAAGTAAAGCCTTTAAAAATAAAAACACAGAAAAGATAAGAAAACGTGCTGGAAAATGATGGTACTGCGGGAAAATGCAAAAGGTAAATAATGTATGACAATGATAATTTAGTTTAAGCCTTTAGTGAAAATTAGCATGCAATTTTTTCAAACAAATCTCATTAAAATTCAGCGAGTTATATCTGCTCTTCATTTATAATGTTAAAGTTGGTCAGTATGTTAAACTGGATTATTTTCCCCTCGATCTTTCCCCTCGAAATATACTGAACCACCTTGCTTCAACAAGTTTATTCATCACCTCGGGCAACTGACTCTGGTCCACAACCTCTCACTCTCTTGGAGTTCCAAGTGTTCCCCAGAGCAAGTGGATTACAATAGGCATAATACAAGTATATAAGCAGTGGGAAGCAGAAGCAAATTTGGCGCACTTTCTTGGTCCAAGCATATCATGACACGGTGTGTGTGTGTGTAAAGGCAAAGGTCAGGTTCCTCAGGCCAAGTGATCGCAAGCGCATGATCTCATTATCACCAGTGATCAGGTTAAATGACTCAAACTATTGGCTCGCACATTATCACCAATGATCAAGTTCCTCAAAATGAGTGACTAACTTCATCATCACGGCTGAAACAGAACCCCAGCATTTTTCCACTCAACGCTGTAATCTTCCACTAACTTACACAGCAAAAACCAAACTCGTCAAGTAGACCAATACATTGTCTATTCTAAAGCACCTGCAATGCATGCAAGTCTGGAGAAAGCAAAGGAGAACAATTTATCGTTTAAATATGTATTTATATGTATTTATAAATATGTATTTATACATATTTAAATATATTTTTCCAGGTTCGTTCAACGGTATGCTTAATATTCCAGGCTTTGTATGAGAGCGCCTGATTTTATTTGCAGTGATAAATCAACCTCTAATAATATCCTGACAAAATGAGACGTGTCAATGAATCATAGGAACAGAGTCAGAGACAACAGCTCCATCGATTTTCCCTTCCCCACAACCTGGGTGCCTGTAACCTGTCTCAACATCACATGATTGATTGAATGATCTGACATCTCCAGGACTCAGGGAGTGGATGGTTTTTAACTGATTTTGTTTTCCCTTTAAAATAATTTACTCACTTGACACATAAGGTTGAACACGTGTCATTAGGAATAATACGGATCAATCTCACTTAATTCTGGAAAATAAAATTCAAAGATTCAAAGTGTCATCATTGTAAGTCTTCTGCAATCTTGACACTCTGCAGATTTTCACATTGCATTTATTTTTATCCAGGATATTTTGGAAAATACTGTTATCAATACTGTTACAAATGATAAACTGTACTTTGGATTATTATACTCCTAGAGAGGACTAGTGACAGATGATCATGTACCTGCAAAGCTAATGTAATCTAACAATACCAAATGCTAGTGATTCCATAACAAACACTTTCATTAATCCAGGTTTACATCATTGTCATACTTGGAGCAACCATGTAGGTCTAATATCAGGTACTCATTAAATATTTACTTTGTTATTCTTCTTCTAGAATAGTTACGATCATGTGTATTTCCAACATTCTCCGTCTTATTTCACCTTGAAAATAATACTTATGACTGAATTATTTCCCATGATTATTTAATTTCTAGCAACAATATTTTAAAGTTAAAAAAAAAAACTTGATTGAAGACTAATATATATATTTAAGCAGCAATGTTAGGCAGGAGTGTGTGTTGTTACATCTGAATATACTGACTGTAGCAATTAAGGTCTGAATACTAATCAAAAACATAATGACATGTGACTAGAGCATTAATATCAAAGCAACTAGCCACGTGAGACCCATGTGAAATGACTCATGCTTTCATCCATCTTAACTTATTGGTCTATCACCTGGCTTAACTGGGAGATAGAGCAGAAATCCTGCAGGAATATTACCAAAAAGCTACTCCAAAACCTGCAAATCCATTTGACTTAAGTGCTGAGGTGCATGGATCCATTTTGATTTTCTATTTAATTTTTTTTCAAAAGAAAACATGAATTTAAAAAGCAAAAATACGTTATTCATTTCAAACACAGAAGTTATTTCAGGGTTAATGTTTCAAATGGATTAACTCTCCTGTGAAACAGTACACTAAAGCTGTGGTTAATCATTTCAAAAGTGTGCACATATTATAGCTGATTGAACATATTATAGCTTAGGACAATTGTTGCATTACTCTCATGATATTTGCAGACAACCTGTTTCAATTTACTCCCAAGTCTTCCCACCACTCTGCTTACAACAGGACCAGAAGAGCAAGCATTTTAACATCCATTCTAATGACATTGGAGAACAACAGTAACAGATGGGAATCATTCAGTGCTGTAAGCATTCTTGGTCATTTTTATTAGATCACAGCTGATCGGTACCTCACATATTTACCTCCCCTCCATCCATAGCTTTCCATTATAAACCTTATAAACTTGTCAGTGTCAGTTTTGAAATATTTAAAGACCCAGAGGCAAGGATTAGTCAAGGAGCTTGGTGGGACATATGTAGATTTCAAAGACACTTGTTAAAATGTCACCATGATACAGAGTATTTGTTGTTAATCTATGATTACAACATAGTGTGTTTTACAAACAACTTTGTAATCATAGATTAAACCAACATTTTAACTCAAGCACCTCCTCTGGCAGCTCGTTCCATACACCCACCACCCTTTGTGTAAAGAAGGTCACCCCTCAGGTTCCTGTTAAATCTTTCCCCCCTCACCATAAACCTATGTCCTCTGGTTCTCGATTCCCCTAGTTTTGCAAAATGTCCACTCGAATTGCAGAGGTCACTGAACTTTGCACTTCTAGAGATAGTGGATATATCTGAAGAAGGGTCTTGACCTGAAACGTCACCTGTTCCTTCTCTCCAGAGATGCTGCCTGACCCGCTGAGTTACTCCAGCATTTTGTGTCTACCTTCGATATATCTGTTGGGGTTTTGTTCTAAACATCGAGTCTTCCATCAGTCCAAAAGGGATATGGAGAAACACAAGGATTACTTGAGTGAATAAAATACTCACAAAGTATCATAAATACATACAATACGATAGAACTTTATTCATCCCAGGAGGGAAATTGATCTGCCAACTGTCATAAAACACAAAATTCATGAAATTAAAGTGACGAGTGGAAAGGATCGGGTTTGTGCAAAGATTGGGGAGGGGAGTCAGTCTCAGTCTACCCCACGACAGAAGGGGGAGGAGTTGTAGTTTGATAGACACAGGGTAGAAGGATCTCCTGTGGCATTCTGCACAGCATCTTGGTGAACCAGTCTGTTGCTGAAGGTGCTCCTCAGGTTGACCAGTGTGTCATGGAGGGGGTGAGCTGTATTGTCCGAGATGCTCCGCAGTTTGAGGAGCATCCTCCCCTCCAAGACTACCCCCCATGAAACCAACTCGTCCCCAGGACAGAGCCAGCCTTCCTGATAAGTTTGTTAATCCTATTGGCGTCCGTGCCCTTCACCCTGCTGCCCCAGCACATAACAGCGACCATTGTATTGTTATTGATCATGGCTTAATGCTGTTTGAGGATCCAACACAAACGATATTGCCAGAGTTCAATGCATTTGAACAAAATGCTATGTTTAAATGTTCTCCTTGGTGCACAAGTTTATTCAGAGTTCTCAAAGGAGTTAGGGGTGAGGAAAGGGACACTGCAATTGTCGTTTCCTTAGTAGCACCAGATGTGTTGATGTTTCCAGTGACATTACTCATGGGAGGTATTAAAATAGTAATTGAATGCCCCTTCACAGCTGCTACACCAGAAGGCACAGCACAGGAGGCCGTTGATCGAAACCTTTCCTTTTTTGGTTAGCAAGTGCAGAGATGCATGCTTATATAATTAAACAAACCTCCCAGAGGCTTACTGTGGACTGCAGGCTCTACAACTCAATTATTTCAGCACAATTTCCAGGATACATTTTTTTTTGTCAATGGTGTCTCAGTGACATCTTAAATGGAATGCAATAGAATAGAACAAGTAAACCCCAGAATGATTGATCATACAGTGCCCTCCATAATGTTTGGGACAAAGACCCATCATCATTTATTTATTTGCCTCTGTGCTCACAATTTGAGATTTGTAATAGAAAAAAAATCACATGTGGTCAAAGTGCACATTGTCAGATTTTATTAAAGGCCATTTTTATACATTTTAGTTTCACCATGTAGAAATTACAGCTGTGTTTATACATAGTCCCCCATTTCAGGGCAAAGTAATGTTTGGAACACATGGCTCCACAGGCATTTGTAATTGCTCAGGTGTGTTTAATTGCCTCCTTAATGCAGGTATAAGAAAGCTCTCAGCACCTAGTCTTTCCTCCAGTCTTTTCATCACCTTTGGAACCTCTCATTGCTGTTTATCAACATGAGGACCAAAGTTGTGCCAATGAAAGTCAAAATAAGCCATTATGAGACTGAAAAACAAGAATAAAACTGTTAGAGACATCAGCCATCATTTCTCCCATTTTTCTCTGCAGATCCTCAAGTTCTGTCATGAGAACATCTGCAGACCGTGTCAATTAGGTGCAAAATGCATAGAATGGATTGGATGGCTGAAAACCAGGCATACACCGTGTAAATAATGTTGCAGTTTAACTTTGCCGAGTGTTGATTGGATGAGGTATTGAGCCTTGTCTCCGTTTCTGGCAGATCAGGGTAAATGTTTTTAAGTTGGCTTCCTTGCGAAGTCCGGTTTGAATACAATGTATTGAGCTGCTGTATTATTGGATTAGGGCAATGTCTATTATGTATGGGGTTAATCGATATCTGTAATTGGATTATTAAGAGACCACTCCCTTGTGGTTTGACCCCTCGAGGTACCGGGACATATAAAAGTCCGCTACCATGAGGTCCAGCGTCGATCTTCTGGGAGAGCGATTGGGACTGCGTGACCTTCTGGAGTGTCTCTGAGCGAGGCCTAGAGGGCTTGAACAGGCAGATACGAGGATCGAACCCGCTGTGGGAGAGGTACAGTAGTTGAACTGTAATGCGCTTTTGTAAAAATAAAATGTAGTTGTTTCAAGTGCTTGATTCTGTGTTTTTACTGAAACTAGACTGGGAGGAAGCTTAGAAACAAGCAATTATCACCCTGAAATGGGGGACTATGTTGTAATTTCTACATGGTGAAACAAAAATGCCGAGGATGGGTGGCATAGTTCAACATCATGATGTGGAGCACAAACTCTAATTTTCTGTGCTAACTTGAATTCCTTTCAGCACGTTGGTGCATGTTGACAGTTAGTTTCATGAGGTTTAAGGCAGAGCAATGCAAAGAGGCCAGAAATTTCATAAGATCATAAGTGATATGAGTCGAATTAAGCCATTCGGCTCAGCAAGCCTACTCCGCCATTCAATCATGGCTGATCTATCTCTCCCTCCTAACCCCATTCTCCTGCCTTCTCCCCATGACCTCTGACACTCTGAAATTTGTGGTGATTTACAATTTATGGTACGTTTCTTCCTTGCCAAAAGTTATTAAATGTTATGTATAACAGCAGTATACACAATAAATGTCCTATTATTTTATCAGCAAATTCCCGATTCGGCTAGTCTCTCTCGTTTTCACATTATCTTCCTTGGAATCTTAATTCCTATTCACTCCATGTATCTTCCATATGACACAATTTATTGACCATATGACTTCCTTGTCAAATGGCACAAGAGGAAAGAGGCACGCTACTCAATCTGGAGCATGTTTTGCATTAATTAATGAATTTTTCCTCAAACTATCAGGATGGTAGAGGGGAAAGGCAGGGAGGAATCTCTGCATCAAGTTGGGAAGTTGGAGCTGGGTGGGCTTTCAGGTAGCTGTGATCGAACTACAATGTAGATAATTGTAACAAAAATAGGAAGAAAGCACTAAAGTAATAGTATAACAGATAAAAACCATTTAACACAACAGAAAGGCAAAAAAAAACACAATTTGCTTTATTAAACTGTAAAAGGATGCCAGCTTCTGGGGAGAAAAACAACTAAAATAAAGACTTAAACTATTTGTTTAAATGATATAGCATTGTTTATTATAAATTACATTCTGCTTTGACAAACTTGAGATCCATCTATAAAGGTTTCACACCCACTAACAAAAATGGTTCTAATCCCTCTGCTCACCCGTTATGCTTGTTTTATGAAAATACAAAGCAGAATGCTGTATATCATTACACTGAGATTTAGAATACTAACAATTACTAAATGAGATTTAGAATACTAAACAATTACTAATTGCATTAGATCTGGTTCTCTTCAAATTCCTTTGAATTAAGCTACAGACTTTGGGGAATACAAGATCTGTTCTTAAACTAATATGACTGGAGAAAGAAATTAACTAAGCTTTTAACATATGGATATCACCGAGCATGAAAAAGACATCTGTATGAAGCAGTAGTTCGTTGGTTTAGAGTAAGCCTTGTCTTTTTAAATCTTCGTAGGTTTTCTTGTTAACTACATTTCCACTTGAATCTTCATATTCTTCCTAAAGTGCAAAATGTTAATTTGCTAATTAAAACAATGCTTTCAGAAAATGTACTACTATTATAGTGTCGGCAATAAACTACTTTCAGATAGGAATCAACATACAACGATATAACCCACACCCCTTCAATGATCATCTGCGATTAGATTTTGAGGATGAAAGAAAATCAGAAACAGACCAAACAAAATGTGATCTGACTATCTAGCGCAGGGTATTTAGTAACTTGGGGATTTTGTTGCACATTAAATGCATCATATAAATAAGTTGGTGTTATTTCAAAGGGTCAGCTTGACTTGGGAATATTCACACCCAAGTTAAACAGATTTACATTGGTCTCCAGGTCATGAGAAACATGGCACCAATGCAATACTGCGGAAGTGCCCTCAGAGACGGTTTTTATATGAGACATTAAGGGCCCATCATACCATTTCAGGCCAGATTAAAGAGTTTTATGGCATTACTGCCCTGAATAAGTAGTTCCTCTTGTGTTCCAGCCAGCATTTAATATTTTAACAACGTGGTAAACAGCTGATCGGGTCTGATGAAAGATCATCAACCTGAAATGCCAGTTGTTTCCACAAATGTTGAGGATTTCCAACAGTATTTTTTTAGATTTCAGACTCCCCTTGTCTTCTGCTAATGGTTTCCATATTACAAACAGTGCAAACTGGTCAATTATTTAATCGATATTCACAGCTGTGCAATAATTAGCGGCTGTGTTTACAGACAAAACATTAGGAACTTTACTTTAATAAACATCGTCAGACTGGGCATCGAGGTCATTAAAAGTACCATATTATCGCAAGTCTGAAAACTATTTTAATCTCCAAATTGATAACACTGACAAAGGATTGTTAAAACAGCACAATGCTTACAGAAGGCACAGTGAATGGGCTGGCACAACATGCTGAGTGTGTTACAATCTCATTTCCTAAAACCTACAGAAAGTGGTAATGGTATGGCATAATTTCCCTGGAGAACAAGAAAACAACGTTTTCCACTGTGTCTTTGTACACATGACAATAATAAACCAATACCAACACAGACAATGATTGCAGGAATGCCCACTGGATACAAGATAGTTTGTTGTGTAGAGTTGGCAAAAATGAATGAAGCCACAATGAATGAAGGAACATATTTTCAAATAAATTTGCAAGTCAGCTTAAAACAATACATGACATTTAGTTTAGGTTGAAAAAGAAAACTATAACAAAAAAATCCCAAAGTTACATGTATAAACCAGGGAGAAAAAAATGCTGGAGAAACTCAGCGGGTGAGGCAGCATCTATGGAGAGAACGAATAGGTGACTTTTTGTGTCGAGACCCTTCTTCAGACAGATTTCCGGGGCGAGGGGGTGGGAAAAAGAAAGGAAGAAGCGGAGACAGTAGGCATTGTGTGAGAGCTAGGAAGGGGGAGGTGAAGGAGGGAGAAAGCAAGGGCTATCTAAAATTAGAGAAGTCAATGTTCATACCGCTGGGGTGTAAACTACCAAAGCAAAATATGAGGCGCTGTTCCTCCAATTTGCGCTAGGCCTCAGTCTGGCAATGGAGGAGGCCCAGGACGGAAAGGTCAGAATGGGAGGGGGAGTTGAAGTGCTGTGCAACCGGGAGATCAGGTTGGTTAGTACGAACTGAGCGGAGGTGTTGGGCGAAGTGATCGCCGCGGTTTTTTCTGGAGCGTTAGAGGCAGGGGTTGGGGAAGACCTGATATAAGTTTATAATATTCTGAGGGGCATAGATTGGGTATATAAATCTTTTTCTCATGTTGGCAAAGTCAAAAATCAGGGTGAACAGCTCCAATTTGAGAAGGAATATGTTTAAAGGAGGTGGCAGGGCAACCTTTCTTTAGAAAAATACAGTGTAGTAGGTACTGGGGAAGGTAAAGGGGAGGGGGGGGCGGGGGGATGTGCAGAATCAGACATGATAGTGGTGTTAAGGAGACATGTCGATAGGCACATGAATATTCTGGGAATGGAGGTTGTGGATCACTTGCGTGCAAATGGGGTTTGCTTAATTCAGCACAGATAGTGTGGGCCTAAGGGCCTGTTCCTGTTCTTTCCTTTTCATTTTAGAATGCTTAATCCCATTTACTGCCCTTTAAATCTGGGATTGCAAGCATCGTATACTGTGGGTGAATAGTAATAGACCTCAAGAAGCTGGTGGAACTGGAAGACATTGTAGATGAAATTTAAGCAGAAAGTTGCCAAGTACCGCACTTCATTTTTCAAAGGCAGAGTGGGATAGCAAATATAAAGCAAATCAGGACTGGCTAATTTTATATAAAGACCGAGTGCAAGAGCATGGAAGTCAATAAAAACCTTCATAAAAGAGTTATGTCACAGGTGGGGTACTGATCTAATTCTGAGCCTCACATTTTAAGACAGACACAAAGGCCTTCAAGGGTATAGAATATATTTACCAGAAAGATTCCAAGCATGAGAGAAGAGAGAATGTTGAAAGAGATTTGAAAGAAGAATTTAAAATCATGAGATATTTAAAATTTTTGACTTTTCCAAAGGGAACGGGGAAAACAGATTAAAGAGGCACATGAAAAATACTATGGATACAGTGGTTAGGATCAGGACTGCAATGCAGTAATGCAGGCACAAATAATCCTATTGTTCAACAAGGGACTGGAAAGGAAAATTACATGAAAGGAAAATACTGACAAGGTGGGTAGAGAGCGGCCAGCCAGATTGCACTTGGAAAGACCCAACCCAGACTGGAAGGATAATAGGCCTCCTGTGCAGTGGTAATAAATACTTTATTGGTTTCACCACAATAACAGGCAGTATTATTTTTCTTTCAATGTTCTCCTTTCACTCCAACACCAGTAAATTCTATAGAAAAGTTTGCTGATTAAAATAACTCATAATCTTAGTCACAGAGCCACACAGCACAGAAACAGACCATTCGGCCCAACCTGTCCATGCCGACCCATGCTAGTCCCACCTGCTTGTCCATGGCCAAAACCCCCAAAATATTTCCTATCCATGTACTTCCCCATGACTTTTAAGTGTTGTTATAGTACCTGCCTCAATTACCTCCTCTGGCAGCTCGTTCAATAGACCCATTGTGAAAAAGTTGCCATCAGGTTCCCATCTTTCCCCTCACGCCTTAAACCTTTGTCCTCAGGCTCTTGATTCCCCTACTCTACGTAAATGACTGTGCATTTACCCCATGTATTCCCCTCATGATTTTATACAGCCTCCTATGCTCCTAGGAATATAGTCCCAGCCTGCCCAACATCTCCCTATAGTTCAGGTCCTTAAGTCCTGGCAACATCCTTGTAATTCTTCTCTGCACTCTTTCCATCTTAATATACCAGGGTGACCAAAATGGAACGCAATACTGAACAAATGCAGCCTCACCCATGCCATGTACAACTTTAATATAACATTCCAACTTTTAGACTTAATACCTTGGCTGATGAAGGCCAATGTACCAAAAGGCTTCTTGACCACATTGACACCACTTTCAGGGAACTCTGCACATGTATTCCAAGATCCCTCTGCTCTACACCATTCCCATGGCCTCTATCATTCAATGATAAGGTCCTACCCTGGTTCGACTTCCCAAAATGCAACACCTCACACTCATCTGTAATAAACTCCATTCTCCATTCCTCAGCTCACTTGCCCGGCTGATCAAGACACTGTTGTAATTTTTGGTTATTCTTTCATTGTTTGTGCGTCAACTAACTTCACTCGAGTTCCGGTATTTTCTGTTTTAGGTTCTCTTTGTTACATGTCTGCACTGCTCCACCTTGGACCATACTCAACTAATTCAATAGCAGGTTTCAACCAAATGGTATGGGTTCATTCACAGTTCAAGTAACTCATTTACAGCAATTACCTCTGTGTCTGGCTGCCATCTCTCTGCAGCCTTTGAATGCTTGAGCTTTGCCCACACTAATTGGGGGGAAAAAAAAGAAAGTTGTTAATATTATTGTCTAGGTGTATCTAAAGTACAAGTTCTCCCTACTGGACAAATCACACAAAATGCCGACCTGTTTACCAAACCCAAGGCTTGTTTAAGATTATTTCCACTTAAATGACAGAGTGGACAGATAACTTAATTCTTGTAAGCAAGTAAAGATTAAGAATGACCTCTACTAAAATTGACAGGAATATTGAGGTTTCCCATGACTTCTCTTACGAGATTTCAAAGTCACACCATCCGTTGTGCATTTTCTAGATCTACTGTGTGGAAGAATTGAACTCTTAGTTTAAAAAGTAGACACCAGGAGCAAGAGTGGTTAATAATTTTGTATTTAAAATATGTAAATAACAGTGTGATGGTCTAGTAAAAAATGGTACTAGCTACGCCTGTCATTTATCATTATTCTACACAAATTGTAGTAAAATATAGAATGTAACTCTCAAATCAGTATTAAAATTCCTGAATTATGCAATTATCAATGAAAAAATACTGAATGCTCTTAAGTTAACAATTACATTGTCATCCTAAGATTGGCACTGCAGTAAAGTATTACCTTTCGGCATAGAATGCAACAGCCGGCAGTCAAAGTGGGGACTGTTCAAACTGCCCCACTGCCCAATATCTTAACCAGCAGATACCACCCCACTACCCAGGCCAGGAGTACAGGGCCATCGCATTTTGAAGTCCGGAATAAAAGTCCAAATAGCAACGAGTCAGTTGTGTCACAGAGCGCAGGCCCCATCCCCTAAAATGTGCTAACACTCTTTGACAGAGGACAAAGCTAGTGGTCAAAGCTATCATTTACTTTAAGTTTTTAAATATCATTGATATTAAGAAGTAGTAAAATTGGAATAAAACATTTAATTTAGTTAATTAAAATTAAACCTTGTAAATATTAAAGCAAAATAATTAAGAAAACATTCCTACACTGTCCGATGGACAAACTTAAAATCCCTATGGAAAACTAATTTTCATACCATTCACCTGTTCTGGACTAGTGCAGAATAGGAAAGCAGCCCTTAGTGTCAAGAGTGCAGTAAGTGCCTAGTGATTGAATACTGCCATTTCCGTTCAGAACTGCTGCTCACAATTCAGCCAAATATCTCAACCAACATTTTTAGTTTATTCAGAGGCTCCAGATGCTGAACTTTGTTGGTTTAATCTGCTCATTGCACAACGTTGAGCTATCTAGGGATCTCAGAGCCCTAGTGAAATGAACACTTTAACAAGTGCAATGAGGAGGAAAGTCTTATGACTGTACAGCAGTGCATGAAAACAGTTTACAGTAAGATGGTGTTCCACTTGGGCAATTTAGGAAAACACATTCCAGGCTGCTGCTATTGCAATTTACTATTTGTTGCATTTGGATGTTAACTAGGAGATACGAAGAATACTTGTCTGACAATGATAACCCGCCATTTACAGTGCAACAATAAACATTTGAACATCAAGGAGTAAATGATCCAAAGCAAATGAAATAAATGTAACTGAAAATGTGACTAAATTCTTTAGCAAAAATATGGAAAGACAGTTGTGCTGCTGCATTGGTGTATAGGGGGATCTTGGGGTCCAAGTCCACAATTCCCTGATAGTAGCAACACAAGTAGATAGAGTGGTGAAGAAGGTCTATGATATTGCTTGCCTTCATCGGTCAGGGTATTGAATATAAGAGTCAACAAGCTGTGTTGCAGCTTTATAAAACTTTGAATAGGCCACAAATGGAATAGTTTACATAGTTCTGGTCAGCCCTTTACAGGAAGAATGTGAAGGCTTTGAAGAGGGTGCAGAAGTGGTTTACCAGAATGCTGTCTGGATTCGAGTGTATTGGGAGAGGTTGGGCAAACTTGGACTGTTTTTTCTGAAGCTATGAAGGTTTATTAGGCCATTCGGCCCATCAAGTCTACACCACCATTCAATTATGGCTGATCTATCTCTTCCTCCTAACCCAATTCTCCTGCCTTCTCCCCATAACCTCTGACATCCATATTAATCAAGAATCTAGCTATCTCTGCTTTAAGTATATCCACTGAATTTGCCTCCACAGGCTTCTGTGGCAAATAATTCCACAGATTCACCACCCTCTGTCTAAAGTCCTGGAAAGGAACAGGCCTTTTGGCCCACAATGTCCATCCTGAACACGATACCAATTTAATCTCCTCTGATTGCTCTCGATCCATAGCCCTACATATTTATGTGCCGATCTAAAAGCCTCTTAAATGCCACTATCATATCTGCTTACACCATAACCTCTGACAGTGCGTTCCAGGCAACCCGCCACTCTCTTCATAAAAAAGCTTACCTCACATATCTCCTTTAAACTTTTTCCCTTTACCTTAAAGCCATGCCCTCTATGGTTTGACATTTCCACCTTGGGAAAGAGGTTCTAACAGTCGACCCTATCGACACCTCTCAGAATTTTAAATACTTCTATCCCCTCAACCTCCAAAGCAAACAATCCCAAGTTTGTCTAATCTCTCCTTATAGCTAATATCCTCAAATCATGGGAGCGGTCCTGTAAACCCCGTCTGCATTTCCTCCAATGCCTCAAATCCTTCCTATAAGGGGGGTGACCAAAACTGCACAATCCTCTAAAAGACTAAACAAAGCTTTTATAAGTTGCAGCATGCCTTAATCAATGCCTCAAATAATGAAGTTATATGCCTCTTTGACTACTCCATATACAAATGTTACCACTTTCTGGGAGCTATGGGCTTCGACCCCAAAATCCCTCTGTACATCAATGCTGTTAAGAGTCTTGCCATTAACTATATACTTACCCCTTACATTCAACCTCCCAAGTGTAGCACCTCGCACTTGCTCGGATTAAACTCCATAATTTCTCCTTTCATATCTGTAGTTGATCTAAATCCATCTGTATTCTTTGATAGATTCCTCACTGTCTGTAACATACTAATTTTGGTGTTGTCTGCTAACTTACAAACCAACCCTTTGCATTTATATACATCACAAACAACAGAGGTCCCAGTAGATCCCTACGGAATCTACTCACCTCCGGCCAGAAGTACACACTGCCAACACTAGCCTGAGCCTTCTATGGGTACGCCAGTTCAAAATAAAGCTACCAAGTCACCATGGATTCTGTGCATCTTAATCTTCTAGTCAGCCTACCACGGGGGATTTTATTAAGTGCTTTACTAAAATCCATGAAAACAACACCCTACCCTCATTGATTACTTTCATCACTTTCTCAGAAATGTCAGTCGTTATTAAGCCACTTATTGCATTCAAAGCCATGCTGACAGTCTCTAATTATCCCATTATCTTCCAAACGCGAGGAAATCCCATCACAAAGAATTCTCTCCATTGCCTCCCCACCACTGACTCGAGGTTTACAATACAATACAATACAATTCAATTTATTGTCATTTGGACCCCTTGAGGTCCAAACGAAATGTAGTTTCTGCAGCCATACATTACAAACAAATAGACCCAAGACACAACATAATTTACATAAACATCCATCACATTGCTGTGATGGAAGGCCAAAAAAACTTATCTCTCCACTGCACTCCCCCCCCCGATGTCAGATTCAAAGTCAAAGCCCCCGGCGGGCGATGGCGAATTGTCCCGCGGTGTTAGAGCCCCCGGCGGGCGCTCGCAGTCCCGCGGCCATTCCAAGCCGCGCGGGGCGGTGATGTAGGCCCCGCTCCAGGAGCTCTTCAACCCCGCAACTCGGGCGGGAGAAGTCGCCGCTGCGGAAGCCCTGAAAAGCGGTCTCCCTCCAGGGACCCGCGGGCTCCCGGTGTCACTGTCCGCCAAACCCGCGGTTGCAGCCTCTGAATCTCCGGGGGTCGGGCCGCAGCAGCGTCCACCACAGCTCCACCCGCTCCGGACTCGGCCAGCTCCGCGACGGTGAGGTGAGTAGTCGGCACCAGAGCCCCCGGTCTTCCATTTGGAGGCCGCTCCTCGTCGCAGCCCCAACGACAACGGACCCGACAAAGAAAAGGTCGAGTCTCCCGTGCAGGGAGAGATTTAAAAGTTACCCCCTCCCCCCACACACATACCCCAACAAAAAATAACAAAAACTACATAAAAACATAGACATAAAATAATAAAAACGCAGACGGACTGCAGAGGCCGCTGCTGACGAAAGTCGCGCCGCCCACCGAATGATGGGCGGCGCGACTATAATTCCAGCCTATTACCAGCCTATAATATCATGGATTATGTCTGCTTCTCTTTTTAAACAAAGGAATAACATTGGCCACTCTCCAATCCTCCAAGACCTAATCTTACCTCTTCGTTCTTGCCTCTCTCAACATCCTGGTATAGATCCCATCAAGCCCTGGAAGATTTATCTACCTTAATACTTTTCAAGAGACCCACCACCTCCGCCTTGATTTCAGAGTGCCCTAACATATTAATATACCTTGAACCGATGTCACTATCCTCCATGTTCTTCTCCATTCATACAGATGCAAGTGCTCCTTTAGTACCTCGCCTACATCCTCTGACGGCATTAAAAATGTCCTCCTTTATCTTTGAGTGATCCTACCTTCTCCCTAGTTACCCTCTCAATTTTGTGCATCTATAACATTTTTATAATGTACTTTAAACTATTAAACCAATTTCATCGACCCACTGCCTTTTACCAGCATTTCCTTTCCATTTGAAAGTGACCACAAAGCATAGTCGCACTGCCACAGGTAATACAATCCTTTCACTTTGCCAAAAGCCACAATAGGTCACAATAATGAAATAATTCCCATGAATTGTTAACAGTATAGACATTCTGACTCTGCATGAAATAAAGAGAACTTTTTAAATTGACAAGTAACGATGGCAACAGAATTACTAACAGATTCAATAAGTTTTAAACAGCAAGTTTGTAATTAAAGTCAAAAGATTAGTGCCATTGCATGAAAGAGGCAACTATGGACAAATGTAGACAATCAAAAGAGGGAGATTATAATTAATAATAATAGCTTTTGCAAATGTTTTGAGTTAGGAGAACGTACAATGGAATTTTATTCAATTTTGACTCAATAAAACAAAAGAGCACTTACAGGATACTGCATCCTCAATTTGGGTAACATTGGCAAAATGTGCCGTGTTTGGGATTCCGAGACACCTCATGCCATGAGCATGACGCCACTCCTAAAATTGGTGAAAAAAAATACACAGGCATGTGAATAACAGAAATAAACACACAAATATGCGGCATGTTGTTCGGCTTGGGAAGTCGGGCCGAAAGGCCTGTTTCCATGCCGTATGACGCTACTTCCCCCCCCCCCTCTCTATGACCATCAGGGACAGGTTATTTTCTGTATATTTGTTGCTGTGATTTAGTTTTCAATTAAGTTATAGAAAAGGGTAATACATTCAATCACTGTGTGTGTGTGTGTGTGGTCAGACTTTCATACTTCTATGCCTTCATTTCTCTCTGAATATTTTCTATCAAGCCTTATATGTGTCAGTAACTCAAAAACGTCCACCATACAGTCATGACCTTGCACCAAAGACAGTTCATGATAATACAACTTTACCTGGACAGAATATGAAGTTAATGACCTGGTCGGGTCACTGAAAAAAACAAGGCAAACTTCAGTAATAGGCTTCTCTGGGCATGTTTACATACTGAACATAGTGAATGTTCTCCGATGGAACGTATTTAAAACAGATAGCCTGATTACTGTAACTCTGTTTGTCATCCACACAGAGTCAACCACAAGATCAAAGTCCCAAGCAGAAAAACACATGTCACCCCTAAAGAGAAAAATCTCCTGTTTTCAAAATTGTAGGTCAGTGTAGCCAGTGTAAAGTTGGGACTGGGGTCACGGGACATAAAAAGAGCCCACCTTATATACCTTCAGAATAATATATTAAATTAATTTCAACCTCTGGGTAATTAATTTACCAATCTCAAAAACTTTTGGTGGAAAAAAGTCATTTGTATGCAAGTCAGTCATCGATTACAAAACATTTAAGATGACTCTCTATATGAGTTAACAAGATGTAGCAGAAGGAAATAAAGTAAACAAGCAGAAAAGTAACCTTGAGAACTATGCATTTTTTAAACAGTATTAAGGAGTTTACACTCTTGATAAAAACGGTCTTATTCTTACAGCAAAGTGGCGTTGGAATGCTTTGGGTCCTCTGTAAGTGTAATTTCCACAAATTTCACAGTTGTAGTTGATGTTCAAACCATGCAGCTTGTACAACCAGTACGGAATGGGCTGGAAAGGAATTACAAAAAGTGAACATTTCTTTGAAAAGACAAAAAACAGTGAGATATGCAAAAATTGATTGATGCTGCCATCTGCTGTTGATTAGTAGCACTGCTACCTACTGATAGAAATTAAGATTTGTAAAGAATAAAAACTAAGATCAATGGGAAAATTATACAGAATTTGTGTTAGTCCTGAGAATCTCAAATTTAGGAAAAACAAAAAAAACTCTGATGCTGCAAATCTGAAATAAAAAGAGAAAATGTCAGAAACATTTGAAGGTCCTTCAATTCGAAACATTCTCTTTCTCTATTTCCACAAATGTCATCTGATATACTTTGTATTTCAAGGATTTTCTTCTTTTTTTATTATAGACTCAAGGTTAGCTCAGTTTGAATAAGGAATTTAGAGGTCACTATCCTGAAATGTCCTGATAACAAGGAACATGAAATCTACTTTTCTGTCCACAAATGCTCGCTGATGAGCTAAGTATTTCAAATTGAGTTGCAAAATTAACTCCTGGTGTTCCAACAAATATGAATCAGTCCAAAAGTTCAATTCAAACTACCAAATGCATCATGAAGCTGTTAAAAGTTGGAAAGAGAATTGTTTAAAAGGTCATAAGGAATAGAAGTAGAATTAGGCCATTTGGTCCATCAAGTCTACCTCGCCATTCAATCATGGCTGATCTATCTCTCCCTCCCAACCCCATTCTCCTGCCTTCTCCCCATAATCTCTGACACCAATACTAATCAAGAATCATTCTATGTCTGCCTTAAACATATCCAGTGACTTGGCCTCCACAGCCTTCGATAGCAACGAATTCCACAGATTCATCACCCTCTGAAATTTCTCCTCATCTCCTTCCTAAAAAACATCCTTTAATTCTGAGGCTATGATCTCTCGTCCTAGACTCTCCCACTAGTGGAAATATCCTGTTCAAATCTACTCAATCCAAGCCTTTCACTATTCTGTAATATTTCAATGAGATCCCCTTATTTTTCTAAACTCCATCAGGTGCAGGCCCAGTGCCGACAAATGCTCATTATAGGTTAACCTACTCGTTCCTGTAAACTTCCTCTGGACCCTCTCCAGAGCCAGCACATCCTTCCTTATATATGGTGCCCAAAGTTGCTCACAATATTCTAAATGCAGCCTTACCAGTGGCTTATAGAGCCTCAACATTACATCCCTGTCTTTTGTATACATGCCCTCTTGAAATAAATGCTAGCATTGAGTTTGCTTTCTTTGCTACTGATTATGTGTGACTTTCAGATAAAGTAAGATTTTAAGAACGAGGTATTCTTGTTAGAGGACCAGCGTTGTATTGTTAGATATGCTGAGAAACAATATCCAGCTATTACCATTGTTTAGTTGAGATACTCAATTTTGCCTCCTGTTACCTGGGCGGTGGTAAAATAACTTCTTCATCATTAAGGTGCCTGCTGTAAAATGACATGTTTAAACGTTTCCTCGGGGGTTGGAATGGTAAAAGCAAAGCCTACCATCCCCCACGTTCCCCCCCCCCCCCCCCCCCCCCCACTGCGCGCAGTAGCTAAGCTTTAATTTTATAAGTTGATTTGAAAGTCACAAGTCTCAAGTTTTAAAAGTTCAAATTCGAAATTCCCTTTCCATGAACTGAATTTTCGACAGGATCTAGAATTATCTAAAAATATCGTGAAGAAGGTATGTAGGAAAGCCCAAATCTGGAACTGCGGTAGACTATTTCAACGTGACAGCATAATTTATTCAAATTACAGAGCACATGACACTATTTCAGGAAGATTCAGCATGAATCAATTATTAAATATTTTTTCCTTCTACTCAATTGAAGCAAAACTCTATGGGACATGTTTTGGTGCTACCTACAGTTCAAATATTCATCACAAAAGTTTTTAAATTAAAAAATCATAAACGTGGACGGATGAAAGGATCGATAGGAGCATCGCGGGATAACGTTAACAAAAATGTGCAGGAAAATTAGCATTCGGAATCAAAACACTTTACAGCTCTTTAGAATTAAATTTCATTCTAAGTTATCACCAAAGTGCATAAATGTGAATGGCCAATGGATCTTTCAGCACCTTGGCTTATGCTCACCTTGCCATCCCAACCCAGTGGCAGGTTCTTGGGATTGTAGATGATTTCATTTTCATCATCTTCACTTTCACTTTCACTGATATGCTCCTCTTCTTCCTCCTCCCGCTCCTCTCCAGTCCGGGCTTGTTTGCGCTGAACATTTTCTCTGGTGAGCTGTCTCTGTTCCTGTGGGGCAGGAGAAAAAAAAGTCACAAGACATCAGAAGGCCACAGATACTTTGCTGCATTACAATAACAAAACTAATTTGCTCAGTGTGACAAACTGAAGAATCCTTTGTGAACGTACAAGATCAACCGTCAAATTTGACATCAGATAAGCAGAAATCTGTTGTAGGTTGCTAAATGTTATAAAATATACAGACTTTTTTGGGCAATATCTTGATACAATGAAAAGTAACCCCATACAATATTTTAAAAGCAATGGTAAATTTATTTGCAGTTTATTTCAATTACAAAAACAACAATTTCTCATACCCCATCATGAAAATTAAAATTGCCATTAGCAAGAATTTTTCTTTCTTCAGAAACAAGGAATGCATGATATAATAAACACCACAGTAGTATAGGTAGTGCCACTCCTTCACAGCTCTGGTGATCCAAGTTCAATCCTTTCCTCAAATGCTGTTTCTATGTAGTTTGCATTTTCTCTGTTTGCATGTAGGTTTTCCACAAGTGCACCAGCTTCTTCCCTCATAGGAAAACTATTCTAACTAGCATTAGGTATAGCGTGAAAACATGCCCTTCGGCCCACAACGACCATTGATCACCCGTGCACACTAGTTCTATGTCATCTCACTTTGTCACCCACTCCCCACACACTAGTTTCCATATTTACTGCCACAACTTGAATTGCGACAATGGTGTTCTTATTTTACTGTGATATGTAGCAGAAGTCAAGGCAACCACTATATACAAGCATTTTAAAAAGTACACCATATCCAAACCAGTGTTATCAACAATAGCAATAGCAAAAAAAAAGAAGTTGTACATAAAATGTATTATGAAAATATATATTAGGCACTTTGGTGCCATATGACTGTACTTACTTCTAATAAAATAAAATATTTAAAAAAAAAACAAAAAAAAAAACAATAGCAATTGCATTTTAAAGCATTAATTTATCCAGGAAGAAGGATCTCGACCGGAAATGTTGCTTGCTCTTTCCCTCCACAGATGCTGCTTGATCTGGTAAGTTCCTCCAGCAGTTTGCTTTTTTTGCATTACAACTTATTTTTCCTGAAAAGAATGGTTTTCTTGGAAACTATGTTTTAGGAAATGCAGCTGAACAAGAACATAAAGCCATTGTTTCGTACCGTACAAAAACTGACACTAAAAACCTCACCATCAGCCCCACCTTATAGGCCAATTTGCCAGCATCTCCGTTTGCTTATCATAAACTCTTTCTTTTCTCAGGATATCCAGCACAGTGGCACCAAAATATATCCTCACTGATGCCAGGTTACCATGCATAAAGCATTTTGTTAAGGAAGGCAATGAGCATTACTGGGAAATGGCCACAGCAAGCCAATAGATGCTGGGCTGAGCTACCACAGGAGCTGCTTCTACCCAAGGACTAGAGACCACAAGCCTGCCTCACTATCAGCCCAACTTGCACTCCCTGGGCAAGAGACCTACCCCCTAGCTCAGTATCAGCAAAAACCGCAGGCCCAGTATCAGCCCCATTCTCAAGGACAGACTCAGACCACCTGACCCTCATCCACCTTTCCACAGACAAAGACTCAGGACCCAGCATATAGCACTATTCTTTTCATATGTAAACAAGTTGATGGTATTAAAATAGATCAATATTTCTCCTTTCAACTGATTTACAGGGGCAATCAGCTTAAAAAACACGACAATCACATTTATTTGCATGTGAGTGCAGAGTTCTGTGCAAGATTTTATTAACAGTAAGTCACTTCTGCAATTACTTCGAAGTTATACTCTTTGATCCATCAGAAGTAAATCAGTGTCCCTCCAGATGAATCTGAACAAGTGGTCAACTATAGTTTATGAATAGTGGCCATAATAAGTTAAAAATCTTTAAATTTCAGATAGACCAGACAGATGTGCAATAGCCTCAATCAACTCACCCCAAGGATCTCTATGTATTCATATACTTGAGCTTCAAGGAAAGCAATTTCTTTGTTGCGTTCAGAATCCCTAGTTGGTGGTGGGGAGGGGGGAGAAATGGTGAAAGGGTGGAAAACAAGAATATTTAATGAAGATGAAAATAAATCATTCAAAAGACCATATTTCTTGTGATTATGTGATGCAAACAATGTTATGAGGCATATAATGATACACATGTCCAAGTCGCTGACATTTCTATTTCAATTTCTATTTTATGCATATAATATTTCACAGCAGTGATAATTCTTTTGGTTTTGTTCCAATTAAATTGAGAATTGTTGGCATGAAAGAATTAATTACTTCATCATTTTCTATAATAAGTATTGTCAAATACAGTATAGTTATAACAAGAGACCTCCTACGACAGGAACTATGAGAGCTTTGTTGACTGCATACTCTGATGATCAGGGGTCTTACAGCATGCTTTCTCTTTCGGGTCTTCACGATTTGATAGACAAAACACACCCAACCTATTATGTTATCTGAATCTGCATAATGCAATGCACAGAACTGCTATCATGCTATCCAGATATCATATGAACATATCAAACCATCTGTTTGAAAACACAAGTGGGATTAATAAATAGTAATTGGTACATTTATTTGCACTCTAATGTTGTGTGGGGATGCGCAATTGCATCATGTCATAAAAGTTAATTTTACAGATAAATCCATATTATCACTGATTTAAGCACATCTAGTGACTGATACATAAACATTCCATGATTAGATTCTTCTTTTATTATGAAGAAACTGCAAAGGTATTATAGTAGACTGCACTTCTTTTGTTGGAAAGGAGCGTTGGGAAACAAAGATCCTGCACAAGATCAGCCCTATGCTCACGCTTTGTGTGACAATAGGATTAATAACTTGGACGTGATGTGGTGAAAAGAAATTGCCTGTCTGCATTTTTTTTGCTGGTGTTCATGCATAAATTGTGTTCACTTGCATCAGCACCAGCATGATATTCATGGTCAATAGAATCGTAGTATAGCTCATCGAAAACAGAACAAAATATTTTCAATCGTGGATAAAAATGCTGGAGGAACTCAGCGGGTGAGGCAGCATCTATGGCGAGAAGGAATTGGCGATATTTGGCGATTATATGGCGATACTCAGCGGGTGAGGCAGCATCTATGGCGAGAAGGAATTGGCGATATTTCGAGTCGAGACCCTTCTTCAGACTGATGAAATAATTTTCAAAATAAACTAAGGAAACCATTCCTAAATTTATCAAATGTCATTAATCTGAAATGTAACTATGTTTCAGTCTCCCCAGGCACTGCCTATCCCACTTTCAGCTTTGTTCTTTTATTTAGGAAAATATTCTATTTACAGCAGACACTATCTCACTTAAAATCAGTCTGAAAGGTTCCAACTCAAAAGTCACCTTTCCTTATTTTCCAAAGATGTTGCCTGACCAACTGTGTTACAAGTATTTTGTGTCTTTTTTTGCACACCAGCATCCACAGTTCTTTGTTTCTACATTTTTCTAGATTTTCTTTCGAGATATTTAGAGATAGAGTGGAAACAGACCCTTCGGCCCACTGAGTCCACGCCAACCAGCAATCACCCCGTACACTAAACTACACGCACTAGGGACAATTATACAACTGCTGCGCCTCTGTGCTGCCCACTAATATATATATTTAAATAATAATAATTTTCCCCAATACTATTGTTAGTTTAATAACCTTTGCTATAATAGGCACAAAAACCCAAAGATTAGTGGTAACAATTCTCTACATATAGTACAACTATTCTGGTAGCATCTGTTCCACAGACTTTTTCAGTGAGCTACAGGGCGGCTGCGGTCTAGTATGGGAAACTAGTGGGATCAGACTGTGCGCCAATTTTACACCTCACTTGACTTTACTTTTCAGTGAAGTCAATATCAACTAAAATCAGGCAGGGTTTAAAATTAGCAAATCCAATTCCATCAATTTCACTGGAATGGTTAGGTTAAAACTGCCTTGTCTTTGGCGACATAGAAACATAGAAAATAGGTGCAGGAGGAGGCCATTCGGCCCTTTGAGCCAGCACCGCCATTCATTGTGATCATGGCTGATCATCCCCAATCAATAACCCTGCCTTCTCCCCATATCCCTTGATTCCACTAGCCCCTAGAGCTCTATCTAACTCTCTCTTAAAACCATCCAGTAATTTGGCCTCCACTGCCCTCTGTGGCAGGGAATTCCACAAATTCACAACTCTCTGGGTGGAAGAGTTTGTTCTCATCTCAGTCTTAAATGGCCTCCCCTTTATTCTAAGAAATGAACCATGAACAATTTCATTAGAAGACTTAAAAAAGCAGACACAAATCGAGTGCCATGAGAAACAGCATTTGAAAATGTTCAGGGTAAAATAAGGGAAAGTAAAGGCAAAGTCACGGTAAAGGTCATTAGCGTATAATGTCATAAATTATAAATTTTATTTTTGCACTATAAATGGCATTCAGAAGCAGAAGTCCAAGAGTCGCCGCTATTGATAAATGCGGAGAAGGACATGTCCTGCCTGTGCAGAATCAGCAGACACATGATATTGTAGAAGCTGGAGCAAAAAAACCCCAACAAATTGCTGAAAGAACTCAGTAGGGCAGGCAGTATCTGTGGAGGGAAATGGACAGTCCCCATTTCAGATTGTACCCTTCACCTGAGACTGATGAAAACTGGAGATCCTGCATCAAACAAAGCAGGAACAAGATTCAGAGAGATGAAGAGGTGTTGTGGTCATACATAGGTTTTGACATATAGTACATATTTTGACAACTAAGGAAATGTTGAATCAACTTAGAAACATTGTCAACATGACTTTTGTGTATTTTCACACTAATTCAGATATCACTTTTGATATGTTACTAACTTTTTGGTGCCTTTGGATTTAGATTTTGCAAATAGTGAAGGATCTAGTGCCTCCAAAGATTTCCCTTTGGTGCTGAATAACCTCTGAGCTCTCTCTTCTAAGGTTCTGAAATAAAAAAGTAATGTTTTACAATTCAATCTTAAAGTATTCCATATATATAAAAAATCCCGTAATACCAAAACTAAGCTTTTTTTGGTAGCGTTAATTCTCATGAATGTTTAACAAAACACTTACCCTCCGCATTTCAGACCCAAAGCCATCAAAGCAGATTTCAATCTGTCCAACCCCAGGGAAGCCAATTCCTGTCATTTCAAGCATAATGGCAGTTATGAAAAACATCGAACATAAAAGGTTGACATATAAAATAAGTGTTCTTAAAATTGAGATTAATACAATAGTAAGAATACAAGAAAATCATTTTCAAATGGATCATTTTCAGGTCAGACTGTGACAATAATGGCATTGTAAGGATCAGAGCTAGAGCTCGAGCTGTTTACAATTGGTATTAATGGCTTACATGAAAGGATCTAGAGAAATATATAGGCAAGTTTGCTAGCTATTCAATATTTAGGGAAATTCAAGCTGCAATGTAGTCCCAAAGAGGAAGTCAAAGTGTGAGGTTAGTTGAGAAAGTATGTCGGAAGATAACAGAAAGAGGGGGTATTTCATACATTTCAACATACATGGGGACGTGTTTCATTTGATGAAGAAATAGAAATATTTTTTTTAATTGCAGGAAAAGTAAATGTTGTTCAATGACATTGGTATACCAGCGTACATAAAATACATGCAGACACAGGTTGGTGCAGAAGAGTAAGTAATTATTGGACTACGTCCCCAAGGAGAGCTCTACTTGACACAGTGTTACCTCATTAGATTTATTTCTGGGATGAGGAGCTTGTCCTAATAAGGAAAAAAATCGAGCACCATTGCTCTCAATTGACTGTAGGGGTTTAAAATATATCCAGATCGAAACAAAACATAACATTTTGAGAAACTAGTGACAAGAAGGATGCCAAGGGACAGTTTCCCCAAAGTGAGCCTCAAACCAGGATACCTGGTCTCAACACAAATTCTATGAGAAAGCTGAAGAGGTACAAGTTGAAATCTGCATAAACAATCAAAGCATGGACCATGAATTTTTGTAAACATTTAATGATTTTTCCTAATGAGCTGAAAATAAGCTTCTAGCTATCAAACCATCAGACTATACTTAATGGAAAGATAATTGTGCTTTTTTCTTTGTAAATACTTTACAGAAAACAAAGATATAGGAAAAAAATTACAGAATTGTCAAGCGCATTCCAACCCGATATATTAATGTAATCTTTAAAATGGACTGAATCAAAAAATAACTAATTAAAAGGAGAACCTACTTCCCAAGATGAAAAAGCCGACAAATCCAAGTGAGCTCCTGCATGAGTCAAGGCACTGCTTGTCTCTTTCTATCAAAAGAAAAATAAATTAAATTCAATGAAACCAAATGACGCCAAAATATGAAGGTATTCCTAAATTCACAATGCAACATCAACAGGCTACACTGCGTGATGACTTTATTCAAATCTATAAATTGTGCCACAATTAAATACACACATTTAACAACAGGACAGATCAACAAAATAATATTTAGACTGCAGAGTGGAAAATATTTTGAATATCGTGTCCAGGTCTCAGCTGTGCGAGAGCATTCAAGCTTATCCATGCTGCAGTCAAATTATTCAGCTCTGCGTAGAATTTTAATCCACCTTTGCCTACCCATAATAAAACTAAGATTTTATTTGCCCATTCAATGATCACAAAATTCAGTTGAATTCGAGATCAAGCAGCTGATTTTGTAAAAAGTAGAAATAAAATTAACCTTATATAACAAATAAAGTAATGTAGATGCTGAAAACATGAAAAGGACTAAAACATATTGGGAAAACACTCAGCAGTCTGACAATAGTTTAGAGAAAGTTAGGTTAGTGACTTATTTTCTGCAGTTCTAACAAAAAAACGAATTGGAAATTATCGTTTCAATATTCTTCTCAGAAGATGTCCGATTTGTGAAACCCTTTACAGAATTTCTGTACTTTTATTAATTAACCTTCAATTGGCTGGGGAAAGTGAATGTGCTAGAACTGAACTGAAGAGAAGTTCAATCATTTCTTGCCTATCTTTAATTACCACCAAAGAGGAGATAAAAGAATAACATTGGAATGGGGTACAATCAATAAACTCCTCCACACACCTCTCTGGACCAAGTGTATGCGGCCAAAATGTTACTCAAGATCAGGATTGGGTGTAATGTGGGAACAAATTACTATTACTTGAGCAAAACACAAAGTGCTAGAGCAACTGAGTTACGTTGCATTTGTAGAGGGAATGGAAAGGCGGTATTTCGGGTTGGGACCCATCTCAGACTGAGTTACTATTACTTGTTTGGTTTTTCGGGTGTTCTGCCATCTTGAGTATGAACATGGCATTGCAAATTGTAAATGTCAGAGCTGTATTTCTCTCCCAGGTTTTCCAACTAACATTTAACAACTAGCATGGGAGGTCAAACACAAAAAAACAAATTGATACCAATTTTCCTTGCAGCAGTTAAGTGAAAATGGCACCAAAAAAATCAACACCATTAGGCTTTGTTGCAATAATCAATAATTAACTTGTTTAAATTAATCTGACAGTCATCTGATATGATATACATCAATGTAATTACAGAATAATTTAAATGCTACATACTGGCCAGCCAGGAAATGTGCCATTATCCCATTTTTTCTCAAAGTCAATTTGTATTTTTCCAAACAGCTCATTCTGATCCAATAACGGTTTCACTCGGTCTCCATAATCCTGCAGATAATCCAGCAACATTTCCAGATACCTAAAGGAATTACAAACTGCCTTTAATATAATCAACAAGGATTTTTAATTGCATGCTTATGTCCTTTAAAGTGTAAGAACATCATATTAAATAAGAAGTGGAATGATTTATATTTGACTTAGTTCAACCAAAATAAAACACCTGATTAAGAAGTGCCCAGTTGATTCAAAGGGCTGATGTTAAGTGAGAAACGTTGTGACTCAATTTCAATTATTAAGCTAATTTGTTATAAATGGACAAGACAATTTACTTAAACATGTGTAATGATTGTAAAATGACTGAACAGAATTGCTAGATGCTGACATTTGGACCACCCGACAAATGTGTACTCTATGCATCTGGTTCCCCGATTTACTTCAGTGCACGAGGGAGGAGAGATTTGGATGCATTTTCTTAAAATATACAAACAGACAAATTTACAAAACTGGGCATTTGAAATTAGACAAACTACTATCTAATTCCCGACCTTCCATCTACCTCATTGGAGATCTTTGAACCATCTTTAATCGGACTTTAGCAGACTTAGTCTTGCACTAAATGTTGTACCCTTTATCAGTGCACTGTGGACGGCTTGATTGCATTCATGTAAAGTCTTTTCTTTGACTGGATAGCATGCAAACAAAAACCTGTACCCCGGTACACATGACAATAATAAACTAAACTACTGTTACCAAGTATGTGATTTACATTTCAACATCCCAAAACAATTTCTTAAAACAACTTAATAAAAGTATAATGGAGACATCCCAGAGACTCCAGACAATCTCTCATATAATAACACAGCCACTACTTGGTGGTCATATACAAAAGTATACATTTCTAAACATTTCCAACTTAAAATGCAACATTCTAGAAGATAAGAGCAAGTAAGCAACAGCCAGTAACTGAATCCATTCTCAATGAAAATTAAATGTATTTAAGAAACAACTTTCAACTACATCCCACCTTTTACATTAGTGTCATAGTTTACTTCACAATTAGTTAATTTGATGTGAGATATCTTATAGGCAATGTTAGTGTCAATGTATATATAATTATGCCTAATTAAAGTGACCAGCGACATCTATTCTCCGTTCAGCAGTGACAGACGTTGGCTGGGACAAAAAACCGAGCTCCATACCACATGTTGCTGCAGATGTGCTTCAGTTTATCATCTCATCCAAAAGTGGAACTTCCTCAGTAATGCTCACATCTCAAAGTGAAACTTGAGAGCAGTCTATTGTTCAGAGACTTGAGACAACCCGAGATTAAACATAAAGTTCCTCGTATCTTCCTTTTATTATCTATCTTTCACTTAATTTTCATGAGGTGATGAACATTAAAAAAAAGCATGGATAACTCAAACAGAGGACACACAAATACAATTAAAATATTAATATGCTTGAAATGGCAACTTTAATGCAAGGAAAGGAAGTAGGAATAAGTACTTGTACATGATAAATGACCGCTATTTCATTCTTCCATTATACAAACTACTTAACATAATTTCGATTATGTGGCTTTTCTACCTGAAAAAACAGAGTTCTTAAATTACATTTATCTGCAAACCCAGCATGGACTATACATAAAATTAAACAAATGCACAGGAATGTTGCGCCTCTGCTATGGAACTCTATGCCCTGCAGAGCAGTTTATAATAAGCTGCTTAGTTAAGAGATGAGTTTTGAAAAAAAGCCTTTATCTCATTATCTCAGGTTTTTAGTGTGCTGCGGCTGCGGCTCGCCTGCAGTCTGTCTGTCTGTCTCTTTCCCTTCTTTGTCTTATCATTAATGCTACATGTATGTATTAGTCTATTTTTAGTTGTGTATTATGTAGGGGTGGTGGGGAAACCTTTAAAAAAACTCTTTCTTCAACGGAGATGCAACTTTTTTCCCATGTCATATCTCTGTTCGCGCTGTGGCCTAACATCGAGGAGCTGGGCGACCTCCAGCTGGGATCGACCCTGAGGGCTCCTTGTGAACTCGCGGAACTGGCTGACCTTCGGAGGCTGTTGTTTTCGCTGCAATTGCGGCTGCGACTCGACTTTCGGAGGCTTCGGCCGTGGGCCCTGTGGACTGTAACATTGGGAGCCCGCAGGTCCCTGGTTGGCGACCGACTTTTCGGGAGCTCCAGCCACAGCAGTTTCGTCCGCCCGGAATCGCAAGGCTTGAATCGGCCCGTTCACAGGACCTTTCATCGCCAAGCACGACTCGACCGCGAGATCTTCCATCGCCTGGCAGGGGCTTCAATATCGGGAGCCTCGATTGCCTTGACGCAGCAGTTTGACTGCCTGACCACGGGAGAAGAAGCATAAGACTTTTTTTTACCTTCCATCACGGTGAAGAGGTGCCTGGAGGAGTCACTGTGATGGATGTTTATGTTAAATTTATGTAATTGTATGTTTTGTTTGCTTTTTATTGTTATGACTGTATGGTAATGACATTTCGTTCAGAGGGTCAAACATTTAAATTATAATTGATTACTTACCGCTTATATTCTGTGTTTTTCTTTTCTTTTGGAATATCAAAAAGTTGATCAAATGTGATGAGGTAGGTAATATAATCAGATTTCTAGAAAATAAAACAATTATTACATGGTCTTTTCAGAAAAGAGATAATTTTTAAAAGTTCTATTTCCATGCTGAAACTATTACTTATTATATGAGGACATCAGCGGTGTGCAAAATGTTCTTGGCAAAACTCCTGACTAAATGATTTACCATGTTTTACTGAATAACAACTCAAACTGTAACTATATTTCAGATCCAAAAGTGTAGCATGTGGTTTATATCCATGACCGAAAACTTCAGAACTTTACAGATTGAAAGATTGTTTGGTTTCCAAAAGATACAAGCCTATAGAAGAACAATCACTATCTCAGCAGCTATAAAGGCCACCCAGAGATAATCACCTTGATATGAAATAGACACAAAAGGAATTCACAATAGTTTGCACAGCCTTCACTTGAGGTGGAATCTAAATGCTAAACAGAGATTAAACCACGTGCCACCGAGGGAGTAATAACCAGATCTTAAGTAGTACTTCAGTCACAAGATTAACTGCTTTCCTGCATGTAATTTAACTATTTTTACAGATGACAGAAATATTGAATTACTTTTAAAATCCTTCCTCACACCATTGTGAACTCAATGATAACAAGATGTAATCCATTAAATATTTAACAGTTGGAGGCACGAGACTGCAGGTGCTGCGATTTGCAGCAACAAAAAGAAACAGGAGCTGCTCAAGGAACTCATCGGGACAAGCAGCATCTGTGGAGGGAAATGGGTAGTTAATGTTTTGTTATAATACCCTTTATCTAGACTCATTCTTAGCAATTTATTGAATGAATTGGGCAAGGTAAGTGTCAGTGGGTGATCTTTTGGGACCAGCGACCACAGTTCTATTAGCTTTAAAAGTAGTTATGGAAGTTATAGACTAAGGAACTTGTGAAAGTGGAACTTAGGAATGGAGATGTCTTGCAGACAGTGCGTATTACAGTCGAGTAGGTACTGGACGTCCGAAGATGAAAGACATAGATACATTTCCTGAGTCTATCAGATATATCCAAGGACACTATGAGATGCTCAAGAATAAATTGCAGGAGTCCTGGCTGAGACATACAAATCACCATTGGACACAGGTGAGGTGCCGGATGGCTGGTGGGTGGCTAAGGCTGTGCCCTTTATCTAAATAAAGAAGGGCTTCAAAGGAAAACCTGGGAACTGTAACCAATTGTACAAGGCTAACATCCGTGGGATAGGAAAGTTACTGGAGAAGATTCTGAAGGATAAGACTACATAAATTTTTTTTAATAGGGGTTGATTAGTTACAGTAAACATGGTTCTGGGCGTGGGAGATCGTGCCTTGTGAAGTTTATTGAATTTTTAAAATAAATAACCAAAAACGTTGTTGAGGGGAAGGGCATAGACTTCAGCAAGGCATTTGATAAGGTTCTGCATGGTAGGCTTTGCAAGATTAGATTGTATGGGGTCCAGGGAAAGTTAGTTATCTGTAGACAGAATTGGCTTCATGTAGGAAGCAGAGGGTGCTGGTTGTGGAAGGTTGTTTTTCAGATCAAAGGCCTGTGACTTGTGGTGTGCATCAGGGATTGGTGCTGGGCCCATTGCTGTTTATCATCTATACCAAAGGTACGAGGCAGGATTAGTAAATTTGCGGATGTCACTAAAATAGGTGGAGAAAGTGAAGATGGTTATCATGATGGTTATCAAGAATTATAGTGGGATCTTCATCAGCTGGGCAAAGTGGGCTGGGGAAGGGCAAATGGAATTTAATCCACATAAATGTAAGGTGTTGCATTTTGGAAAGTCAAACCAGGCAGAATCTTCACAGTAAATGGTCGGGCCTTGGGAGTGTTGTGGAGCAGAGGGATTTAGAAGTTTATAGTTCCCTGAAAGAGTCGTCACATGAAGAAAAGGTGATGAAGAAGGCTTTTGGTACGTTGGCCTTCAACAGTTAAGGAATCAAGTATAGAAGTTGAAATGTTATGTTACAGTTGTATAAGGCATTGGTGAGGCCCCACTTGGAGAACCATGTTCAGTTTTGGTCACCCTGCTGTAGGAAAGATGCCATTGAGCTGGAAAGATTGCAGTAAAAATTACAAGGCTGTTGCCAGGACTCAAGGGTCCAAATATAGGGAGAGGTTGGACAGGCTAGGACTTTATTCCTTATAGCGCAGGAGGGGTGATTTTATAGAGATATACAAGTTCATGAGGGGAATTGATGGGCTGAATGCACAGTATATTTTTCCCTGGGTAGGGCAATCAAGAAATAGAGAGCATTGGTTTAAGGTGACGGGTAAGATTTAATAGGAGGTCAATTGACAACATTTTCACACAGAGGGTTATGGGTGCATAGAACGAGTTGCTAGAGGAAGTAGTAGAGCCAGGTACAATAACAACATTTAAAAACAGATTTGGACAGGTGCGCAAATAGGACGGCCATGGTGGTGCAGCGGTAGTTACTGCCTTACAGCGAAGTCAGCGCCGGAGACCCGGATTAGATCTCGACTATGGGTGCAGCCTGTACGGAGTTTGTACATTCTCCCCATGACCTGCGTGGGTTTTCTCCGAGGACTTCGGTTTCCTCCCACACTCCAAAGACATACAGGTATGTAGGTTAATTGGCTTGGTAAATGTAAAAATTGTCCCTAGTGTGTGTAGGATAGTGTTAATGTGCGGGGATCGCTGGTCGGTGCGGATGGTGGGCCATAGGGCCCGTTTCCGCGCTGTATCTCAAAACTAAACTAAACTATAGGGATATGGGCCAAATGGGACAATCTTAGATAGAGCATCTTGGTCAACATCTTGGGTCAAAGGGCCTGTTTCCTTTGCTGTTTGGCTCTATATCATAAAATCTCCCTGACCTTATAGATAATATGTACCCCTTTACACGTGAAGTGTCCAGGCTGAGTAACCTCCAATTTTCTTGCTAGTGGAGAAGCTTGCAGTATAGTGTCTACATAAATAATTATTTTTGTAAAGAGCTGCAATTCATTGTTCAACAAAAAACAAGTAGCTACCCCAATGTTCTTATCTACTGTACCATTATTAGCTTCACTGAGATTTTTCATACTTGGGTGACTTACGTCTGAGCCTTTCAGGTTAATGTATTTGAGGTAACAGTCATGAAGGTCAAGATAGCGTCCATATCCTTCCTCATCCGTGAACTCCACTAGATCTAGAAGAGAATGTAGAATTAAATTTTATTTACATGTATTTTAATCACAGGCAAGAAAACGCTTTTCATGAATAATCATATTAAAATATATTGGATAGATTCTTAAAAGTAATTGTATTATGATGACGTGGGAATTGTGTGAAGAACTGAGCTGTTCTTCCATTTTGTCTTTCAACATGGGCAGCACTTCATTCTGTGGGAAACAAACTTTACTCCAGTGAATGTATCCTTCAGAGCTAGGCTAAACATGTCTGCCCATATGCCCAGCGTCAAAAATAAGTCTGCTAAACACAATGAAGAGCTTGTGAATGCAATGCTACACCTAGACAAACTAATCTTCATACTTGGATAAAGAAGCCTGATTTTCAGTGGAAAGTTAATGATTGCTGAATCACAATAGTTAGCCCTGTAAACAAGTGTACATGACTAACCTTGTTTATATGCTATCAAAAATGATATAAAAGCACTGCATGCTTTGAATCTGCAGAACAGCCTCTTGCTTGAGTGTTCTCCTTGTCTGACAATTTATTGCAAATAAAGTAGCTACAGTTTTGATAGTCACTCATGTCTCGCGTAAATTATTCCGACAAAGAGATGAAAATTAAGTTAAAGATATGTGAAAATAACGCTGTTTCAATTATATACGGTAAAACTAATCACCATGCCATTCACAACAATTACAAGCACAAGGTTCACAAGTAAATCAACCTATCTGTAACAATAAATAATCGATGCATTAAGTAGGTTAGCCGTGACGTAAAGAAACAGTTTAACAATTGGAAACTGAAGCAGTCACATACACACACATATTCATATTTGCAGTAATTTATGTGGAACACATTCATGCTTAACATTTGTGATATGTAATTAAGTTATAGCATTTAACAGCAAGATGATAATAACAAATAAAAAGCCTCCACACTTGGACAGAAAGGGAAAAAAAATGTTTTCAAAGCACTTTATATTTCAGTCATTCAAGGTAGACATGCAGTTTTAATGTAGCCAGACCATTAAAGACAGTTAAGTTAATTTGAAATTGATTCTCCCACAGGACTCAGTGGTAATGCTATGCTACCCAATTATTACATTAAAAAACAGAATTGTAGACTTACTCAGTGCTTCTTCACCTGGACTATCCCGTGTCTTCATTAAGTCCTCAAACTCTACTGACATGGGTATACTTATCTGCAACAACACAAGAGAAAAGATAATTTATATCACAATAGTTTCTATTAGGTTATTCTTACAAACATCAATGTATAAAGTTATTCACTTAATTAGAAACATTTCTATATACTTCACTACACATTCAATTTCCAGCTTAAAAATGATCAATAAAAGAATGATGTGGAATTGTAAACTGCACACTATGGCTAACAAAGTTGATGATAACATTGTTAAAAATGTATTCCTTAATCTATTTCCCATCAGTGACTCATTACTGCGACAAGTTACAAACCTCATTTGGGTGTTTTCTGTGGAATTCTTTGATCATTTTCAGCCGATTGTAGAATTCTGCAAACTCATTGGGTCCTGAAATAGCATTTAACTCATCTTTTCTCATACTGTCAATAAAACAAAACCATATCAGTGCAATATATGTAAGTGCAACACAAAACAAATAACAGTAATAAACTTATCAGTGTACCATTGTCAGGTTCGAGCATAGAAAATATCAACCAACTCAAACAGATCTTTATATTTAAAACATTGGATTATATACTTTAATTGTTATGCAGCTAACTGGCTACTCTGTCAAACTCATAAAGGTTGAAACTGAGCAGAACAAAACTTATAAGAAAACACTTTTTAAAATGTCAGTTTAGCATAAATTGGAGAGAAGCAATGCATTTTTTTAAAATAAAATCGATCAACGCTATCATGCATACAATTAAACTGGCATGTGACATTCTGCCAGTTTCAAACAAAGTAATTCTGAAAAACTGAAGTTGCATTATATTGTCATTAACTACTACAATACTTGAATTAACAGCTGAAGATCTTATGGCAGTAATAGCACATACCTGTCTTTATCTTCGTACAAGTCTCTTGAATTTCCAGAAACTTCCATGTATCTCTGGAAAATAAATTAAGACATGTGTTTAATGATGCTGAATAGGGGGGCTGTGAGCTGTATTGGAAGAGAAAATAATTATAACTCTCAGAAACAATATTTCCAGCGATTCAGTTCTTATAGTAACACCATTAAACAAATTCTTAATTCTAGTCTAACTCTCAGTATTCCGTGTTAAACCATTCTAATTTCTGCAAAGAAAAATTCCAACAAAATCGCAAGAAAAATCATAGAAATTGGTTGTTTATAATATAAAATTAAAATATTCACCAGAAGTGTTCTGTTCAAAGGGTTGCAAATCTATTTTAGGTGAGAACCCTGTTTTAACACAATATTTAAGGAGTAAAACATAACTCTTGTTTGTGGTTTTCAGGTTATTGTGATATTGGAAACTCCCGAGCTAACCACTTTTTCTTTACCGAGTCTTTTCCACCCAAAGTTCACTGTAGAACTGTCATCAATTCTGAATTTCAGGATTCTTGTGAAAAATATAAAAACCTCGATCTGATGGAGTTCGGCAGCAAAGCAGAAACTGTGGTATATTAGACTTGGACCAGAATTAACAAGGCCAATCTAGGAAGTGGGGAGGAGGTAAGGAACAACTGCAATAAAGATAGCACCAATCATGACTGCACGAACAACTCAGACATCTGATAAAAATTAGTCTCTAAGGCTGTGCTTTTACTGTACTGGATGCCATTGATGATCCTCTGTTTGCTTATGCCAGCAGACACATTTCAGTAGCAAAATAGGACGAGGAAGGAAAAATGGTTCCTGAGTCTGCTTTTGTTACTTACCTGTTGAGCGAACCCTGCAGGAAAACATTTACTCCATCTCTACTGAACAGTCATGCCATATTTACATGTGGGAGCTTTATCCATACCCAACAAAGCAACTTATCTCAGGATGAAAAGAGCAGAAAGAGTATGTTTTCATAGAAAAATATCCCAAATTGTTAGATGGTTTACTACATTGGATAAAGTTTTTCACCTTTGAAAGAGGGAGGTAAAATGCAGTGCACAATTTAGAGTCCAAACGAGGCACTTGATGAAAATCTAGAGATCTACACAATTTGATTGTCAATGTAAAATACAAATAGCAGTATTCTTAGAAAAAAAACAAGGAAAAAGAAAGTCACAGGGATCCTACTTACATCAAGCACTGCTCTAGCACGATGATCAGAGTTGATTTGGTCCCGAAGCTAAGGAAATATAATAATTAGTAGGTTTATTTCGTGATACAACACATTATAAATGTCTTAAAGTAATAATCAGTTATGAAGGAACGTTACTAAGTTTTTGATTATTATATTTAGCTGTGTATTGATTACACTTGTAGGACAGTTAATCTGCTGCAAATAAGAATTTAATTGTTCCTTTATCGGCACATGTACCAATTAAATACTCCTGACTCTTGAGGGGAAGGGTGAAATTGTGAGGGAAATGAAGGACACAGAAAGACCTGATCAACTGCTGCCAAACTTCCCTTCACACCTCAACTGCTTTACTTCTCTTCACACCTCAAGTGGGAGAGAAGTAAAATGAGAAACCATGGCATGGAAGGAGGCATTTTCATTGTAAATGAATGTGAGATAAACAAACTGGGATTGTAGTTTGAAAGATAGACACAGGAGTAACTCAGCGGAACAGCATCTCTGGAGAGAAGGAATGGGTGACGTTTTCGGGTCGAGATCCTTCTTCAGAAGAAGTCTTTTGTCTTGGCCCAAAACGTCACTCATTCCTTCTCTCCAGAGATGCTGTCTGTCCCGCTGCATTACTCCAGCTTTTTGTGTCTATCTTCGGTTTAAACCAGCATCTGCAGTTCCATCTTACACATTGTAGAATGGAATGCTTGCAGAAAGCAGTGTAACAGGGCACATTTCTGCGGTGGGAATAGCTTCAAAATTTGTCAGTCTAGTGTTATTTAGGGTGTAGCAGCCAGGGTGTGGGAGTCGGGAAGTGGCAGTCAGTGCAGAAACAAGGTGCAAAAAGCTGGAAGTTGGCAGGTAGTTGGCATATGAAGAGGGGGGCAGGTGGCATCGACCAAGGGATGGGAGGGGGTCCGGTGGTATCAGCTTGGGAGAGAGGGGTGCAGGTGGCGCAGGACAGGGGCAGAGGGGGTAGGACCAGCGGGGCAAGTGGCACCAGCCAGGATCCGGGGGGGGGGGGAAATCACCCCAGCCAGGGATGGTGGAAGCTGGCTCGGGGGAAATCTTGCCCGCACTAACCTCCCAGATAGACACAAAGTACTGGGGTAACAGCGGGGCAGGCAGCATCTCTGTAGAGAAGGAATGGGTGACGATCCGGTTCTAAATCCTTCTTCATACTCTTCACCTCCAATTTATGATTTGTTTTTGAGAATTGAACTGTCAAATATTAAATATTATCGATTGGAAATGTCACACATTCCTTCTCTCCAGAGATGCTGCCTGTCCCGTTGAGTTACTCCAGCACTTTGTGTCTATCTTCGATGTAAATCAGCATCTGCAGTTCCTTCCTACACGGGCTCTACCCTCCCTCCATCCCCGGCAATGTAACCGCCACCTGAGCATGGCCGTTCCGGGCTGGGATGAGTTGGAGTGGGATGAGCTGGGATGGGATGAGCTGGGATGGGATGAGCTGGGCTGGGATGAGATGGGATGAGTTGGAGTGGGATGAGCTGGGATGGGAGGAGTTGGAGTGGGATGAGCTGGGCTGGGATGAGCTGGGACGGGATGAGCTGGGGTGGGATGAGCTGGGGTAGGATGAGCTGGGACGGGATGAGTTGCAGTGGGATGAGTTGAAGTGGGATGAGCTGGGCTGGGATGATCTGGGGTGGGATGAGTTGGGATGGGATGAGTTGGAGTGGGATGAGCTGGGCTGGGATGAGCTGGGACGGGATGAGCTGGGCTGGGATGAGCTGGGCTGGGATGAGCTGGGCTAGGATAAATGTGCTGGGATGAGCTGGGCTGGGATGAGCTGGGATGGGATGAGTTGGGACGGGATGAGCTGGGATGGGATAAATGGGATGGGATGAGCTGGGCTGGGATAAATTGCCTGAGATGAGCTGGGACGGGATGAGTTGGGACAGGATGAGCTGGGACGGGATGTGTTGGGGCGGGATGAGCTGGGCTGGGATAAATGGGCTGGGATGAGCTGGGACGGGATGAGTTGGGACAGGATGAGCTGGGACGGGATAAATGGGCTGGGATGGGATGAGCTGGGCTGGGATGAGTAGAAAGGAACTGCAGAAGTTGGTTTAATCCGAAGATAGACACAAAATGCTGGAGTAACTCAGCTGGACAGGCAGCAGAGAAGGAATGTGTGACGTTTCGGGTCGAGACGCTTCTTCAGACACTAACTGGGACGATGAGCGGAGGCTGGAGGCCTGAAGCGCTGCTGCCCTTTATTCACCGGTCACCAGGGGCAGAGCCGCCTCTATGGGCCCCGCGTTGCTGCGAGATCCTCACCGAGCCTTTCTTCACCATCATCTCCTTCACCATCACGTCCATGAGCCGCTCCTTCTCCTCGTGGTAGCGGCGCTGCTGCTCCAGGATCGTCTCCATGGCGCCGCCGGACGGGAAGAGCCGCAGCGTCAGCGACGGACCTCACTCAGCGGCGGACCCGCTCCCCCATTGGCCGGCTCGGGGCAGGCTCGCCTCACCCTCCGCCGACACACGGGCGCCGGAGAAAGGTTCCGCCTGAGTCCTGGAGCAGCTTCCCTGCCAGAGAAACCACTGGAGACCTACCACCACACTGACAATCAACAATGTTGCTGAGTAAACCAACAATCAAGTTGCCAACTCGATGACAAACTCTGGATGGTCTCCTTCGTGGAGGTTTCAGATATTCCAAAACCTTCCTGTCCAGAGTAGGGGAATCGAGAACCAGAGAGCATAGGTTTCTGGTGAAGGGGCAAAGATTTAATAGGAATCTGAAGGGTAACTTATTCACACAAAGGCCGGTGTATGTAACGAGCTGCCAGAGGAGGTAGTTGAGGCAGGGACTATCGAACCGTTTAAGAAACAATTAGATAGGAACTGCAGATGCTGGTTTACACCAAAGACAAAATGCTGCAGTAACTCAGCAGGACAGGCAGTATCTCCGGAGAGAAGGAATGGGTGACGTTTTGGGCCAAGACCCTTCTTTAGACAAAAATACTTCTTCTGAAGAAGAGTCTTGGCCCAAAACGTCACCCATTCCTTCTCTCCGGAGATGCTGCCTGTCCCGCTGTTGCTACAGCATTCTGTTTCTACAGACAGGTACATGGATTGGGCAGGTTTAGAGGGATATGGGCCAAATGCAGGCAGGTGGAACTCGTGTAGATAAGACATGTTGGTCGGTGTGGGAAAATTAGGCCGAAAGGCCTGTTTCCATTCTGTATGAGTGTTATTATGACTTTAACTGTTAAAAATACAGAGCCAGTAGACACCTTATTGTTCCTGTGGTCAAACCCCTGGTTTCGTCCAAAGAAGACTCCAGATGGCTGGAAATTGTCCTTAATTCCTAGTAAGAAAGTTGGGAATAGGTAATCCATTTCCAGAACTGTTAGGAAGCTTTATGTGGAAAATTATTTCATCATAACTAATTGAACTGAGTTAGAGAAGCAGAACAACTAAACTAGAGTGAGATATGGAATTAATGTTATAGCAATGGAACACAAAGGGAAATCAGGAAGCGATGTAGAATACAGGATTAGGCTATTTGATCCTTTGTGCATTCTCTCCCAATTCATACAATTATGGCTGGTCATCCAAATTCAGTCATAAATTCACTTTGGACCACTGCTACATGCCGTTCAGGAAAGGCTACAAGGCCGTTTCACTCCCTCCCCTAGGTAAATCTGACCACGCTGCCATTTTCTTGCTGCCGTAGTATAAACAGAGGATAGTTCGGGAAGCGGTAGAGACGAGGGACGTAAAGCGGTGGTCCGACCAGTCAGAGGCCATGGTGCAAGATGCACTGAGCGATGTCGACTGGAATATGTTCGAAGCAAGTTCCAGTGACGTCAGTGAGTTCGCGGAAGCAGTCACGGACTTCATCGCAACAGTAACCGACAACATCGTCCCCACGGTAAGGGTAAGCACCTTTCCGAACCAAAAACCCTGGGTAGACAGGTCCGTTCATGTGGCCTTGAATGCTCGCACCGCTGCCTACAACTCGGGCCTGGCATCAGGAAATATGGACGTCTACAAGGCAGAGTCCTACCGACTGCGAAGGGTGGTGAAGGACGCAAAAAGGAGGTACAGGGACAAGATGGAGTCACAGATGGAGCAGCAGGACACCAGACGCTTGTGGCAGGGGCTACGGACTGTAACCAACTACCGGAGCACCCCACCCTCATCCGTAAGTGCCGGCACCTCCCTAGCTGATGACCTGAACTCCTTTTACGCTCGTTTCGAGATGGGCAACACCACCCCAGGTCTGCCGACTATCGACAATACCGCCAGCGGGCTGGCTACCGAAGATGAAGGGAGGAATGTGCACACATTCTCGCTGTCCGAGCACGACGTGAGGAGGGCTCTGACACGGGTGAACACGAGGAAAGCTGCAGGCCCCGATGGCATCTCGGGGCGAGTACTCAAGCTAGCTCCGGTGCTCACTACAATATTCAACCTCTCCCTGGCCAAGTCCGTGGTCCCTGCCGGCTTCAAAAAATCCACCATTGTACCGGTACCAAAAAATGCCTCCCCAGCCTGTCTGAATGACTACCATCCGGTGGCCCTTACCTCGGTAGTCATGAAATGCTTTGAGAGGCTGGTGAAGAAACACATCTACGCCTTCCTCCCTCGGAACATGGACCCGTTGCAGTTCGCATACCGTCCGAACAGATCCACGGACGATGCGGTCTCCCAGGTTTTGCACACCGCTCTCTCTCATCTTGACAGCCAGAAGGGGGGCTACATGAGGATGCTGTTCATAGACTTCAGTTCAGCCTTCAACACGATAGTCCCCACCAGACTGGCCGGGAAGCTACTGGAATTGGGGCTCAACACCTCCCTGTGTGTCTGGGTCCTGGACTTTCTCACCGCCAGGCCCCAGGTAGTCAAGATGGGAGGGAATACATCGAAGTCCCTCACCCTGAGCACAGGATCGCCCCAGGGTTGCGTCCTCAGCCCCCTATTGTACTCCCTGTACACACATGACTGTGTGGCTAGGTTCAGCTCCAACTCAATAATTAAGTTTGCTGATGACACTGTGATGGTGGGCCTGATCTCAGACAACGATGAGAAGGCCTACCGGGAGGAGGTGGCTGATCTAGCACTCTGGTGCCAGGACAACAGCCTCCTCTTGAACATCAAAAAAACTAAGGAGCTGATCGTGGACTTTAGGAGGGCACATCATCCGAGGACGTACACACCATTGAGGATAAATGGGGATCCTGTGGATAGGGTGAGCTGTTTTAAATATCTGGGAGTCCATATCTCTGAGGATATGACATGAACATCATACGCCTCAGCACTCGTGAGTAAGGCAAGGCAGCGCCTTTACCACCTCAGGCAATTGAGGAAATTCAGAGTGTCTCCGAGGATCCTCCAGTGCTTCTACGCAGCAGCTGTGGAAAGCATCTTGTCCGGAAACATTATCATCTGGTTTGGGAATTGCTCTGCCCAGGACAAGAAGGCTCTGCAGAGAGTAGTGCGTTCGGCTGAACGCACTATGGGAATTTCACTCGCCCCCCTGCAGGAACTACACATCAGGAGGTGCAACTTCAGAGCCAATAAAATCATGGGAGACCCCTTCCACCCATGCAACGGACAGTTCCAGCTGCTACGGTCAGGCAAACGCCTCCGTTGCCATGCTGTGGGAACGGAGAGGTTGAGAAGGAGTTTCTTCCCAGAGGCCATTCGGACTGTAAACTCCTATCTCACCAGGGACTAACTTTACTGAACGTTTTTCCTTCCAATATTTAATATGTAAAAGAATATGTGTGTGTTTATGATTGTGTTTATAATTTGTTTGGTTGGTTGTTTGTTTGTCTTTTTGCACAAAGTCCGCGAGCATTGCCACTTTCATTTCACTGCACGTCTCGTATGTGTATGTGACGAATAAACTTGACTTGACTTGACTTGACTTGAAATACTTTCTTCCTGAAATTCTTGATCTCTTTAGCCTGTATAACTATATCTAACCTCATGCATAGGAGAGGTTTAGATGGATATGGGCCACATGTGGGCAACTGGGACTAGGTTAGATATGGCATCTTGGTTGGCATTGACGTGTTGGGCTGTTTTTGAAATATAGCCTGTTTCCGTGCTCTGAAATATATTTAATGATTTGGGCCAAATGGCCTCCTTCAATGGCCTAACAAGTGAAATAATGTCTTAATACAGGGTACAGTTATTGGTAGATGTGGTAATATAGTGGTTAAGTTACTGGATGAGTGCCAGAATTCAGGATATTGATCTGGAGAAAGTAGTTCAAATTCCACCATGGCAGCTGAGGAATTTAAATTCAAGTAAGTGAATAAAATCTGCAATGTTCATTTAAGAAATGCAATTTCATAAATGAAATCTATTAAACTATTGAGCTGTTATACAAACTCATCTGGTTCTACCAGAGAAGGAACCCTGCCATACAATGGCACAGTTGGTAGAGCAGTGGCCTCAACACGAGAGACCTGGGTTCAATCCTGACTTAAGTTGCTCTCGGCGTGGAGTTCGCATGTTCTCCCTGGGTCTACATGGGTTTCCTCTTGGTGTTTTGGTTTCCCCCCACATCCCAAAGATGGCGGGTTTGTGGGTTAATTGGCGTCTATAAATGCCCATGATGAGTGAAGAATTGATGAGAAAGTGGGATAACATAGAGCTAGTGTGAACGGATGATTGATGGTCAGTATGGAGTGTGGCCTGTTTCCATGCTGTATCTCTAAACAAAGCTAAACTAAACCTTGTCTCGTTACTTCTTCCTCGGTTCAAGGGCAATTAGTGATGGTCAATAAGTGCTGACATTAGCAGTGATTTCCATATCACAAATTGCAGTGATTATCAAAGTAAAACTACTGAAAGAAAATCCAGTTATCTAATTTTAGTATGGTCTTCTTTTCCATATTGGATGCATCATAGGGGTTATACACTGCAGAAATAGACCTTTCAACCCACCATGTCCACATAGACCACCAAATGCACATTTATCCTAATCCCATTGCACTTGATTTGTCATCTCCCATGCCATGGAGATTGAAGTGGTTTTCCAGATGCTTCTTAAAATGCTGTGAGAGTATGTACCTAAACTATTCTCTCAATCATTGCATTCCAGATTCCAACCATCTCTGGATGAAAAAGATCATCCTCAGAACCCTTCTAAATGGTTACCTCATTCCATCCAAGGACGTAAGAAATTGCAGAGAGTTGTGGACGTAGCTCGGAGCATCAAGCTAACCAACCTCCCTTCCGTTGACTCCATCTGTACTTCAGGCTGCCTCGGCAAGGCCACCAGCATAATCAAGGACGAGTCTCACCCCGGTCACTTCCTATTCTCTCCTATCAGGCAAGAGGTAGGTACAGAAGTGTGAAAACGTATACCAGCAGATTCAGGGATAGTTTCTTCCCAGCTGTTATCAGGCAACTGAACCATCCTATCACCATCGAGAGAGCGGTCCTGACCTATCATCTACCTCATGGGAGACCCTCAGACTGTCTTTAATTGGACTTTACTGGGTGTTATCCTCCACAACACGTTATTCCCGTTATCCTGTATCTGTACCCTGTGGATGCTGGATTGTAATCATGAATAGTCTTTTCGCTGACTGGATAGCATGCAACATAAATCTTTTCACTGTACCTCAGCACACGTGACAATAATAATCTAAACTAAACATACGCATGAGAGTTTTGGATATGTCTGCCAAAGTTTTCTACACTGTAACCTATCCATGCCTCTCAGAATCTTCTGTACCTCTGTCAGGTACTGGCCGTCTATCCCCACCCATCACTACTAACGTCCTGCACTTTCGGGAAAATGCACTCAGCTTATTCAGTCTCTCCTCATAACTGAAATACTCCCACCCAGGCAACATCCTGATGAATCTCCACTGCACTCTCTCAGTATAAGTGTGTTCATCTTATGCTGTAGTGACCAGAACAACGCACAGTACTCTGGCACTAAGACTACACGCAGTAAAACATAATATTTGTAGGATATTTAACTATGAAATTATTTTAATATCTGTTTTCTTTTGTCAATTCAACCAAATTCCTGTGATTGTGGTGGGGACGATCGCACCACAGTTCAGCTGGTGGAGGACGGTCCAACCATAGAGAACTGCTCCAGCAGTTCCAAATTAAACTGTACAAACATAGACATTCCATTGCTGCTGTCAGTTTTATGGTGTAAAAGCAAGTGAATACTGATTGTTTCATGATGTGTGCAACCATTACACCCAGGCAAGACTGTGCCGGATGCTTATTTTAGTTTCTGTAACTGTGACATTTTTGGCATTGGCATTACACTTTGTGTGGTCAAACATGAGATCTGTGAAGAATTGAACAAACTTTCCTCAGATTTGAAAAAAAACACACACAGCAGGATCCAAGGGCTAATTTCCAGTTTAACTGTTTGGTGTGAATGGGATGGAGACAGCCTCAAAAGGAGCCCATTGTAAATGCAAGTGAAGGAGAGCCGTGGAAACACTCTGCAGGTTCAACAGTTCTGCTGGAAAAAACATATTGGAATAACTTACCAGCACTTTCTGTTCATTGTCACGGCACAAGCCGACTTGTTCTGGCTTTGTTTTTCACTAAATCTGCAGTTGGTTCAATGATCACTAGATGGCACCAGATTCTTTCATTTGAAGAGTAATTGTGACAACTGCTGCGCTGATGTCCCCATTATAAGTAAGATTATGAGCTCTATCATTGGGAAAATATTACCAAACGGGCAGAGTAAAACATTCAAGGATGTGCTCAAAGCCTCCTTGACAAAATACAGCATCCTTACATTACTTTGGGAATCCCTGGCCTACGACTGACAGGGAGAAGCCCACTTGGCCGTGGCAATTCCTCCTCATATCCTTTCTAAAGGTATGTCCTTTTATTCTGAGGCTGCGCCCTCTGGTCCCAGACTCTCCCACCAGTGGAGACATCCTCTCCAGATCCATTCTGTCCAGGTCTTTCACTATTCGGTAAGTTTCAATGACGTCCCCCCTCATCTAAACTCCCACGGGTACATGCCCAGTGCAGTCAAGCACCCATCACCCAATCATCCTCGGGATCATTCTCATAAAACTCCTCAGGATCCTCTCCAATGCCAGCGTATCCTTCCTCAGATATGGGGCCCAAAACTGCTCACAATAATCCGAATGCGGTCTGACCAGTGCCTTCTAAAGCCTCAGCATTATATCCCTGTTTTTATGTTCTAGTCCCCTTGAAATAAATGCTGGCATTGCATTTGCCTTCCTTACTACCAATTCAACTTGCAAATTAACCTTTTGGGAATCCTGCACCAGCACTCCCAAGTCCCTTTGCACCTCTGATTTCTGAATCTTCTCCCCATTTATAAAATAGTCTGTGCCTTTATTCTCGCAACCATAGTGCATGACCGCACACTTTGCTACACTGTATTCCATCTGCCACTTCCTTGCCCATTCTCCCAACCAGTCCAAGTCCTTCTGCAGACTCCCTGCTTCCTCGACGCTACCAGCCCCTCCAGCTATAGAAGGAGAACGTAGAGTTCATACCTAGGGAGTGCAAGTCCTAGTGCCAGACAGAGAGTGGCACCTCACAAACTACCCGCCACTGCCCTCTCTCAAACCCAGCTGTTGCTACCCCATCTGTGGAAGAGTCTGTGTTTCCCACGTTAGCCTCATCAATTAGAACCAACTAAACCAGAATGGGAAGGAAGACTCCCTTGATCTTGAGAGTCTGCCTAAGAAGAAAAAATAATTCAAAGATAGGTCTCCCTTTCTGTGGTGCCTTTACAGTTCCTTTCAACATGTCTCTGGATGACTTACAACCAATGAAGTAGTTTTGAAGTGTAGCCACTGTGGTTATTTGAATACTGTAAACCTGTAGCAGGGAGATGGTGAATATAAGCCAAGATGTTGGATCAATGTTGACCCATGATCCATGCAGAAATCACACCTAATAGCTGTTTCCGTACAATTATGACTTCTGGGCTCGATTTCAGAACAAATGACAATGAGTGTCTCTTCATATTGGTATTGGTCTATTGTTGATATGTGTACCGTTACTAAAAATGTATTTGTGTGGTATCCAGACCATTTATACTATACATGATTCCAATCAAGCCATGCTTGTACAATAGGGTGTGCAACGAGAAAACTCCAGAGTGCACAATGTTGTCTTACAACACTAGAGTGTATAATTACAGAGAAAGTGCAGGTGAAAAAGGAGCAAAGGCCGCAATGTGAGCTGTGGACTACACCGATAGCTTATGAGAGGATTCTTCAGTATTGTGATGACAGTGGGGAAGTCGCTGTTCCTGAATCTTATCGCACTTGCTGTCAAGCTTTTGTATCTACTGCCCAACAGGAGAGCTGAGAAGAGTGAATGACCAGAGTCTAAATGGTCTTTGATTATGTTGGCTGCTTTCCCAAGGCGATGTGAAGTGTAGATCAAGGCGATGAGGTTAGGCGGGCATGTGTAATGGACTGGGCTACATCCACAATTCGCTGCAATTTTTTTGTGGTCTTGGGCAGAGCTGTTCCCAAACCAATTTGTGATTCATCTCGATAGGAAACTTACTACGATGCATTTGTAGAAGTTTGGAAGAGTCATTGGAGATACACCAAACTTCCTTAGTGTTCTGAGGAAGGAGAGGCATTGGAGTGTTTGCTTGGCCATAGCTTCAGTGTAGTTGGTCCAGGACAAATTATTGGTGATATTTAGCCGTGGAATTTGAAGCTCTTGACCATCTCCACTTAAACATCATTAATGCTGACTGGGGTATGTACACCAACTCTATTTCCTAAATTGAATAACTTGCTTCTTTGTCTTGCTGACATTAATGCAGAGATTTCGGTCTTGACACTAAAGTCTCTATCTCCTTCCTGTATTCCAACGTGTCACTGTTTGAGATCTGGCCCACAACAGCTGCAAACCTGTAGATAGAGTTAGAGCAGAATTTGGCCGCACAGCCGTGCGTGTACATGGAGTGTCTGGGACTGGCTGAATGCATCTGTCTCCTCTCCAGTGAGATCCACACCAGATTCCCAATGCCAGGAGACGCAATATAACCCATGCTGTTATTTCTCCCTGTAACACCAAAATCTTCATCCCTCTCAGTACCAGTCTCGGAGGTGGTGCTGTGGGGTGACAGATACAGTGGGATGTAGTGCTCATCATTGTTGCCATCCTGTTGCTGCTGCTGCCTTATCTCAAATGACCCTTCCCTGCTTCTCCCCTTCCTCTGCTACCCCTACAGTCTTCTTGTTTCACCTTCTCCTCCTCGTAAGTAATGTGTTCTTTCCTGGCATCTCATTTAGAGAAAACAGATGGTAGTTGTACTTGTAAGCTGCAGTAAAAACATGACCATGTTGATGCAGCCTCACGGAGGGTAATGATGGTATCTACGGTGACCAAATTGAAGTGGATGCAGTAATCAGGATGTGGCTTTGTAGGTGAGCAAAGCCAACAGATCATGAGTGACTAGGGAAGAACTGCAGATGCTGGTTTAAATTGAATTAATGAATTAATAAGTTTATTGGCCAAGTATTCACATACAAGAAATTGAAGGTAGACACAAAATGCTGGAGTAACTCAGTTAGGACAGGCAGCATGAATGACTGTAGGTACAGCTGTTGTTGGGACTTGATGCCCATTCTCAGGATGGTCTCCACCATCCCAGTTTAGGTGTGGACTATTATGCAGGTGGTCTCCATCTACATTCTCCCTATTTTTGTCTGAATGCAGCAGATGAAGGATTAAAACAAAATTACACATTGAAAGGCTGAGTAAGTCCATTTCAAAGAGTAGTTTTGTGTTTGTGTGTGTGTCTCTCTCTGTTTATGTGTGTGTGTGTGTGTGTGTATGCATGCATGTGTGATATATGTGTCTATGCATATATTTGTGGTATATGTGTTTTGTATGCATGTATGAGTAGTGTGTGCATTAAATGTGTGTGTTCATGCATGTGTGGTGTGTGTGTATCATGCTTGTGTGTATGTACACATCTATGTGTGGAGTGTGTGTATCTATCATGTGCGTGTATGTATGCGTATGTGCATGTGTGAATGTGTTTGTAGGTATGTCACCATACATGAGCTGTATTCAACTGTTGCATAGCTTGCCATCACATATCTTGTCAGATCATAAATTTCCCCCCTGCATCTCTCCACAGTTCTGGATTGCCTCTGTGGAGAGAGTGCGTTGGTCACCTCCTGCTGTGCTCTTCCATTCGCATCGTTGAATAATTCTCAACTGTGAGGTCCCTTTGCCTATTTAGTCCTATTTAAATATGCAATTCTTGGTGCAAACACTCTTGTTATATTATTAAACAATTTCATGTGATCTTTTGCTGGAAACCTTAGTGGGTGATGGTTTTCGATGCAACATCCACACTGCATCAAATAAGAATGAAAGCTGAAATTTATCGGTAAATTTGGTTTAGTGAGATTGAGTGAAGAATGTATTTTGCTGATGTCAACAGTCCTTGTTTTTCCTCAATGCAAAAATATATTTTTAACTCTCAGACATCTCAGTTTAACATTCCAATAAACAAATGGGCATCACCTCTGGCAGTGTAGCACTCCCTGACTACTAAATTGCTGCACTAACCTAGAAGTTTGCATTTAAGTCTCAGGAATGTGGCTTGAACCCGCAACCTTTTACCTCAGAAACCAAAGTGTTATGAACTGAACTACTGCCATGCTTCCCGTTAGAGCGCTCATAAATATGCACCAAAATACAATGGCAATTTCCCTCATTGTCTGTAATAGTTCATAAATTGCATATTTAAAGTGGTTCTGGGCAAGAGTCCCGATCCAACTCCCAGTGAGGTTTAAAGCCAAAAGTTGATTTCACATGTCACAAGGGATGCACATAAATAAATGTGTGAGGACTGAAGAATGGAAAATATCTTTTTGTTTTTGATTTGATTGATATCGGTATTGAAATGTCTGAATTTAGCTTTAAGTCTTATGGGTTCCATTAGAACTTGGAGTTGCTGATCAACAGCAAGATTCTTGCCATTGCCATTGCTGCCTGACCCACTGAATTACTCCAGCAATTTGTGTCTATCACCACCACAGGACATGGCAACAGTTACAACTGGGTTCCAGGTTTGATTCTAGAGTGAGAGGCAGGACATTGCTGAGTCCAGCGACCCTTCCAAAAAGCGTTCCCTCATCGGAGTTCAGAAATATGAAAAAGTGATTTATTCAGAGCAGATTTAATAGGGTAGATGCCTCTGCTCTTTAGGGAATCGAGAACTACATGGCATAATTTCAGAATCTGATGTCATCCTTGTAACATGGACGTCTTCTGTCAAAAATGTATGAATGTTTGTAAACTTCTATCCAAATAGAGCTGTAGAGGCTGTGTGATTGGAAACAATTAAGCTGAGGCTAATTTTTGAAATAAAGAAGAATTGAGGGTTATTGCAATCAGGCAGGAAAATGGAGTTAAGGCTAAGATCAGATCAAACTGAATGGTGGATCAAATTCAAGGGGCTAAAATTGACTACTCCTGCTTCTATTTCTGATGTCCCGAAGTGTTGGCATGTTTGAGTGTTGGGTAGCAATGAATATGTTGCCACATTTCTCACATAACATGCTGATTCCCACTGGCACACAAAGAATGTGTGAAAATTGTAGATTCTTTACAAAAAAGAAAATAGTTGAAGGGATGGAAAGACAAGAAAGGAAGGGATAGAAATCCCATGTGGTGCACTCTCTGGGATTGCTAGCTCCTGATGTGGACAGATGAATTACAACAACAGAGATCAATAGACATATCCTGTTTTAAGCCTCCCAGGGTAGAAACGAGGAGAGAGAGAACATTTTGATCAGAGCAAGAATAAGCTCACCCCTAAACACAGACTTTGGCTGTTGGGCTTCCATCTACAACTGGCTTCTGGATGATTTGACTAGAAGACCACAGTCAGTTAGAATTGGTTATAGCATTCCTTCCATCCTGACCCTCAACACTAAGGCTCCCTCAGAGTTGTGTGCCCTGTCCCTCGCTCTATTCCCTATACACCCATGATAGTGTGGCCATGACAATGCCAACCCGCTCTTTAAATTTGCCAGTGATGCCCGCACTGTTGTCAGCCTGATCTATGAAGCCCATCATGGAGAACAGCTAGCTACTTGTGTGTAACATCTCTTTGCTCTTGGAGAACTGTGAGCCACCGATGGATAACAATCATTGGGTCCAATTAAGAGCACCAATCTGCTCATGAGTAGCACCCATTTGCTCTTCTAGGAGATCGAGCTAACGATGCTTTTACCTTAGAGTCTGCTGCCGCATGGGGTAGCATAGTCCAGACTTCAGGCTGCATTGGAGACATCACAGAGGCAGGAAGGCTTGGCATGGCCTCCATCTTGCTTGTCATCTTCTCCAATAACATTATGATGGGATTGACACCAAGGCTTTGCAGGGAAGTAATCTCCAGAGGGAGGTGATGGCCTCCTGGCTCCTCACAATATGCTGCAAGGGAGGTGGTGAACTCCTCCAGTCATCATCTCAGCGTACAATCACCAGCATTTCAAGAAAGCATCCTAATTATGGCTCTTGTCTAAGTCCTCTGGGACTGGCTGAATACTTGTGCATGTTCACAAGGATTCTCTTGAATTTTTAGAGAAAATACTCTGACAGGATGTGCCTGGTATGGTAACTTAGTTTAGAGATACAGCATAGAAACAGGCCCTTTGGCCCACCGAGTTCACACCGACCGTCGATCCCCGTACACAAGTTCTACGTTGTCTCACTTTTGCATCCTAAACACGCGGGGCAATTTACAGAAGCCAATTAAGCCACAAGCCTGCATGTCTTTGGAAAGTGGGAGGAAACTAGAACACCCCGAGAAAACCCATATGGTCACAGGGAGAATGTACAAACTCTGCATAGACAACACTCATAGTCAGGATGGAACCTGGGTCTCGGGTGCTGTGAGGCAGCAGCTCTAACTCTGCTCTCAACATCCTCGACCAGTAGAAAATCCATTACAGGCTCTTCTCTTCCTTCCATCCAGTCCATCTTCAGGGTGCATCGCATCAGGAAGGATGGAAATATCATCAAGGATGATTGCTACCCTGGCCATTCCATTTTTCTCTCCTCTCCCTTTGGAGAAGATACAGGAGCTTGAAGGCCCGGATATTCCACCTTGAGAATTAAAGGCCGTTGTTTAAGGAAGGAGATGAGAAGACATTTCTTTAGTCAGAGGGTGGTGAATCTGTGGAATTCTTTGCCACAGAAGGCGGTGGAGGGCGTCAATTGATATTTTTAAAAACAGAGATAGGTAGATTCTTGATTCGTATGGGGGTCAGAGGTTATGGGGAGAAGGCAGGAGAATGGGGTTAGGAGGGAGAGATAGATCAGCCGGTAGACTTGATAGGCCGAATGGCCTAATTGTACTGCGATTCCTTATGACCTTAAGAATAGTTTTCTCCCTGAGGCTTTCGCCTCATGAGCCAATCACCTCTTTAACACCCCTTTGCCGCAGGGCTGACACAGACTCTTACGCTTAAATCTACCTCAGTGTTTGTTCTGTTATTGCACTTTAATCTTATTTTGCATTCTGATTCCCACCGCCACGCAAAGAATGTGTGATATACCACTCAGATTTTGCACTACAATCTTGTCCCATTCTGCTATTTTGAACTCATCGTCGTATTTCTAGTTGTATTTGTCATTAGTGTATGTTCACTCTGAGCTTCATGTGAATGAGGAATTTCTTTGCAACCTGGTACATGTATGAAAATGAACTGAAGATAGACACAAAAAGCTGGATTAACTCAGCAAGTCTGGTAGCATATCTGGAGAAAAGGAATAGGTGATGTTTCGGGTCGAGACCCTTCTTCAGTCTGATGTTATAAGTGATAGGAGCAGAATAAGGTCATTCGGCCCATCAAGTCTACTCCACCACTCTCGACCCGAAACGTCACCTATTCCCTTTCTCCAGAGATGCTGTATGACCCGCTGAATTACTCCAGATGTTGGTGTCTGACTTCAGTTTAAACCAGCATCTGCAATTCCTTCCAACATATGACAATGAACTAATCTTTGATCTGAAATGGACCAATATAGGACCTTGAATTTTTGGTAAGAACAAGAGAAAATAAATAACAGCTGCTGTGGTCCGAAATTTTAGTGAAGTAGGTGTCAGTCATCACATCATTGATGTGAATACACCATTGTTAAAGTTACTCAGAATTGTCTTTAGTGTTAATTTTTGGGAGATTCAAACTGCCTATTAATCTTACTTCAACCATAATGTTGGCAAGAATTTCTGTTTTTAACGTTTGTCAGCAGGAATTTGGAAATTGCAGGGCAGAAAGTTTAACAGACGCCGGATCTGGCTCTTTAAATGAAGACTGGTATTGTCAAATGAACAGCCAGTCTTGGTTTGATTCCAAAACGCACTGGTTTATGCCACAAAAATGCTGGGAGTTTACAACTAAAATAAATGTTAAAGTAAGTAAAATAGACAGACAAAATGAAAACCCTAATCTCCTGGATTGCAATTGAAGGTTTTTGAAGGAATTGACGGAAAACACACACAGTCTGGTAGCCAGTCCTGCCCTGTTCTCAGCAGTGATGTGCACAGCGGTAGAGTTGCTGCCATACAGTGCCAGAGACCCAGGTTCGATCCAGACCACGGATGCTGCCTTTACGGAGTCTGCACATTCTCCCTGCGACTGGTTTCCTCCCACATTGCAAAGACGTGCAGGTTTGTAGGTTAATTGGCTTCTGCAACTTGTTCATAGTGTGCAGAACAGAACTAGTGTACCAGTGATCGCTGGTGTGCAGAAGGGCCTGTTTCCACACTGTATCTCTAAACTAAACTAAACTAATAAGTCTGCAATAATTTTCTACTGGTTTAACAACCAAATTAAAATACAAAGTGTTGGAGGAATTAAATCAGTCTGAAGGGTCCCGACCCAAAATGACATTTCACATATGCTGCCTAACATGCTGTTGTCATAAGGGAATATCCTATTCTCTTCACATATGTTGCCTCACCCGCAGAGTTCTTCCGTCCATCAATTTGATTTAGTTCAAGATTCCAGCATCTGCGGTTCCTTGTGTCTCCATCTCACAACCATATTATTTGGCTTGGAGTTACCATTATTGCCAATTTGCTGGTGGATTGAGATTCAATCTTCAAAGCCTGTGGTCTTGATTTTCTTAAAAGATTAATTTCTATCATTAGCAACTAGAACATGCCTAATTGGGATTTTTGCTTTGAGCCTCTCTCCATTTGCTTTAAGCCTCTCTCCATTGCCGATACATAAGACTGAATGTCATGACCTGCAAGTCTGATCTAACCTTAGTGCAATTTTCTCAAAGCATTTTATTCAGTTTCTACGATTTAAATGTCAAAAGATTTAGATGTTGCTGCCAGTGCAAGCATTTATTAGGCATCCCTCTTTGTTTCTGCATCAAAGATGGAATTAAGAGTCAGCTACATTGCAGGGTGTGGAGTCATCTACTACCCTAACCATGTGTGGGTAACAGATTTTTTCCCCCCCTGTAAGCCACTAGCAAACAAGTGTTTTTATGACAATCCGGTAATTTGGTGGTTACCATTACAGTAGCTGGTATTTTTTTTCTAATTCCAGATGTACTTAACTATTTAAAATTAAAACCCTGTCTACATAGTGAGAAAAAATGGTCTAAAACTGTGTTTAGCAAATGTGCTAGCAATATTGTATTGTTCTGTTATATCTTATAGGACATTTGTCATCTGCCTTGATTATCATATCAGATCAAAATTTCTAGACTGCTACAATAACCAGGGAATAGTCTTAATGGTCCTTGAATTAATATGAGTCAGTTAGCCAGTTTGTGGCATTGACTATAAGAGTTGGGAAGTTATGTTGCAGCTGTACAATATATTGGTTAGGCCACACTTTGAGTTTGGGGTACAATTATGTTCGCCGTACAACACAAAGGCATTTGGACAAGCTCCTGATAGGAAAGGAGTAGAGGGTCGCAGGTCTAGTGCAGGAAAATGGGATTAGCGTAGATAGGTACTACCTTCCGAATGGACGAGGCTCTGTGCTGCTGTACAGCTCTGTGACATGCTATGGCTCTATGGCTTGTCTCAAGAGACCAGTCTAATTCAAGCATGGCCCAAGCATAATATCATTCACAAGGCAACAAATTATAACTCATCATTATACCAAAAAGTAGTAGTTCAGGTATAAGGGTTGATTTAGATTTTGAGGTATTTTAGTTTAGAGATACAGACGTGGAAACAGACCTCTCACCCATTCACACTAGTTCTCTGTTTTCCCCACATTTTCATCCACTCCCTACATATTAATAGCAAATCTGCAATGGACAATTAACCTACAAACCTGCATGTCTTTTGGATGTGGGAGGAAATCAGAGCACCCGGAGGAAACACACGCGATCACGGGGAGAACTTGCAAATTCCAAACAGACAGCGCTTGAGGTTGGGTTCAAACCCGGGTCTCTGGCGCAGTGAGACAACAGCTTTACCAGCTGTGCCACAGATTTAAAACCTTAGGATTCACTCCCTTCTTCTGCTGAAAGCTGTGCTCATTATGGTATAATTCTATGAAGACCAGTAATCTCCCCAAGTCAGCATTCTATGTGGTTGATCCAACATAGTCTACAACATAGTCTGTTGTGCCAAGGTGGACCATGACACTCTCTGTGCCAATCTTTACAGCAGGAGTGAAGTTGGAATTATTAGGAATGGGAAACCTGGCGTCGGCAACCCCTCCCCAAAGATACTGATGCTGGATATAGTGGCCAGCATGGCTCCATTAACAAAATGTGCAGTTATCCAATAAGCCACCTGAAGGTGCTGCTGTTCAATAAAGCATGTGAGCTGGACAAACGTCATGAAACTACCCAACTGCAGCTAGATTAACAGTCCTCCAATCAAGTTCTCCTTTCTAGGTGTTTTATGACATTGCAATGTGCGGCTTAGTAACTTCAAGCTCACCTTTTTGTTGATTTTTATGATTTGTTCCTCTTTATTAATTTTTATTTTAGCTACTGCTCCGAATGTGATCTGAATCCTATCCTTTAAAGTTATCATTGGCTGTGGAAACTCAAGAAACCATGTCAGGACAACGTGGGGTGAGTAAACTACACCATGCTCCAGAATAGATTATTCCTTTATAACCAGACATCCTATAGCAGAGCAAGATAGTCCACTTGATGAAAAAGCCATGGTAGGGTCATGGGTAATCTTTAGCGCCATTTCCGTAACCGGCTTCCGTCCCCACTCTAGTATCTTTGCTTTGGTCATGAAATCTTCATACACAAACCATCTTTTTGTTTCTCAGCTGCAGGTGATCATTTTGATATTCCTGCCTAGTCTCCCTTATTAACTTTGAATGTACAAAATAACATCAGTCTTTTCCTTTGTGGAATCAGTGACCATGAGTCATACAGTATACCACACATCTAATGTCACATCTTCATACTTCACATCAAACACTGGTGGCAACAGTTTCTAAAACAGAGGCTATTTAGTGCTAAAAAAAAGTACAAAGCTAAAGCATTTTAGTGCTAAAAAAGTACAAAGCTAAAGCATTTATCAGTAGGATAAAGTGTAGGAAGTGAGAGCACAGAAATAACTATTAAGATGCTGCCTTCCCCACCTCATGCAAGATGAAGTTCAGGTCTCCAAATCTCACATTCTTTCTATTTTGCTTTAGAACATGTCAAGTTAAGTTGATGGACTAAAATGTCAGAGCAACTCAGTGGGTCAGGCAGCATTTCTGGAGAACAAACTTGTGCGGCACGGTGGCACAGCAGTAGATTTGCTGTTTTGCAACGCTTGTAGCTCCAGAGACCCGGGTTTGATCCTGACTACGGGTGTTGTCTGTACGGGCGTATACGTTCTCCCCGTGACCACATGGGTTTGGTCTGAGATCTTTGGTATCCTCCCACACTCCAAAGATGTACAGGTTTGCAGGTTAATTGGCTTGATATAAATGTAAATTGTCCCTAGCGTGTATAGGGCAGTGTTAATGTGTGGGGGTCATTGGTCGTTGCGGACTCGGTGGGCCGAAGGACCTATTTCCACACTGTGTCTCTAAACTAAACTAAACTAAACTAAACTAAACTAAACTAAACCTGATGGTTGTAGGAAAGCAACTATTCCTGAACCTGGTGTTAGGTATTCTGGGTTCTGTACCTCCTACCAGATGATAGCAGCAAGAAGAGTGGAGATCTTTGAAAATAAATGCACCTTGCTGAGGCAACATCTGATATAGATGCTTTTGAGAATGAGGAGGGTGGTGCCTGTGAGGAACTGGGCTGAGTCCATTACTTTCTAGAGCCTCTTGCATTCCTGTACATTGGAATTGCTGTTACAGCATTTCCAATGTAGAGGACTGCAATGTACCAGGCCATGATGCAACCAGCCACAAAACTTTTGGTTTCGTGTCATTAAACATATAGTGATATGAAGCCAAAAGAGGGTTGTGCTGAAGACATGAAGAAAGTGTTAGCATACCTCAATAGAATACTTCAATGAAACTCCTTGTGAGTGAGATGACCAGCAATTTTGCTCCACTATTACAAAGTCTAGTCACAGTTATGGCACATGTGAGTAATGGATCATCCTGATTAAAGCCTTTAGCTGCGATTGTCCCAACTTGTATGAGCACCACCAGGAAACTCCTTCATTGACCTTAACACCATTGAGTTTTAACACCACCAAAGAATATTGGGATGTTTGCCGCATGGATGAGCTATTCACACAAGCTCTCTGCAAGAACAGCCTGCTGTAACAGGGTTTATTACTTCGCTGTGAAGGTACCTGTATGTGTCTCTCGCACTGGCATCTAAGATGGACCAGTCTAACAGTTCATCAATGATAGTAATGACACAAAGAATATAGTTAGCACTCAAGAAAGAAATGAAGCCCGGAGATTAAATATGGATTGAATCAATTGCTATGTGAAAATTCATTCAAGCATCGGGGAATTAAAAGTGAGCAGAAGTTTAATTTATTCCACCCACCCAACTCCTGCTTTCTTACCTTGAATGGTCTTAAATAAGCGTGAGAGTGCCTATTATAAGTGGGAAGAATTTCATGAATTCAACTGTTCTCCAATACCTCAGGCAGTTCTTGTGTGAGCTTAGCCGGCAGACTGCCACGCACGTTCAGGTGTAGCAACTAATGGCCGTGCACACAGACTTTTTAGAAGGGGCTATTGAATAATAATCGAGAGAGACAGAAGAATGCTTGCTGCATTTTGTCCTCTCTAAAGTCCAGGAGACCACCATCATTGCGAGCACAACCGACTAATTTTGCAACCAGGTTTTTCCTGGTTTAATTGACTCAGCCCAATGGAATTGGGAATTCCATTCATTCTGGGAGGTGTACCAATTAATATAGTAAGTACATCCATAAATCAACAAGCCTCTACCAAGCAGAAACTGGAAACCAGAGCCAGAGCCCAGGATGGTAACGCAACTGTTACCCGGTGAATGGTCTTGCCACATGCTTGTAATTATAATGTTTTCATACTTCAGACTGGGTGGCTGAATTTTTCAATTTCCACACCTGCTGGGCTCATGGTGTGTTGCCCATTCACTTAAATGAACAGAAAAATCACAGGCAAAGGGACTGAGATGCTGGCCAATAAGTTTTCATCAAGCCACATCAATGAAAGTCAGGAACAATGGACTGAATTGAGTGACATAAGAGGCAATTGTTATGTTACGGACAGAAATATGCTTAAATCCAACATTTCAGTAGAATTAATGACCCAACTCTCATCCACCCATTGACTTCACAAGAAAGAAAATGGCTATTTAAAAAGGTCAAACAACTTTACCACACACTCAGTTCTCTCATTAAGTCATTACCATCTGTAAAGCATAAATATAGTAAGAATAGATTAATGGAGAATTGGAATCTAAGATGTGGGCAGCTGAAGTGGGAGATTTTCTGGATGCAGGAAATGTAGAAGAAGGCCAGAACTGCACTGATGTGAGAATATTTTTCAATATGCTTTTCCTTCCCTGATAATCAAAACGTTATAAGAAAATAAAACATGGTCAGCTTAGATTGCTGAAACCCTGCATCTATGTATAAGACGCACCTTGGTGAGCAGGAGAAAGATTAATGGATGTATTAGTGACGGAGCATCTGCCAGAACCATTTATGCTTTCTGGATCTGTTCCAAGAGCTGATGTACATTTATGAGGGTTTGTTTTCTAGCTCTGGCATTTTTGCTTCTTGGAACATTCAGTTTAACTGTTCAAGGCCCAAATTCAATCTATACTCCCAAAACTACCCCTATCCGATCCTGGCATCAAGTTCCCCTTCGCCGGCTCCACCTTTGCTGAACTGCGATCGTCTGCAGTGATAGTTATTCTTGTAGAGATTTAAACTTGGGCTAGGAATTCAGGTGGTGAATCTGTGGAATTCTTTGTCACTGAAGGCTGTGGAGGTCAAGTCAATGGATATTATTAAGGCAGAGATAGATAGATTCTTGATTAGTAAGGATGTCACGGGTTATGGGAAGAAGGCAGGAGAGTGGGTTTAAGAGGAAGAGATAGATTAGCCATGATTGAATCTCAGGAGCCACTAAAATTAAACAGTTAACAGCAGCGCAATGCACGGGTGGCATAGTGGCTCAGCGGTAGAGCTGTTGCATAGATACCACCGGGTGGCGCTTCGATGGCAGCTTCGTCGACAGTCTGTCTGCCCTTTTCGTCTTTTCTTTGTTATTTTTAGTGTGTTTAAAAAGTATGTGTTAATGTTCTCTAGTTTGTTTTATGTGGGGGGTGGGTGGGGGAAACATTTTTACAATCTCTTGCCGGATACGCGATTGTTTTCCAGATCGTATCTCCGATCGCTCTGCGGCCTAACATCGTGGTGCTGGAGGCCTTGCTTTGACTGACTGACTTTGAGCCCCACCGCGGAGCGTGGACTTACCATCAGAGCCAAATCCTTGACTGGGATCGACGCTCCAACGCTGCGGACTTTAACATCAAGGAGCTTGCAGTCTCAGGTAAGAGACCGACGTCGGGAAGCTCCAAAACTGCACGACATCCGACTAGCCCTGACCCGGGGTAGATCACCTGACGCGGGAGAGCTGTGATTCCCCCCCGATGCAGTGGCTTGATCGCCCTGACGAGGCAGGCCTGCCGCCAGCTACAGGAGTAAGATCGTCCCGTCAACGCAAGGTTTGAGGCCCCCGACCGCTGGAGGACAAAGGGAGAGATTGAACTTTTTTGCGTTCCATCACAGTGATGAATGTGGAGGAGTCACTGTGGAGGATGTTTATGTTAAAATGTAGTTTATGTGTTCTGTTGTTTTTTATTGGTATGACTGTATGACAAATCAAATTCCTCGTATGTTGCAAAATATACTTGGCTGATGAAGTATAATTATTATGATTATGATTATGATAACAATGCCAGAGACCCGGGTTCAATCCTGACTATGGGTGCTGTCTAAACAGAGTTTGTGCGTTCTCCCTGTGACCGCGTGGGTTTTCTCCGGGTGATCTGGTTTCCCCCCACAGTCCAAAGATGTACAGGTTTGTAGGTTACTTGGCTTTGGTAAAGATGTAAATTGTTCCACTGTGGAAGATGCTGTTAGTGTATGGGGTGAGGTCTGGTCGGCATGGACCCAGTGGGCCGAAGGACCTGTTTCCGCGCTGTATCTCTAAAGTTTAAAGTCTAAAGTCTAAAGCTGTTTTAGTTTAGTTTAGAGATACAGTGCGGAAATAGGCCCTTCGGCCCATCGTGTCTGCACCAAACAGTGATCCCCGGATATCACTATCCTACACACACCAGGGACAATTTACACTTATACCAAGCCAATTTACCTACAAACCTGTACGTCATTGGAGTGTGGGAGGAAATCGAAGATCTCAGAGAAAAGCTATGCGGTCACGAGGAGAACGTACAAACTCCACATAGACAGCACCCGTCTCTGGCGCTGCAAGCACTTTTAGGCAGCAACTCTACCGTGCCTGCGAAGAGGTCACCACAGAGAAACAACAGCCCTCACCTGCCCAATAAATATGAAGGATCCAACTGGTAGAGTATCTTAAATGAGTGGAGATAGATATAAGATTAAATATAAAAGATTCACAAGCAAGACTAAAACTATTTTTGATGCACATAGGGATAAAGAACGGTAAAATATCGCATGGGTTTAGTGATTGATCGAAAGGTACAGCTTGGAAACAGTCTCCTCAGCCCACCGCGTCCACACCCACCAACGATAACCCTGTCCACTCTAGTTCTATGTTAACCAGTTTTCTCATCCATTCCATACACACGAGGGAGAATTTACAGAGGCCAATTAACCTACAAATCCACAGACCTTTGGGATGTGGGAGGAAACTGGAACACCCGGTGGAAACCCGAGTGTTCATAGGGAGAACATGCAAACTCCACACAGACAGCACCCGAGGTCAGGATCGAGCCCAGGTTTCTGGCACTGTGGGAGCAGCAGCTCTACAAGCTGCACCATTGTGCCGCCAATTGAAGTAAATCTGTGCCAACATTTATGGTCAGATGATTGAATGAAAGACAAATAAAGGGATGTGGGAAAAGAGAGGACAGATGTTATTGTAGCTGCCATTCATGAAGAGAATAAATAATGTATTTCACCTGAAGCATTAGCTCTCTTTTTCTTCCCATGGATGCAGCCTGCCCTACTAAGTATTTCCAGCATTCGTCTGTTTTTATTCCAAGCAACATGTGGACTGGTTGGGCCAAGGTTCCCGTTTCCGTTAACTTCTACGTAATTGGATGCAACCACACATGGAAGAATGTTATCTTGCCGAGAGAACCATGCAAAATCAACTTGGCACCAGAGGCAAATAGGTCATTTCTCAGCATAAAAACCACAACTGACATCCCATGAATGCCCAAATCCACTTGAACCACAAGGAACTTCACCCCTCTGGAGAAGTGTCCTGATGAACATTTGCAAATCATCATTGAATGACCTTTTCAAGAGTTCTGATACATTTTCATTTTATGCACTTTCTTGCTCTCTATTACACATACCTCTTATCCACTTATAAAGTATGGGAGATATAGAATAGGAAGCTGGGTCACAACTTGTATGATCTCCAAAAGGCCTAAAGCTCAACGCAGCACAGAAATGTATTCCCAATTGTAGCATCAGTAGGGAGATGTGTAGGAAGGAACTCCAGATGCTGGTTTAAACCGAAGAGAGACACAAAAAGCTGAAGTCTGAAGAAGGGTCTCAATCCGAAATGTCACCTATACCTTTTCTCCAGAGATGCTGCCTGACCCGCTGAGTTACTCCAGTTTTTTGTATCTAGCTTCAGCAGGGAAATGACTGGAGCATTCATTTCAAATGGTGGTTGTGAGAAAATATTGGCCAGGACTCCAGTAGAGTTCCACTGCTTTTCTTGGAGAAAAAAGTACAGTAGGATTTTGGTTTTGAGATACAGCGCGGAAATAGGCCCTTCGGCCTACTGGGTCCATGCCGACCAGCGATCCCCGCATATTAACACTATCCTACAACCACTCGGGACAATTTTTACATTTTCCAAGCCAATGTACGTCTTTGGAGTGTGGGAGGAAACCGAAGATCTCGGCGAAAACCTACGCGGTCACGGGGAGAACGTACAAACTCCGTACAAACAGCGCCCGTAGTCGGGATCGAACCCAGGTCTCCAGCGCTTTATTCGCTGGAAGGCAGCAACTCTACCGCTGCTCCACCATGCTGCCAGATCTTTTATATCCACCTTATGATGGGGGTTTGGTTTAATCAAGAAAGTCAATGCCATACATGAGCACTGTCAGCCTACTTTATGTATTCAAGCCTCTGGAATTAGACAAGTCAGGAGCTGGTTATTACTGTTGGTGATCTTTGACAACGAGAGCTATTTCAAAATTCTTGCATTGGCTTTGCAATATTCTGATAATTCTGCCAACATTGCTTTTTCCCGGTTTGTCCTCTTGTTAGGTCCACTTTTGCAGAGAATGAAGAGCAAAAGAAGCAGCAATAGAAAAGCAAGAAAGCTACATGGAGACCAAACGAAGACTGTATACAGGATTCCCGTCCACATAACACCTCCACTGGGCCAAGAGAACATTCAAATTACTGAGCAGCGGTGAATAAACAGTTTACACTTCTCCAGGGTGACCGTAACAGAGTGATGTCATCTACAATAAGCCTTAAAGCTCCTTGCCAAGCTACAAGCTACAAGAGCTTAGCCTACTGCAGTCAAAATCATTGGATCAGCTCCGAGTATGTTTGCTTCTGATCCTTCCAGACTACCACAGGGGATATCAGTAGCATCATTCAGTCTGCTGTTTTGCTTGTGGTAAACAAAATACAGCAGATTGATTCCCAGCACACACAAACCACCTTTGCCAAATTTCAGCAAAAAGAGTTTGAAGTTTCGACAGATTACAAATTCCCCTCACTCCACCTCCATCTCACCCCAAATTCAGGGCTTCATCCATGGGACAGTTTCTGCCCAGCTGTTATCAGGCAACTGAATCATACTATCACCAATTAGAGAGCAGTCCCACACTCCTATCAACCTTATTGGAGACCTTTGAGCTATCTTTAATCAGACTTTACTGGACTTTATCTTGCACTAAACGTTATTCCTTTGATCGTGTATCTGTACGCTGTGGATAGCTTGATAGTAATCATGTATTGTTTTTTCACTGACTGGATAGCACGAAAAAAAAGGCTTTTCACTCGACCTTGCTACATGTGACAATAATACAATACAATACCATTTATTGTCATTTGAGCCTCAGTGAGGCTCAAACGAAATTCCGTTTCCACAGCCATACAAACAAAGACAATTTCCTACAGACATACACACAATTTAATTCACACAAACATCCATCTCAGTGGACCCACTGTGATGGAAGGCAAAGTCTTTTCTCTCCCCTGTTCTCCATTTCTCTCCCGATGTCCAAGCCCCATGATAAGTCCCACGGCCATTTTAGGCCGTGCCGGGCGATTTACGGCCCCGCTCCCGGTCTAAAAGTCACAAAGTTGGAGCCCCCGGCGGGCGCTGGAATGTCCCACGGCCATGAAGCCGCGCCGGGCGATGTACGTCCCCGCTCCGGGTCGTTCCAACCCCGCGACACGGGCTGGAGAAGTCGCGTTGCGGGAGCTCCGGGAAGCGGTCTCTCCCCCCGGACCCACGAGCTCCCGATGTCCCAGTCCACCGGACCTGCGGCTGCGTTGCTGGAGCCTCCAAGCCCCAGGAGTCGAGTCGCAGCAGCGAGTCACCACCGCTCCCCACGCTCCGAGGCCGGCCAGCCCCACGATGGTGAGTAGTCCGCAGCTCTGCAGTCTCCCGAGCCCCCGGGTCGTTCAGGTTGGAGGCCGCTCCACGGTATTTTAAACAGTTTCCCCCACCCCCCACATATACACATTTAAAATCAGTATTAAAAAAACACCAACACTACATTTAACTAGACAAAAAATAAATTAAAAAAGACAGACAGGCTGTAGGGGCCGCTGCAACGGGTGAGTCGCACTGCCAACTAAATAATAAACTAAATAATAAACTAAACTAAACATCACCTTCTTTGGTTCTGCTGGAAAGTTGAGTGTTTCTGCTTCATTATGATACAGCTAATGAACACGCACCATCAGTGGCCTGTACTCACTTCCTGACAGCTACCATAGTTCTTTAATTGATCGAAAGATACAGCATGGAAACAAACACTTTGGCCCAATGAGTCCATGCCAACCATTGATCATCCGGTTCACACTAGTTTTATGTTATCCCACTTTTGTATCTGCTCGCTGCACGTTAGGGACAATTTACAGAGGCTAATTCAAGATGGTGGCCAGCCCTTCAAGATGGCTGCGGAGGCAGGGAGAGGAAAAGAACGATGTTGGTGAAAGGGCTGCCGGCTTACCTCCCACGCCCTTGGCGATGCTCTTGGTTAGTTGCGGGAAGCACCGAGCGGCACAGAGGCTGAACAATGACCATCAGAGTTGAAGGATGGTGCGTTCACAGGCCGATGATGAGGAAGCATTGGAGTCGACCAGTCAGCAGAGTGGAGGCCCTGAAGCTGCCTTTGGCTCCGTTAGACCGTGCGCCTCTCCAAGTGCACAGAGTGGACACTATCTGAAGCGGTGGAGTAGCGGAAGAGGATATCAACACATCACCCTAGCCAAGCGACTCCTGCAACTCTGACCCAGTGCCACCGCCAGGACAACAGGCCTTTATGGCCAAGTAAAAACTCCAACATTTAAAAAAAAAGTTGAATGGTATAGGATAGCGCCTAAAGAGTGGTGACTCTTTTGTACTGACTCAGTGTGGTCTACAATCCTACACTCATACTTGTACCTAATGATTGTGCCCAATATGCAATGGGATTGTATGCAAAAAGAATTTCATTGTATTTAGGTGCATGTGACATTAAGGTTCCATTGAAAACAATTCCATGCATCTTTGGGATGTGGGAGAAAACTGGAGCATGTGGAAGAAATCCACGTGGTCACAGGGAGAACGTGCAAATTCCACACGGATACTACGGAAGATTAGGATCGAACCCGGGTCTCTGGTGCTGTGAGGCAGCAGCTCTACTAGCTGCACCACTGTGCTGCCATCATCCAATTAATCATTCTGTCCTCCCTCCCATACCCACACTTCATCCCTGCACAATAAGTGAGTGTGGCTGTCTTATTGGGGACAAACCCAAAGCAGAACTCACTTGGCTCTGGGAACAGCACAAGACCAACCTCAACATGGCACTGTCCACAGAACCTCAATGTCAGAGGGAGACAGGGCATTAGATGTAATCATTTGACAAATGACATCATTTCAAATGTTTGAACAATTATAAGAGATCCATTACCACTTAGAGATCCATCTGATAATTTGAGGAACCATAATCATCCAATTATAAAAATGACTTAACACAGAGACAATAATTTTAATTAAAGAGCATTTCTGCTTAACTTAAGGAGGTGTGTCAAAGTATCACCCAAATATCTCCTGTCTCTAAGATAATATTTCAATAGTTATGGAACTTGCGGCTTTGTAGCTCACCACAGGTGATGTGGCTCTATGATGTAACACGTGAATTCAGACAATCGCTGCACTGCAGGCAAGTTATAGTGGGGCAGTTATGGTGGATAGTAAATGACTGAGTTTACAAGTGTTATTACGAAGGTGCTTTGATGATAATGTTGAAGTTATAGACATTAAACTGATCTTCTCAACCTTGAAATCATGGTTTCCATGGTTAATCGAGAATCTACATTAGTAGCTATGCTGCTGTCTAAGACACTCATTTTTGCTACTTTGTTGTCAAAGCCCATTCTTTGATAGAATAAATAGAGCTTCATCTGCACAAAAGGAATATGAGTATTTACGATGTTTGCCGATTAGAGTTTCTCATAAACTAGATGTGTACAGCTGGTATTTCAGTTTCAGCAGTACTTTGGGCCAAGGCCCTGTTCTGTGATAAACAAGGCCTCTATCCTAAAATGTCAAAGAAGGCATTCTTACACCCACTTGTCATCTATGTAACAAAGTGTTCTGTTAGCACTCGGCCTGAACTCTTTGCTGTCCTTCCTCGCATTATTAACAGTACAGGATAGGCCTGCCAAACGATCGCAATTTTTTCCAGAACTGCACATTTAAATTGCAAAAGAGAAAAAATAGGCTTGCACTTCCCTAGCATCTCTCACGTTTGTTTTAGGATCTCCGAGACTACTTTACAGTTCATCAAGTTCCTCTTGTGATATTGCCCGTGTTCAAATATGGTAGCCATTTTGCACTCAGAAAGCTTCCATAATCAGCAATTTAAATTGACCAAATAATATGTTTTAGTGATGCTGATTAATTGAGAGCTGTTGGTCAGGCTACCAGAGATAGCTCTCTACTCCATTGAGTTAGACTGATCATGGCCTCACTGGCTATCCAATGATAAATACATATTTTCAGGACACAGGGAACTGTAGACGCTGGTGTTCAAAAAGGACACAAAGTGCTGGAGTAACTCGGTGGGAATATGTAGAGAGGTGAAGACAGGTTTAGACAGATCACATTAGAGTTGATCTTCCACAATGAGGCATAGCTGCTTAAACAAAGCATTCACACCGCAGTAGCCCGGAAGAAATCGCTGCCTCTAAAAGAGAAGACAAAGGGGTGTAATTTTGGAGGTTAATGACAAAATGGATAAGTGTTCAAAAGAAACACATCTGAAAAATCCTTGACCATGGATTTGTGGCAACAAGTGGGTCATGGATGTTCATCTGGGAGCAACAAGAAAGAACCAGACTGAGGACTGCTGATGAACCCTTGAAAAAGAATAACTTCAACTGTATGACTTAAGGTCAATGGTGAAAAAGAGAAGCAACTACTCATCAACAGGACTCCATGATAAAGAATCTGAAGCAGGATCTTGAAGATGGAGTGACTCAGCAGGACAGGCAGCATCTCTGGAGAGAAGGAATGGGTGAAGTTTCAGGTCGAGACCCTTCTTCAGACTCAGTCAGGCAGGCACGGAAATCGCTATCAAAATATGGAGGGGACCGGGGGACAGGGGGGACACAATTTCTTGGCGGCAGCGCGCGCATGCGCACACTCACACACATGCGCGAGGCTTCGGAGGCTCAATCCAGCGCTAAATGCAGCTCAACTGCCTGTCTCGCCGGGTTAACCTACAGCCCTGCCTGGACTGACGGGACACCAGCACTGCTTCTCCACGCTGGCTGTAAGCCTGGGCCATATTTCTCGCAAGTCCAGGCAGGGCTGTAGGTTAACCTGGTGGGACAGGCAGAGTTGAGCTGGGTTTTGCGCTGCTTCTCTGCGCTGGCTGTGGGCCTGGGGGCGCCGCGCCCGTCTGACTCCCGACCTCTCTGGCCACCCGTGGGGGGGGGTGGGCACTCGGGTGGGGACGGGACAGCGCTGGAGAGCCGGTATCTATCCTGGCTGTGGATGAGGCACGGGTCTGTGCCGAGTGTGTTTTGGCACGTCTCCCTCCTCCAATCACCGCGCTCTATCCTCAGTCCCCCCCCCCCCTTCTTCTTCCTCTGACCGACACATCCCTCCTCCAATGATCGTGCTGAATCATCATGTCCCGCTCCCATTGCCTGCTGACTGACGTCCCTCTCGTCCAACCGGCGCCCTTGATCAGCAGTCCCACCCCCGCTGTCTCACGGAAAGCGGAGATTTCACCGGGTTTTAAAATCCAGATTACAAAAACTTGGGGGGGGAGGGGGATCGTCCCCCACCTCTCAAAACAGAGGGGGGACACGTCCCCCCTGGCCTCCCCGGGATTTCCGCCCCTGCAGTCAGGGAAGAGAGAGACTTCTTCTTCTTCTTTCGTGTGGCGTGCACAGCCTAAAGCTGTTGGACAACTTGTTCTATTTGATCTTCCGTTTGTGCACGTCGAGTTGATTGCATTAGTCGAAACAGGGTGGACCACGTGAAGGTTGCAATCTTCCACCCCGAAGAGAGAGACGTAGAGATATGGAAGGGTAAGTTGGCAAAATGACAGACCAAAGTGGATGATGATCAAGGGAAATGTAAAATGGTTTATTATTAGCTCACTGCAGTATCTCACTGGACTAGATGAAGTATTTATCTCCAAGGGCATTTAATTGACAGGAGACCTTGGGGCCAAATTAATATGTAGAGAAGTGAAGACAGGTTTGGACAGATCACAGTTATAGATGGTGCATTGCACATTGAACGATGAATGTGAGAGGTGTGTGGGGATGAGGGAACACCTTCCCTTGTGGTGGAAGAACTACTTATGATGTGTTTTAAAGATGATTTGCTTTTGGGTATCTATTCTCCAAAGTACTATGACCCCTAATTGAATTTTATTTGGCACTTATGGGCCTGTCGCACTTAGGCGAATTTTTAGGCGACTACAAGCGACTAGTTGTCGCCAGGTTAACGTAGATTGTCGCCGGTGCTGACTTCAGTTTTTTTTTGTTGTTAAAGTAATGATTTCAAAATTTATGTCGGTGGGGTCCAGTCGTCAGTTTTTCGGCGATCTGCTACGACTATGACAGTCACCGGCAGTCACCTAAAAATAGCCTAAGTGGGACAGGCCCATTACTCTTCTCCGATCGGTCTTCAATCCAGAGGCATAAGATGGTGGTTCTACTGCTCAATTAGAAAAACAAATCTGCTCTATCAAATAGCAACAACATTTGAAAAGCATTGAGTACCGTAGTGTTTATAAATGCAACTCAATAATTTCAGTCAGACAGCAAGGCAACAGTGTGAGAAGGTCCCAGATCCCATCGGTAAATGTAGACTGCAGCTTTGTGATTCATTATGGGTTAAAATATGATACTTGATGTGCTGATGGAAGGGCCCCGAATACTTTACCTGTTCTGGCATTGGCAGCTGCTTTCAGACTTGTTCAGACACTCCAGCTGCCATCCTGGAAACAATTATTACACTTATGAAGAAGAAATCCAGAGCGAGCAACCCTTAAAATGACAGCTTGAATTATTTAGATGAATAAAACAGTTTAAAGGGATGGGAACTTGGGTAGAGATAGAAGAACAGAGCAAGGCTATCAGCCCCACAAACTTTCCGACCACACAGTCAGATCGCAGCTGATCTGTATCATAGCTCCAGCCTAGGGCTCCTTATTGCCTGTAAAATATGTACAAAATCATTTGCTCCTGTAAACCAGATTCAATCCTGACATTCGGTGCTATATGCCATTCTCCGTTTGACCACATGGATTTCAACCAGAGTGCTTCGGATTCTTTCCACAGCCTAAGGTATTCGAGTTGGGAAGTGAGTTGGCCACTGTGAATGGCTGCTGGTGGAGTGGGTGATAGAATCTGAAGGAAATGTCTATCTTTGGTGTAAACCAACATCTGCAGTTCCTTCCGACAATGCAAGCAGGTGTTTGGTTGTTAGCATGAACTCGATGGGTCGAGCAGCCTATTCCTGTATTTCATGACTCCTTGGCTCTGTGCAGGAAATGTGCTACTGTACACATAGCAAACTCCCACAAATGCCTCGTAACATTAAATTCTTCTATCATGTCTCCGATGTTCTAGAAAAAAAACAATCTAAGTTTGCCCAACCTCTCTTTATAGCCAATATACCGTCTTCTGCAACCTTTCCAAAGCCTCCACGGACTTCCTGTAATGGGGCCACCAGTACTCCAGATGCGGCCTAAGCAAAGTGCCATAAAGCTGTAACATGACTTCCTGACTCTTCTACTCAATGTCCTGACCGATAAAGGTAAGCATAACAAACGCCGTGTTTTCCACTCTATCTACTTGTGATGCTGCTTTCATGAAGAATTGCCACTTTCAGGTTTAGTCAATTAGCTTTGAGTCTAAATTTTCATTTCATTTTATTGATTAATTCATTTTATTGAAATATTAAAAGTGTCCTTGAGGATTATTTTATAACAATTGAGTTGCTCGATATTTATCCTTCATCCACCATTACTCAAATAGATTATCAGTACATTATTAATCTGTTTTATTTGGTGAATGTAATCGTCTATGAGACATTCAAATATGTAAAAGGTTCAGAAAGTAATATATAAACATATCTTTCTTTCTTTGCACAACCTCTGCATGTTGCTTCTCCCAAAGTGCATAACTATGTTAAACTTCAATGTAAGGCACAAAAAGCTGGAGTAACTCAGCGGGACAGGCAGCATCTCTGGAGGGAAGGAATGGGTGACGTTTCGGGTTGAGACGTTTCTTCAGACTAAAAGACATGGGAACGAGAATGCCTTTCCTGTGACTTTCAGCCTGAAGAAGGGTCTCGACCCAAAACATCACCCATTCCTTCTCGCCAGAGATGCTGCCTGTCCTGCTGAGTTACTCCAGCTTTTTGTGTCTATCTCGGTTTAAACCGGCATCTGCAGTTCCTTCCTATACACTTAAACTTCAATGTCACGTGACTGCCCATTTCACCAGTGTATGTTCTCCAGCTCATCTGCAAACTTCACATTTTTGCTCTTTAGCTCAGTAACATATAACAAATTTTATTTTCAAAAAGGCCACATGCAGTTTACATCATTTTTATTTGAAGTGAATCCTGCTGCTGAAGATTGTTTTATTGGTGCCTTACAAATATATCTGTGCATTGAAATCATTCATTTCAAGTAGAATGCAAATTCATTGACACATGCAAAGAATATTCTTGCAAATTATAGTTAAGAGCTAAATTCATAGGTTATAGGAGCCATTTGGCCATTTGATCCATCGAGTCTACTCCACCATTCAATCATGGCTGATCTATCTTTCCCTCTCAATCACATTCTCCTGCCTTCTCCCTATAATCCCTGACACCCTCACTAAACAAGAATCTGTCAATCTCCACCTTAAAAATATCCATTGACTTGTCCCTCTCAGCCGTCGGTGGCAATGAATTCCTCAAATTCACGACCCTCTGACTAAATAAATTCCTTCACATCTCCTTTCTAAAGGTACATCCTTTTATTCTGAGGTTATTCCACTCTCCCACTAGTGGAAACATCCTCTCCACATCTACTCTATCAGTTTATCTAACGGCGTAACTATAAAAAATCTGCTATGAATTTTGTTGCAAATGTTTGGACAGACTCAGATAGGGTATGCTACAAACTGTACTGCTATATTTAGGAGGATCATGTTGTTGATCTTTGACACAAAGACCTTGGTGTTTGTGTTTTGGTTGCAAAAGATATGCCCATGGGTAGAAAAACATTTGAATGGAAGAAATGTGCATATTTGGTCAAAATAATGCAATTGGGATTGATGAGCAGTGAAAGATTAAATTTTGTTCCAACAGGAAATTGCGGGCTGCTCTGCACATTACAGCTGTATAACAAAGTGAGATATGTACGAGACCAATGGATGGTGCAAGCAATTTTGGGGTGGTTATCATCAGCAATGTTGCCTGCAAAATAATTGTTCCAAGGCTACAATGGAATATTGAATTTTCCTGCTGTTTTGTAGTTTCCAAATTGTAATTTTCTCCCACTCTTTGAAATTCAATAACTTTCTCTTGATTATGTATACACGGCCTCCAGAATCCCTAAAAGCACACTTTCCAAAAGGGTCATTAGACAGAAAGAAAAACAAGAAACATCAGCTGATGTTTCCCTCATCCAGATGTACTGAGCCTGACTGAAGCTTTCCCCCAACCCCAACAGCTGTGACCCTGGCTGACATGAACCACAGCACAGTCCAAGGACATACGTCACACCACCTGTTATGAGTTGTACATCACCTTTGGAGGTGTTGCATTTCTCTGTCAAAGTATCAGTGCGCTAAGTTTCCACCACACTCCTTTGAATCTTTATTGAACCCCAATTCATAAGGTCATAAGTGATAGGGGAAAAATTAGGCCATTCGGCCCATCAAGTCTACTCCACCATTCAATCATGGCTGATCAATCGTTCCCTCCTAACACAATTCTCCTGCATTCTCCCCATAACCCTGACACCCATACTAATCAAGAATCTATCCATCTCCGTCTTGAAAATATCCACTGATGGCCCGATGGCCTCCTGCGGCAAAGAATTCCACAGAATTCCACAGATTCACCACCCTCTGACTGAAGAAATTCCTCCTCATCTCCTTCCTAAAGGAACATGCTATAATTCTGAAGCTGTGACCTCTGGTCCTCGACTCTCCCACTATTGGAAACATTCTCTCCACATCCACTCTATCCAAGCCAAGTTCTAACCACACTTTCAATAAAGTGGCTATAATCACGTACAGCATGTCAAAACAACTTCATAAACGAGCCTGCCGCTCTTGCAATTATTTCCTCTCACGATGCATTCCTATCCTTAATTAGTTTTGCTAGAAACGAGCTCACCTAGAATCATATTTTTACCCGATGATGGATGAAGAAGCAAATTGCTTCTTATGCTTATTATAAGACCTGTACGTGGATAGCTATTTATTTTAATAAAGTGAGTTATCTTCATCAGAATTACATGTTCCTCCCTGTGCATTGAGCTACCTATTTGGTCTCAGTTGCTTGGAATGCTTTCAATCAATACTGTGGAATGCATCTTACTGAAGCCTCCCCAGTGTAGTAGTTTTGATTAATATGAGCAGCAGAAGCCCAAGTGCAGACCCCTATGGAGGAGAAACCCCAAGCTATTTATCATTTCTATTTAATTGATTAGATTTTTCATTTCGGGCTTCTGTTTTTAATGTGATGTCCTATGGGTAAAGCATAACAAGGCAGCATTAGGGATGAAACCTTTCCCTATGTGGAATTACATATTACATGCTATCTGCACACACAAAATCAGGCCAATTGGTCTCCACCACCAAATATAAATTCTTCTTCTTATCTAGTCCACACAGATTAGATTAGAAGTTGCTCAGCCAGAGCTGAACACAATTCTCGGCACCTGCATACAATGGTGTCTGCCTTGTGCTTCTTGTGCTTCTTGTACGTGGTGGTGAAGATTGGTGAAAACAGGGCCGTGACGTGAACACTCTTTCCTGGACCCCACCAAATATAAATCATTATATATTATTATATTATACAGAAATTACACATAAATTTTGCAAGTCAGTAAAAAGTAAAATACCGTGCAATAAACGTCATTAGTGCTGAAAAAAACAAAACAAGTACATGGTAGTGCAAAAGGGGGTGCATAGTGTTCCATTACAGAGGTAGGATTAGGGTTGTGCAGGTCAGTTCAAGAACCTGATAACTGTAGGAAAGTAGCTATTCTTGAACCTGGTAGTGTGCGATTACAGGCTTCTGTACCTCCTGCCCATAGGTAACGGCGAGAAGGCGGCTGTTTCATCCCAGATGTTTGGGATCCTTGATTAGAGATGTCGCCTTCTTGAAACAATGCCTGAACCTTCCTGTCCTGTCCCTGCCACTATTAAATCCAAACTGTGTGGATTTGACATGAAAGCAGAAAATGATGGAAACTGCCAACAGGTTAAGCCATGTCTGTGGAAAGTGATATGGAGTGAATGTTTCAGTCTGAGACCCTTTGTCTGAAAATTTCATTTTGAAAGTGTCTAAGTTGGCTTGCATTGGTGTCTTAATATATTTTAAGGTATTAACCTCCCATCTGATCCAAACATTCTTAAGATGCCCATCCAGCATTTTTTTAATATTGGAATCCTTTCACTTTCAGCTGTAAAATGCTACATTTAAATATCTTCCATAAGATATAGCAGAGATTGACAGATTCTTCATTAGTAAGAGTGTCAAGGGTTATGGGGAGAGGGCAGGAGAATGGGGTGTGAGGGAAAGAGATCAGCCACGATTGAATGGCCTAATTCTGCTTATACGACTTATATCAGAACATTTATTTTTGTCACAAACCTTAATCACAATGTTAAATCTGACATAGGCTTATAATCAGGGCACATGAATTCTCCTAGCTTCAGATTGTTCGTTGTATCTCGATTGCCTTAATTAGTGCATGAGACAGTCTTTAATGTGAAGATTAATGCATGAGGCAGTGATCAATGGGATGATTCATGCATGAGGTAGTATACTAGGAAAGTAAAAGGCAGAGCAGCAAATGGGAGGGTACTTACTGCGCGAGAGGGCAGCCAAAGGCAGCAAAGGCCAGCAGGGCAGGTCCATTTATTTAAGATTTCCCTTTAGTTCCCGAGGAATTAATTCCATGTGAAAGAAACAGACATTGCTTCATTCATTGCTACTAAACAGATTAATCACAAATTAAATCAAGAGTGTGTAAGAAGGAACTGCAGATGCTGGTTTAAACCGAAGATAGACGCAAAAAGCTGGAGTAACTCAGCGATACAGATGACATCTCGGGAGAGAAGGAATGGGTGACGTTTCATGATGAGACCCTTCTTAAGAGCATACGTTTAATTCTAATCATGATTCTTGAAACTTCAGGTAACCATTTCATAAACGACGATGGATTGCTCAATGGCACTCATTTTGAGGCAATGCAATCCTTTGATGATTTAATCTTGAAGTTCACAATTATTTCTCTGTAAAAACATCACATAGCAGAACAAGCACTGACCTGTTGCAGACATTCTGATCAGAATGTGAATGGAGGTAATAATAATAAATGACTACATGTTTCAGTCAGGATATGTACTCTGACACTGACACCGTTTATGTCAAATGTCACCGGTGCTAACTTGGGATTTTTATGTCATAGAGTCATAGAGTGATACAGTGTGGAAACAGGCCCTTTGGCCGAACTTGCCCACACTGGCCAACTAGCCCCAGCTACACTAGTCCCACCTGTCTGCGCTTGCTCGAAACCGGTCCTATCCATGTACCTGTCTAACTGTTTCCTAAAAGTTGGGCTCGTCCCAGCCTCACCTACTTCATCCGGCAGCTTGTTCCATACACCCAACACCCTTAGTGTGAAAAGGTTACCCTTCAGATTCCTATAACATCTTTTCTCCTCCACCTTGAACCTACAGTATGTCCTCTGGTCCTCGATTCCCCTACTGAAAGACAAGAGATTCAGTGCATCTACCCGATCTATTCCTCTCATGATTTTATACACCTCTATAAGATCACGCCTCACCCTCCTGCTCCCCAAGGAATAGAGACCCAGCCTACTCAACCTCTCCCTATAGCCCACATGTAAGAAATCACATAAACATTTCTGAAGCGCAAAACGCTGGCCTTGATCTTGGAGGAAAAAACTGTAAAGGAGAGAAAATAAAAAAACGTCTCACACCTTAACTGTAAGACTGTTTCCCTTTCTGCAGCCTAACCTGCTAAGTGTTCCCGTCAATTTCTGTTTGGATATTGGTAAAGCAGAGAGATTGATTGGAAGTAGATGTTTGAAATCACGAAGGAAGGTAGTAAAATACATGGAGATGGCCAAGGCGTTTGAAAGAAAGTCTAGAGTAATCCTGTAATAGGGTTTGCTACTATTTAGAGAGGCTTCTTCTTCTTGCGTATGGCGTGCACAGCCTAAAGTTGTAGGACAACTTGTTCTATTTCATATTATTTGATTGTGCGCTATTCGTCGAAACAGGGCGGACCACATGAAGGTTCCATATAAGATAATTGAGAGCAAGTGTAAGCATTTTTAAACTACCTCAATTGGGCAGAGTTTGCCATTGAAAAATCAGTACCAATGTTAATGTGGGACTTCATATAAATGAGAAAGGAGGCTTGTGGTGTTTTAAATTAGTTGTACTCTGCGAAGTTATGAAGGCTGGTTGAAGGAAAGCTGGAGACCATTCTAAATCTACTAGAGATTGTATAAAGTTGTATCTGTAGCCCAGTCCATCACACAGACCGGACTTCCCACCATTGATCCATCGACACTTCATGCTGCCTTGGGAAAGCAGCCAACATAATCAAGGACATTTTTTCACCCCGGCCATTCGCTCTTCTTATTTCTCCCCTCGGGGCAAAAGATACAAAAGCTTGAAATCAAGTAGCACCACTCAGGAACAACTTCTTCCCATCTGTTATCTGAACAGAGGGGACAAAGCTCCTTCATTCTAGCATGTAGTCCTGATTCTCCACACTAGCTCATTGCAGACTTCTGGAACTAATGTTACAATGGTGTAACCTATATTCTACACTCTACTATTTTTCTCTTTGCACTTCCTGTGTTCTTGCATCAGCTTGATTGTACTCATGTGCAGTACAATCTGATTTAATGCAACCTAAATGGCAAATATTGCAAATTATATTAAGGAAGGAACACAAGGGACTTTAACACATTCTAATAGTATATATTGCATTGATAGTACAATGAAGGTAGGGAAAGACGTATACTGATTGTATTTGCTCCCTGAATATTATGAATAAAGTATAATTTAAAAATATAAGGAATAGAAAATGCAGTTATGTTCAGAGCTAAGCAGCCCCTAGCTATTCACTTAAAATTCTATAATTCCAGCATATCTCGCTGAGAATAATGGTGAATCATAATGGATTTAACAGGAAGAAGTTACGAAAAAAACCTCATCCTTAGTTATGATTAGGCCTTGCTCCTAGGACTCCAGGGATCCCGATTTGATTCAGACCGTAGGACCTACCAGTGTGGAGTTAGTATTTGCTTTGTGTGGATTTCCTCTGATTGCTCTGGTTTACTCCCATAATCCCAAAAGGCCACTATGTTACCCTGATGTAGGTAAGAGGCAAAAACATCAAACCAAGTGGCTGATATAGAATAGGGTGCAGGGCTACAAGGCAAAAAAGATGAGGGGGGGGGGGGGGGGGGGGGGGGGGGGAGAGTAATGGAATTGCTCTGCTGGGAAGCAAGACAAGATGAGATAAGTGAGTTTATTGTAATGTGTCCCAGGTAGGACAATGAAATTCTTGCATTACAGCATAGATCAGATGGGCTGAATGGTCTCCTTTAGTAATAATAATAATAATAAATTTTATTTATGGGTGCCTTTCAAGTGTCTCAAGGACACCTTACAAAAATTGAGCATGTAGAGGAAAAACATGTAAGGGGAATGAAATAAATAGTAGAGACATGACTAGTACACAAAGTAAAGACAGAATTCAATACAAAACACAGTATGAGGCAATTAATGCACAGATGAAAAGGGACGGGGACGTGGGGCTAAGGATAGGCAGAGGTGAAGAGATGGGTCTTGAGGCGGGACTGGAAGATGGTGAGGGACACGGAATTGCGGATCAGTTGGGGGAGGGAGTTCCAGAGCCTGTGAGCTGCCCTGGAGAAGGCTCTGTCCCCAAAACTGCGGAGGTTGGACTTGTGGATGGAGAGGAGACCGGCTGATGTGGATCTGAGGGACCGTGAGGGTTGGTAGGGGGAGAGGTCAGTGAGATATGGGGGGGCCAGATGGTGGAGGGCTTTGTAGGTGAGGACCAGGATTTTGTAGGTGATCCGGTGGGAGATGGGAAGCCAGTGAAGTTTTTTGAGGACTGGAGTGATGTGATGCCAGGATTTGGTGTGGGTGATGAGTCGGGCGGCTGCGTTCTGGACCAGTTGGAGTCGGTTGATGTAGGTGGAGCTGATGCCAAGGAGAAGTGAGTTGCAATAGTCCAGTCGGGAGGAGATGAAGGCATGGATGAGTCTTTCAGCAGCGGGAGGTGTGAGAAAGGGTCTGAGTTTGGCGATGTTGCGGAGATGAAAGAAGGAGGTTTTAATGACATGGCGGATGTGAGGCTCAAGGGAGAGGGTGGAATCAAAGATCACGCCAAGGTTGCGGGCCTGGGGAGATGGGGAGACAGTGGTGCCGTCGATGGTGAGAGTGGGGTTATTGATTTTGCTGAGTGTGGCTTTGGCGCCTATGAGGAGGAATTCTGTCTTATCGCTGTTGAGTTTGAGGAAATTATGTTGCATCCAGGTTTTTATAGCTGACAAACAGGAGTTGATATGGGAGAGGGGGGGGGTTGTGGGGGATTTGGTGCCAAGGTAAATCTGGGTGTCATCAGCGTAACAGTGGAAGTCCAGATTGAAGTGGCGGAGTATCTGACTAAGGGGGAGGATGTAGATGATGAAGAGGAGGGGGCCGAGTACGGAGCCTTGGGGAACGCCTTGAGTGACTGCGGCTGTAGCAGAGGTGTGGTTGTGGAGAGAGATAAAGTGTGATCTGTTGGAAAGGTAGGAACGGAGCCAGCTGAGTGCAGAGCCTTCAATGCCGAGGTCTTTGAGTCTGGTGAGCAGGATGTTATGGTTCACTGTATCGAAGGCTGCGCTCAGGTCGAGGAGGATGAGGATGTTGAGGGAACCAGTGTCAGCAGAGGTGAGGAGGTCGTTGAGGACTTTGAGGAGAGCAGTTTCTGTGCTATGGAGGGGGCGAAAGCCAGATTGGAGGGGTTCAAGTAGGTTATACGCAAGGAGGTGGGAATGAAGTTGCGACGCAACGATACGCTCCAGGGTTTTTGAAAGAAAGGGGAGGTTTGAGATTGGGCGGTAGTTAATCAGAGAGGAGGGATCAAGACCAGGTTTCTTTAAGATTGGTGTAATGGCAGCAGTTTTGAAAGCGGAGGGGACAATTCCTTGGGACAATGAGAAGTTGAAGAGATTAGCGAGGTAGGGGCAGAGAACAGGGAGGCAGGACTTCAGCAGGGGAGTGGGGAGAGGGTCAAGGGAGCAGGTAGTGGGTTTGGAAGAGCTGATGAGTTTGGAGATTTCAATAGGGGTGACCAGGTCAAACTGGGAGAGGAAGCAGTGTGGAGGAGGGGTAAGGAGGTCAGTGGAGATGTTGAAAGGAGGGGCCTTGGTAGGTGGTGGAGTAGATGCTGGGGAGTCAGGTACAGGGGATAAAGATTGATAGATGGTGCTGATTTTATCAGCGAAAAAGTGGAGGAATGAGTTGCAGAGATCCGGAGTAGAGGTAGGGAGAGTGTTGGCTCGAGGCTTGAGGAGGTTGCCCACTGTGGAGAAGAGGGTTCTGTGGTTTAGGCAGGGATCGGTGAATATGGAGGAGAGGTAGGCAGATTTTGCAGCAATGAGGGCATCTTTGTAGTCAGTGAGGTGGAGTTTGTAAGCTTCAAGGTGGACTGTGAGAGATGATTTATTTATAAGTCGTTCGAGTTGGCGACCAGTCTGTTTCAGTTTACGAAGTGCAGGTGTGTACCAGGGTGAGGATGTGTTGAAAGTTACGGTTCTTGTTTTGAGGGGGGCCAGAGTGTTGAGGGAGGTAGACAAGGTGGAGTTGAGATGGTTTGTGAGATCATCAGGTGAGATGGGGGTTGAGTCCAGGGGGAGAGTGGTGGAGAGCAGGTCAGAGAGATGGTGGGAATCAATGGATTTTGGATTACGGAAGGTGATTTCTCGGAGGAAGCGGGGGCGAGGTGTCGGAGAAGGGATGGTGAACCGTATAAGCTTATGATCAGAGAGGGGGAAGAGGCAAGGATGGAGGTCGAGTACCGGTTGATTTGTGGAGCAGACCAGGTCAAGGATGTGACCTTTGTCATGGGTGGGAAAGGTGACGTGCTGAGTGAGAGAGAAGTTGTCCAGTAAAAAGGCGAATTCAGATGCAAGCTTGCAGGTGGGGGAGTCCATGTGAATATTTAAGTCACCAAGTAACAGCAGACGTGGGGAGAGGGATGAGGCAAGTGTGAGGAGTTCAGTGAAGTCAGATAGGAAGGAGGGGTTTGGTTTAGGTGGCCGGTAAATGAGGATGACTGTCATGGAGGAAAGGGCTTTGAAGGCGAGGAATTCAAATGATGCTACTGGGGGGAAGGTGAGTTCAGTGATACGAAAATTCTGGTTAAAAATAACAGCTAGGCCACCTCCATGGTGGGAGGGGCGGGGCTTGGAAATGTAATTAAATCCAGGTGGGGATGTTTGATTGAGGGAGAAGAAGACATTGGGTTGTTGCCAGGTCTCATTGAGCAGAAGGAAGTCCAGAGTGTTTTACAACAAGTATGTCAAAAGTACACATAGAAAGTTAATGAACTTGCAATGCTTTCAGTTAATGAGCATGGTGGCCGATTGAGAGTACTGGATACAGAGAAGTCTCTGGGCCGAGACAACATTTACCACATGATTTGCAGCAGCCAACGACAAGGGGTAAGTATGATCTTCTCAGATTCCTGTTTAAATATAATATTGTTTTTGCCAGGTTTAACAAAAGAACATTTAAAACTGTATACCGTACTTGGAAGATGGTTTTTCTTAATTATAAAGTTGAAAGAAAAGATTCAATCAAAAATTCATGTTTTGCGCTAATCAGTTCATCTTCCGTCCATTAATGTGACAAAAGTATGGTCATGAAGAGGGTAAAGCAACAGCAACAGCAACAATAACTCTGAGGAAAGTCTGTATTTTTATTGATTTATTTTTCTTGGTGAAAGAGTGAGTTCTTGATATGCAGAAGTTCATTCCTGTATATCCATATAAATCAACATAGCTTGGCACCAAGTGCAGAAAGCAAAGCCAAGAATCAGAGCTAATCCGAATCTGGACAGATCAGCCAGGCTCAGATGGTTCAGCCAAGAATGATGTCGTTTCCCTCAAAGAAACATTGAGGACTGAGCATTTTCCAATAAAAGCATTGTAAAGCAAAACAGACACGCTGCCTTCAACTGCTGCCTTGCAGACATTTTGATTACATTGGCCATTCCAAAACATCTGTGAGCTTTTCTAAGTGACTGCCGTAAGAAAGTAATAATGTGTAAATCCAACAGTACACTAATACGGTCATGCTTATTGAATCATATCTTTTGGCTCACATCACCATTTTTGGGTACGAGTCCATTAGAGTACGCATTGACACAACACAGTGAGGTAGAAACCCCAGGTGAATGACAAGGAATAACAAAGGACCGAGTGTTTTGAAGTCATTGGTTTTGAGTTTGCTTTTTCACCCAGTTAGTGTAACATTTGTATCATAGCAAGTGTTGAAATGTTAAGTTTTTGATGAAGAGTGGAATCTTCTCTGATAGTCATAGAGGCATATAGCAGGGAAACAGCCCCTTCAGCCCAACTCGTCCATGCCAACCAAGGAGTTGTCCATGCCAACCATGGAGAAATATAGCAGAGAAACAGCCCCTTCAGCCTAGCTCATCCACACAGATCAAGATGCCCCCATCCAAGCACACAACAAAAACAAGCATTTCACTGCACCTCAGTACACGTGACACTAAACCAAACTAAAGCTAGTCCCATTTTCCCACATTTGGTCCAAGCCTTTCCTATCCATGTATCTGTCCAAGTTTTTTTTTTAATTGTTACTGTACCTGCTGCAACTTTCTCATCTTGCAACTCATTCCTTATACTCACCACCCTCTGAGTGAAACATAGTTTTTCTCTTCTTAACACCATTGTCCTCACAACTTCTTGAAAACATACTTTCCCCCACACAACTCTGACCAGGTTAAGGAGGGTTATGGAAGATTTAACTTTTTGTTTAAAGCATATTCATTCCCAGATTGTAGCTGATGCAGTATATAGCCCTTGAACTGAGAGGCAGTTAAGAATCAATCACATTAATTGCTCTGGAGTCAAGTTGAGGCCAGATCAGATAAGGAAGGCAGAGATCCCTCCCTGAAGAAAAGTGGTGAACCAGATGAGTTTTACTAACAATCCAATAGTTTCCCAGTGAGTGTTATTGAGACCAATTTTTTATATACATTACAGATTTATTCAACTCTTGACTTTAAATCACCCGGCAATTGTGCAATCTGAACTCACTTGAACACTGGATCAGTTGTCCAGGACACTGGCTGCTGGTCCACCAACTTAACTGTTACTGTAATGTAAACCCTTATGTGGTATGAGTTTACATGGGGTTTAGAACAATACTTTCACATTAAACAACTTATTGATCACAACGATAATGGATGCCCAACCCCTGACTCTCGGTCTGAAGAAGGGTCTCGACCCGAAATGTTACCTATTCCTTTTCTCCAGAGATGCTGCCTGACCCGCTGAGTTACTCCAGCATTTTGTTTCTATCTCCACTGGTGGATTTATTTGGTGGAAGGATGCTGATTCAACAATGTACCACAGAGAGACCAAGAAATTCAGTTGCATAACTCCAAACAAAGAGGTACCATGCAACTAAACGTTGGACATATCCAGAGTTGAACATTTTTGCCCAAACTTATGGATGTAAGAAAGCATGGAGAAATCTAACCCTAATTCTCTGGTGCAGCTTGTATTTGCCCAGGCATCTTTCCTCTTAAAACCCACCCAGATGATATGAATGTAGATATACAGGTAAAATTTACCAGGAGTGAAATTGTCAGCTTCACTGGTTTGAAGAACAGCAGTTGATATTTACTCAGAAGCCAGCCTGGCCTCGTACCATTCCAGGATCTTGCCTCTGATCTCTGCCACATCCCACAAGTTGCTGCTCACTGAAAAGAAATGGAAAATCAACGGTCAAATTTCCCAACTGGTGCCAACATGCCCAGTGAATTCACTGAATCACACAACTCTTGGATGCCTCAAGCAGTGGACTCTTCATCGATTTTCCCTACAGCCCACAGCTTTCTAATGATCCGCAAATTGTTCGAATAGCATGGGAGGAAGTCTCAGGATTTTTTTCTGATCTTCCCGTGGCATCCCTTTGTGACCATTTATGTAGCAGAAGAGGCAGATTGGGGGAAGGTTTTGTCATCTATCCCACAGAGAAAGTGCATTGTTTATCATGGTAGGGGACAACACAAGGTAGTTGCATACTATTGAGGCTGTTTAGATGCCACAGCATGCACTGGCATCTTGCCTTATTGTGAGGCCAAGGGAGCTGGTGGTACCCATCAACACCCTGGTAAAGCACTCTGCGCCAGGTATTCCTTGGAGGTTGACACAAAATGCTGGAGTAACTCAACGAGACAGGCAGCATCTCTGGATAGAAGGAATGGGTGATGTTTCGGGTCGAGACCCTTCTTCAGACTCGACCCGAAACGTCACCCTTTTCTTCTATCCAGAAGTGCTGCCTGTCCTGTTGAGTTACTCCAGCATTTTGCGTCTATCTTCGTTGTAAACCAGCATCTACAGTTCCTTCCTACACGTTCCTTGGGGATCACCCACCTACCCAAACTTTAGCCAGGCCGTTTCCCCCATTACAGAGACTAAACAATGTAGATCATATCCAGTCTGGCATGAGGTCATCTAACACAAGAGAGGAATCAAATACCTTCTTTACATTTAAAAGAACTTCCTTTCTCTGGAGTCATTCCATTATGAGCTTTTTGCTTTTTAAATGGATTGTAAATATGTTGCTAGAACATGTGGCCAGGACTGTGCCCCATGAGAATGGTTGAAGCTGTTGCCAGCACGCTACTACTGCTTGGCTAGTTTCTGTGCAAAGTAGTGCAGACAATCCCAGTAATGAGGAAGTTCTCTCCAAAGCATAAACCTTCAGAGGACTGGACTTTTGTTCATACAAAATTTTAGTTTATAGCAAAGGAATACATTTCATTCAGAATACTAACAGCAACATATGTTTTCAGGAAAAGGCATTCACACCTCATAATGTAGAGGCACTATATGATATCCATGTGTTTGAACCGTGACTGTAAGAATTGTTGGAATGCCTCCCTTTGGAAGTTATTCACAGCAGTGACCAATTTTAAAATGTTTTAATTAAATTTCATAAATCTTTTTTTAATCGACATGAATATTTTGGTTATCCCAGAGCTGTGTTAAATGAATGATGGGACATTTGAGTCAGTGGAGGATTGATTTGGTGCTTTTGGCAAAGAGAAGTGCCCAGATATTCACCCTTGTTCGGTGATGTTAAGCACACAATATACCTCTATGTTGTACACTGCCTCTGTACGTTATTCCACTGACTTCAACAGGATGAATGAGTTTAAGATGCTGGTACCACTGTGAGCAATTAAGGAGAAAGTCTTAGAGGTAGTGGAAAACCCAAAAAAATCTGGATTTCTTTATAAAGAATACAAAACTATTCTACAAAATAAATTACTGATTTGCCAATAAACTTCCTTCCAAAGTATGAAATGGGAATGGTCACTGGTGATTCACAAAAGCTCAGTTCCATTGAAGGCTCCTCAGAAAGTTGTGGATAAAACATCCAGACATAGGTGGATAATTGATGATTGACGTTCAAGTTCAAGTTCACATTTATTGTCACATGCACCAATTAAGGTTCAGTGATATTTGAGTTACCATTCAATCATACAAGTAAAAAAATCATACAAGTAAAAAAAGAATGCAATTTTAACATAAACATCCACCACAGTGGAATCAACATTCCTCACTGTGATGGAAGGCGATAACATTCAATCATCTTCCTCCTTTGTTCACACCGGAGAAGTGTCAGTCAGTGACCAAATCTAACAAGAGTTTAGCTATCTACCCATCACAAAAGATTCTATAAGTATATGAAGAAGAAAGGGGTAGCTAGGCAGAGAAGAGGTCACATTAAGGAACAGTGTGGTCATCTATGTGGAGAAGAACATTAATTCAGGGAAGGGAACAACAATAGCTAGGAGCACATCAACATCATAAAGGACGTCTTGGAGGTCTTGAAATGCTTGAAGATGGAAATGCTTGGGTTATACGGAGAGATTGGATGGCTTGTCTGTCTAGATGGCCAGCGGATGTGATCCATGCTTGGAATGTTTAACATTAGAGAGCATATTTTTAAGAGTAGGGTATTTGTAATAAGCTGCCAGAGGAGGTAGTTGAGGCAGAAATAGTAGCAACATTTATGAAGCATCTGGACATGCATGGAAGGATATGGAAATAATAATGCAGGCTGATAGGATTAGTGTACATAGGCATAATGGTCAGCATTGACATGGTGGGTCAATGCAGTACACTTAATAACTACATGATCTTCAATGGTATTAGCTTGGTTAAACTCACTCCAGAAACTGAGCATGATATTGGTGAAGCAGCTTGTGTGATTGGATTCCAATCGACCACACATATTCCTTCCACCACTGGCCCACAATAGCTTTAGTGTGTGCAAGTTCCAAACTGCAATGTAGTTATTTGCTTCGGCTGCTCCCAAAGCACCTCCCAAACCATGACCTCTATCACCGAGAAGGACAATGGTACCAGCTGCAGTTGCCCATCCAAGCCTCACGTCATCCTGATTCACAAATATATTGTTGGTCCTTCACTGTCAGTGGATCAAAATCCTTGAACTACCTCCACAGCAGCTCTTTGGAATTGCCCTCAACGGAACAAGAGCACTTTGAGCTGAAACAACAACTCTGTTTCTCTTCCCACAGACGTAGTGGGCTGGTCAGTTGAGTATTTTCAGCATTTTCTTCTTTTTAAATTTTAGATTTCCAGTATTTGATATTTTGTTGATTTTCAACACTTATTCAAGGGCAGATCGGATGGCCAAAACAAAACATAGTAAGTAAGTAAGTAAGTAAATGTTATTTATATAGCGCATTTAAATCAACTCGCGTTGAAAGTGCTTTACATAGAAGAAATTAAGTTTCCATACATCCGTATAAAATAAAAAAGAGAAAAGACACAACACACTATAGAATTTAACATGAACACCCCACACAGCAGAATCAGCATTTTCCACTGAGAGGGAAGGCACTAATAAGTTCAGTCCTCTTTCTCTGTGTTTACCAATAGTTTTGTCAACTAAGCCCTCATCTCAAAAAAATGGATAATTTTGTTTTAGGTTTATAATATTTAAGACAGGTTGCTACAACATGGATCTAACACCATTGGATCTGGGGTGCAGCTCATTTAAGTTATGGTGTTATGGCAATCCCCTCGTACCTCATCATACTAAAGGAATTTCATTTAATTTCCTTTTAAAGTTTAATTTAACTGTTACTTTGATCAAAAGCCAATGTCTGGTTGAAAGGAAATTGCTCTTCTTGCCTGATACTGAAGCAAACTCATAATGGAATGAAGACTGGGACAAATAACCCCTCTGGCTTCAGGTTTCACAGAAATAGGTCTCTTTGATGGCATTGTCACAGTAGGCCACACAATTCTGAGAGCATGCTGAATATTAGCAATAAACATTTCACTCACATGGTTGCACAGACCTCTTGCACAGACCCTGCATAGGTATAAGATATATCTCACATTTTATATCTTCTTACAGTAGTGATGGAGGCCAATAAGCCCACTGAGTCTGGGCCAGCACTCAGAGCAATCCCCTCAATCTAATTTACTTTTTACAACTCGTTCTCTCTCATAAAGCAATCAACTCCAAGCTATAGCAGTGGTACGTTATAGTCCTCCAACCAACAAGACTGAGATGTGGAAAGAAACTGGAACCTCTGACAGAAATCCATGGAGAACATGCAAACTCCACATAGACGGTGTTGGTGGTTGGGATTGAACCCAAGTGACTGGGGCTGTGAGGCAGCAGCTCTATCTGTCGGTCTGCTGTGTTATCCCATTAAAGCTACAGGTGGGTAGAGACCCCCCAATGTGAAGTCAGAAAATCAAGTATAAGAACATATTACTTAAGACTAAATATGAATTTTGATTTATCTCCTCTCATAAAGTCAAAGACATGAGCATTCATGATCAGGACAGCTTTTTATTACCCATGTGTACATGGCCTTGGTAAGATGGTGGTCACAGGAATACATGTGGAAGAGCTTCTGCCACAGTGTTGTATTGTTTCCACAATCTTGATGGCCATGATGATGGACGGATGAATATTATCAAGTCAGGACATTGTAAAAAACACAAAGTGCTGGGGAACTCAGCGGGCCAGGCAGCATCTACATAGGGAAAGGACAGTTCATCTCCAATACTGCTCATTCCTTGAGCAGTAATGAGCTGAGAGCCTTACCTGAAAGATGAACATGCTTGAAAATGTAATTGGCATTTCATAAGGTAGATCAACTTGCTGAAACTGATAATCCCACACATACGTGTTACAGCTGGATAATGTTCAGGACAACACACCCTGGCCACATTTTCCCAATGCTCTGGGATTCAAGCTTGATTGCAATACTCCCATATTACTCAACTGATGTTATCTAATTTAACACAGACGATGGACATATCCGATTGAATGGTAAGGAAAATGATGATCAAAACCTTCAAGAAATAATTCACGATAGAATGAGTAATGGATTTGGTGCCAGGGTGGAAATAAAATGAGGAGTGATGGAGGAAGGCCAACACAAATCCTTGCTTCTTGACTTTGAGATTCATCAATGGAATCCCAATTTAGAGTCCCCAGCATGACTTTGTTACGTAATTAAATCCCTGTTTAAAAAAATGTAATCAGGTCTGGTCAAGGTATGTGAGAGACCTTTAAAAATGCCTGTCTCTCCTGCGGAAATTAAATGTAAATCTGAATGTTTGTTCCTTGGTGCCTGGATGCTGTATAGTACGCATTGAGCCAATCTCATGCAGCAGATAGTTTAGAAATGGACCCGGAGAAATGTTATTCTTCCCATTCTTTAAATAAGGTAACAATAGTGGCCTGTTAAATATGTCCAGCATTTTCAGTATTGAAAAATCTTCATAATTTGTTTTTGAATAAAAAATAAACTGCTTCCCTAAGTTATCTGCAGGTTCTGTGATGATTTTTGTAAGTTTCCACTTATAAAGGAAGCAATTGCTCAGTCAGAGTTGATATCAGTGGTACCTTCAAGCTGTGATTTCAACTGACCCCCAAAACACAGGCAGGCTACTTAGTGAGAGCACCACCAAATACAAAGGAACATTATTGTGGGTCTCCTTCGGACATTATAGCAGGAATGAAATGCTCAGGCAATCCATTTTCAGGCCCTCCATCACTGTCTTTCCTTCCAGCATGAAGTAAGCATTGAGAATGTTTTGCTTTTTAAGCTTGCAATTCTTCAGAGAGTGAAGAATTATGTTCAGACATGGGCTGAACAGCAGCAAGTAACATTCCAGCCTCATAAGCACCAACCTATGACCTTGTACATCGAGCGAGTGCCTGAACACAAACCTTTGCATTTAGCAGTATTACCACTATCAGTATCTGATGAGACACCACTGAATCACACTGGAGACGTGAGCCAGGTTTCTGCACAGCTCCTCCCAAGCATGAACCCACTGTCATCTGGCAGGTCAAAGGAACAAGGTGCATGTGAAATAGTAAATTGTGTGCGTTGCTTAAGAGCTAAAACACACACAAAATAGCAATATGCAGCAGTTCACAGGTTCACAAGTTATAGGAGTAGAATTAAGCAATTTGGCCCATCAAGTCTACTCCGCCATTCAATCATGGCTGATCGCTGCCTCCTAAGCCAGTTTTCCTGCCTTCTCCCCATAAACCTTGCCACCCATTCTCATCAAGAATCTGTCTTTCTCTGCCTTAAAAATATCCACTGACATCTCCACAGCCCGCTGTGGCGATGAGCTCCACAGATTAACTACCCTCTGACATAAGAGCCTGTCCCACTGCGGCGACCTAATCCGTAAGTTTTGAAGAGTTTGCCTTCGACTCATACTTGCAGCATGGTCGACACGAGGTCCTAGGAGGTCTTTGTAACTCTCCTTCATGCTCGAGTGTAGTCCCCGCGTACTCGAGGCCTCAGCTAGGTCGCGGCGTTTTTTTTCAACATGCTGTAAAATGCACGTGAGAAAAAAAAAGTCGCCATGGAAAAAAATCGATATTTTTTCACTCTTAGGTTTAGTTGAGGTAGGTCGTAGTAGGTCGGCATGCTGTCCTAGGTAATCAAAGGCAATCGAAGGTAATCAAACGTAATCGAAGGTAAAGCTCGTTGAGAAAAAAAAGGTAAGTAAACCGACCGGTAATGTTAAATGCCCGCTAAACTTTATTAAACATTGTCTGGCTTCTTAAACGTGTCTCCACCACTTCTCCCCCCTTCTCTCCCCTTCTATCCCCTTCTCTCCCCTTCTCTCCCCCCCTCACTCCACGCTCTCTGAAGGACTTACCGTACTGTGACAGCCTTTTTTACCTTCCTGTTCATCGCGGGTGTGAATCTCAGACATTGCTCCCTCATTTTCCATGGCCCCAGCCTTTGCGGTGTGTGTGTGTGTGTGTGTGTGTGTGTGTGTGTGTGTGTGTGTGTGTGTGTGTGTGTGTGTGTGTGTGTGTGTGTGTGTGTGTGTGTGTGTGTGTGTGTGTGTGTGTGTGTGTGTGTGTGTGTGTGTGTGTGTGTGTTCCAGCTCGCGGTTTCATCGCTGACGGTCGATCCAGCTCAAGGTTTTTCAGGCGAGTGCCCTCGAGCTTGAAGGTCGAAGACAGTCGCTGAAAGGTCGTGTCAGTGGGACAGGCCCTTAAGGAAATTCTTCCTCACCTCCTTTCCAAAAATAGTGTCCTTTAATTCTGAGACTATGACCTATGGTCCTAGACTCTCCCGCCAGTGGATGCATGGACCCTTCCAGGGGGTCGGGGGGGCTGTGTCGAGAGGGATAAACAAAGTAGAGCAGCCTCTGAGGAAAAGGGATAGGAGGACACTGGAGAAGATGTGACTGGTGGTGGAATTACATTGGAGCTGACGGAAATAACAGAGGATGATGTGGAGGTTGGGGGTTGGACATTGAGAGCAGACATGTGGAAAATGGAAGAAATAGGTGGGAGAAGCCCCGTTCAATATGGAAGAGCAGAAGCCATATTTCAGGACAAAGGGATAATTTCAGAATCTCCTGAGCAGAAGGTCTCACCTTGAGAACAGATGCAGTGGTGAAGGAGTAAAATAAATGGAACCCTTAAAGGGGATAGAGTGGGAGGTGAGGGATGATTTTGGAGATTAGAGCTACAACATGGAAACAAGCCCTTCGGTCTCGTGACATCACCTTTGATCTCCCGTTCACACTGGTTCTATGTTATCCCACTTTTGTATCCACTCCCTACACACTAGAGGGAACTTACAGAGGCCAATTAACCTACAAACACACACGTCTTTGGGGTGTAGGAGGAAACCGGAGCGCCCGAAGGAAACCCACATGGTCACCGGGAGAACGTGTAAACTCCACACGGAGAGCACCAGAGGTCAGAATCAAGCCTGGGTCTCTGGCGTTGTGAGGCAGCAGCTCCAACAGCTGTGCAATGGTGCCGCCCTTAATAACCATGGATTTTAAATAGTTGTAAAACACAACAAATATATTAAAAGTGTCTCTGTAACATATTCCTGTTGAAGGTCAACATTGTGCTACACCATGTGATCATGGCGGCGCGACTCACCCGTTGCAGCGGCCCCTACAGCCTGTCTGTCTTTTTTTATTTTTTGTCTAGTTAAATATAGTGTTTGGTGTTTTTTAACACTGGTTTTAAATGTGTATATGTGGGGGGCGGGGGGGGGGGGGGGGGGGGGGGCAGGGGGAAACCGTTTAAAATCTCTTCCCTGTCTGGGAGACCCGACCTTTTCCCTGTCGGGTCTCCGTTGTCGTTGGGGCCTAGCACCGTGGAGCGGCCTCCAACCTGAACGACCCGGGGGCTCGGGAGACTGCGGAGCTGCGGACTACTCACCATCGTGGGGCTGGCCGGCCTCGGAGCGTGGGGAGCGGTGGTGACTCGCTGCTGCGACTCGACTCCTGGGGCTCGGAGGCTCCAGCAACGCAGCCGCAGGTCCGGTGGACTGGGACATCGGGAGCTCACGGGTCCGGGGGGAGAGAGAGACCGCTTCCCGGAGCTCCCGCAACGCGACTTCTCCAGCCCGTGTTGCGGGATTGGAACAACCCGGAGCGGGGTCATACATCGCCCGGCACGGCTTCATGGCCGTGGGACATTCCAGCGCCCGCCGGGGGCTCCAACTTCGAGACTTTTAGACCGGGAGTGGGGCCGTAAATCGCCCGGCACGGCTTAAAATGGCCGTGGGACTTATCATCGCCCGCCTGGGGCTTCGACATCGGGAGAGACATGGAGAACGGGGGAGAGAAAAGACTTTTCCTTCCATCACAGTGGGTTCATTGTGATGGATGTTTGTGTGAACTAAATTGTGTGTATGTCTAGGTATTGTCTTTGTTTGTATGGCTGTGGAAACAGAATTTCGTTTGAGCCTCACTGAGGCTCAAATGACAATAAATTGTATTGTATTGTATTGTTGTTGTATTGTTAAATTGAGATCGCATGTTTGTTGAGACAGCTGATTGGGAAATCACAGGCCTATGCAAGATATTACCTATCCATTGAAAGTCTGTGGAAAATGATGTCCTACAGCCAGTTAATATGCCAGAGTTCTGTGCAGCTGCTGCACGAATGCACAGCTTAGCTTTTGCACCACTGCACTTCCACTGTAATTATTTTCTCTCGCATGACATCACAATTATTCACGGCTGTATTTTAGTTGCTGATTGTTTTGGTATCCGTGCCGGGTTTATCCTGGTTTCCGTGCTTGAAACTTACGTAGATAGGATGCAAATGGTATTTCCTCTCAGTTAATGAGATGGCAGCCTTCTTTTGATCTATGTACATATGCTGTGGTCAGTCACCGAACTAGGCAAGTGAATTATACTGTAGGCATGATGAGTTCATGGCCACTGTTTGAAAAAAGTGATGTTTAGAGCTCATCGACTGGAAGGTGCTAGGTGTTACAAGAGAACAAGGATCTGACTAGTAGAACAGTAAAAGGCTCACTCGTCTGTTTAGTTACAAATCAGTTTTATTGGCAATAGAGAGAACAAAACAATACTTGTCTTGGTATGCGCGGGGTCTGTTTTATAGCAGCACCTCTCCCTCCCGAGCTCTATAGAAGAGAGAGAGAGAGAGAGAGAGAGAGACGAGAGCAGAGAGAGGGAGAGAAGGAGAGAGAGTGGGAGAGAAATAGTGAGAGTGAGAGGGCGAGAGAGAGAGCGGACGAGAGAGAGCGGACGAGAGAGAGCGGAAGAGAGAGAGAGAGAGAGAGAGAGAGAGAGAGAGGGAGAGGGAGAAGAGAGAGAGAGCAGAGAGAGAGAGAGAGAGAGAGAGGGAGAGGAGCGAGGAGAGAGAGAGAGAGAGAGAGAGAGCGAGAGAGAGATGAGAGAGAGAGAGCGAGAGGAGAGATCGAGATAGAGGAGAGAGAGCAGAGAGATAGGAGAGAGATCTCTATGCTCTCGATCTCTGCTCTCTCTCTCTCGCTCTATCTCTCTCTCTCTATATATCTCTCTATCTCTCTCTCTCTCTCTCTCTCTCTCTCTCTCTCTCTCTCTCTCTCTCTCTCTCTCTCTCTCTCTCTCTCTCTCTCTCTCTCTCCCTCTTGTGCATGAATTAACTTCTGGATTACTGGCGCCTGCCTTTATACGGGTAAGAAATCAGCTGTTGAAATAACCGCCAGTAAGTCCTGGCCAATACCGTTGCTTCCAAATTCAAACAAAAACCAATGGCAGGGGACAGCATCCCAGGCAGCCCCCCACTTCCCCTTGGGACAAAGTGCTATCAGCCGCAGACTGGCATGTAAAGCAATACCCAGCCCTACAGACTTGACGCGTAAAAGTAATACACACAGCGCCGCCGGGTTTGGCACACAAAGGTTTAAACAGAGCGCTGTCCACTTAGTACGTGGGAATTTAAACAAAGAGCTGTCGGCCGCAGTGCTATGGGTTCTAAATTTAGCGCTACCAGCTGCAGCGCTATGGGGTTTAAATATAGCGCAATGACCACAGTGCTGTGGGTCACAGACTGTTCGGGTAAAATTCTCGTATAACACAAGGGAAATAGAATTCATTTATTTTATTACCATCTGTGGTGCAGTCATATGCTGGGTAAATCTCTTCATAGTAATAATGTGCTGAGGATGAGTGGGTATGGAAAAGATTCTGTCCCACACCCCAATTGTCCTGCCACAAATGCCTCTAACTATTCTGTCCCAAGTGAGGGTACAGTTTGTGCTGGTGTACCTTTCAGGTTAGGAATTGGATTTACTTTGCACAAACTTATTAACAGTAGATTTTACCCACTGCCCCCCCCCCCCCCCCACCCCCGGTCTGCAAATGAAGGAACTAAAAGTGTTACACACACAAGCTTTGTATTTCCTTGAGTTTAGAAAATTAAGGGATAATCCAATTAAGATGTTAAACCTGATTAAAGGTCTTGTTGATGTGCACAGACAGCAACTAATTCTTCCAGTGGAGATTTGATACTTAGGAGGTATAACTTTAACATTAGAATTAGATCACATTAGAAAGGATTTATTTACATTTATTGTGGTGTCATTGAGTCAAGCATGGACACGAGCCTTATGACTCATTCATGCCGACCAAGTATTATAACTGAGCTAGTTCGATTTGACTGTATTTGGCCCATATCCCTCTAGACTTTTCCTATCTATGTACTTGTCTAATTATCTTTTTCAGTGTCGCCATTGGATCTGCCTCTACTGCTTCCTTTGGCAGCTCATCCCATGTACCCTTTGTGTAAAGACATTTCCATTCAGATTTCTTTGAAATGCTTCCCCGCTCATCTTGAACCTATGCCCTTTGTTTCTGGATTTTACCCTGGGAAAAAAGCTGTGGCCATTCACTTTATCGACGCTTCTCCTAATTGTATATACCTCTATATGATCATGTTAATATTGACCAAATTGAAGACACTATAAAATGGAGGATCCCTTTTGTAAGATTTGCTTAACCTTTGTCTGTGGAAAATTACAGGCTGTGGATGGCGCCGGCCAGTCTGAGCCCTAGATTGATATGCAGGATGGGGAGTGTTCCAGATGTCCTCTCAATTGATAATATGTTGGAGGACCCTGCAAAGAAACTTCAAGATGTTATAAATGCATTGCATTGATTGGATTGCTGCAAAGGGATTGTTAATAGTGTCAATAATGTTACAGGACAGTTGAACTGCTGTTTGAGGATTGACTGAAGTGTGAAGCCTTGTTTGAATTGTTTACAGGAGAATGTTGCGTTATTTGATTAATTGACTTCCTTCCAGAAGCTTCTGTAGAAACATTGTTTGGGACTCTTTGTAATTGCGTTGGGGGACTGACAATAATACTTTAATGTAATCGATATGTGTAATTGGCTTGTGAGGGGAACCACCCTATGTAGTTCGGCCCCTCATGGTTCGTTGACCTATAAAAGGTAGCTCCCATTTGGATCGGTGTTGATGTTTTGGAAGGGCGCTTGTGACTGCATGACCTTTTGGTAGTGACTGCTTGCATGAGGCTGAAGGGCTTGGCCAGGCAGAGATAAGGATCGAACCTGCGGTGGTTTAGGTATCGTATAGGGGAATTTGTTGTTCGTTCAAAAATAAAGTTTAGTTAGTCCAGTGCTTGACTCAGTGTTTTTACTGAACTAGACTAAGGGGGGTAAGCTTTAGGAGCATATTTACAATCATCCCTCAGTCTGACTACACTCCAGGGCTGAGACCAAGCATACCCCTTCAATTCAGTTTAGATTATTGTCACACGTACCGAGGTGCTGCCTGTTTCCAGTCAGCGGAAAGACTGTACATTATTGCATTCGAGCCATTCACTGCGTACAGATACATGATAAGGGAATTACGTTTAGTGCAAGGTGAAGCCTTCCTAGTTGCCACAGTTGTATTTGATTTATTTCTTGAAGGTGGTCATGATTACATCACCTCTAACATCTTCTAGGATATCCTCGCCCTCTCAGATGAAATTGTGGAGTTGTGTGCAGTTCTTCAACACCACGGATATACTTTCAGCAAGGATGTTGTTTGCTCCTGAGACCTTGTTGCCTTTGGCTGGATATAATCTTTTTGACTTCTTGTCAGTCAGAAATGGCAAAATGGCAGCAAGGTTGGACATAAAAGGCTGCTAGAGGGTGGAGTTAAGGATGCTCATGGCATGGAGAGCATTGCAAGTGAGGTGGTCTTCAAAGCAACTGCTCTCTGTCAATCTCCACTCTTTTGTTTAGCTTTGGTTTAGAGATAGTGCGTGGAAACAGGCCCCGTCGGCCCACTGAGTCCGCGCCAATCAGCAATTCTCACACACTATCACTATCCTACACACACTAGGGACAATGTACAATGATACCAAGCCAATTAACCTACAAAACTATACGTCTTTGGAGCGTGGGAGGAAACCGGAGCACCTGGAGAAAACCTACGCAGGACATGGGGAGAATGTACAAACTTCATACAGACAAGAAGCTGTAGCCAGGATCGAACCCGGTTCTGGCGCTGTAAGGCAGCAACTCTACCGCTGCGCCACAGAGCCGCCTCTGTTTCTGGCTTTCAAAGCGATGGGGTCTCGGATGTTTTGGCCACTGATAAAGTTGACAGCGCTGAAGAACCCATACGTGTCATTGAGTTGTTGAACCTGCTGCACTCATTCCTCACACCCTCAACCCTTTGGATCATCGGGTATCCACTGGGCCTTGGCCTTCAGGTGTGGGTAGAACTGTTCCTTTTCCCTTCAAGCATGGTGGAGCTTCCAATCCCCTGAACACCTTGTGTTTGTGTTAAATAGCTTTTGTTTTTTTCTGGTGATTCTCTTCAGACCAATCTTGGTTCCACTTAATAATAAATTCAAATATCTCTTCAGAGAATCCAGTCATGGCAGACCTGCGGTCAATGCATGCTCAGTGGACAGTCTATGGCATCTGTTCTAAAATATAATTTCATAAATTCTTGGAGCAGAATAAGACTATTTGGCCCATCAAGTCTACTCCTTCATTAAATCATGGCTGATCTATCTTTCCCTCTCAACCCCATTCTCCTGCCTTCGTCCCATAACCACTGACACCCGTACTAATCAAGAATCTGTCAATTTCCACCTTAAAAATATCTATTGACTTGGCCTCCATGGCCATTTGTGGCCATGAATTCCACAGATTCATCACCCTCTGACTAAAGAAATTCCTTCTCATCTCCTTTCTAAAGGTACGTCCTTTTATTCTGAGGCTGGGGCCTCTGGTCCTCGACTCTCCCCCTAGTGGAAACATCCTCTCCACATCCACCCTATCCAGGCTTTTAATATTTGATAAGTCTCAAAGAGGTCTCCACTCATCCTTCTAAACTCCAGCGAGTACAGGCCCAGTGTCTTCAAACGTTCATCATAGCTTATTCCAAACACAGTGAAAGAGACATTTCAAGTGTTACATGCCAATATTTGAAAGACAGATGGATTCCATTTAGCGGCCGGCATTCCCAAATGCATCGCAGTGTACTTGTGTAAAATTTGCAATGAGCCAGCCCTATTCTTGGTACTTTTCCAGGGAAAACAATTCCTCCTTATCAAAGCTTCTTTAGCAAACCCTGTGTGAATTGGGCAGCCAGTTGGAATCTGTGGTCTGGCATAGTTAAATGCAGAATGATGGGATGCAGATTGCTGCTTGTGATTACTCTATGCAGAGAGTTCAGGATCTTTGGGACTCTGGGGGAGACATTGAATAAATTGGAGATGTTTCATTGCAAGTGTGCAAGCGAAGGTAAAGATATACCATCACAACACAATGCCGAGCAGCTAATGAGCTGGGAGAAGTTTCTCTTCTCACTGGAGAAGGACTGGTGAGCTCTGTAATTTGAAAAAGAACATATCTAGAAATATAATCTTGTCTTATCTGAAGAAGGGTTTTGGCCCGAAACATTGCCTATTTCCTTCGCTCCATAGATGATGCCTCACCCGCTGAGTTTCTCCAGCATTTTTGTCTACCTTCGATTTTCCAGCACCTGCAGTTCCTTCTTAAACATGTAATGTTGTCTTGTTTGGTTTAGCTTAGTTTCACTCTTTGCATATATCCCTTCATTATTACCTCTTCCACAGCCAACAATGGACCATTGAGGACTGCAACTTTGCTTGGTCATCGGTGCCGGCTCTGATTTGTTCTGCACCTTTTCAACCCTCTAGTTTCCCTCTCCCCTGACTCTCAGTCTGAAGAAGGGTCTCAACCCAAAACATCACCTATTCCTTTTCTCCAGATATGCGGCCAGACCTGCGGAGTTACTCCAGCGTTTTGTGTCTATCTTCGGTGTAAACCAGCATCTGCAGTTGCTTCCTATACACTCTATTTCCACCCCATTAGCTTGTACTAAACGTGATAGTAACTCCAGTAAGTACCTGGTTATATGTAGTTGGGAAATCATTGACTGTTCCATATTGTTATTTAAATCATTACATTTGCAAATGGTGGGTTGGGGCTGAGCTGCCCCCATAACTGCGCAAACCAGGAGCCTGCAACTCTATCATATTAACAACATTGATTCTCCGTGGATTGTCACCTTGTCGAGGTGGAGAAGCTTGTGTGGACCTGAGATCCTGAGAGCGATGCCGTCTGGAGCTATGCTCCTGGTAGGGCCACCCATGGCGGTAAGGTTGAGGGGGAGGTCTCTGACAAAGATCAATCCAACCAAGACCTCAATGGTGGAACAGGCGGAGGACGATGGCTGACCTTAGTGGAGCGTCACAACGGTTGGTAAGGCGGATGAAGGCTGCAGCAGAAAAGGGTCTCCGGTCGTCTTGGACTCCATGCCACTGGATCCTGACCCAGATCTGTCAAGGACCATGGGGTGGCTGTCTGTGCACCAGTCTCCCCACGTTAAACAAAGTCAAGCACAGGCATCCTCCATATGGGGAATAACACCCTGGAGACACCCATGGTCAGCCAAGACCGAGAGGGGCTTAAGAAGAAGAGCTTTAGAAAATCGCTGACTTACTGCTCGGAATACAAAGTAATTTTCTTTCGTTATCTTTCATTATCTGACATCCAATTGTCTCTTTTTTGCCTCTATCTTTTGTTACTTACTTTACCCAATACAATACAATACAATACAATACAATTCAATTTATTGTCATTTGGACCCCGTGAGGTCCAAACGAAATGCCGTTTCTGCAGCCATACATTACAACAAATAGACCCAAGACACAACATATTTTACATAAACATCCATCACATTGCTGTGATGGAAGGCCAAAAAAACTTCTCTCTCCACTGCACTCTCCCCCCCCCCCATGTCAGAGTCAAAGTCAAAGCCCCCGGCGGGCGATGGCGAATTGTCCCGTGGCCATTAAACCACGCCGGGTAATGCAAGTTCGCGCATCGGGTCTTGGTGTTAGAGCCCCCGGCGCGCGCTCGCAGCCCCGCGGCCACTCCAAGCCGCGCGGGGCGGTGCTGTAAAGCCCCGCTCCAGGAGCTCTTCAACCCCGCAACTCGGGCGGGAGAAGTCGCCGCTGCGGAAGCCCCGAAAAGCGGTCTCCCTCCAGGGACCCGCGGGCTCCCGGTGTCACTGTCCGCCAAACCCGCAGTTGCAGCCACCGAATCTCCGGGGGTCGGGCCGCAGCAGCGTCCACCACAGCTCCACCCGCTCTGGACTCGGCCAGCTCCGCGACGGTGAGGTGAGTGTCGGCACTGGAGCCCCCGGTTTTCCTGTTGGAGGCCGCTCCTCGTTGCAGCCCCAACGACAACGGAGACCCGACAAAGAAAAGGTCGGGTCTCCCGTGCAGGGAGAGATTTAAAAGTTTCCTCCTCCCCCCCCCACCCCCCCCCACACCACCCCCACCCCCCCACACACATACCCCAACAAAAATAACAAAAACTACATTAAAACATAGACATAAAATAATAAAAACGCAGACGGACTGCAGAGGCCGCTGCTGGCGAGAGCCGCGCCGCCTACCCCTCTGCCGATCAAACCTCCCTCACCAGTAACCACTGTCACTTACCAGGCTTTGCAGTTTCCAGTTTTCTCTCCTCGACTCCATCAGTCTGAAGAAGGGTGCCGACCATTGAAACACCACCTGCCCATTCTCTCCACAGATGCCGCCTGTCTTACTGAGAATCCCCAGTACTTTGTTTTTCATTCAACTCAACCTCATTCAGTATTCCATTATTGTACACTGGCATCTTTTTAGCTCCACTTCAGCTGCACTACAATATTTGCACCTTCTGCTGTTTTGCACTCATTATTATCTTTAGTGTTGTATTGATCATTACCATGCATTCTGTTCACTCTGTGAGCTTCATGTAAAGAAGAAGTTTCATTGCACCCTGGTGGGTTTGACAATAAACTACTCGGAATCTGATTTAGTAAATTTCCCTCAGATCTGTTCTCCGCACATTCACACCAACAACCCTAGGTTCCATCACTTACCATCAGACTCGTGGCGATTCACCGTAGCTGAATGTGTTTGGAACGTGGGAGGAAACTAGAGCACTTGGAGGAAACTCAGGCAGTCACAGGAAGAACGTGCAAACTCCCCACAGAAAGCATCAGGATTGAGCCCAGTTACAGGCTTTGCCCTCTGAAGCCTGTAACTTTTGGTGCATAGACTTTAGCCACCTTTCTTGGTGGCTAAAATCCCTGCCCTCATCAGTTACTTTATGTGAAACTTTTTTAAACTGTTCTGACCAACTGGGATAGGGTAAAGCTGTGGCTCCTTCACTTACAAGAAATAAAAAGAGGAGTGAAATTTGCAATCTGAAGAAGGGTCTCGACCTGAAACGTCACCTATACATTTTCTCCAGAGATGCTCTGACCATTTGAGTTACTCCAGCTTTTTGTGTCTATCTTCAGTACAATTTCTAAATCCTTGTATGATAAGAAAAGAGAAATATAGATAAAAGTACAGTTGTAGCAGATAACATTCGAAAACCTATCCTATTATACATACATAAGTAACAATGCTTCCAATACTTGTGGAGAGAAACATAGAAACATAGAAAATAGGTGCAGGAGTAGGCCATTCGGCCCTTCGAGCCTGCACCGCCATTCAATATGATCATGGCTGATCATCCAACTCAGTATCCTGTACCTGCCTTCTCTTCATACCCCCGATCCCTTTTGCCACAAGGGCCACATCTAACTCTCTCTTAAATATGGCCAATGAACCAGCTTCAACTACCTTCTGTGGCAGAGAATTCGACAGATTCACCACTCTCTGTGTGAAAAATGTTTTTCTCATCTCGGTCCTAAAATATTTTCCCCTTATCCTTAAACTGTGACCCCTTGTTCTGGACCTTAAACTGTGACCCCTTGTTCTGGACCTTAAACTGTGACCCCTTGTTCTGGACCTTAAACTGTGACCCCTTGTTCTGGACCTTAAACTGTGACCCCTTGTTCTGGACCTTAAACTGTGACCCCTTGTTCTGGACCTTAAACTGTGACCCCTTGTTCTGGAGGAAGGAATGGTTTTCTGTTCAGTGCTTATATGGTCTTCATAATGTAAATGTATTTACTTTCCTGGAAAATATAAATGATAACTAAAATTAAATATTTTAAAAGTGCAGCATCTTTACCTGTGGCTAATAATTTGCTGCTCCACAAGTGAATGTGATGCAATTAACATGAATCATAGGCAAACATGCCATTGCCACACCCTGTAGGTGGGAATATCGTGACAGGAATCATTAATTGCCCCCAAAATTCCATCATAAAATTAAGAAAATTTAACCTTCCCATAAACGAGCAGGGTCTGGGTAAATTAACGACCCAGAACAGAACAAGAGATTGATCAGTGAAAGCAAGATAGCCAGTTCGACGGAGTTGGATTATAATCAGATAGAGGAGGTGTGTGTGCCACAATCCTTTTCACCAACAGTGTAAAATAGTAAGATTAAACGAGAACTTACCAGTTTGAAGTTTGATCTGTATTTTATGAGGAGTTACGATGAGGGTATTACGTGAAGAACCCACTCAGTGCGCTGGCGCGGCATACTTCCAAGCAGCGGTGTGGAATCACAGATAGACACAGTTATTTTGAAGTAAACATAGTAAAGATAAGGAGACATCAATTTATTAGTTTGATCCATATAATGAGGGTGGGAGCGGAGGGCACGTAATACCCTCATCGTAACTCCTCATAAAATACATATCAAACTTCAAACTGGTAAGTTCTCGTTTAATCTTACTATTTTACTTCGGAGTCACGTGAGTGACTACGTGAAGATTTCAAAGCTCTGTGATTTCAAACCGTGTAACAGTTTCATTTCACTCACTGCCGAAGTTCTTGAGGGAGGAAGTGTTATCGTAATGAACCAATGAGTCTATTTGTAGAAAAACACAATGGTATTTTTTAAACAATAACAACAAAGAATTAAGTTGCTCCCCTGGGCTTAAATTAAATATTTGCAGTTCGTAAATCTTTACTGCAAATAAACCAGGTTTTGCCAACGGCTTATTATAAAATTTCTGAACGGTCTTTTCCCTTCCCACCATCCTGCTGTAGCCAGGATGTGGTCTATAGGCATGTCCATTCTTTAGCCGTCGACATGGATGCTGCCCTGGTGGAATAAAATTTGTACATGTTAGTGTTTATCCCAGCAGTTTCTAGCACCTGCTTGAGCCATCTCGCAATGGTTTGGCTCGTACCCCATCATAAGGTTTTTGTGACTGACCCACAAGGCTTTTCATCTCCCTCGAATATTCTGGTTGTGTCTATGTAGGATAGTAGGTGGGTCATGGCACATAACCGTGGTTCTGGTGGGTAAGCCACGACTGGATTAGGTGTTCCTGGTCTGCTCTGTTTGACCAGTCGCTGGATAACGACAGATCTGGTCTGGAGCTGTGATCATGTTGTCCAGTCGCAATAGGTGTAGTGACTGGACCCTCTGAGCGGATACAAGTGCCATCAACATGAGCGTCTTTAGTGTAGCTTGCTCGAGGCCGGGGGATCTGGCTGGTGGCCATTCCCTGAGATATGTCAGGACCACACTGATATCCCAAATATGGGTATACCTGGGCTTAGGGCTTGATATTGTAAATGCCCTTCATCAGTTTTACCACCAGTGGATGGGATCCCATCGCCTGTTGTCCTGGCGCTGGTTTGAGATAAGCAGAAAGAGCACTCTGCGCTGTGTTGATGGCACTGTAGCTGATCCCTACATCGTGGTGTAGATGGCCAGGAACTCCAGTATGTTGGTGGCTGTAGCTGTTGCGTATGTTGTCCATGTTTCCTGGCAGTACTTCTCCCTTTTTTGATGCTGGTTAAGTACTGCCTCTTGGTGGATGTTCGAAGGGATGCCGACATGGTGGTGATGGTTTGTTTGGACGATCCCAGTTCCAGGTAAGGTCTGTTCAAACTTGCAACCCAGGCGTTTAATTTTCTCATGGCATAGTTCCGTAGTATTTATCAATTTGTAACCGAACATGCAAGTGCTGCATATTAGATACATATGCTTTTAAACCATAAAAGGCGCCCAACATCTCTAGATAGTTAATGCCCAGTGTAAGTAGTAATGATGACTCTAGTTTAGTCCATCTACCACTTGTGCTGGATATGGAGTTAGTCGCTCCCCAGCCTTGAGCACTGGCATCTGTTTGAATAACTAAAGTAGGGTTAGTGATAAAGATAGGGCTGAAACTATGCCAAACGTTTTCTGCCCACCACTGTAGCTCTGATATTGCTTCAGTGGGTAAGTTCATGACACGATCATAGTGACCTGTATGTCGTTTTATTGCCCGTACCTTTGCTCTCTGTAAATTTTTTGATAGTGCAAAGTTCCGAATTGTGTAGCCGGAAATGCTGCTACCATTTCCCCAATTACTCTTGCTACTTGTCGAATAGTTGGTCGCTCGTTGACCATTAATTTGTTGCATGATTGTGCTAATTCAACCATTTTTGACTTTGGCAAGGTAACAGTCATATGGACTGAGTTAATTGTGAAGCCCAGGTAGTCCATGATAGTGGATGGCTTCAACTTAGATTTATCTGGATGTAGGACGAACCCCAGAGTTTCGAGGAGCTGTTTTGTAGCTGATACTGCTGCCACAGCCAATTCCATCGTTTTCCCTACTATCAGAATATCCTCCAGATATGCCATGACAATATGTTTTTGTTTTCTTAGTATTGCCATGGCTGGGTTCAATATTTTGGTGAATAATCTTGGGCTGAAGTTCGCCCATAGGGCAATGCTTTGTACCATCCAGATAAATTTTAGGTATCTGCGATGATCCTTGTATATGGGTACTAGATAGTAAGCATCTTTAAGATAAATGCTTGCCATGAAGTGTCCTTTGGAATTCAGTTGTTTGGCAGTAACATATGTCTCCATTTTGAAATGTATATACTTAACAAATTTGTTTAGTGATGTTAAGTCAATGATGATGCGACAGACACCATCTTTTTTGGTTTTAGTGAATATATTCGATACAAATTCCAAAGGTTCATGTTTGGTCTTTTCGATGACCCCCTTTGTGATAAGTCTCACCAGTTCAGCTTGTCCCTCACGTTTCTCTTTGACGGAGGGAGAAATACCCTTTGGGGCCATTGTTGAACTGGCGGCGTTTTTTCTGACATGAATTGTATTTTATATCCTGTAATGTTGTTGAGTATATACTTGTCACTCGTGACCATACCCCATGCTTCTTTAAACAAGTGTAATCTACCCCCTGTTAATAAAGCACCCTTATTCTCTATATGCTGGTAGGGACCAGACCCACCTACCTCCATGGTTATTGGCGATTCTGTTTCTTCATTTTCCTGAAGATTTTGTTCTGACGTGCTGGCGATGTTGGGGGGAGGCGCATTTTCCAGAGGGTCCGCTGCGGGCCCTGATCTAAAAGATCTTTGGGGATAATGTGCGGACCCCAAGCGTTCACCAGTCCCATATTGCGGACGTCGACTGGTGGATGCCGTGGGGTGCTGCCGCTTGGGTATCGGAGGTCTTGGTTTGCTCGTCCCGGGGCCTGCCCTCATTAGGCCGAAGGTTTTTGATGCTTCCTGCATCTCCTTCAGTTTTTTATTGAAATCTTTCCCAAATAGCAGCGCGTCCGTCTCCGCAGCTGGAGCTTTACACAAGCCAGCAAATTTGGGATTGAGGGCAAGTCTTATGTTTCCCTCCGGAGATTGTTGATCTCAAATTGTGTGGTACACATTAATGCCAGCACATCCTGCTGGCAGGTATCCATCTCCGTGGTCTCCACGGAATGAGCAAAGGCTGTGATGGCCGACGTCATGAGCCTTAGGATCCGCTGTAGCTTGAGTTCTTGGGTCCGGATGTGTGACCCACATGCCCCCAGATTTGGCTGTTGACACTTTTTACTTTGAGGGCCTCACCGTTTTCTGGTGCTGTGTTGTTTCAGCACCTCAGCGAGCACCTTTTCCAGTAATGGTTGATGCTGGCCGCCATTCTTGGTTCCAGCGGTGCTCCAGCCCGTGGGGTTGCTACAAGCGGTCCATCACACCCAACAGCTCTTCATGTTCCTGCACCCCTGGCATACTCCCGAATTTGTCCGCCTGCCCCTGTTCCAGACCAGCCCAGCCCTGGTCACCAATGCTAGCCTCCAGTAATGAGGGAGCAGAGGGCAGTGCATGAAGCACTGTGGAGGGGGTGCCTGACCTCCCTCCACGAGAGCGCTCTTTCTGCGCATCTCGCTGGAGCTGCTCCAATTGCTGTTGGATGCAGCTCAGGCGGCTGTCTCTCCTCCATTTAGGTGAAGACATGTCCCCGTCCGACGGATCGGACGCCACCGGCCGGATGCCTGTTTGGATGGCTAGACATCCAGCCCGCAGTTCAGGCACTAGCGGGACTGGGCTCGGCGCGGTGATGGGGATAGCGGAGCGCCCGGTAATTGTTCCTACCGCCTTCTTCTGGAGCTTTTGTGCCTTGTAGTAGCGAGAGCGCCCCTCAAGCAGCGCGTCTCGCAGGCACCTGCACCGAGAGCCGCTCCAGCGGCTCAGGCGGCTCTCTCTCCCCTCGTGCGGGTGGAGAGACGTCCCGTCCGACATCAGGAACACCTGCCGGATGCCTCTCGAGTGGCTATGCGTCCAGCCCGCTGCTCAGGTACTAGCGGGCTGGCCTCGGCACGGTGTCAGGGAATTACGGAACACCGGGTAACGCTCCTACCGCCTGTTGCTGCCCCACTCCCCAACGGGAAAACGGGGGACAGTTTTGTTCTAGAGCCTTTTTCTCTGCCTGTAAAAAACACAAGCAGAAAAAGGCTCACCTGTAAAAGAAAACCCGACCTCAGGGTACTCACCTGACGGTCCGGTTAATTCTGTAACGGGAGAGCCTAACTCCCGTGGCAGCCGCTGTTGCACTGCTGGCGTAATGCCGCGCCTGCGCACTGAGCGGGTTCTTCACGTAGTCACTCACGTGACTCCGAAGTAAAATAGTTGATGTAAAAATACCTACTCATTCTATACCTTTGCTGTTTTATGCTCCCAGGGATTTTATCTGATATATCTATCTTATATTTTCACCAGGAGTTAAATTCGCCCTCATACCTCCCGCCATGTGATGTGAATATCATATTTGATGCACATGGCAGCATTGACCTTTGCACAGTGTAGGCTGTAACCTCCATCTCACAAACCTGCACTTAGATCAACAGCAGTTCAACAGCTGAAGGCTGCCATTGTTCTGAAGGTTTACTTTACTCTTTTTCGTAAACTTTGAAGAGTCGGATGCTTAAACAAGACTATGGCGTAATTGTAGCGTAAACCTGGCAGTGGAAGAGATTAAATTGCTTCATATGGTGCTCGCTGAATGGTACCAATTGTCTGCTTGGAAAAATTGGGGGTAGGGCAAGGTGAAGGCTGACCTTCATGTTCTTACTTATATTCTGGTCTTCATTTTCTCTCTCTCGCGTTCCTTTTAAAGCCGTTATTTGTTGTATCAAAAAATAAAGTCCTAGATACTTTGTCTCTGGATTTGGCAGCTCATGGTTTGTAGCTATCCCTATCAGTTCTCAGGCTCAGGAATCTAAAGCTATATTTACAGAATCACATTCATTATGTATTACGTTCACATTTACGTGCAGTTTGTTTGTCCTTCAGGGCATGGTGCCAGTTCCAACTGCAGGTCCCTTGAACTTTAGAAAATCTCACCTTTCACACTGTCTCTCTCACTGGACCACCAACAGTCTTCTTCTCCCTGCACCCTATGTTCACAATCATCAAACTACTATCTGATGACAAGCCACAAATCCAATCCAGTTCCCACCACTACTTCCACTACTTCCAGCTCTTACCGTTCCACTCCCTAACTTTGTTAGAAGTGGTAGCTTCAAAATCAGTTGGCTTCAAGTGTGCCATCAGAGAGTCCGCATCCCCTGTGTGGGCTCAGGTACATGCATCATTAGTGTGGATTCCCAACCAGAGAGATGTCAGCACAAATAACCAGTCCAGCACGCCACTTTGGAAGAAAGTGCTCCACAATCAGAGACGCCACTGACCCATTTAACCAAGATCCCATCTTTTTGCAGGTAGATGTAAAATATCTCATGGCAGTCTTCAAGAAGAGCTGGAGATTCCTGGCCTGTGTTTAGCCCACATTCAACAAAGTAAGATTACCTGCGTAGGAAAGAACTGCAGGTGCTGGTTTAAACCGAAGTTAGACGCAAAATGCTGGATAACTCAACGGGACAGGCAGCATCTCTGGAGAGAAAGAATGGGTGACGTTTCGGGTCGAGACCCTTCTTCAGACTGAGAGTCATAAGGAATAGGAGCATAATTAGGCCATTCAACCCATCAAGTCTACTCTGACATTCAATCATGGCTGATCTATCTCACCCTCGTAACCCCATTCTCCTGCCTTTTCCCCATAACCCCTGACACCCGTACTAATCAAGAATCTATCTATCTCAGCTTTAAAAATATCCATATGAGTCAGGGGAGAGGGCTCAGAATTACCTTTCAGTCAGCAGGTTTTAGGTTCAAGACTTCTTAGGTTGGTGTTGCATTCAGAGCAATGCTGTCTTTCAGCTGCACCGTTAAACTGAAGTCTTATCTGCTCTTATAGATAGATATACTTTAAAGATCCCAAGGTAATGTCTTAAAGAAAAAATTGTTGCAGCCAGTGTTTCCCTCAAACCCTAACATCACAATAACATATTACCTGGACACTACTGTATTGCAATCTGGGTGAGTTTAGTCTGCACAAAATGTCTGCCATGGTCCCCAGTTCATAACAGTGACCACACTTAGAAATACTCAAGTGATGGTAGAGCACTTGGAGACGACAAGAAAGGCGGCATTTAAATGGAAATCCTTCTTTTCCCTTCTGATTCTTCGGAATGAAGCCAGATGCAAAAACAATTGTCAATATTTTACAGCTTTTTAATCCAAGATACTGTGTTTTTGGGTGGACACTGGTGTCTTAATGATTGAAGAATTTTCCTAGCCCAAGATTAACACAACATGATTAATTGCTGCATCGTACAGTGCACTCTATGTACCTGACAAACAGCTTAACATAGTAGAGGCAAAATGTCACAGCCTGACATTCCAGGGCTACTGGGTGCTATGTGGCTAAAAAAATAAATAAATCCCTTCTAGGCTTAACAATTAAGAAGTGAGATTCCAATGTCATGACTGAAATAGAAGAATTGAGAATGAAAATCAACTTTAGATAAATAGACCCTAATGCTGACTGCCGCTTGTGATCAGTTCATTAAACCACACCTCACCCATGTTGACAGATTCATTTCCCTGCTTCCACACACGTCACGCATACCCACCTGATGTACACACAGCATGTCGTGATAACATCAATCATTGTGCAAGGCACATTTGGCACGCAGCCTGCCAAAATCAGTCTACATTTATGAAACTAGCACATGATGGGGGCAACACATTAAAACCGTGGTAATTTAAAGACACCATCAATTATGTGGAGCTTTGTTGAGGATTCACTTGAAGGAAAGATTGTTGGGAGCAGCAGGACTGCGTTTACAGCTGTAAATCACTGCGCAGATTGTCCTGAACTGACTCTTGTTTTATTTCCAAAATTGGGTACTGTGGTGAAGTCCTATGAAGCCTAACCAGTAGCAGCAACTGATGGGGGGCACAAAGGAGGGATGGGATAAGCCTTGTAGAGCTGTTGTCTTCGAGTTCCACTGACCCAGGTTCAACCCTGACCTCAGGTGGTGTATTTGTGGAGTTTGTAAGTTCTCCCGGTGATCATGTGAGCTCCCTCCTGGTGCTCCAGAACCCTCTAGTGTCATAAAGACAGCTGGGTTGGTAGGTTAATTGGCCGCTGTGAATTGGGCAAGGGGTACAACCTGAGGGGATTTGATGGGAATGGGTGGAGAAAGAAATGGGGAAACAAGGAACTAGATGCTGGTTTATACCAAAGATAGCTACAAAGTGCTTGAGTAAGTCAGAGGATCTGGCAGCATTTCTGGAGAACATGTCTAGGTGACGTTTCAGGGCGGGGCGCTGAAAAAGGGTCCAGACCCAAAACGTCACCCATCCGTTTTCGCCAGAGTTGTTGCCTGACCTGCTGAGTTAATCAAGCATTTTGTGTCTATGTTTGAGGATAAAATGGGATTAGTTTAAATGGGATTGGGATTAGGAATGGCTGAAATCAGGATTTACGGGCCCTTGCTGCGATATGTTTTGGCATTGTGTGGGGAGTGTGTGGAGGAATGGTGGTGGATCAGTGGCTAAATGGTGTAAGGGGTGGAAGGAGGACACGAATGGGCCAAGCAGCAGTCTGATGATTGGCTGAGGTGATTGGGGGGTAGGAAAAAGGGGAAGTCAAACCCCAACCTTTGCAGCAGGGTCTTGAGACTGGAATATCCGACTTGCCTGAGAAAGAATGTTAGGGTAGCACAGAGGAGCAGCAATAGAGTTGCTGCCTTACAGCGCCAGAGACCCGGGTTCGATCCGTGCTGGGTGCTAAAGACGCTGTCTGTACATAGTTAGTACGTTCTCCCTCTGACTGCGTTGATTTTCTCTGGGTGCTCCAGTTTCCTCCCACATTCCAACGGTGTACAGGTTTGGAAGTCGATTGGCTTCGGTAAAAATGGTAAATTGCCCCTAGAGTGTAGGATTGTCCTAGTGTACGGGGATCGTTGGACAGCATGGACTCGGTGGGCCGAAGGGCCTGTTTCTGTGCTATATCCCTCAACAAAAGTAAATGTTTTTGCCATGGAGCGAAGGGTCACCAGACTAATTCTTGGGATGGCAGGATGGGATGTGCAGAGCGATTGAGATGATTAGCTTCTATTCACAGAAGAATGAGATTTATAAAATCCCGACGGAACTGGCACACTAGTTGCAGGAAGAATGCCGCTGATGGAGGGAACATCAGGACGATGGATCACAGCCTCAGTATGCAGGGCAGGCCATTGAGAACTGCAATGAGGAGAAATGGCTTCACCCAACGAATGATGAGCCTGTGGATTTCTGTACTGCAGAAGGCAGCTGGGGGAAATCATGAAATATATTCAAAACTGAGTTGGATGTAATCCTAAAGAGATCCAGAAATGTGGGGAGAGAATAGAAACAGGGTCTGGTGGATAATCGGCAACCATCATATAGAATGATGGGCAGATTGGCCAACTCCATCTTGTGGTCCATATGTTTATTCCGCCAGGTGGATGCAGAAGAGGAGCAAGGCCAAAGTACAAAGAGTGGTGGAATATAGAAGGTACACAAAATTGCTGGAGGAACTCAGCGGGTGCAGCAGCATCTATGGAGCGAAGGAAATAGGCGACGTTTCGGGCCGAAACCCTTCTTCAGACTGATGGGGGGTGGGGAAAGAAAGAAGGAAAAAGGGAGGAGGAGGAGCCCGAGGGCGGGCGGATGGGAGGGTGGGAGGAGACAGCTAGAGGGTGAAGGAAGGGGAGGGGACAGCACAGGCTAGCCAAATTGGGGGAATTCAATGTTGATGCCATAAGGGCGCAAGGACCCCAGACGGAATATGAGGTGCTGTTCCTCCAATTTCCGCTGTTGCTCACTCTGGCAATGGAGGAGACCCAGGACAGAGAGGTCGGATTGGGAATGGGAGGGGGAGTTGAAGTGCTGAGCCACCGGGAGGTCAGGTAGGTTAAGGCGGACTGAGCGGAGGTGTCGGCGAAACGGTCGCCCAACCTACGCTTGGTCTCACCGATGTAAATTAGCTGACATCTAGAGCAGCGGATGCAGTAGATGAGGTTGGAGGAGATACAGGTGAACCTTTGTCGCACCTGGAACGACTGCTTGGGACCTTGAATGGAGTCGAGGGGGGAGGTGAAGGGACAGGTGTTGCATTTCTTGCGGTTGCAACGGAAAGTGCCCGGGGAGGGGGTGGTGCGGGAGGGAAGGGAAGAATTGACGAGGGAGTTGCGGAGGGAGCGGTCTTTGCGGAAGGCAGACATGGGGGGAGATGGGAAGATGTGGCGAGTGGTGGGGTCACGTTGGAGGTGGCGGAAATGGCGGAGGATTATGTGTTGTATTTGCCGGCTGGTGGGGTGAAAGGTGAGGACCAGAGGGACTCTGCCCTTGTTGCGTGTGCGGGGATGGGGAGAGAGAGCAGTGTTACGGGGTATGGATGAGACCCTGGTGTGAGCCTCATCTATGGTGGCGGAGGGGAATCCCCGTTCCCTGAAGAACGAGGACATTTCGGATGCCCTGGTGTGAAATGTCTCATCCTGGGAACAGATGCGGCGTAGGCGGAGGAATTGGGAGTAGGGGATGGAGTCTTTACAGGGGGCAGGGTGGGAAGACGTGTAGTCCAGATAGCCATGTGAATCAGTGGGTTTGTAATGTATGTCGGTCAGGAGTCTGTCCCCTGCAATGGAGATGGTGAGGTCAAGGAATGGTAGGGAAGTGTCGGAAATCGTCCAGGTGTATTGGAGTGCCGGATGGAAGTTGGTGGTGAAGTGGATGAAGTCAGTCAGTTGTGTGTGGGTGCAGGAGATGGCGCCAAAGCAGTCGTCAGTGGTGGAATATAGTTTAGTTGAGAGATACAGCAGGGAAACAGGCCCTTTGGCCCACCCTGTACGCACCGACCAGCGATGCCCGTACACTAGCATTATCCTACACTCTAGGGACAATTTACAATCTTATGGAAGCCAATTAACCTACAAACCTGTAGGTCTTTGGAGTGTGGGAGGGAACCGGGGCACCCGGAGAAAACCCACGTGGTCATGGGGAGAAAGTGCAAACTCCGTACGGACAGCACCCATAGTCATGATCGAACCCGGGACTCTGGCGCAATAAGGCAGCAACTCTACCACTGCGCCACCGTGCCGCCTTGTCAGGATGGGGCTGGTGTAGTTTTAAAGTGGGAGGAAATTGTAAGCATGTATCTCAGTGTTTCACTCAACCTTCAGACTACCAAAACCTACCCAGTGGCCATCAAATCATTTTGTCCAGCGAATGTCTATCAATGGCAGCTCCCAGGACCACATGCGAGGGACTATGCCAGTTCCCCTGCCGTGTTTACAAGGAATGTATGACTTCATGTTCCTGATACAGTAACCACATTGGAATTGCAATGGTGATTCATGACTGGAAGTGCCTGGTCAAATTTCCTGACTAGCCTTATTTGAACTGGAGATGTTACAAATGTGAGTTACTCCGGGATAAAAAGATTTTTCAGTTCCAGAGTGCCAGGAAAAGCAGCAGGATGCAATCCAATCCCCTCATTCAATGTTGAAGTTTTGTTCTTTAAAATGCTGTGCTTTCCTTGTCGAATACGTGCGCTGAAGGGTTTTTCCATTTCTCCACGATGTGGTTCAGAAGACTGAGGCAAAAATGCAATTCAAACCAGATGGATGAAATGCACTCACCTCAAACTCCTTTGCTCTCGGCTCCCTCTCCTCCCCTTCCCCCACTCCCCCTCCCCCCATCTACTCCACAGGGGCAGCTAACGTTCTCAGTCTCCATATATGGAAGAGCAGACTGCTGTGTGAGTCCGCCTGTCTGTGACTGTTCTGATTGAAGCTGACCCACATCTGCAGGGCTGATGCCCTTTCTCAAGAACGGAATCTAATACTAAAACCCAACGTTAAACGGAGACAAGAAAGGTCTACGCACGTAACTTCAAGACAGTATTTGAGGACTATTTCTACAGAGGGAGGGGTGGGAACTGAAAGAAAGGCAGAATGTGTCCAGAAAACACAAAAAAGAATTATAAATTAACTTCCAAACAGCTCATGGGGTAATTTATTTTACAAATATTTTAATTGAACCTCTGTTAAACATTATAAAATTCACAATAAAAGGCCACAGTGTACTTCTTACGGTACACTGTAAAAATAAGTTCCTTGAGCTTTAGAGTTGTGTAACATAGACGAAAGACTTGGATGACAACATAAAACAGCCACATCAAAATCTGAGCAATTACCAGATTAATCCCAAAATCGGATCCCCGCCATAGGTTTCTTGCGATGCCTTTTATGTGTGTTATGTTTTATTATATTAAGTTTTCGGTATGTCAGAGAGGATTCTCTTAAACATCCACAGGTGTACAATAGAGAGCACATTGACTGGTTGCATCACGGCCTGGTTTCGGCAACTTGAATGCCCAGGAGCAAGGAAGACTGCAAAAAAGTGGTGAACATTGCCCAGTCCGTTACGGGTGTTGATTTCATTAAATGGCTTGCAGATCTCATCGGTGTCGGACGTCTCTTTATTGTGCTAGTCACAACAGGGTCCTACAGCAGATATTACACTCCCCAACACTGAAGGGATTTACAAGGGTTGCCAGCATTATCAGAGACCCACCCCTGGCCACACATTCATTTCCTGCCATGAAACTATCTCCCCAGGCTATAGAATACTGCAAACTCCATAAGAGCTCTGAACTAGAGCTTTAATGACTTGGGGCCATTGGTTTTGTATTTTTGACCTATTATTTTTTGTTTTTATGTGTACGCATGCACGTATATATATATATATACTGGACCAAATGCAGACCCGTTGGGTCTGCTCCCCCAACGCAGCCGTTCCCTACCCGTAGCCCCCACGGGAGACGTGGTCCTCCAACTGAAGATTCGAGCACTCAGCAGTGCGGCTATTTTTAAATGACGTCTTTGAGGCGAGAGGCGGGCGCCAGCAACTGTTATGGTCGCTGGCCAGCAGGAGGCAACAGAATGAATGAGTGGTCGGGGGGGGGGGGGGGGGGGGGGGAGAGGGGAAGAGTTGGCAGTGACAACAGACCAGGACAATCTGGACTAGCCGTAAATTACCTCAGGCAGGGTTGTGCCTTAGTGGGCCCATTGTATAGACAGATGCAAAATGCTGGAGAAACTCAATGGGGCAGGCAGCATCTCTGGAGAGAAAGATTGGGTGACGTTTCGGGAAATGGAAAAAATCTGGGCGGTTGTGGGTCTGGTGTTGGCGTAGCAAAGGCTGGCACCCACAGGCTGGCAACCACAAGACAGGCAGAAACACACACACACATACACAGTTTTAAAGAAAGATAGATAGATAGATAGATAGATAGATAGATAGATAGATAGATAGATAGATAGATAGATAGATAGATAGATAGATAGATATAGATATATATATATATATATATATATGTGTGTGTGTGTAATGTTCACTACATATACTTTATATATAGTGAACTTTCTCACTTATTATATTTTTTACAGTGTACCATGTTTACATATTTTGTTTATTGGGTTGTGCTGCTGCAAGTAAGAATTTCATTGTTCTGTTTGGTATAGATGGCAATAAAACAGTTGACTCTTGGCTCTCTTGTCAAACGTGGACTGATTTCCCTTGGCCATGTGCACATTAAGCTGGTAAATAGACTTTTTTTTTAATAGGGTGCCTCAGGATTGAGGATCACCTTTTCCCACTCCAGTTTTGTGGGCCCTGAGATGTGTGCTGAGGCCAATTGCAAACCACACGCTCTTCCCAGCTCTTCCACAGATGGGACAGGTGATGGCTGACAGGACGTGTTCGTGGGTAGTTTCTGAGGTGGTGTGTTCCTCCTGACACGTTTGCACGGTTTCTGGATGCTCCCACTGTATGGAATCAAGGTTCTCAATATCATCCCAAAGATCTAGCCCAGAACTGTTCCAATTGGAGATAAACATAGAAACATAGAAAATGGGTGCAAGAGTAGGCCATTCGCCCCTTTGAGCCAGCACCACCATTCAACATGATTATGACTGATCATCCAAAATCAGTACCCCGTTCCTGCACTCCCCCCCCCCCCCCCCCCCCCCCCCCCCCTCCACCAATGGATATGGGGGGGAAAGCAGGAACGGGGTACTGATTTTGGATGATCAGCCATGATCCTATTGAATGGCGCTGCTGGTTCGGGGCCGAATGGCCTACTCTTGCACCCATTTTCTATGTTTCTATATTTCTACATCTCTCTCTGATTGGAACAGTCCTGGGCTAGTTCTCAGGAATCAGTGGGAACATTGCATTGTTTCGATGTGTCTATGAGCAGATTCTTGAATATTTTCCTGAGTGTCCTGGCTAATCTCTTCTCATGACAGAGCTTGGAATTAGTGTCTGTTGTGGGTCTGGTGTCTGATTACCCTTTTTTTCAAACTGGCTGATAATGCACACAACATGATCTCAAAAACAATAGTGTCTTGACCTCGGCACGGCTCCGAACTTCCAATTTTTTCCAATTCTCCCATTTGTGTATTATCATACCAGATCCCAGGTTACTGCATATAGGAAGTCAGGCCAGGGGAGGTCCTTCACAGTGGATGGCAGGACCCTGGGGAGTATAGTGGAGGAGAGGGATCTAGGAATGCAGGTTCACAGTTCCTTGAAAGTGGTGTCACAAGTAGATGGTGTGGCCAAGAAGGCTTTTGGTACATTGGCCATCATCAGTCAGGGTATTGGGTATAGATAGACACAAAGTGCTGGAGTAACTCAGCGGGTCAGACACCATTTCTGGAGAGAATGAAAAGGTGATGTTTTAGGTCAGGACCCCTCTTTAGACAGAGTTGGGGGTGAGTGGGGGTGAGTGGGGGTGGTGGGGGGGGGGGGGGGGGTGAAGAGTTGGCAGTGACAAAAGACCAGGACAATCTGGACTAGCCGTAAATTACCTCAGGCAGGGTTGTGCCTTAGTGGGCCCATTGTATAGACAGATGCAAAATGCTGGAGAAACTCAATGGGGCAGGCAGCATCTCTGGAGAGAAGGATTGGGTGACGTTTCGGGTTGAGATCCTTCATTGTATAGATGTTTGGATGTGATATTACAGTTCTACAAGACCTTGGTGGCTTGGTTCTATGCCTCCTGGAATTCAGCCATTTGTTTCTCAATATGATCCTTGCCCATAAATATGTTTTGTGAAACAAATGATATAGGTCTAGAAATTCTAACACAGCTGAAGATGCAGCAGTGGAAAGTTAAAATGAATCTTTGCAATCTTTTGTATTCGAAAGGTGTGTTTTGAAGGAAGAGAATTTGGGAGCAGAGGGCAGGTCTGAGTTAATGGTTGTGTGGGAACCAGCATAGGGTATTGATCAGTCTGAAGAAGGTCTTGACCCAAAATGTCACCCATTCCTTCTCTCCAGAGATGCTGCCTGTCCCGCTGAGTTACTCCAGCATTTTCCTACACATGGGGTATTGGAGCTTGCCACTGCTGAGTGGGAGGAGGGAGGAGGGTGCAGCTGAAAGGTGCACCAGGAGGAGGTTGAAGGAAGAGAAGGGCACTGCTAAAATGGAGAGGTTATTGGGTAGATAGAATGCTTCAAGAGATCTCATCACTTAATAGGCTACCTCAAGAATGATATGATCTTGTAGCATTGATTGACTAGGGCTGATACTGATGGGGTTTCAGGTTCCTAGCTTCTATTTAGCAAAACCCCCCATAAAAACTGGAATAAGCTTGTGAGAATCACGAATAATTACAGCAACAACAATAAAGCAGAGTGCCACTACATCTGAAGTTTGAATCTTGGGAAGTGGGATAGATGCATGTTTGGGTTTGAGATAGGGATCAGAACATGAACGTGGAATGGTATTGTCACACGAGACACCAACGATTAACCGGCAAATAACAACATGGACATGATTTTCACATCCCTGTATTTTTGTAGTTTAAATGCCAAGAAGAAAAACAAGGGGCTATTTCAGAAACAACTGAAGTAGTTCATCAATTATCTCACAAATTTGTATCTCTTCCTTATTTCCCTCCTCTTCTCTCTCTTCCCTCTATCTCTCCCCTCATCTTTCTCTAGAGGTAGTGAACCATTTTGAAGGGCAGTTACAATTATCAGCTTCCCCAAAGCAACTACTGAGTCCCACAGGCAATAATAAGATGACAAAATAATACATGTATTTTTGGTGATATTATTGTGATAAGAACGGTCTATAGGACAGGAGCAGTGCAACACCACCACATGCAACCTGATAGTATACTGATGGATCACCATTCTTTTATCATTGCTGTGTCTAAATCCTGCAACCCCTCCCTTACATTGCTGTGGAAGTACTTGACTCACCACAACCATGAGTAACTCGGGATGGGAATAAATACTGCCTCAATAACCAGTAAACAAATAAAACAAAAATATAAATATTCCCCTACTCAGATGTCACTTCTCAGAAAGCATCCAACTTTTTGAAATGTAAACCATGACGTTGCGTTCATGTCCTGGAATGGGGATGATGGCAGCTTACTCAGGGCCAAAGACCTGGGTTCAATCCCGACCTCAGATGCTGTCTGTGTGGAGTTTGCATGCTTTCCCTGCAAACATATGGATTTCCTCCAGATGCTCAGGGTCCCCCTGCATCCCCAAAGATGTGTGGCTTGGTCGGTTAAAAGATTGGCCACTGTAAATTGCCCTGTGTGTGTGGGTGATCAATGGACAGTTGATAAGAAAGTGGTGAGAAGAAAAGAGTAGGATGAATATGTGGATTTTGATGATCAGTGAGGATTAGGTTGGCCACAGGGCTTGTTTCCGTATGGTGTCTCTCCCTGACTTGATGGCCACAATATAACATATGCTATGAGAGATGTTATTAAAAGGGGAATAACAAAGAGAAACAAACAAAGTGGAGAAACGTATGTGAAACTTGTTTCTAGTTTGGATATTTTTTAAGGAATGTAACACATGACCATCTCAGCCACCTGAAAAGATCGCAAACCTCAGAGAACTAGGGTCTGAGTTGGGCCTGAGCGTATACTTGCTAAGTTTAGTTTAGAATTACAGCTGGTAAACAGGCCCTTCGGCCCACCGAGTCTGTGTCGACAATTTAAAATTGTACCAAGCCAATTTTACTTCGTAGTCACGTGAGTGACTACGTGAAGAACCCCGCCAGGATGCATGCGTGTCATATCGCTACACGCATTGCGAAACAGTCAGGCGGGGTGGAACGACGTTCCCCCGCAGCGGCAAGTTTAAAAGCCGGGACCTGCAGTTAAGAGATACTCTGCGGTCTTTTTTGTTGTTCCCATACTGTTTTACAGGTGGGGAGTCAATGGACAAGTCCAAGAAAACAACGAGGGCTGCGACAAAGCTGGCAGGGGAGGACCGCGGCGTTGCGGGCAGCCAGCAGCGTCCAGCAGCACATGAATCACCCGTAATGGGAACAGCTGTGCCCGACTTCGCCCCCGCACCGGCCAGATCCACACCGCGGCCGGGCGGTAAGGCAAAACAAAAAACCAACAAAGTCGTTGACTCAGATGAGTCCGACTTTGAGCAGCCGTGAGCGGCCAGCGACCGTGAGCGCTGGAGCCGGATGGAGCGGTGTGTGGAGCAGATGCTCCAACGTGACAGGCTCCAGGAGATGGAGTCCAGTCACTGTGGGCACTATATCACACCCACAGCAGCACCTCTTGTAGGGCTGCACAGTGCATCTCCCTCGTCAGAGGGGAGTACTGGGGGTCAATTCTGGGCTGATCCTGAAGAGGGGTTTGCAGAACAGAATTCAAGTGTGCAAGGGGGGCAGGAACATGAAAATCTACTGGACATGGTGTCCAACTTTATACAGCCAGACCAGACTGGCCAAAACCTGGAACAAAAACTAGCCGCCAGTATTGATTATATGTCCTTTAACCAGCTACAGGAACAGGCTGTGATGGACACCACGGCAAGACACTTGGCACCGGGTAACTGTATATCCCTGAATGTTCCCATTGTAAATAATTACATATGGAAACATGTCGGAGCAGGAGTTAGAGGCATGGATGTCAAACTCCAAAAAGTACTAAACTCCTAACAGCGGGAATAACAGCTTTCGCCCGTACTGTAGATGAAAAGGAGATGTCGCAGGATCAACAGGATGCACTGGCACTGCTTTGCAACACACAATATGAAATAAACAGCATCAGGAAGAGTGCCATCCGACCTGCTCTAAACCCGAAATTCGCAGGTCTGTGCAAACCTGGAAACACAAAACCACCAATTTTACTATTTGGAGGTAACCTATCCAAGCAAGTCAAGGAGCTCGATGAGGAGGCAAAAACCCTGGGGCTCATAAAAGCGACATGATCAAGAACCTACCACGGCCATAAACAGCACCCTTACGCACCCACCAGTAGAACAAGACAAACTGGTGAAAGCTCAAAGGCCCGGTACACCGAACATCGGTCTTTTTTAGGCCATGGCCCAGACCGGCCTTTTTGGAAGATACGCAAACCTTCAACACCACCCCAACCACAAACCCAGACACCGGCGCCTCAAGCTCCACGAAGGATTTATAAAAAGAAGTAAACCTGCCACTGGTAACCATGGAGGTAGGTGGGTCTGGTTCCTTACAAATTGCAGGGAGTATGGAGGTTGGGGGAGATTACACTTCTTTCTGGATGCATGGAGTATGTTAACTACCGACACTTATATTTTAAGCAGTATCCAGGGATATACCATAGAATTTATACACAAATATAGCCCTCCAGTTCAGCATGTACCGAACCGAATGTTCGTACTTTCAGGTAAAGAAAAATCAGAAGCACATGCTGAACTGGAGCGGCTTTACGCAAAAGGGGTAATTGAAAAATCCCAACACGAATCACTGGAATTTGTGTCCAATATCTTTATCAAAAACAAAAAAGATGGTGGTTGTCGCAACATCATAGATTTGACCAATTTGAATACATTTGTACAATATATTCATTTAAAAATGGAAACCTTTGTTACTGCAAAACAATTGATTTCCAAAGGTTACTTCATGGCTAGCATTGATTTAAAAGATGCTTACTATTCAGTGCCTATACGAGGTGACCACAGATGTTACTTAAAATTCAACTGGATGGGACAGCTCTGACAGTATAGAGCGCTGCCAAATGGGTTAACATCAGCCCCCAGGCTGTTCACAAAAATTTTGAAACCAGCCCTAGCGTTTCTGCGGAAACGAAAACACATGGTCATGGCATATCTAGATGACATACTTATTGTGGGCAAAACTTGGGAATTGCCCAAACAAACTGTAACAGCCACAAAACAAATATTTGAAAAACTGGGGTTTATTATCCATCCAGTTAAATCTAAATTAACGCCTTCCACTACAATGGATTATTTGGGGTTCACCATTGACTCAGTTCACATGTCGGTGACTTTGCCAAAGGGAAAGGCTATAGACTTAATAGAGGCTTGCAATAACCTCATTGACATCAGTAAACCGTCCAACAGATTGGTAGCAAAAGTAATTGGCAAAATGGTGGCTGCTTTTCCAGCCACACAATTCGGACCTTTACATTACCAAAATTTACAGAGGGCAAAAATACGAGCACTCAAAATTAATGCTGGTCATTTTGACAGACCAATGAAGCTACCAATCAAAGCTATAATGGAACTGAAATGGTGGAAAGATAACATTCGGCATTGTTCCAATCCAATCATTATCAGCAACCCTTCTATGGTGCTACAAACTGATGCCAGTGCACTTGGTTGGGGCGCTACCAATTTCATCTCCAGCTGTGGAGGTAGATGGAATGCACAGGAGGCATCATTATTACAAACACTGGGCATAAACTACCTGGAAATGTTGGGTGCATTCCATGGCCTAAAGTCATATTGTTCTGGGTTATATCACCAGCATGTTAGACTACAGATTGACAATACCACCGTGGTAGCATATATCAACCACATGGGTGGAAACAAATCGACATCTTGTGACAATCTGGCTAATACAATTTGGCAGTGGTGTATCCAGAGAAATATTTGGATATCAGCTACTTACCTACCAGGTAAACTAAATTTAGTGGCAGACACCAGGTCACGCCAATTTAATGAAAACACCGAATGGATGTTGAATAAAAAAATATTTGCTGATATTACAGCACGGTATGGAACACCAGATATCGATCTATTCGCATCCAGACTTAATCACCAGTTATCAAACTATGTTTCATGGGAACCAGACCCTGGGGCAGTGGCGACAGATGCATTTTCGCTGCATTGGGGGAAATTGTTTATTTATGCATTCCCTCCTTTCTGCCTCATCAGTCGGGTATTAAGGAAAATACAGCAAGACTCTGCGTCTGGTATTTTGGTAGTACCCGATTGGCCTACTCAACCATGGTTCCCTGTGATACTCGACATGGTATTAGAACCATGTATCACCATCCCGAATAGACCAGATTTATTGGTTCATCCCGTAATAAGGGATAGCCACCCATGTCATAACTATATGAACTTATTAATTTGTAGAGTCTAAAAATACCTCTACTACAGCTGGGACTGACGGACCGAACAGTGAACATTATTTCGGCGGCCCACAGACAGTCCACCAAAAAACAGTATCTGGTATATATCAGGAAATGGGAGATGTATTGTCACAGAAACAGCATCACCTACAGATCAATGAACATCCCGTCTGTTCTGGAATTCCTGGCAGGCCTCCATTATGATGAGGGGCTCAGTTATAGTGCCATCAACTGCGCCAGAAGCGCCCTGTCAACATATCCATGGCAAGGAACAGAGCGTCATTCTGTTGGGACTCGCCCCCTGGTAACAAAACTTACGAGGGGAATTTTTAATATCAATCCCCCAAGAACCAGGTACTCTCAAATATGGGATGTGAGTAGTGTCCTGACTATGCTAAGGAATTGGTCTCCAGCAACAGCTCTGTCCCTACAAAGACTGACACTGAAAACAGTCATGCTGATGGCTTTGGTCACGGCACAAAGGGTACAGTCGTTACATAAATTAAGACTGGACAACATGACTTCTTCATCTGGGAATATAACGTTTCATATTTATGAATTAGTCAAGCAGAACAGACAGGGGTCAGCAGGCCTCAATATAGAATTTAGGTCTTACCCGACAGATGATCGTCTCTGTATAGTAAGACATTTGTTGTTATATATGGAGAACACTAAAATCATCAGATGCAATGAGATGGCACTTCTAATCAGCCACAAGCAACCACACAAAAAAGTGACGGTCCAGACCATCTCAAGATAGCTGAAAGGTTCTAATACAAGCTGGGGTGGATACTAACATTTTTAAATCTCATTCCACCAGGGCTGCAGCTACATCGGCAGCTATGCAGTTAGATGTACCAATGGACCAAATCCTCAAGACAGCAGTTTGGTCAAGGGAAAAAACATTCCAACTATTTTATCATAAACCAGTAATTAAACCTGGAACGTTTGCAGAAACAATTTTAAGTTCTGTAATATAATTTCACCCCATAAATAGGGGCTATAATTTGGTGTTAATAAATTTATCATGGATTTCAATGTCGGATTCATGTCTAAATTAGGTTAACACAATTCCTCCCACAGTCATTAAGGCAGATGTGATGCCTGGACTCGTTTCCACGGCATGAAATCACAGAGCTTTGAAATCTTCACGTAGTCACTCACGTGACTCCGAAGTAAAATAGTAAGATTAAACGAGAACTTACCAGTTCGAAGTTTGATCGTTATTTTATGAGGAGTACGTTGAGGGAATACGTGCCCTCCGCTCCCACCCTTGATCATATACTCAACTGGTATCTTCTTCTCTAATCTTACTATGTTCAGTCATTACAGTTATCTGTGATTTCACACCGCTGCTTTGAAGAATGACACGCATGCGTCCTGGCGGGGTTCTTCACGTATTCCCTCAACGTACTCCTCATAAAATAACGATCAAACTTCGAACTGGTAAGTTCTCGTTTAATCTTACTATTAACCTTCAAACCTGTACGTCTTTGAAGTGTGGAAGGAAACCGGAGCACCCGGAGAAAACTCACGCGGTCACAGGGAGAGATGTACAAACTACGTACAGACAGCACCCGAGGTCAGGATTGAACCGGGCCTCTGGCGCTGTAAGGCAGCAACTCTACCGCTGGGCAACCGTGCTGCCCGTGCTTTGCTGCTTCCCAAACCATCCACAGGAATGCCCTCAGAATTTCCTGCCTATCTGTATTGATAATCTGCCTCTGAAGCCAAACATTTACAAAACGTGACACTGTGTCACAGCAGACAACTTACAACAAGATCAACGAGAGTTCCACAACGATCGTGTTTAACACCTCTCTTTTCTCCTGCATGCTGGTGTGTAAAAGTGGGAAGGGAAGGAGAAAGGAAAGAGGCAATGCTTAGAATTTAAATAAAGGATTAGGCAGAGCATTCATTAATACGTGCTTTTACCTCTTATTACAGTGAAGAAGTAAGAAATCAGGAGAAGTCTCATCCTGGCAATACTTTCCCATTTTCAATTGAAACTCCAATTTATGTCTGTCTTCTGTTACATTCAGTCAACGGATAATAAAGATGTCATCACTTTAATGATCCAGTTCTTCCTGTCAGTCAAAGGTCCAGACCACAGGGTTAGCGTGTCAAGTGCTGAGCTATGCCCATGTGATCCTCCTCCTTGAAATAGACTGCAGTCTCTTTGCCGGGAGTGTATCCTTTAGTCAAATTATTTTCCAAGAATATAAGGGTGGAGCTCATTGTTTTTGATAAATGCCCAATTAGTCCCACAAAGACTCGTTCCTCTTGACCGGAGCCAAGTCAGGATTATAATGCAATACCAACCAACCACATGGATAGATGTAATTGTAGCAATGGTTCATGATTCTCCCAGGATTATGTGGTGCATTTGATAAGTGGTCGTACATTCACAAATTCTGCATTTAACTCTTCCACTACTGTGGCTCTGTGATGTACCATCTATGGACTATGCTGCAGTTACTCACCAAATTTACTCATAACACCTCCCTGTTCTTCAAGCATGAAAGGTGGAACAAGGAGGACACAGTAATAACATCACCTTCTTATCCAAATCATGCTTGTGGTGTCTTACAAAACCATTTCCAAAGTCATTCAATCTGCAGAATTATATTGAAGCTCTAATTCAGATTCAGATTAAATTATTATTATTTATATCAGGGTGCAATCAAATTCCTTGTTCGCATGAAGCTCATATTGTATATGATGATAGATACAACAGTAAATCTGGTGTTATTTTACAAATAAGTAAACAAAATGATTGAAAATTCACCATTCTAGCATTGGAGCTATGTAACTCAATGTTTATTATCCATAAATCTTTAACAGTTATTCTGTTTTGATTTAAATTTTTTATGTAAACTTTAAAGTTCTATGTTTGAAAATTCTGGAAATATGGCTGGTGAACAACCAATGATTAATCAAAAATGATTCAGCACTTCATTCATGAATCCAAACACATCAGTTGATGTTTAATGCATGTTTGCTTAGAGACCATATATATTGTTGTGTAAGCATGCTCGCCTTATGATGCAGTTACACATATGGGTAGCTATCACTGCAGAATGTATTTGGATTGGATCCCATTGATCTGAAACAATCCATCCTCTAGCAAATAAGCTGATAGAACTAAATTTCAGGAACAATACATAATAAGCTACTAGTAAGTGCATATCTGGTGTAAATAGAGGATGTATTTCTACCCCTATACCACTGTTTCTCTCTCCATCATTGATGTCTAACTTTCCTGAACTTACTCTGTTTTGGTGCTGATTTTCAGAATCTGAAGCATTTTACTTTTGTCCTTTCAATGCAGGCACTGCATTCAGAACCAGGTGTAAAGATTGGGTTGTTGATTAAACACAGTTGAAAAAAGTAATGAACACAGTTGCAAATCAACATGTTAAACTTTTACTGCTTTGATTTTGAGTCTTCATGAAAGAATGCAGATGTTGTAGTAAAAACAAAGTTTCGCACAATGGTGCCAAGGATCACATTGAAACTCAAAGATAGACAAAAGTGCTGGAGAAACTCAGCGGGTGCCGCAGCATCTATGGAGCGAAGGAAATAGGCAACGTTTTGGCACGAAACGTTGCCTATTTCCTTCGCTCCATAGATGCTGCTGCACCCGCTAAGTTTCTCCAGCACTTTTGTCTACCTTCGATTTTCCAGCATCTGCAGTTCCTTCTTTATCACATTGAAACTCACATCTTTTTCGAGCTAAGGCCACATCGTTACATCAGAGCTCCCCCAAACCAATACACATTGTCTCCTATCACTGCCACGGCCTGAATACCTAAACAGGGTGGACAACTGAGCTAGTACTTCCCTAAACCCTGGATGTCAGGAGCTTCTCAAGTCCCTGTAATCCTTACATTACAAGCCCTCGCATTTCCTTTACTGGGTTGCTTGAGGCAGCGCATTCCTTCCTTTATAAAGACCATTGAATAGGAGATAGACAAAAATGCTGGAGAAACTCAGCGGGTGAGGCAGCATCTATGGAGCGAAGGAATAGACGATGTTTCGGGTCGAGACCGTTCTTCAGACTGATATCGGATATCTCTCCATACCCCCTGATCCCTTTAGCCACAAGGGCCACACCTAACTCCCTCTTAAATATAGCCAATGAACTGGCCTCAACTACCTTCTGTGGCAGAGAATTCCACAGATTCACCACTCTCTGTGTGAAAAAAGTTTTTCTCATCTTGGTCCTAAAATACTTATCCTTAAACTGTGACCCCTTGTTCTGGACTTCCCCAACATCGGGAACAATCTTCCTGCATCTAGCCTGTCCAACCCCTTAAGAATTTTGTACGTTTCTATAAGAAACGTCGCCTATTCCTTCGCTCCTTAAATGCTGCCTCACCTGAGCTGAATTTCTCCAGCATTTTTGTCTATCTTTGATTTTTTTCAGCATCTGCAGTTCTTTCTTAAACATTGAATTGGAGATCATTTTTTGGTATTTAACTCACTTGGCATAATACGTAATGTTGGTCTCTGCATGGTTTGCCCACTCAACCTTGGACCGTAACTCCAAGTGCACAGTGAGCGGGTCGAAGGGCCTGTTTCCATGCTGTATCTCTAAATTAAACTAAAAGCAGGGAACAAAGTTAGATCCCAAGTTAGTAACTGCTTAGATGACCAGGGCAGCATTCTTGTGCTTTCTATCTTGTGCTTTCTTTCATCCTTACATTCATTGAAAGCACAGCAGCAAAAAGGAACATATGCACCAATGCCCTTGGGCACAATTTATGCTCTCTGTTGAAACTCAGCCTAGTTTAGAGTGTGCGATGTCTACTGGGATATCCATTACATCATTGCTATCTTACATAAATTTGAGGTTATCCGTGACCAACAACATGACAAGGATAGAATCCAGATGTCCAGTGCTAGCTTTTCCAAGAAAACATTAAGCTCTTGATTTCCTTTTTTGGCAATAATAGCATAGACTTTTTGCAAGGTTAGACTCAGACTTAAAGGACAGTTTGTGATGCACACACACGCGAATATACGTGCAAACATGTACACACACGCTCCAGTAGAAAATACATATTAAAATGTTTTTGTTTCTTCCTGTAAACATCGCAAAACATTTTCAAATTATCTGTTTCTATTAACCAAAATGAGTGCAATTTCCAGACCAATTTAGGTAATTAGTTTTCAAGAAGGAACTGCAGATGCTGGAAGATCGAAGGTACACAAAAATGCTGGAGAAACTCAGCGGGTGCAGCAGCATCTATGGAGCGAAGGAAATTAGTTTAGTGAGATTAAAAAATATTTGTGTTTGATATCATCACAATAGTATGTTGTTCTAATTAGCACAGAAAATGTTACGTATTAATATTAAAAGTACTTTAAAAGTCAACTGCCAACCCACCTTTTGTATTATTATCTTGCCGACATTACATTAATGATTGTACTCGCAAAGAATAGTTAACTTAAAGGAGGACTTTAATGCAATTCACGGTGAAATCACTGTCTTTATTACAGTTTTTATCATGTTTCATATGTACGAGACCAAACTGCCTTACAAACGTCAGTTACAAGCTCCTCCTCTCAAAGTGATGATTTACCTTTCACCATAATATTTAATGTTGCATTTTAAACAACTGCTACCAGTGGGATTTATGGGGTTAGCAACTAAATAATTTTAATCATAGGGCACTTTTAAGATTGTGGGCAATGCAAGGGTGGCACAGTGGCACAGCTGGTACAGCTGTTGCCAAACAATGCCAGAGACCCAAGTTTGAACATGACCTCGGGTGCTGTCTGTACGGAGTTTGCATGGTCTCGCTTTGATCACGTGGGTTTCCTCCTGGTGCTCCTGTTTCTTCCCACATCCCAAAGACATGCGGGTTTGTGGGTTGCCTGGACTTTGTAAATTGTCCCCAGGGTGGAGGAAGTGGATGCAGAAGTGGGAAAAAACATAGAAATGGTGTGAACAAGTGATTGATGGTCAGCATGGACTTAGTGGACCAAAGGGCCCGTTTCCATACCGTTTCATTCAATCAATCAAAGTACAAATTTGTTGTAAATAAATGATGCTATGCTTCGTTTGGAAAAAATACTTATCACAAAGATATTACAACAAATATAGAAAATGCTGGAAATGGTTAGCTTGTATGATCCTATCTTGGGAAAAGAAGAGATTCTTTGTTTAAAACATTGACTTTTTTCTTTTCCACACTGATGCAGCCTGACCTGGTATTTCCAGCATTTTATGCTTTTATTATAAATTTCCAGCATCTGCAATTAAAAACATTTCCATTACTTCAACAAACTATTTTAATGTAGTATAATTACCTAGTAGAACTTGCCTCCAATTTTTGAGCTGTCAACCAAATTCATGGCATGTGCTGTATCAGTAAGACAATGTTTTTGCACAAAGTCTGATTGATTTGTGTGGGGGGGATGGGGGGGGGGGGTGGTTGACTATCAGTGATGAACTTGGTGGGTCAATATTGGAAGTAATTTCAAACTTGCTTTTCGGCAGCAAGATGATCCCTGTGGTCGGGCTGGATTCAGTACAGGAAGGATGAATGAATTAATAAGTTTATTGGCCAAGTATATTCACGTACAAGGAATGTGCCTTGGTGCTCCACCCGCAAGTGACAACATGACATAGAGGGACAGTTAGGAATGACACAAACATTAAACATTAATAACAAAACATTATCGATTAAAATGTGACAAATTTAACCGTGGGGATGTTATTCCATCCCCAACTCTCTTCAAAATGCCTGAGCAACAGGGAGAAGTGGGGTATCAGGTAGGAGCAGATCATCACCATTTTAAAGTAAGTTGTTTAGTAGACAGTGATCATGTAGGAATCGTGATGGGCAAGGGCAGGAATGAGGAAAGAACACACGCTGCTCTGACTGCTTTGGAAATCCGTATTTCACATTTACATTTCCCAGCCTCGTTAAATCCACGCCCGACATGCATCACTTCTGCATTCAATACCTGACTTGGGCAGCATGGTGGCGCAGCAGTAGAGCTGCTGCCTTACAGAGCTTGCAGCGCAGGAGACCCGGGTTCGATCCTGACTACGGGTGCTGTCTGTACGGAGTTTGTACGTACTCCCCATTACCGCGTGGGTTTTCTCCGAGACCTTCGGTTTACTCCCACACTCCAAAGACATTCAGGTATGTAGGTAAATTGGCTTAGTAAATGTAAAAATTGTCCCTGGTGTGTGAAGGATAGTGTTAATATATGGGGATCGCTGGTCAGCACAGACCCGGTGGGCCGAAGGACCTGTTTCCGCGCTCTATCTCTAAACTAAACTTGGCTGGGCTAACACTGGTGATTTGTCAACAACTGAGTCATCCCCTCAGTTATAATTCCCTCTACCACCAACTGGTTCACACGGAGGTGTCAACATTCTGTCCCTTGCATCCCCCAACCAATCTGATTCCTTCGCCTTTCTACATCTCTGTTGTGAATGTGCAGAGTATTCACAGTCACACTTCAAACAGTAACCCCAGACAATGTGGTGAAGAAGGCATTTGGCAGTCAAGAGTCTTTTTTTTTTAAACTAAGTACAGCAGTTGGGACATGATTTTACAGTTACACAAGACATTGGAAGCCCATATGAAGGTTAAAGAATTATGTGGGGGCATAAAGAGTGTAGATACTCACAATCATAATCATGGTCTTTTTCCAAAAGTAGCTCTTAATTTTTTTTAAAAACTAGAGGGCATAGCTTTAAAGTGAGTGGCATGATTTTTCATGCGGGCATGCGGAACAAACATACATGGAACAAGCTGCAGAGATAATGGCAGAGGCATGTACAATTAGAACATTTGAAAGACACTTGTGCAGATACATGGAAAGGATGTGAGAGATATGGGCCAGAGACATGCAAGTGGAACTCGAGCTCAGTTAAGCAACTTGGTTGGCATGGATGAGTTGGGTCAATGCCTGTTTAAGTACTAAAATTCTCTGACTTTAATGGACATCATCACTCTTTAAATCCGACTTTCTTTAAATTCATTTTTCTGCACTTGCAAATCCAAGACGGATTTGATCTGAACCACCACTTCCCACGAGCTCTCAATGTTCCTCCGACCTCTCTCCCCCATGATCCTGCCTTCAATTTCAGGCATCGTAATTTTCTTTGTGAGAAAGCTAACCACATGACCTTACAATATACCTGAAGAGTACAGTACAATCCTCGACCCATTCCCTTTCCCTTCAAACAGAGCATTGTTTTCACTGGGTCAAAGCAACATGCCGTGAGTGGACACATCAGCTCAGTGCACAATGCTGCTGATATACACTTTGGCATATTACAGTTCAACCTTACACAGTAAATATCCAAACTTTGGACCCATTCTCTATGGATACAACATTGAAAAATCAGGGTGTGCACGTTGCCAGAATTGGAGAAGTTCAGAGAATTTTTGCTGAAGAAATTGAAACAATCCCATCCTCTCTTTCAATATTGCTGTGCACTTCTCAGAAAGTGATGAGGAACTAGGAACCCAACTTTTTTTCCTCAGGTTGGGGCCAGAGACCAATTGGTGTGGCCCATTGGTCATTGTGTTGTGTTGTACAAGGGAAGCTTTGTACAAGGGAAGACCATTAATTCTGCTCTTCAGTGTCTTATCCTCATCTTGGCACTAGAATGGATGTTCGCATTTAATGAAAGGACAATATACAAATGGGATAAAGTGAAATCAGGGCCAACAGAAAGTTCAGGTTAATTTCTTTATTTTTGTGCAAGCATTTTAGAAAAAAACATAAATGAAAAAGTAAGTCAGTCAGGCAGAAAAACTAAACTAAACAGACGTTTTAATGCTACGGTGCATATGTTAAACAATGCACAAATACTCTGACTTACCAGCATCAAAGCTTTTACAAGTGTTATATATGAATTTGGCTTAAGTGGTTAATTTAAAATAAAACTTGACATGCATAACATTCTGCTATATGTAAACTCTCTCGTGAGGCGTGGGACTGGCCTACTATTCCCAATAGTATTTGGTTACAAATCACGTGATCAAAACAGGCAAAAAAGATTTCAAAAGAACAACAAACAACAAGAAAAAAAAATCAATGCGCACACACACCAACATTTGGCAATTTTACACTTTTTTGTTTGTTGTAACATCAAGGGAATTTCCATGAGGGGATAAGCAGGAATGTGGGTACCACAACACAGAAGCCATCACCAAGTTTCCATTGTTGGTGGACTATTTTATTTTACTTTTAGTTTTCTCACACATTCATTTTTTATGCACCGTTCCAATATCATAGCTTTGGGTCGCAGGGTGGTGGAAGGAGGTTTGATTCTGCCAACGGTTATTGTTTTTTTTGGGCACTAGTAATAAATCTTTTGGGCTTCTGGAATTCGTTGGATAAGGAGCATACCAGGTTCATGTGATCTACATGTAGGGAGCCAAGTCATTTAAAGGTTATTTTGTACACTTTGAGGCGTCTCTCCTCAATAACAAAGTCAGTTTAAGTAAATGGTATTTGATAAATCACGATCAAGTCTGAATGTCCTCAGCTGGCACTTCTAAATACCTGGTGATGTCTGATATTTGTTGCGGTTTTATGGCAAATTATTCCTTCTTGAGTGCAGGACTGTTGTGGCTAACTTAGTCAGCTAATAGAATAGAGATCATGACAGGATCTGTGCTTGCTGTTAAACATTGTATTGAGTGAAAGTACTGCAAATATTCCATGTTGTATGTGATAGTTGGAGCCATTTTGCTATTCAGTCATCCCACCTGCAACAATGTCAAAGAGCACATTCATTGAAAACCATTCTGCAGTACCATTACTGATAGATCAACTCGAACCAACTATTCTACCCAACCCTTCTACCTGTAGTTAGGCCATATCACTTCAGCAAGGGGCTCAATTGAAGAGTTTGACAAACCAAGCTCAAAGGTTCACTGGATTGATGAAACAAAGTAAAATCCACAATACTTATGGTGATTTGCGGCTCACCCCATTGTGTCTCTATAATGATTAACCACTGTTCAAGTATCACACTGCGACACACAATTACCGGGAACTATTGTGAATTCCTCAAACAGGAAACTTGTTACAGTAAATACAAAAAAGAGATGACTATATCTGGACATATGAATGACAAACTACAAACCTCTAAATCAGAGAGTTGAAGTGTTTGGAATTGTATCAACTCATCTGTAAACAAGAACTCCGTCTCAGTAAGATTTTAGACTGAAGCCAGTGACGCAGCACCAATGTTTGCATTTCCAATCCTTTAATCCATCTACTTCTGAGCAGTTGAAATGTAACTTACTCATTGACTTGATAGAATCAGCTCTCAGTGAAACTCAGCAACTTATCTTATGAAACTAGTGAAGATATAAACCTCCTAGTTTCAGTGAGAAGAGTGTTCAATATTGCTGTAGGGCCATATCTGTGGCCAAAACAGATGATAAAAATCTAGTTGTTGCTTCTAAAATTATTGACAAAGCAGCCAATTGATGATTAATATTGCACATCTCTACTTATTATATTACTGCTTGTAGAGCGTTGTAACCATGTCTTTCATTAAATGAAAAGAAACCCTACGTGCACAGAGCATCTTCCCTCTCTTTTTCTCTGACACTGGTCAAAACAAGAAAAAAAGCAAGTGCCAATTTCAACATTGGGTGAAATACAACATTCCAATCATGGTGGACTATTAACTTTAAATCTCTTCAAAACAAGTGCAGCCATGCACTTCTAACCCATTTGAACCCACTGAGCCGCATCACAACACACGGGTAAAGGAATGATGATGAACCTTGCAAGGTCGGATGCAACTTTGCTAAATACCAACAGGTGGAACGGGCCAGGTTTTTGTTTCAAATTTATCGAATCTTCCAAATTGGTGGACGCAGAGAAGGCACAATCTGCTGCACAATGTGTAAAGGGCATAATCACTTGATTGCATATTCGCATAACAGAGTTTTAGAGAAGAGATTAGGCAAGCATTGATTGAGTGATCTATTAATTGATCCTAAGAGCTGGGGAATTGTTCAATCCAATCGCGCAACACGCAAATTCAAGAATTCACTCACGGCCAACTTTTTTCATGTGACTTACTGCAATCCGAGTGGTGTTTATTATGCCTTGCTAATAAGAACTGCAATGAACCATTGTGTTATTGGCAAATGAACTGATGTGGATTCTGGATGGCTGGCTGTGGAAAAATGCGTTTATTTAAAGATCGGGTCAATTAACTGGTGGGCGGAGACAGGGATTTCATCAGCGAAGCAGAGTTAATTATACCAGCTGACGAGTAACAGATGGAATGATATCACTGGTTACCATCAATCAAGGAATGGGTATCCAGTTTAAAAAATAACTGGAAGGGTATTGAGTTGCGAAGTCTATTTTCTCCTAGTCTTCCAGAATACCAACTTGGCTGCCTTTTGAGTTGCAATATTGGTGTGTTTCATAAATTAATTTAGTGTTTGCACCTCAGCCACTCCACTTGAAAACTGCTCGAAAGGATGGTAACATTTTCATAAATAATTACTCCCAGATGTCTAATCAAAATCTCCATCTCCCCATTTCCAAACAATTCTGTTGTGTTCTGCTGCCATTGATTTGCCCAAATGTAGTGGGATGATATGGGACACGGCTGCATTTCAGGTTCCTCAGGAGGTTTACACACCAACCCATGCACGCTTGTGTGTAAGGTGTGTAATGTCCAGTATCACTCCTTGTTGGTGTCAGCGATGTAGAAAAACACATTCTGAGTGAATACCTAGTGATGGCAATGATTTCACTATTCATTCAACCAATTGGAAATGGTGTCTTGCAGGAGAGACAAGAAAAATATTCCATCTTAAGTACCTTTATGACAAACTATTTGCTTGTATAACCTTGGTCAGGCTGTGGAGGAGAGGGTAGGGATGGGGTTGGAGTTGGCGGTGGAGGGTTGCAAAATAACTGGCAGTCCAGTTCTATCTTTATTTAATATCCATACTCAGGGGTGCTTCAACCAGCGATCACCTGCTCTGGACCAGCAGTATTAGAGCTAGCAGTATCTTTGGCTGTGGTTCTGCAATTGTAACATCGTAAGGTGACCATGACTGAGAAGAACACATTCACCACAGTCTAGGGAACAAACCAGAGTTCTTCAGGTATGAATGGCTCAATATGATCTTAGTTTGAGTGGGCATGTAGCATGGTTGGGACCAGAATGGTGCTTGTCACGCATACATCTCGTTCTATCCATGGACTCAATGGATGATGATATGTGATGGGAAGCATATTTAGCATCATTTTGTGCCCTACGGGTTGAGTTTTTAACTTTTTGAACATTTACCTTTTAAACCATTCAGAAGTTTGTGTTACTTATTTGGCATCTTAAATGTGTCGCGATAGAAAGCATAACTTTAACACTATTGAATAAGTAACAGAAATTACTAATTTCAGCGATGTGATTAGGAGAAAATATCCGGCTGCAAAAACTCTTGTCAAGAGTTGCTTAGCCTCTCTATCTGTAGAGTGATGCTAGGAGGAGATGAGGCATCCTGCATGGTAATAAGTGTATAAAATACCACTAGGAAAGTATACAGAGGAAAGATCTCCAGGATACAACCCGTGCTTGAAATGGCCTAATGCTGGACTGGTGCAACTTAAATGTACAAAAAGGTATATGAAGAATGGAACTGGAGTCAACAATCAATTCACAAGTCACTGTTACATTCACGGCAAAGAATATCAGCCTTCTCGGGAAAGAATCCTTTTCCAACCAGCGAGGCCGAGCATCGTGTGCAGGAGAAGCAGCTCTGGTGCCACTGGCGATCTTCAAAGGAAATGTATTTGCCGCCTCCAAAACCTTTAAAGACAGATAGGTTTGTTAAGAAACATTTAATCAATGGTGGCATGCCTCAGACAAACTGTAATGGTGCTCTGTAAATCCTGCCAGGAAGCTCTGCTCAATAGTAGTGATCACCAACTCTTGCTCTATCAGTCGGTCATAAGCTTTTATACTCAACATATACTTTTATCATTTTGACAGCTTGGAAATGTTTGAGATTTTATGTAATGGCATAAATTTTAATTCTCAACCTTGCTATTAATAGCAGTGGGAGCAATTGCAAACATGTTTGTCTTCTGGATTTGCCATAAACATCCATATTGGACATGCATCTTCCAAATAAATGTTGCAGAAGGTGAACTATAGAAAGTATCAGCACGAGGCGGTGAATAGACTTTTGACAAATGTATCATTTAACTTTCCTCTCTTTTCAATAAAATGTACTGATTTCAAGACAATTACCGTTACTCTTAATAGTTGGGCATCACCAGGTTTGATGTGCAATCTCTGATAGTCCAGAGAAGTTTCCAAAGGTTCAAAGCACCTTGGAGAGACTCACACTCTGTTTGGCACTTGCCGCATCCAAGGTCAAAAACTGTAGCTGCATTAGTTCCATTAACTGAGTGCATGGATGAGTATCAAGATTAGCAGGTCACAAGCTTGAATACTTTCAAACTTAACAACAAGTAATTATTGAGCTTTTCCAAGTCACACCAGTTTCTCGTTCTCACCTAGCAAACAGCTAACGGGGCTGTCCCACTTGGGCGACCTAATTGGCGAGTTCAGGAGAGTTTGAAAAAAATGTCACGTTGAAGACCTCCTTCGACTATGGAGAAGACCTTCTTCGACTGTAGAAGACCTCCTTCGACTATGTTGAAGACTAGCTTCGACAAACTATGACTAACTTCGGGAAAATTGGTCACCGAATAGTGGAGAGTGAAGACGACCTCCTTCGACTACCTTCGACCTCCCTTCGACTACCATGCCGACCTACTACGACTAAACCTATGAGTAACAAAAGTATCGATTTTTTCCTTGGCGACCTTTTTTTTACTCGCGGGCATTTTTCAACATGTTGAAAAATACGCCGCGACCTAGCTGAGGTCTCGAGTACACGGGGACTCCTCTCGAGCATGAAGGAGAGTTACAAAGACCTCCTATGACCTCATGTCAACCATGCTGCGAGTATGAGTTGAGGGCAAACTCACCAGAACTCGCGGATTGGGTCGCCCAAGTGGGACAGCCCCTTAACAATGGCCGGTTTCCTCTATCATCAGTACTTTTTGCATATCTTTCATTCATTTGTTCCATCTATATCTTACGTTTTCCTTTCCCCTAGTCTGAAGGAGGGTCTAGAACCGAAACGTCACCCATTCCTTCTCTGCAGAGATGCTGCCGGTCGCGCTGAGTTACTCCAGCATTTTGTGTCTATCTTTGGTTTAAACCAGTATCTGCAGTTTCTTCCTCCAGACTCCATGTCCTTCCATCTCTCCCACCTCTGCGTCTGCACCATAACATTAACCTATCTTCTTTCTTGAAACCACAATATTGAGAGCCCTGGGTTTTGCCATTTATCAATGTAGGTCTAACCAGCAAGTCCCAGTAGAGTTTTTGACTGAGGAGCTGGAAGTGGGTTGAGGCAGAATCCAGACCTAGACCAGTCCTCCAGCATTTCCACTGTTCGACTGAAATCAGTATATTATTGGAGGAGAAAAAAAAGACACCAATTTTAGGAGGAACTCAGCGGGTCAGGCGACATCTCTGGAGAACATGTGTAGGCGATGTTTTACAGGACCCTTCTTCGAACCTGAAACCAGATGTGTGTGTCCTGTCTGAAGAAGGGTTCCAACCCAAAATTTCACATATCCACGTTCTGCAGAGATGCTGCCTGACCCACTGAGTTACTCCAGCAATTTATTTATTTTTCTCTAAACCAGCGTCTGCAGTTCTGTGTGTCGACAATTAGAGAGTTAAGAGTCCCCCATAAGTGCTCCAGTGTTCTTCCTGCTACTCCACCTCCATTGAACCAAACACAGCTTTAGACTAAGCTCGCCGACTCCCACTGTACATATTTCAGCAGCATACCAACTCTCCTATTTACATAATCTGGGTTATTTTTGTCATTTGATTTTCTCTGATTCTTAGTTGAAGGAAGGAGGGGAAGCAACCTTATTACAAAATTCAACCAATTTGCAAGAATTACTTTAATTCGCTGGAGTTAGCCCACTCTTAGTTCACTCAGCCCACTCCCAAATGCACATTACACTGTGACAGAAAGTACCCAAAGACACATAAGCAGTATTTCATTCAATTCAAAATGACTTGCCTAATTCAATAATAATTCCTGAATCTCAATTAAACACATGCACACCTATAAAGCTTTATTAATGGCCCCAGAAATGTGTGTGTACAATGAAGTTGGTAATTAGAAAGTCATAAATTAGAGCAGATTATTTCTATGGCTTTTAATTAATACCGGATTAATTAGCATTCACTGCCTAATGCTGGTCCAATTATCAGTATTAACAATGCTTTATTAGAGCTAATTTAAAAGATGCCACAGTGTTTACTGAACAACTTTATCAAACAATATTTGATCCCAGCGAGACCTCTAATCAAAGCTTTATCTTTAGAGTTTTGGCACAGGATTAAGAAAAATACTGGGATATCTATAATTCTGACGTCTGCCTTTCAAGTGTGAGAGAAATGTTTCTGATATTCCTGTGACTAGGGCAAATCATGCCTGGAGGTGTCACTCACAACTAGAAGAGAACCGTTTATTGCATTTTAAAAAAGATATCAATGACATAGCTTTGTAGTAAAAGCAAATAGGTTAATGGAACTATTTAAAACAAAATTGTCAACAGTCACTGCCTCCACATTCAACACATTCTCTGACATTTTTCTCCATCTTCAACGTGATCCCACCACCAATACCATTTTCTCATCCTCACTCTTTTACACAGACTACGTCCTGCACAACTCCTTGGTTCATGATCCTTTCCTACTCAAACCATCTTCTTCCCGGGTAGTGCTTGAACACAGCCCTTGAATTGGAGTGTCAGCCTTAATTTTAGTACTCGATTCTGGGAATAAGGCTGGAGGCCACCATCTACTCCAAGGAAAGATATCCATTTATAGAAAGATGACACTATTTGTTTCCTCTCCATTCCAGAGATGAATTCCTTCTTTAGTGTACAATGCCAGTTCTGAGCCACAGAGTACAGCTTACAAAGCAATCAAATTCAAATATCATGTGCGATTGAGGCACACAAGTAGTGTGGCGGTTTCCAAAGCTAGAAGAATGGTGTGAAAGTTTACTTGGCAAAGTGGTTCAAAGGGACACAAGAAAATTGGGCATCATTTGCACGTCATTTACGCAACAGGCCGGTAGTGACTGACGAGCGACAGTTGCGCGAAAATCGTCTAGCAGTACGACAGTCGCGCGCCAAGTGCTCTTGAGGGCCCTGCTTCTTTTGGGAGCCATTTGCAATGTTGTTCGTAGTTAGTCCAATCTCCGTGGCAAGGATTTTCCCAGTGACAATTTTTCAAAACTACGCGCGCTTTATACCCAGGTGGTCACGAGGTGCAGCGCTCAAATGACGCGCAAAGGGCACACTGACGGCGTACGGGCGGTGCATGGTTATGGACGTTGACGCATGGTGATGCATAATAAATTAGCATTGGCGATGTTCGTGCGTCACCGTGTAAACATGCGTCACCAGGAGCTACACGTACGGCGTTAGCGTACGCCATCAGTACGTCAGCGTGTGCAAGGGATATGTCACGTAGGTGGCACGTGAGAATTTTGAGCATTCCAAAAACCTGGGTCACCGCGCGTTACTGCAAACGCCACGACGCGTCAACCAATTTTTAGGATGTTGCGTAAATGATGCGCAAATGACACCCAAGTGGGACAGGCCCTTAACATATCTCTGCTAAAATCACTGGATGATGCCAAAAAATCTACTTTTGGCATTGACGTAAACTTTTTCCACATGACAATGTTTTTCATTACTTTCGGTAGACGTACAAAAAAGGTCTTGAGCACAAATTGATGATGGGATTTGTTACTGTCCAAATTCACAATACTTTGTTCTTCCCAGAAACACTACACGCTTACAGGGTAAACCTGCCTCATAATCGGCTGATGTTCACCGCATTGCACAAAACTGGTCTAATCTAATCTCAAATCAAGAAAAAAAACAGTTGGTTCTGTATTTGGTCATAGGTGCGCCGTTTAATGCTGTCTACATCACTCGAGAGCGTGGGCCTTAGTTCAAAGCTAATTTTAAGTGAATGTGCTAAGTTGAGCCATCTCAGTTTTGGTGACAATTAAGATAAAAAATTACAACATTTAAAAAGACCATTCAGGCCTCTCCACAACTTCCACAAACACACTCCCAAACATCTGACTCATTCACAAATTCATTCATCCTCTTTCTGTAACCATTTATCTATTCCTAAACCAGTATCTCAACTTCAATCATTAATCATAATGTATACATCACAGCTTCACAATCCATGTACAAAAATCCTTCCTCGTCTCTGTCCCAGTCTTTTCATGTGTAAATCTTTTATTTTTCTTCATTGCGGTCTCAAATGCCAAAACCAACATGTGTCTTTCTACTGTGCCTCATCACTTCAGAAATGTATCCGTTTATCCTCTGATACAATGAAAACATTCTTAGTTTAAAAAAAAAATTTGCCTTGTATTTATATTCCTTCCCAGGTGGCAGCGTTTTCATGAATCTGCTCTGCACCCTCTCGATAATGTTGCCATCCTGGGGCTCCTTGTAACCTTGAATCTTCAATGCAAGGGTTTGCCCCATTGAAATTGTGGTATTTGCCACATAGATCTTCAATGCAAAATGGATACCTTACTTTCCATTAGCTCAACATGAGAGACTGGACCACTTGGGAACTTTAAAGGAACACAGGTGAACATCTCACCTTGTTGGGAATATTGTTTGACAGCCTTCCTGTGAGGTGCCAAAAGATATTTAGCTACATAGAAAATGCTCTGTTAAATGTTTTTGCCAAGTTTAAAGGCCACATTTATAAAGCACTTGCACAAATTTAAGAACCCTCAAAACAGTTGACTGCTAATTAAGAGTTTTGAATGCGTAGTCGCCCTGGTAATGCCATCAATTTGAGTACAGATTATTTGATATCTGTGCAAGTAAGAGCAGATGGGACCTTGGTTTAATATCTCATCCGAAAGACAGCACCTCTTGCGTTATGTCAGAACACAGCACTACACAGCTCCTCCTCAGTGTCAGCCTCAATGTGCTTATGGCCCTGAAATTCGACCAAAAGGGGCACAACTAAATCAAGACAGACACCTGGCATTGCTTATAGTCTGTTAATTGCTAACCATGATTGCAATTAAACTATGAGAATTGACCCACAATTAAAGCACTTAATTATAAATAACCTGGACTTGCCTTGCTTGAAAATTGTGAGTCCAGAACATTTCTGCCAATGGCCACCATATACTCTACAGTTAAGGAAACGGAATGCAACACCACCAAGCTCTTGCTACAAATAAAACTTTCTTATGATGTTACAATCTTAACTTTCAATAATGGCAATTTAATTGATCTACAAAAGTAGCTCCACCATTTTTCTGCAAAACATCTGACGGAAATTCTACCACAGAGTTCGCAGCTTGAGTTGTATTGGCAGTCAGCCAGGAGGGCATTTGGTAGTGGAGGCTGCGGCGCACAGCTATTTACCTGTGATGGGTTTAACACAGGCTGCACATTTCTTGGCATACAGGTTCCCAAAGCACTTGAGACAGTACGGAGATTCCTCTCGGGAGGTGAAGTGCTGGCCAGCCAGCTGAGTCTTGCATCCACAGCAGACAAAGCATTCCTTGTGATAAGGCTCCTCGTGGTAGGTTACCCCTCCTTTGGTCAGAGCCTGCAGGAGTTTTAGAAGAGGAGATTTGAATTACCACTGCACAAGATTAATTCTTTACTGTTTACATAAGCACAGTCAGCAGTGTATAGAGGCTGGTAAAAACTTTGTAAAAGGATATTCAACTTGTATTAATCAGAACCAGCAAGTGGCTTAGCTATTGTTGACACCATATTTCTATGATATTAATCTATGATATACAATTGTTGTTCTGACACAAGTGTTATTAAAATGGGAGAAATCAACACCAGCAGAGAAGCAATGATATGTTGAGCTCTCCAAAATAATAGGAAAAAGATGTATGAAAATACATCCTAGTTACAGAGAAAGGTTGAACAAGTTAGGGCTTTATTCTTTGGAGCGCAGAAGGTTAAGGGGGGATTTGATAGAGGTCTTTAAAATGATGAGAGGGATAGACAGAGTTGACGTGGATAAGCTTTTCCCACTGAGAGTAGGGAAGATTCAAACAAGGGGACATGACTTGAGAATTAAGGGACAAAAGTTTAGGGGTAACATGAGGGGGAACTTCTTTACTCAGAGAGCGGTGGCTGTGTGGAATGAGCTTCCAGTGAAGGTGGTGGAGGCAGGTTTGTTTTTATCATTTAAAAATAAATTGGATAGTTATATGGGCGGGAAAGGAATGGAGGGTTATGGTCTGAGCGCAGGTATATGGGACTAGGGGAGAATACGTGTTCGGCACGGACTAGAAGGGTCGAGATGGCCTGTTTCCGTGCTGTAATTGTTATATGGTTATATTATATGGTTATATGGTTATATTGAGTAAAATGCTGATTTTATTTAGTTGGGGAAAACATTCATGACTATCACAGAAGGGGATAAATTGATCCAGAAAACCAAGTTCATTCTGTCCACCACGAGAAATCGAGGAATAATTCCCCCCCCCCCCCCCCCCTCATGGTGTGGGCTTGAAACACACTGCCAGAAGGCTAATGGAGGAACATGCCTCCTCATGTTTATGCAGTACCTGGCTGAGATCTTGAGGTAGATTAATTGACATGACCACGGACCACGAGATGATTACTACAATTCATCTCAGTTGTTCTCTTCCACCCAGGATGGAAAGGCAGCCTCGACTGGAAAGTACATTCTTACGCCTTTGAGAGTTTAATTTTGACCACTGCTAGAGTGTGATCCGAATTCTGCATATTCCAAAGCTCAAAATTCAGACTTAAATATACTCTGGTTTCTCAGCTAAAATTCTCTTAATAGCAACTTGTGGGCACGGAAATCGCTATCAAAACATGCGGGGGACAATTTCTTGGCGGCCGCGCATGCGCATACACAAGTACACGCACGCGCAAACATGCGAGGCTTCAGCTGAAGCTGACCTGGTTGATGACCGACTCCGAAGTGCAGCAACAGCAGTTTCGTCCGCTCTGAATCGTGGGGCTTGAATCGGCCCGTTCACGGGGTCTTTCATCGGCCAGCTTTCATCAATATCAGGAGCCTCGATAGCCTTGATGCAGCAGTTTGATTTTAAGCTATGCCGGGCGCTGAAAGGCCCCGCGAATGGACCGATTCAGCCCTTAGAAAGCGTCTGATAAAGTCCAGATTACAAAACATGGGGGGGATTGTCCCCCACCTCTCAAAGCATGGGAGGCGTCCCCCCCCCCCGGATTTCCGCCCATGGCAACTTGTACATCTGTTTAAGTGACAATCCCACAGCTAACAATTTATTTTTCCATACAGTTGCAGTTTATACCCTGCAGTGCAGACAAGAGGTTGCACATGTCACAGATATGACTGTGCCCACTTTTAAGAGTCGAATCAAGAGCGTTTTATTGTTTGTACCAGATAGAACAATGACATTCTTTAATCGTGCAGCAACACAACAGAATATGTAAACAAAGTACACTGTAAACCATATAATAAACAAGAAAAAGGTTATATATACACAAATATATACACACACACACACACATATCTTTATATATATATATAATAAACCATATAATAAACAAGAAAAAGGTTATATATACACAAATATATATACACACACACATATCTTTATATATATATATATATATATATATATATATATATATATATATATATATATATATATATATATATATATATAACACACACACACACAACATCAAGGTTCTGCCATTACCTTCTTGCAGTGGAAGCATCGTGGAGCAAAGTGGTTCTCGTAGCAAGGCACACAGTAAATCTCACTCTTGTCAGGCACAAAGGCCTTTGATCCTATGGGCTGCTCACAGGTGTGGCAAATGAAGCAGCCTTCATGCCAGGTGTTGCCGTTGTATTCAAGTTTCCTGGTACCTGATCGGGAGAATCAACCAAAAAGACCTCATTAGTAACAAGCTCCAATATTGAATTAACCAAAAGGTTCTCCATGAAAAAGAGTAAAGTTCATAAGTTATAGGAGCAGAATTAGGCCATTCAGCCCATCAAGTCTACTCTGCCTTTTAATCTTGGCTGATCTATCTTTCCCTCTTAACCCCATTCTCCTGTCTTCTTCCCATAACCCCTGACCCCCGTACCAAACCCGTACAAACTCCACCTTAAAAATATCCATTGGCCTTCTGTGGCAATGCATTCCACAGATTCTCCATCCTCTGACTCAAGAAATTCCTCCTCATCTCCTTTCTAAAGGTACATCCTTTTATTCTAAGCTATGGCCTCTGGTCCTCGTCTCCCCCATTAGCGGAAACATCCTCTCCACATCCACTCTATCCAGGCCTTTCACTATTTGGGAAGTTTCAATGAGATCACCCCTCATTTACAGGATACAGCCGTCATTTTCTGTCCCTGCCACAAACTCTATACCTTGGACCTGAGCTACAGAAACTAAAGGCTACCAAATGCTCTCCGACCCAGTCCAAACTTGCATCACCCATTCACTACACTTGCTGGCTTTAACTGGCTACTGGTTAAGCAACACATTAAAAACAAATGATCACCCTTGATTTCAGATCTTTTCCTACTCTCCCAAATCAAATCAGAATTTATGGCTGTTGAGGTCACAAGCTTCGGAACTCCTCCCATAAATGTCTTGGCTTCACTGCTGCTCTTTTCATCATCAAGGTGCTCTGGATTCTTTGATCAAATCTTTGACCACTTTCCCCAACACCACCAGATGGCTGAACACCAACATTGGTTTGGCATTGCTAATGTGAAATGGCTTGACATACTTCACTGTTTCAGAGATATTGTATAAATATTGAAGTTGATGAATATTGGCAGGATATTTATTAGTATTGTAGGGCAAAGAGTAAAAACAAAATCATTAGTGCTGAATTCAGCCCTGAACATACAAGCTTTCAAGAAAATGTGGTTTTAAAATGAAAAATATCTCTGTGGAATATGCATTTATCAGATGTATACAGCAGTGTGGTTGCCCTCGTTATCTCAGAATCTTAGTTTAGCTTAATTTATGTAATGTCACTTTTATGTAATTAATAATGTTACCTCAGAATCTTAACTTAGTTTAATTTAGAGATACAGCGGGAAACAGGCCCTTCGGCCCACTGAGCCCGCACCGACCAGTGATCCCCGCACATTAACACGATCTTACACTAGGGACAATTTTTACATATATACTGAGCCCATTAAACTACAAACCTGCATGTCTTTGGAGTATGGGAGGAAACTAAAGTTCTCTGAGAAAACCCATGCGGTCACGGTGAGAAGGTACAAACTCCATACAGACAAGCACCGTACGCAGCCAGGATCGAACCTGGGTCTCTGGCGCTGAAAGTGTTGTAAGGCAGCAGCTCTACCGCTGCACCACCGTGCCGCCCTTAATCTTAATTATAGACATTTTATTCGTAAACTTCGGAGATATGTTATCACACGAATTGATGGAAGAAAAGACTTGGTCTGACGGATGACCTCAGCAGAAGTAGGAATGAGCAATAAAGTGTTGGAAATATGAAACTGCAAGGCACATACCAGGCATGACAACCTTGTCACAGGAAATACATTTTGAAGAGAATTCACTGCAGTAGCAATCATTGCATAACAGCTCCTCTTCTTGGCATGTAAATGGCTCATCTGCCAGAGATCTGTCACACCGATAACACCTGAAGCAATGCTCGTGGTAATGACGGTCTTCGTAGAACAGTTCCTACCCAAAGAATCAATAAAAATAGATGCTTAACAGCAATGAGCAAGGCAAATTTGTAATACCATGAATCAAGTATGATTCAAAAGTTCAACAATCATTTTCAAACTCCCGTCAATAATTCATGAGAGGGAAGAATTCACATTAAAAAAAGCCTTTTATGAACTTATCATTGCTCCAATATACTACCAGCCAATGAATTACTCTCAAGTATGGTAATTATTGATACAGAGCCAAATATAGCAGCTAATCTGTGGGCTAGATGTCACAAACAATAATGAGATGACTGAATAATTCATTGTTTTTCTGTATGTTGGTTGAGTAATGATTCTTAATTACTGTTATCAGATAGACAGAGAGTCTGTATAACAACTGCCAGGCAACAAAATCATTCAACAAGATACTCAGCCACAACAGCAAATATCTATCATAATCACTAATGTCTCTCATTTTTGCTCCAGTTTTCTTTGATACCTCCTTAATCAAACATGGTTCTGCCTGGTACCTTCGTTGATCGTGTAAATTGTGTTTTGACTTGGGGTTGAGCAGAGTGCATTCTACCTTAATCTTCTCAGGTAAAGGAACTCTGGGTATGTTTTTCCTTTCAATGATGCAAGGGTAAGTAAGCACTGATACTGCAATTGGTTAATACAGCGTATATGGCTCTCCAAGCATGGGAACATCCCAAACATCAGCTGCAGTTCCACATGGAACAGAACATTTACCAACCACAAAATCAGAGGCTTTCTTCTGCATTGTGGCATTCTTTCCACCGTGACCCTCTCTACCAGCCATTCACAAGTTAATATGCATTTAATACATTGCACGAAAATGTACCAAGTACTTTCAACCAAGGAAATGATGACGTCAATGTTTGCAATTTGAAAGGCAGGATATTCTTTCGTGATCAGCATCGTCGAGAACATATCTCTGCATTTCTAATGGAGCCAAATGCGGTATGAGAAAACAAAGGGCTACCTCATTCTCTGCGCCAACCATCATGTGTTGTCAGTTCTGCGTAGTTCCAGCTACATCAAGGGCAATGTCTAAATAGTGCAGTGTGGACTGTTGGACATGCCTGGAGATGCATTGGTGCACAATGATTGTGAGTGGTGCACTTAATAGCTCTCATCCGAAACGTCACCCATTCCTTCTCTCCAGAGATGCTGCCTGTCACTCCATCATTTTGTGTCTATCTTCAGTTTAAACCAGCATCTGCAGTTCCTTCCCACACATTTTGTCCAGTTAGTTAGTTTAGTTTATTGTCACATGTACTGAGGTACAATGAAAAGCTTTTGTTGCATGCTAACCAGTCAGCAGAAAGACAATACTTGATTACAATCGAGCCATTCAAAGTGTACAGATACATGATAAATGGAATAATGTGTGTAACATTTTAGTGCAAGACAAAGTCCAGTGAAGTCCAATTAAGGATAGTCCAAGGGTCTCCAATGAGGTAGATCGTAGCTCAGGACTGCTCTCTAGTTGGTGATAGGATGGTTCAGTTGCCTGAAAACAGCTGTGAAGAAACTGTCTCTGAATCTGAAGGTGTGCGTTTTCACAGTTCTATTCCTCTTGCCTGATGGGAGAGGGGAGAGGAAGGGAGTGGCCAGGGAGCAACTTGTCCTTGATTATGATGATGCCTTGCCGAGGCAGCGTGAGATGTAAATAGTCAATGGAATGGAGGTTGTTTTGTGTGATGGTCTGGGCTGTGTCACATTAGGAAACATTGAGACTACTAGTTTTGAAGCTTGGTCTCTGAAAGTTGACTTTTGTCTTGCATTTCACACTGTGGAAGCCATTAGGTTGCTAGCATAACCTAATAAAAACTGCAGATGTAGCAGTTAATGGCTGCAGTTAAGCACATGGAAACTATTCAGTTTCTGACGTGCTCTCACTGCACAGATGATCTGAGAGAAAGTAAACTTATTCTTGTACTTCTGTGATGAAATGAACTTTTCGAACATTAAACAAAAGTAATCTTCAAAGCCTGATCTTCCTTTAAAATAAATAGGCTAATGAGGTTATCTGGCATCATCCCAAAATAAAACAATGAAACACTCCAAAGGAAACTAAGCAAATTTACCATGCTCCCAAAATCCTCGGAAGGATCAACTGCTTTGGGAACAGCAATTATAAAGCAACATTTTAAAAAGAGAACTATTAATTTGGACGGGCAAAGTTTATGTACACATCAAATCCTTTGTTTATGATAAATTTAAGCAATGTTTAATTCATTTTTTGATTGATATTCATTAAGTACCAGACTGTGTAATACCAGGAACAAGACAAACATTACGTCTCTGCTGTCCGGTCATGTCCTCATGGAATGCAAGTTTGGTGGGAAGTGAATAAACATTATTTATTGAGGCAAAAGAGTAATATGCACAAATCGGAAAGTGCTCAGGTCATGCTTATTTTCAACAGGAACCAACTTCCAATTAGAGGAAATCGTTTAATTCGTGAAGAAATATAATAAAAGCAAATTTTCAACCTTCATATTTTGGAAAAGAACGTGATGGATGGTTGGCATGGACTTGGCGGGCCAAAGGGCCTGTTTGCATACTGTATCTTTAAACTAAACTCCAGCTGGATTGAATGGTCTGGTCTTGAACCAAAATGTCACCTATTCATGTACTCCAGGGATGCTGCCCGGCCCGCTGAGTTACTCCAGCACTTTGTTTCTTTTTTTGTTGTAAATCAGCATCTGCAGTTCCTGGTTTCTACATCTTGAATAGCTTAAGTGCATGTGTATATTCAGAATGTCACAGGTTTGGCGGATAACCAGAGGGCATCAGCATTAAGTCATCTATTTTAATGAGATGCAAGTCACGGTACTTACTCTAGCTTCATGGCCAATTAGTTCTTTGCACTCATCACAGGTATTGGCAAACAGGGTATCATAGCATGGGATGCAGTAGGGGTTTTCTTCTGAGAGGATGTATTTCCTGCCATACAGCGACTCCTTACAGTTGTCACAATCGAAGCGCTCACTCATCTTTCACGGGCAGCTGTCACTGCAAAGAGAAACGAGTGAAAGCCGTTATTTAGACATTATCCGTTAACGCCACATGAGATCGCTGGCATGCGTATACCTCGAGCAGAACTTTCTGCAAGTGGAAAGCCTGCTAATCTGCAGTAGTTGGCAAGATTCATGGAAAAGTGACTGGAAATGTAAATATTTCTCCTCCCATCCTGACAGGAGCTGAATAGGAAAATTGTGAGGAATGGGACATGGAATCCATGGACCTGTAGTGAACTCTTGGTCCATACTCCAGCCCCAACGCTACTTATTTCCCTGAAGGCAATGACTCATGCTGGCACACAATTCCACACAGGCAACGTGCCAACATAGTCGCTGATTGTATTTTGAATCAAAGCAATGAGTCTTGCCAGACAATTCAACCATAAAGGATAACAGAAAGATACCTCATCCGTGCCTTCCTGATGAACATGCCTGTACTTAGTGTCACATCTTGGGTATCTCAACTGATAGGAATTGTAGCAAACTTGATCATGGGCCCCCATTGCAAACTTCTACAGTGCCCAAGACTTGTGGAACTGATCAAACGTGTCTGGTTAAATATCTGGAACGGTGCCAAATAACACAGAATTTCACTACCAAAAGTACATTTTCAATTTGGGGAACGGCATTAAATAAAGAGAGAACAAAGCAATCTATTTTTTTAGGCTATTCATTTTGGTTCCCCTCCCTCCTCCTCTTATCCAACCCTGCTCATATCAAATAGAGTGTGGAGCTACAGCTCCAGAACCCATGAACTTAAGGTAAAACTGAACCTGAATGTAGATTCATTTGCAAACACGAGGAACTGCAGATGCTGGTTTTCAAAACAAACACAAAGTGCCAGAGTAACTCAGTGGGTTAGGCAATATCTCCAGAGGACATGGATATCTAATGTTTCACGACGGAAGTAGGGTCCAGACCCAAAACATTGTCTATCCATGTCCTCCAGAGATGCTGCCTGACCCACTCCTGCTTTTTTTACCCCCATGTGCAGACAATTCAGTTCCACATGGCAACAGTGCCCTCATTTACTGAGCCGTCAGCTTAACTGTTAATTGGTGTTGGTCAATAGGTCAAAACAGCGAGGTACGGAGAATGGAACAAAAATAGCCACACATTCAGCAAAGTGTAGAACGGGTAAAAGCCAACTAGAACCAGTTACAATAGAAATGACAATCAAATTAATTTAAAACCATTGGCTGTAAAAGGCTGCCGAGAAGATGAAAGACAAGAACAGGTTTGTTAAAAATGACCAGACATTCTTCGAAATATAGGGATCGAGATATATGTCCAACAATAAACCTTCGTTCACAGAGTGGATATGTTATAGTTCTCGGCTGATTGCCAATACTCCGTAAATATACAACTTTTAATACAGATTGTACATTGGGAGTCTGGAACTCTACAGACTGGGATTCCCGATTGGTGTGGGATGATTAGGACTATCTATATTAAGTCTCATTTGCAATACACTAACACTTTACTACCGAGTTGATTAGAGCGTCAATCGTGCATTTAATCGTGGAAAAAAACATCTGTCATTTTTACAACTGATGATTAAAGGCAACGACCAGGTTATTACTTTAATCTCTAAAGATTGACTTTTTGAAACTTTCAAAATGCATACTACGCCTGCAAGGTTTTTTATTGCTGAAAAGAGTCTTGAGGATATAAAACTACAGCAAACAATGTGTCCCACTTCACAGCATTCCTGAAGAAAACAAGCTGTGATTAGGTTACGATCATCACATTGTTAGAACCAGCATGACAAAAATGTAAAGGAAATAAAGTTAAAAACTTACGAGGTGATTCCAACAAGTATCCACAGCTATCAACAGGATTAACACTGACAGGCTAGGATACACAGCACTCCACAATTCTCTCACACCAAATGCCACACTTAATAGACTCGTTTAGGCAGGAAGATGACTTATCACAAGAAGATGTAACACATGGGCTATCAAAGTAGCTCGTTACTAATTCAAATTGTCATTCTTTTATGTCCAAGAGAATGTAATTCGCTCAAAGAAGGGTTTAAAGAAAGTGAATCACATTTGCGGTTCAACTGGTAGCTTCTCACTGAGTCAGAGGAGTGTGGGATCAAGTCCCACTTCGATCCATGCAAAACTAAAGAATTCCTGGCTGTGGGAGGTACTCGTTTACAGAGGAGGTGTCACGTACTCTGCTCTCACTCCGCTGGATGTGAAAGATTCCATGGTATAATCTTAAAGAATGACAGGAAAATTATTCCTGGGGCTCTGACTGATATTTACCGTTCAACCACTTTCACTGAGGGAAGTCCAGATTACCCACTCGTTATCCCAGTGCTGTCTGTGGAAGCTTGATGTGAACAAATTGACTGTCACCTTCCTGATATTACAGAGTAACTGCATTTCCAAACTATTTATCTGGTTATGAAGCTCTTTGGTACACTGTATGAACCTGAAATAAATATCTGAATGATATATTAAAAATTGGGGCAAGCAAAGCTTTCAGTTAAATAGTTCATGAAAACGGCTGAAAAGCCAGAGGTTAATACTCATTCAACTCTGGGTGAGAGCTCAAATGTTGGTAATGGCAATCTGTTATGGTAACCCTTTCTGGCCCTACCCTGTTCTTGAGTCTAACATGCATCATCTTTGCTACTTTGGAGAAAGCATTAGTAATTGCTTCTGAGTAATTGTCTTTTTGCATTCCCCCATGGATCAACTCGCAGAGTTCTACTGCACATCGTGAAGAAATGCATGTATCATATTTGAAGTACCTTTTTAGATCAACCACTGCCATAATGGTGCAATCAAGCAGGGTAATATGTTCCCACATGTCCATGATTGTGCAACTGTTAAATTAAATTTGGGCATTCAAAGCCTGCAAAAACCTGCCTCTTTGAATGTACTTCATTCCATTCCCCACCTCTGGCTCAAACCCATGACTTGATTAATTAACTTCTGATTGATTGCAACTGTTTTGTGAAGCTTACGTGTGTCAGATGTTGATGACGCATTGCTTCTTGATGTTGGAGCAAGCCTTATGTTGAGTGTTAGCATTCCCCTCAGTAAGAGAGCAGAGAATTTGAACCATTGTATATACTTCACACTTGGCAAATGGAACTCTTGCTCTGCAGTTCAGTTGACATCCAGTGGGTTGAATGAATATTTTTTTAGCTCCTCTTCACTGTACAGCTGGATGATCCCGTCAAAAGCACCAGCCTCTAGGATCAGCCACCTGGTAGCCAGTTACACACTGACGTTATGACAAATCAGAGTGTTTATCAACCTCAAATCATTCCTCTGTATGCTACCCTTCAGGGGAAGAGGGCAAGGACAACTACTCTATTTTCTGAAGCCAGTGTGGGATGAATTTCCAATCACCAGTATGAAGTGTGGCCCACAATTATAAAGTGTAGCTGTTAGTCTACGTTTTTTGTTTAGTTTAGTTTAGAGATATAGCGTGGAAACAGGCTCTTTAGCCAACCAAGTCCGCACTGACCAGTGATCCCCACACATTAACACTATCCTACACACACTAGGGACAATTTACACTTATACCAAGCCAATTAACCTACAAGCCTCTACGTCTTTGGAGTGTGGGAAGAAACCGAAGATCTCAGAGAAAACCCAGGTGGTCACGAGGAGAACGTACAAACTCCGTACAGACAACACCCGTAGTCGGGATCGAACCCGGATCTCCGGCGCTGCAAGCACTGTAAGGCAGCAACTGTACTACTGCACCACCATGCTTCCACTATTATTAAAGGCACCGTGAATCCATGGAAATAAAAGGGGTAGTTGACAGATTAATGAATCATACCTGTCTTCTTGAACTATCCTTAGGGCGAAATACTTCCATTGACATTGTAATAGATGCTGATAACAGACCGTAGTGCCTGTGTTGAAAATGCTGGAGAAACTCAGCGGGTGAGGCAGCATCCATGGAGCAAAGGAATAGGTGACGTTTCGGGTCGAGACCCTTCTTGACATTACCTATTCCTTCGCTTCATAGATGCTGAATCACCCGCTGAGTTTCTCCAGCATTTTTCTCTACCTTCGATTTTTCCAGCATCTGCAGTTCCTTCTTAAAAATAGTGTCTGTGATGGCGTTTTGATAGAGCAATCCAATTAGTCCCACTCTCCTATTCTTTCCCTGGAGTCCAGAGCCATCTCTTCCTTTCAAAGTGTACATCACAATCCCTATAAACGTTACTATTGAATCTGCGTTCACCACCCTGGCAGAGAGGAGGCTAGACCACAACACACTGTGCAAAAGTGAAGCTGCCACATCTCCTCTCTGATTCAGGCCACCCCTGCCAATGGAAACAATTTCTCCTAACGCTAAGCCAAACTTCCGACAAATTCTTCAACTCTGAGATCAGGGCAATGCTGAAGTCAAGGGCTGCTAAATTGAAAGAAGAAAAATGCACTTTTATCCTTTCAGGTTCTTGCCGAGTTTGGTGACCTCTGCCAAGCCAGCAGTTTGTTTTTTTTTGTTGTCGAGATGCAACGTGGAAACAGGCCCTTCGGCCCACCGAGTACACGCCAACCAGCCATCCCCGCACACTAACACTGTCCTACACACACTAGGGTCAATTTAAAACTTTACCCAGCCAATTAGCCTACAAACCTGTACGTCTTTGGTGTGGGAAGAAACTGGAGCTCCTGGAGAAAACCTGTGCAGGTCACAGGGAGAACGTATAGACAACACCCGTAGTCTGGATTGAACCTGGATCTCTGGCGCTGCAAGGCAGAAACTCTACCGCTGCGCCACCATTTAGCAGCTCTAAGCTCTGACTGTGACGCCAGCCAGCACTGACTTGGCTCAAACAGGATAAGCCAAAAAAAGTCCATCACCTCAAGAACTGCAGCCCAAACCGAGCCAAAACTGCAGGAGGGAAAAGAAAGAAAACAGGCTATTGTTCTATATTTATTCAAATTTATAACCAAAGTGTTTCAACTGATATAACCAACTGTTATTCCAAAATGCCACTGTGAGAGTGGCAGCTGATAGTGTGGAAACCTCTGGCTCCAACAATGTTTACATTTATTATACAACTTGTCAGCTGCTTTACTGCCTTCAAACCTTCCAGCTGTTTAAATAAAAAGGAAAATAGCATTTATTCTCAATCTGCAAGAGAGGGGGGCAGATTGAATCTACAGCTAGATAGTCTTTTTAAATGGGTTCCACTAACTCTCTTCGCGTATAATTACCAATTAAAATCATGCAGAGCATATTGAATCATAACTATTAAAGGCAATATAAGTTGTGTCATCTCAATTAGTTGATGTGTTAAGATGAGCAGGTGTTTAAGAGGAACCAGAAAAAAGAGAACTTTTGAGTTTTGTCTTATTAGTTTTATCAAGCTAAATTGGTGATACATGGACTCCTATATCAGACATACAGCACAGAAATACACAATTTCCCCTAAATCACTGTTGTCCATCAATGACCAACTTAACCCTATATTAATCATTATTAATCTCCCCATATTCCCATCAATTTCCCTCAGATTCTACCACTCACCCACCTATTAGGGGCAATTTACAACAACTAATTTAGCTGCCACGTGTATCTTTGGCATGTGGGAGGAAACTGAAGTGCCCAGAGGAACCAGGGAGAACGTGCAAACTCCATGTAGGTCAGGACTGAACATGGGTCTCTGGTGCTGAGAGGCAGTTACTCTACGCTATGCTGCCCACACCCTCACCCTCAGAACCGCCAACATGAACCAATTGCAGAAATTGCGCGACAAGGAATTTTGAGTAGTTTTCTCTGAGCCGCATAGCTGTGGCACAAAAATCCAGGGGACCATTTGACAAACTCCTGTCTCCATCGAAAACCATGTTTTAGTGTGTTGTGAGTGCACATGGCATTGCAAACATACTGTACATGCATCCACTCAATGAATCTTTGGCTATCCATTGAAATAAGCACATGGAACCCCTGAGAGTTGCCATTCTTAATGTTGTTAAATTTAATGATTTTATGGATGTTCATTGTAGCCATTCAAGCTTTGGACAGTAAAGGATATAATAGCTAAACAGATCAGCCAACAGCTGAAAGGCATTTCTAATACATAAAGTTTCGAGGAGTCAGTGGCATAGATTTAAAGTAAAGGGAAAACATACGGAAGGAACGTGTGGGAAAAGGCAGAAAATGAACGATCTGGAACCAGGTGCCCGGGAGGATGTGGAAACAGAGGCAACACACGCTTTCAAAAGAACAACAAATAGCCATTGTTCGTACTGGAATATTTAATGGCCTGATTGGCTTTATTACAGGCTGTAATGATTCAATGATACTATGATTCCTTGAATTGATCATATGGAGCACTCTTGGAGGCATTCACTTGCTATGTTAGCTAATTTACTAAACACAAATAGTACGTTGGTATTGCTCCATGCAGCAACTGAAAGAAACTTACATCAACATTACATATATGATTTAGCTGTCAGAGTTACCTGGTTGGGAGGGGTTAGGGGTTAGTTATGTGCAATCTACTCAACCCAGATTTCAACCTGGATTCTACCCCAAGTGGGAGGAGTTGGGAAGGAGCAGCTGCACCTCCTACGGGAAAGGCACCTCCATTTCTCGTGTGCCTTAGTTGCTGCCCAAAGGCAACACACCTGTTCTCAGTTGGAGAAACACAATTCCAGGTGAACATGAATGAATCAATCTCATTAAAAATATATATATTTTCAAAAAGTGCCAGATGTACAGTCCCATTTATATTCCCTACATTACAGGGACACAATTACTTGCTTTGAGAGTTAAGGAACTCTCAAAGCACCTAATTGTGTCCCTGTAATGACTTGCCTTGGAGAGGCCACATCACACAGATTATCGATAACGGATTGATTGAAACTAAAATGAGAGAGGATCAATATTGAGAATTTAATTATAAAATATACTCAAAATGTTCTTGCTTGTGGGTATAAAATTATTGTTAATTTGGTCTGATAGAGAAAATTATTAATAAGGATATTCAATAATAATTGCAGTGGCTACATAGGAATTTTTAATTTACATATTTGTATGTAGAAGGGTGGCACGGTGGTGCAGTGGTAGAGTTGCTGCCTTACCGTGCTTGCAGCACCAGAGACCCAGGTTTGATCCCGACAATCGATGCTGCCCGTATGGAGTTTGTACGTTCTCCCCGTGACCGCGTGAGTTTTCTGCAAGAACTTCCGTTTCCTCCCACATTCCAAAGACGTATGGGTTTGCAGGTTAATTGGCTTGGGTTTGTATACTTGGTATAAGTGCTAATTGTCCCTAGTATGTGTAGGCTTGTGTTAATGTGCAGGGATCACTGGTTGGTGTGGACTCGGTGGGCCGAAGGGTCTGTTGTCGCATGTAGGAAAGAACTGCAGATGCTGGTTTAAACCGAAGATAGACACAAAATGCTGGAGTAACTCAGCGGGACAGGCAGCATCTCTGGAGAGAAGGAAAGGGTGACATTTTGGGTCGAGACCCTTCTTCAGAGTGATCTTAATTCAGACAGATATTAATAATACTACAGCAGGTACTTTCATAGTGAAGAAAAGCAAAATTTTAGATCCAAGCATTAAGACTGCTGCTTTCTAACAGTGGTTTCAGATTCTTTCATGAAGCACTGAAGCCAGAGGGTGCAAGGTTCAATTCCCAAACTGGGCTCTGTTTGCTGTGCCATCACTGGACTTCCGTTGCACTGAGCCAGGGTGGAGAAAACTGAGCAAGGATCAAATGTTATTTCATCATCAAATGTATTCCAAATCAAACGTATTTCCTCTCATCATAATGAATTAATAGATTGAAGTTGTCACTGCCAAAATCCTTATTCAGTACATAAAACCCAAGCTTAAATGGATAAAGCACCGGTCATTGTTCTAGCTGCAGGCAGGAAGATATCCAAGGGCATATTTGGACAATGCCGACACAATTTTGCCTCGATGATTTAATGTGCCTGAGAAGAAATGCCTCTTCTAACATCTTCTGGTCTGTCTGCCACATGCTCATAGAGGTGACAACATTTAACAACCAAAGGTAGTAGCATAGCATTTGGTTCCAATTTATATAATTTTAAATTATTGACCCTTTCCAAAAAATAAGGAAGTTAGATCAGTTTTAGTTTAGTTTTGTTCAAAGACACAGTGTGGAAACTAGCCCTTCAGCCTATGCCGACCGACAATTACTCGTACACTAGTTCTATCCTACACACTAGGGACAATTTACAGAAGCCAATTAACCTACAAACATGCACGTCTTTGGAATGTGGGAGGAAACGGGAGCACCCGGGGAAAGTCCATGCGGTTACAGGGAGAACGTGCAAACTCCGTAAAGACAGCACCCAAAGTCAGGATCAGACCCGGGTTTCTACCACTGCCCCTAAAGACAAATGGTGAATGCGGGCATTGATCCAGCTACCTTTCGCATGCTAAGCAAGCACTCTACCATTTGAACTAATTACCCAGTAAGTTGTGATCCTCTAAGCCAATGTAATTACAGTTATAGTATCAGGTGCAGCACAGTGCAGACAGATACTGTAGATAAAGAGGAGTAAAAAGTTTGCATCATGGCCTGGTATGGCAAATCCAAATCATAAGAATACCAGATGCTTCAGAGACTGGTGGATTCAGCCCGCTCCATCATTGGAAGGAACCTCCCCACCATCAAAAGCATCCATCTGAGGCGCTGCCTCAGCAAATGTATCATCAAAGATCCTCACCATCTAGGCCAGGCCTTCATCATTGCTATCATCAGGCAAGAAGTACAGAAACCTGAAGTCTCACAGCACCAGGTTCAGGAACAGCTACTTTCCAATAACCATCTGCTTAAACCAATCCTACCTTGACAGGGGTACACTACAGACCACCTCTTGCACGACTATGAATGTGTTTTTCTAATTGTGTTTTGCACTAATGTCTTGCGCTGTCATTTTCTTCACACTACCTTGTATAATTTATGCTTCATTGTGTGCTGAGTCGAAGTGCCGGTGATTCTGCTATAAGCCAGATTTTCGGTGTATCTGTACCTTACTGTTCACGTGCATAAGACAATAAACTTGACTCGACATATCTGTATGAAAGCTTTTTTGAAAGTTCCAGCAGAGCCAATTTTTACTTTAAGCAGCTTGTCCTTCACTAATGCAGCCGTTCTGTTCCCCTAGCTTAATCCAGGACTTTCTGGGGATCAATGATCAAGAACCAAGTGAGCTGAATAACTTAATTATGCCAGACTTGTTAAGGTCTTTTCATTTATACAAAGGCAAGTAATAATGCAGAGAGATAATCTGCACCTTCTCAACTTTTAATGGGATGTGAGTGCCTGTTCTTTTAATGCACTCTAGAATAAAATCCTAAAAATACAAGGTAAATCAATCTAGAAAAATTCTATTACAACCACATTGGTCTAAATTAGAGATAAAAACAACAATTTTCAATGACTGCTGTGAGGATTATATTTCAGCAATATATTGCAAATAAAACAAACCAAAATTCATTTTACAAAAATAATTTTGAGATAGTACCAATGTCTTGGTAACATCAGCAATGTAGAGGATGCGTTTAATGCTATATAACTGGGAAGCATGGATGATGCTTTGTAATTAACAGTTTTACTTGTAGAAGCAATTCTGTGTAAATGCTGTGAATAAGAAGTGGTTGGTACATCAGAATTCCATGTGTAATCAGAAAAAATGGTCTCGACCCGAAACGTCACCCATTCCTTCCCTCCAGAGATGCTGCCTGTCCCGTTAAGTTACTCCAGATTTTTGTGTCTATCTTCAGAAAAAATATACCTTTACTTTGGATTGTGAGAAGTTTGGAAGTTCGAAAGACTGCAAAAGGTAAGTCTACATTTATTACATTGGACCATGGCAAACATGTCAGCAGCCTACCATTGTCAGAATGTAAGAATTAGCCCACATCGCATAAAAGGTAAGACTTTAGGCCCATTGCATAGAATGCAAGATTCAGGCTCATCATATAGAAAGCAAGACTTGGGCCTATTGCATAGAATGCAAGATTTAGGAAGTTGCAGCTCAGTGAGCATTTCAGGATTTCATATACAACATTCACCCAAAAAAATACATCAAAATGTTAGCTAGAGACACTACACAATTGTTTTTTGTGGACCAGATCACTGTTAGTGGGATCAGCTGTGCCCGACTTGGCTGACAAGTCGAACTGCAAAGAAATGCCGCGGGGACCAGCGTTACTGGGGCCAATTGGAGCGGCTTATGGAGCACATGCTCCACTGTGACAGACTCTGGGAGATGGAGTCTAGTCACAATGGGTATATAATACACCCATGGCAGCACCTTATCAGGGCTGCACAGTGCATCTCCCTCGACAGAGGGAAGTACTGGGAGCAAATTCTGGGCTGGCTCTGAAGAGGGGTTTTGCTGAAGGAAGAAATCAGTGTGCAGGGGGTGCAAGAACAAGGAAACCTCCTGGAAAAGGAGTCCAAGTTTGTACATCTAAAAACAACTACAGGAACATGGCTGTAATAGACACTACTGCCAAATATTTGGCACCGGAAAATGGGTATCCCTCAAAAATTTCCCACGGTGAACAGGTACATCTGAAAACACATTGGAACGGGAGTCAGAAGGCAGGATGTTTAGCTAAGACGCTGTGGCATTATTCTGCAATACGGAGTATGAGATTAATAGTCTCAGGAGAACGCCATCCGCCCAGCTTTAAACCCTACATTTGCAGAGCTGTGCAGACCTGGAGGGATTAAACCACCAATATTACTACTTGGGGGCAACCTGTCAAAACAGGTAAAAGAGCTCAATAAGGAGGCCAATACCCTGGGGCTCATAAAGGCGGCAACAGGCAGGATCTCCTACACACGACAACAGCTCCTCCACGCACCCACCAGCAGGAAGACACACAGAAGCTGGTGAAAGCTCAAAGGCCGGGCTACAGGACATAGGTCTTTTAGGCCTGGCCCAGACCGGCCTTCGTGGAAGACGTGCAACCCCAAATCCCAAATCCAAAAACCGACGCCACAACCTCTACGGCGACTGCAAGGAAGAAAACAAACTTTCCACTGGTCACCATGGAGGTAGGGGGGTCTGGTCTCTTCCAAAAAACAGCAGGTGTAAATAACACAAATTGGTGTGTAGATTACATTTTCTTGGGAGGCATGGAGTGCAATAACTACTAACACTTATTTTCTACCTAGTGTTCAGGGATATACAATTGAATTTGTGCACAAAATTTCCCGGTTCAGCATGTACCGAACTGAACGTTCGTGCCTTCACGATAAGAAAAACTGGAAGCGCATGCTGAACTGGAGAGGCTAGATGCTGGGGAATCCTGGGGAAATCCCAACACGACTCTTTGGAATTCGTGTCAATATCTTTACGAAAAACAAAAAGATGTGGTTACCAATCATTCAGGTCTGACAAACCTGAATACATTGTGCAGTAAATTGGAAACCTTTGTTACTGCCAAACAATTGATTCCATAGGCTACTTTATGAATTGCATCCATTAAAAGATGCTTATTATACGGTGCCTATGCGGAAGGATTATAGAGGTTATTAATTCTAAGCTAACACCTTCCACCACTAAGGACTACTTGGGGTTCACCTTTGACTTAGTCTACATGTGAGTAACTTATCAAAGGAAGGTACAGACTTAACTGAGGCCAACAACCTCATTGACATCAGTAAACCACCTATTCGACTGGTAGCAAGGGTAATTGGCAATACTGTGGCCTTTCCAGCCACACTGTTTGACCTTTGTATTACCAATAATTACAAGAACAAAGGTATAAGCACTTAAAATCAATACTGGTCATGTGTAGAGACCAATGAGGCTACCAATCTAAGCAATCACGGAATTACAATGATAGGGGAAATATTGGGCATTGCTCAAACCCTATCATTGTCAGCAACCATTGAGTGGTGCTACAAACTGATGCCAGTGTTCATGGTTGGCGTGTTACCAACCACACCTCTAGTTGTGGATATAGATGGGATGCACAAGAAGCATCATTGCTTCAGATACATGTCATAAACTACTTGGAAATGTTGGGTGCGTTCTATGGACTAAAATCATACTGTTCAGAAATGCATCACCTGCATGTTAGACTACAGATTGATAACACCGCCATGGTGACATATACTAACTACATGGGTGGAATCAAATCGGTATCATGTGATAATCCGGCTAACACAATTTGGCAATGGTGTATTCAGAAAAACATTTGAATATCAGCTAGTTACCTACCAGGTAACCTCAAATTTAGTGGCAGACACCAGGTCACGCAAATTCATGACAAACATCGAATGGATGTTGGACCGCAAAGTGTTTGCTGATATTGTAGCATGATATGAAACACCAGAGATTGATCTATTGCATCTCGGCTTATTCACCAGTTGCCTATTTGTGTTTCTTGGGAATCAGACTGGGGCATCAGCGATGGATGCCTTCTCGCTGCATTGGGGGGGGGGGGAGTGGGGAATTGTTCTTTCTATGCATTCCCTCCTTTCTGCCTCATCAGTCGGGTATTACGCAAAATACAACTAAACATGGCTCTCCGTTCCGAAATAACCAGATTGTTGGTTCATCCTGTAACGGGCGGGAAAATCATCCCTACCATAATAGGACAAATGTGTTCGTCAGCAGAATCTTAAGTAACCATTTCCGGACCTGGGACTAACGAACCGAACAATGAACATATACAGCGGCTCACAGGCAGTCCACGAAGAAACTATATCGGGCCCACATCAGGAAGTGGGAAATATTGTTCTAGGAACAACATCACTACTGTACGACGAACAAAACGTCTGTTCTGGAATTCATGGGAGGCCTCCATTATGATGAGTTAAAGTGCCATTAACTGCGCCAGAAGTGCCCTTTCAGCATATCTATGGCGAGGATCAGAGCGTCATTCTGTTGGGACTCACCCCCTGGTAACCAAACCTATGAGGGGAATTTTTTAATATCAATCCCCAAAGAACCAGGTACTCTCAAATATAGGATGTGAGTGTTGTCCTAACGTTGCTAAGGAACTAGTCTCCAGCAACAGCTCTGTCCCTGCAAAAGCTGACGCATAAAACAGTCATGCTGATGGCTTTGGTCACAGCACAAAGGGTACAGTCTTTACATAAGTTAAGGCTGGACAATATGACTTCTTCAACAAGAAATATAACTTTTCATGTTCACGAATTAGTCAAACAGAACAGACCGGGACCATCAGGCCTCAAAATAGAATTTAGGGCTTACCCTATAGATGATCGTCTCTGTGTAATAAGACATTTATTGTTATATATGGAGAACACCAAAAATATCAGAGGCTATGAGATGGCACTACTAATCAGCCACAAGCAACCCCACAAAAAAGTGTCGGTTCAAACTATTCCCAGATGCCTGAAACAGGTTTTAACAACAGCTGGAGTGGATACTAACATATTCAAATCTCATTCCACCAGGGCTGCAGCTACATCGGCAGCTATGGAGTTGGACATACCGATGGACCAAATCCTGGAGACAGCAGGATGGTCAAGGGAAAAAACGTTCCAACAATTCTACCATAAACCAGTGGTTAAACCTGGAACATTTGCAGAATCAATTTTAAGTTCTGTAATATGATTTCATCCCATGAAATTGGGGCTATAATTTGTTGTTAATAACTTTATCATGGATTTCAATGTCGGATTCATGTTTAAACATGTTAACACAATTCCTCCCTTAGTCAATTAAGGCAGATGTGATGCATGGACTCGTTTCCACGGCATGAAATCACAGAGCTTTGAAATCTTCACGTAGTCACTCACGTGACTCCGAAGTAAAATAGTAAGATTAAACGAGAATTTACCAGTTCGAAGTTTGATCGTTATTTTATGAGGAGTAACGTTGAGGGATTACGTGCCCTCCGCTCCCACCCTTGATCATACAGTTCAACTGGTATCCTCTTCTCTAATCTTACTATGTTCAGTCATTACTGTTATCTGTGATTTCACACCGCTGCTTTGAAGAATGACACGCATGCGTCCTGGCGGGTTCTTCACATAATCCCTCAACGTTACTCCTCATAAAATAACGATCAAACTTCGAACTGGTAAATTCTCGTTTAATCTTACTATTTATCATCTCCTGCAAAATGCTTCATCTGTCTACAGAAGCTAAACTAGTTTATGATAGTAACATACACATAGAAAAATAGGTGCAGGAGTAGGCCATTCAGCCCTTCGAGCCAACACCGCCATTCAATATGATTATGGCTGATCATCTAAAATCAGTACCGTGCCTGCTTTTTCCCCATATGCCTGAAATTCCTTTAGCCCTCAGAGCTAAACCTCTCTTGAAATTGGAAGGACTTAACTTACAGAACATCTTCCTTCTCAATATAAGCATCTTATCCTTCAGTGTTCCTTGATACCAAAGCATGTCAATTGTGGTCAGCAAACAATTCCAAATTTATTTCAACTGCAAAATACACCACAACACTCACTCCCTGAAAAACTTGAAATACTGCAGAATTTAAGGCAAAGAATTCCACTAACTCAAAAGAGCCATGATTAATGTTTTTCCAAAAAATCTGAGGAGACTTTGGCTTATACAGAACACTAAAGAATAAAGCAATAATGAAGATGTACCATAATTGTTATGCTTGGATGGCAAAAAAAAGTCAGACTGCTAAAAAAGAAACCCTACACTTTAAACTTAATTACTGGGTATAAGCAGCATTGGCAGCCTAACGGAATTCCTTAAAATGCCATTGCACCTCTCGCTTTTGCTTCTTCTTCTTGGTCCAACATATTACTCAGTCTCCCACTTGGGTGTCATCCCGGGGTAGAATAGTGATGGGGAATCAAAAGCCCCTGTCACTGGTTTTAATAGTGAATGCGCTAAAAATAAGGATGATTTCTATTGCGACTTTTAGTTTAGTTTGAGATACAGCGCAGAAACAGGCCCTTCGGCCCACCAGGTCCACACCGACCAGTGATCCCCGCACACTGAACACTATCCTTGTCTTGAAGGGATTTATATTGTGGTGACAGAAGACAGTGTCCTGTGATATGGGGTTATGCACAGTTCATGATGTGTATGCTCAGCTTTGAAAAGTAACCCAGTGTCTTTCTGTGGTGGGCAGCTGTCTTAAAAATGGAACTGTCCCATTTGAATTCCCGAAACGTCTGCACTTCTAATTCTGACCCGTCACAGCCTTTGTTGTTTCCTCCTCCTTCCAATTCCGAAGTTAATGAACATGAAAGACAAAATTGAATATCCCATTGCTGTTTTTCACTGAGATTGCCAGACAAATTATGACACCACAAATTAACATTGTGTATTTTTATCCATTCTCGTCTTTTGCTCAGTGGTTATCATGAATCTGTCTTATCCAGAAGGCACTACAACGGGTGGTGAAAACCGCGCAGCACATCATCGGTGCCCCGCTCCCTGCCATGGATGCCCTCCACTGAAAACGGTGTCTGAGACGGGCTGGGAAGATCATTAAAGACCCCTCCCACCCCAACCATGGACTGTTTGCCCTCCTCACATCAGGGAGACGGTACAGGAGCCTCAGGTCTCGTACCAGCAGGATGAGGAACAGCTTCTACAATTATACCATCACATTGCTGAACTCGGAGTCCCGCCGATAGATTTCTCTGGTCCCTCCGTCCCCATTGTTTAATTATTCTGTATTTTTGATTATTCTGTATTTTCTTTTTTTTTAAATTTCTATATTGCACTACTACGGACTGACGCAAAGCTGCATTTAGTTGTACCCATACTTAGTATTTGTGCAATGACATTAAAGTTGAATTGAATTGAATTGAATTGAATTATGTGAAATTAATTTTGCTTTACCTTTTAATTTGTCATCAAGGCTGGGTAGGTTTTGCAAAATAGCAGAATGCTTTTTTGTATAATTAGCAATGCAAAACCAATCGAATATCGAAAAGACAAACAGAATATGGCAGGCCAAAGCCCAGCTCAAAGAAAAGGCTAAGTATCATCAGCCACAAAAAGGCTTGCATTTATATTGTGTCTTTCGTAGCTTCAGTATTTACAATGTGTAGGATGGAATTAAATTAAATTAATTTAAACCGAAGTTTGACTTTAAAAAGATGGAGTCATTCATCGGGTCAGGATCTCTGAAGAAAAGGATAGGTGATGTTTCGGATCAGGTCTTATACAATAAAAACGTTTGAAGTCTACTTGCTTTGTGGTACTGGAGCCACTGTGGTCAAGCTAATTATGAAAGTGCGGATTAATAATAGCAGCAAAAGTGAACAACAGGTCAAAAGTTTTTAGGGTCTTTGAATATAAACATTAACTCTCCTTCTCTTTCCACATACACTGCCTGTTCTGTCGAATGCTTCCGACATTATCACTTTTTGCAACTGTTTTTATGACTATTATCTGGAAGGATAAATATTGAACAGAATAATCACTTCTTCAAAATAGTACAGGTGCACAACCTTTTATCCGAAATTCCAAATAACGAAAAGCTCCGAATAGCGGACATTTTTTCGGTCCTTGAAGAAAGGTCCTTGAAGACGTTGACCGAGGGCGGCCCGCAGAGGTGACAGCGGAACCTCCGGTCGGTCCTCGAAGAAAGGGGAACTAAATCCCCATTCATAAAAGAGAAGGTGAGGGTATATTGCGCGGGAGGGTTAATAATTGACAATCTGCTGCTGCCTGCCCGCTGAGTTAAAAAGTTCCCACGATAGACTCACGATACACAGTGCATCGTGAGTCTTGCGTGGGAACTTTTTAACTCAGCAGGCAGGCAGCAGCAGATTGTCGCTCCCTTCAGTTTCACCACACCTACACCCCTCTGCTTCCCGGCCATGTGTGTGACCCCTTCCCTCCCCTCTCCAGCTCCCCGCCCATTGCACCGGCGCGGGGGCTTTGCACTGTCTTCACGTCGGCGATGGCAGCAGGTCAGTGCCAGTCACCGGAGATGTCAGGACCAACGGGACACCGACCCCCAGGCCCACTGCAAGCACGGAGATCCCAGAGACCCACAGCCAGCAGCAGCCCAGCCCCGTTCCAACTCCAGAGGAACACGCTCCCCGTAGGGACAGAAGCTGATGGTGTGCAAGGTACGTCTTGTTCTTGGGGTTGCGGATGAGGGGGCGCAGCTCGGGCTGTGACGTCTCCGGCCACCCCCCTGTACAGGAGCTGAGACTGGGAACTGTACCGCCCTTGCAGGAGAGTGGGGTTGTTTGCAGTTGCAGAGGGAGGGGGCAAGGGCGGTACAGTTCCCAGTCTCAGCTCCTGTCAAGGGGGGTGGCCGGAGACGTCAGGACCAACGGGACACCGACTGCAAGCACGGAGATCCCAGAGACTCACAGCCAGCAGCAACTCTAGCCCAGCCCTGCTCCAACTCCAGAGGAACCCGGGTTGCGGATGAGGGGGCGCAGCTCGGGCTGTGGGCGAACTGCCATTTGTCGCTGTAGCGGCCCATCGGGGAGCGGGTTCCTGTTGGTCCTGACGTCTCCGGCCACCCCCCTGGACAGGAGCTGAGAGACGTCAGGACCACCAGAAGCCACTCCCCGAGGTGCCGCTACGGCGACAAGTGGCAGTTCGCCCATAGCCCGAGCTGCGCCCCCTCATCGGGACACTGACCCCCAGGCCCACTGCAAGCACGGAGATCCCAGATCAGCAACTCCAGCCCAGCCCCGCTCCAACTCCAGAGGAACATGCTCCCCATAGGGGCAGAAGCTGATGGTGTGCAAGGTACGTCTTGTTCTTGGGGTGGCGCAGCTCGGGCTGTGGGCGAACTGCCACTTGTCGCCGTAGCGGCCCATCGGGGAGCGGATTCCTCTGGAGTTGGAGGGACAGGGAGACACAGCGGCTTTTAAGAATGGTGGGCAATCACTTCCAAAGTTCTGCCCACACAGTCAGTACACCTCTCCTACACTTGTCTCCCACACTAAGATCATCTCGCAGAGAATGATCCCAGCCTAACCCTCCCTATTCTCTCCTGCACTCGGAACAACAACCGGCTCCTCTCCCTGCCCTGTAGAACGGAGCGGTTCAGGAGATCCTTCACCCCTGCAGCCATTAGATTTTATAATTCGGACTGCTAGGCTGTAGGGGGATGCATTTTGCAATTTTTAATTTTTAACTGTTAATTATTGGTCTTTTTAAGTATTTATTGCTCTCAGGTAGTGTCCACATTGTATTCTATGTATTTTCTGTCTGCGTTCGTTTTGAATCTGTGGGTTTGTTGGTTGGGGGCTTCTGGACATCTGAATTTCCCTGAGGGGATCAATAAAGTATTTATTATTATTATTATTATTATTATTATTATTCTGCAAGAAAAAACTACATTGAAGACTCAAACTCGCGATCGAGTAACTGCCGGGATCGAGGCGCAAACTCGCGACCTTGCGGATATAAGCCGAGCATTCTATCACTGAGCCAGCCGTTAAAATCTACGCTAAAAATCTTCCATTCCGAAAGCCGAAAAATTCCGAATTACGAAAAGTGTCTGGTCCCAAGGCTTTCGGATAAAAGGTTGTGCACCTGTACTATCATTGTTAAACTTCTGTTGAGAAGGAATACAGATATCTGATTAAAAGTCTCACGTAAAAGAAAGGTTAAAGGCTCTGTCCCACTTTCCCGAGTTACTCACGAACTCTCCCGAGTTTTCCCCAAGATTCGAACTCTGGGAATGTCGGGTAATGTCGGTAGCGAGCCCGTAGGATTCCGTAGATGTTTCGTAGCGGCTCGCAATGTCAGCCGTAGGAACTCGGGGCATCAGGTAAGTCGGGACATTTTTTCAACATGTTGAAAAATGTCCACGAGTTAAAAAAAATAGCCCTGAGTACCTACGAACAGCTGTTACCGTAATTCTCTGCGTTCGAATCAAGGGGAGAACTCGGGAGAGTTTGTGAGTAAATCAGGAAAGTGGGACAGGGCCTATATTCAAAGCATAGCATGCACATGCAATACTGTACTGGAGAACAAGTAGATTTGATGGTCAATAGGCTGGGATTTGAATTCACAATCTTTAGTGATACCAGCAGATTCCAGCACAAGTAACATGCTGGATCGCTGGAATCAATGTGCCTAATTGGTTTCCTAAATTATAACAAATAACTTCAATTATCAAGTACTTAATTGGCGGTAAACCTCAAGGATGTCCCGAGATTGTTCAAAAATGATCTGCAAATACAAATCTTTTTTTTTCCAATGTTACCACCTGGAGCATCAGCAGTGTTCACCTCCAGATAAATCTCAAATCATGACATTTCAAAGGTGTGCCAGATCTTCCACACTAGATCAAAAGTTGGAGACACTGTGTGACTATGGGCTTTCGTGTGCAATTAAACTTGTATCCCCAGATACCAATTCTTAAAATCCAGAATGGTTATCGCAGGGAGAAAAGAATGTTATCTAACCATGCTAGATGAGAACCCACACAGATCTAGATCCAAAGCTATGATAATGAAGCAGTTTACAAACATTGTGGGTTCAAGATGTTTGCATGTTAAAATTATGTAATACCAGCAAATTGTTGGCCATTCATTTTGTGTTTGACTATTATTTTTCCACTCTGCACAATTACCACAGCTTACAACCCAGCAGTATTAAAATTTGATTTCTCTAACTTCAAGTAACCCTTGCACCCCCTCCCACTCCGCCTCTCCCCCATCCTAGTCATCGTACTAGTTTCACTGTCGTCTTGTTGAGTTTCAATGTCTGTATAACTCGTCCCACAGACAAGAATAGACCATAGTGGGCTTCACCTTTCCTTCATCATCGTTACTTTTTGCATATCTTTTATTCATTTGTTCTATTTCTCTAGATCACTGTCTATTTTATCTTGTTTCCCTTTCCCCTGACTCTCAGTCTGAAGAAGGGTCTCAACCTGAAATGATGTTACAATTATTGCCTCAACTATTGCTTCTGGCAGCTCATTCCATTCACCCACCACAAAGTTGCCCCTCAAGTTCCTATTAAATCTTGCCTTGGTTTCAGGTTTTTGATTCAAGAGAAAGTGTGAACTTTTCATTAAAAAAACAGATTTTCCATTGAAGGGTTTTAAAATATAATCAAAGACTTTTGAATATGAAGGAGGGTCTCAACCTGAAATGTCACCTATTCTTTTTCTCCAGTTTAGCTTTGTTTGGAGATACAGCATGAAAACAGGCCCTTCAGCCCACCGAGTCTGCACCGACCAACAATCCCCGCACATTAACACAAGCCTACACACACTAGGGACAGTTTACACATACTAAGTATACAATTAGCCTACAAACCTGTACATCTTTGGAGTGTGTGAGGAAACTGAAAATCTCGGAGAAGACCAACACAATCGCAGGAAGAACGTATCAATCCGTACAGACAGCACAGACAGTGATGCTGCCTAATCTGCTGAGCTACTCCAACTTTTTGGGTCTGTCATTGGTTTAAACCAGCATCTGCCGTTCCTCCCCACACAATCTTGAAACAGGTTAAGGATGTACAGATAGTTGTAATTATAATGGCAAGTGGTAGACATCAACACAATGCATGCATAGCAGAGAGGCCAGGGAATGATGGGCCTGAAAATTATGATCTTGAGTCCCTTCAATGTAAAGTTTTCTTTCCCCCGGCAGAAAGACACTGATTTATGTTGAAATGATGTGTGCTTTGTGGCCGAGGTCGAAACATTGGAATGAACAGACAATGAGTTTCCTGTTTTGTTTTGGTCTTCTGCCAATCCCAGCCTTTGCACTGTTGGGGTCAGTCCAGCATCCCGAGCACAATCACCCGGCAGCCAAAGAAGGGTTTCAATGTTGTAGCGGAGAGCAGCAGTAATGTAAAATGCCAGGGAGAGAGAGAAGAGCGAAGGAAAGATGAAGAGAACGAAGAGAAAACCCTGAAGACGGGTAGAAATTACGGTAGAAAGGTGAGATAACAATGGATAAATGAGAAGGAAAGTAAAACAAAATTGAGGCAGAGAGAGCAGAACAAAGATAAAGACAAAGTAAATCATTTATTAATAAAAGTCATTAAGTTATACGCATGCAGCCATAGGACAGTTTGTTGTATCTGCACCTGAACACATGAAGGCCAGCTAAGGAACACATGAAGGCCAACTGCAGATGCTGGTTTGAACTGAAGATAGACACAAAAAGCTGGAGTAACTCAATGGGACAGGCAGCATCTCTGAAGAGAAGGAATGTGTGACGTTTCGGATCGAGTGAAGGGTCACGACACAAAACATCACCCATTCCTTCTCTCCAGAGATGCTGCCTGTCCCGCTAATTTACGCCAATGTTTATGTCTATCTTCAAGTCCAGCTAAGGGCTTGGTTAGGACAGCACAATGGCATAGCTGGTAGAGCTGCTGACTGACTCATAGCGCCAGAGACACGGTTTGATCATGATCTCGGCTGCTGTCTGCATGGAGTTTGCACGTTCTCCCTGCGACTTCATGGGTTTCCTCCGGTAGCTCCGGTTTCTACCCACATTCCAAATACATGCAGGTTTGTAGATCAATAGGTCTCTGTAAATTGCCCCTAGTGTGAAGGGAATGCTTGGGAAAGTAGGATAACATAGAACTAGTATGAAAAGGGTAATCGATGGTCAACATGGCCTCAGTGGGCAGAAGGGCTGGTTTCCATTCTGTATCTTTCAATCAATCAAATATAGAAGATGCAAGGTGTAGGAAGGAACTGCAGATGCTGGTTTAAACCGAAGATAGACACAAAAAGCTGGAGTAACTCGACGGGAGGGGCAGCATCTCTGGAGAGAAGGAATGGGTGATGTTTCAGGTCGAGACCCTTCTTCAGACTCAGATGCAAGCTTCAGAGAGAGAGCTGAGAATGAACTTTGGGAAGAGCTGTGGTAGGTGTTACTAAGTTCCAGAGTTCGTGTTTTATAAACCTTGGAATCTGACTGAGGAAATGGAAGGCAATTGCTCATGAAGCGCAGATGAAACCCACATCCTTGTGGCTTCCAGCCATAGCTCAAAGGTGCCTGAAGTGATTTAACCATGTGCTGTCACATAACAACTGGGCTTGACGCAATGTTCACTTCTCATTAATTCACAATGCTTCCTTCGTGTGTTGCTTGGAGCAACAATAAACATCAGAATTCCCTGCACACTAAGGCTGAAGCTATTTAATTGGTCTTTGCACATGCCTTACAAGGAAAAGATTTAACTTGTTGGATTCAGAGTCCATAAATCAGTTTGAATGGAGTCATGGAAAGTGTTTCTGAGCTGGAGATAATTTAAGTGACAAGCAAAGGTAAGTCAGTGAAGCAAAACTGTTTACCAGGATAGCGTAATCACACAAATCTGTGGCCGATCCGTTACTCCAGAACGGGAATGAAAGCTATCCGTGAACTCACACGACAGCTGAAGAAACAAACAAAATATACCCTATGTACTGGCAGGTTGTTCGAAAGAATTCAAGTCTACATCAGGAGGGCAGAGAGAGATTTGTGAAGGTTAAATGCCATCATTGTTCATAATCACCACATTTTCTTGCTTCTCACTCCACAGGTTTTCATTCACAACCAGCAAACTTGGACCAATGAGGAAAGTCCAGATCAGTTCAAGCAAGCAGGGAGAACTCACAGAGTAACCTCCTCATCTCACCTAGCATTGCTTATAGGCAATCTTTGACCGTGTTGCTAAATTAGACCACATTTTAAAAGTCACCTGATAATATTCCTTCAAGTCGGCACATTGCAAATTCAATTTACTGCCAATGAATGAAAATGTTAGGAATATACACATCAGTCAGAGTGGAAACCTTTGAATCCATTTTGTCAATATCATAATGTGTGTCCTGAATAAGAATAACAGATGAAGGTGCAGTCAGCAGTGGCACAGCGGTAGAGTTGCTGCTTACAGCGCTAGAGACCCAGGCTCAATCCTGACTAAGGGTGCTATTTGTACAGAGTTTGTACGTTCTCCCTGTCTTCTTCTTGTGTAAGGCGTGCACAGCCTAAAGTTGTAGATCGAGGGTAGACATCCAGGCCAGGACAGCATCAGTTACTGGGTGGATGGCTTTGATGCCCCCGGGGAAAAGCCTCAATGAGCATTCCTGCACGATGTGTGGGATGGTCTGGTCTGGATGTCCGCAGTCGCAAGCAGGGCTATCTGTCATCCCCCACTTATGCAGGTGATGGGCTGTTCTTGCAAGGAGGGTGCGGATTCTGTTCAGGGTTAGCCATTGCTTGCAATGGAGGTTAAAACCCAGTGGTTTCACTGTGAGGTCTGTGATGACCTCTCCGTTGTTGGTGTTGGCATCTTTATAGGCTCTGCGCCACTCAGTCTTGGAGTCAAAGCCTTCCAGGGATTTAACGGAAGACCAGGAGGGTTTGCGGGACTTCAGGCGCATGTTGGGCAGATTGTTCAAGTCAGCATGGATGGGAAAGTCAGGGTTAGCCTCGATTATGCTTTCTTCCTGTGAAAGCTCTCTGTAGGTTTTCTCAGGGTGCTCTAGTTTCTTTCCACACTCCAAAGATGTACAGGTTTGTCAGTTAATTGGCTTAAGTAAATTGAAAATTATCCCTAGTGTGTAGGATAGTGCTAGTGCACGGGGTGATCACTGCTGGCCATGGACATGATGGGCCGAAGGGCTTGCTTCCATGCTGCAAAACTAAGACTATTTTAAAGATGTTGGTTTTGAAATCTTGCAAAGAGCTTTTGAGTGAAAGCTCCATAAATAAATTGTGTTACACTCAGCCACTTACTTTTATTCCACGCAAATTTAGGCTCCCAACTATTCAACAATGTGAATTCAATTCTCATAATAAACACAGCAGATTGTGATTGGTTATAAAACAACTCAGCAGTGGACTAACTCTCTCCAGCTCTGTTTTATTGTCATTTATCTGGTATCTCCAAAGGCTACAGAGCAATTTGCTGAATTTGTTCATGTCCTGGACACCTATTAAAAAAAAAACTGGCAAGCACAAGTCCTCGTACATTAATACCAATAAATGTTCAAGTGTACGGATTCAGTGGTACAATACCAAGTACCTGTCCAGTATGTATGTATCTATAAGGTGCAAGGGCACATGCAGGGGACATCCGGACGTTATGGCAGACAACATTTATCAGGGGTGTTTCTAGTGATTTAATACAACACAAGCTGCAGTAGAAACACAAGGGATGCACAAGGATTGATCACAGTGAGGAATGTGGGAAATCCGCTGTGGTGGATGTTCATGTTAACTTATGTAGTTGTGTGTCTTGGTGCTTTATTTAGTACGGCAATTCGAACATCACTGTACCGTAATTGTACCTTGAACACTAGTTAAAATTGAAAGAGCCGTCTAGATAGGGATTGTAATCTGCATTGTCATTTACTATGATTTAACAGGAGAATAATTATGACTGATGTACATAATGAAATAGCATGAAGATTATTGAGGCACTTTGGAGACGTGTTCTTTCACATCACTGGGAATGTGCCCATTCATTTGCCAGCATGTTGTCAAGCGTATCAAGAGTGTGCTTTTCTTTAAATTCTTCATTATAAGGACATGGTGACATGTCTCCGGACAATAAATAGTCATCTGGAGAAACATATTCCACTGGTAACTCACAACAGTGTTAAATTATATAAAATTGTGTTGACAAAATCATTTGTATGAAAAGTAAAATATGGCGCTGCAGTACAAAAGGTGGGAGAAATATGTAACTTATGAAATATCTTTCCTGTGGATGTGTAGTTCAGATGAGCACCTTTCAGAAGAGGTGTCCATCATGGACACAGCCCTCTCCACCAATGAAAACATCCACATGAGGTGGCTCATGTAGATATTTTCAATAGTGCCCTGTGTTGGATACATCTTCTGAAAGGCGCTTACTCTTGGTGCCTCAAGGGAAATCTATCATCAAGGATCCCCACCATCTTGGACATGCCCTTTGCTCGCCGCTATCGTTAGGCAGGCGATACAAAAGCCCAAGGTCTCACACCACCCGGAACTGCTACTTTCCTACAACTAACAGGTTCTTGAACTGACCAGCACAACGCTAATGCTACCTCAGATGCCTTGGACCACCTCTTGCACTACCATGCACTTGTTTTCTCATTGTGCACTGATTTTTTATTTTCATTAATTTTCTCTTTCTCTAATGTCTTGTTTTTTTTTTTTTTAAACAGCCTTTTTTCTCATTACTGTCATGTAAATGTTTGTGTAATCTATATATAATTTATGTACATTATATGTTGATGCAAGCTAGATATAACCATACTCGTACCTCACTGTACTTGTGCAGATGATAACATTTGATGTGAAAATAAGCAGATTGTTAATAGCAATGATGATTTTTTTAACAGCAGTACTCTTAAAGATATCATTATTACTGTACTTTCTATGTATTTTAATATATACCCTTATATTTTCCTCGTTAAAAAACTTGGAGTCAATCAATAAACTGTTTTCTTTCATTGTTCATAAGTAAACACGAATATTAAGTTGTCCTGGGTGAGTTAGCCAAGTGGATACAAAATAGGCTCGAAGGTAGAAGAGGTGAGGGTAGATTAATGTTTTTGAATACTGGAGGTATGCAACACATCGAGTGCCACAAATGTTGGTGCTGGGTCCACTGTTTCAAACATGTACTGTATGTTAACAATTTTGATGAGAATGTAGATGGCATGATTAGAGAGTTTGCTGATGACACTAAAATTGGTGGTTCAATCAGATTGGAGAAGGTCATCCAACATTACAAAGGTCATAATAAACCTTTTGCCAATGGGGTGAGAAATGGCAGGTGGAGTTTAATTCACTTAAGGCGAGGTATTGCATGTTGGTAAGACAAACCATGACAGGAATACACAATAAATGGTGGGGCCGTGAAGAGTATTATAGAACAGATAGACTTTGGAATGCAGATATATAGTTTCATGAAAGTGACAACAAGGTAGACAGGATGATGACGGAAGCATTTGGCACGTGTGCCTTCATCGATCAGTGTAATGAGTGCAGGAGTCGGTGATCATATTACAGCTGTGTAAGATTTTAGCAAGGCCACATTTGGAGTGCAGTGCACCAGTCTGATCACACTGCTATGGGAAAGATGTCATTAAACTGGAAAGGATGCAAAAAGTCTCTACGAGGGTATTAACAAGCCTGGAAGATTTGAGTTATACAGTGAGGCTGGACAGGCTGGGAATTTTATTCCCTGGAGTGTGGAAGGCTGAGGGGTGAACTTTTAGCAGCTTATAAAAACATGAGTGGCAAATATATAAGGTGAATAGCTGCAGATTTGCCCAGGATAGGAGAGTCTAAAATTAAGAGGGCAAAGCTTTAAGATGTAATGAAAAAGATTTAAAAAGGTCACAACGAACATTATTTTTCACTCAGACGGTGGTGCATATATGGAAAAAGCTGTCAGGCAAGTACAGTTAAGACATTTAAGAGGCACTTAGACGAGTATGTGGATGGGAAATATTTTGAGGATATGTTCCAGGCACGGAAAAATGGGACCAGCTCGGTTTGGCAATTTAGTTGGCATAGATAAGTAGAGCCAAAGGGCCTGTTTCTGAACTCTTAACTCAATAGTACAGCACCGTGGCACAATGGTAGAGTTGCTGCCTTACAGCACTTGCAACACTGGAGACCCAGGTTCAATCCTGACTACGGGTGCTGTCTGTACGGAGTTTGTACGTTCTCCCCGTGACTGCATGGGTTTTCTCCGAGATCTTCGGTTTCCTCCCACACACCAAAGATGTACAGGTTTGTAGATAAATTGGCTTGGTACAAGTGTAAATTATCCCTAATGTGTGTAGGATAGTGTTAATGTGCGGGGATCGCGTATTAATGGTCGGTGCGGACTCGGTGGGCCGAAGGGCCTGTTTCCGCACTGTATCTCTAAACAATAAACTAAATAATCTCAATAACTATGCCAAATTTAGTTTTCAGTTGATCCTAGATCCTCTTCATAATAAGCAAAGAAATTACATTGCAACATCTAATTGTGCATGGATGTAATATTATTATATTCATATGTATATTATTATGTCTAACATGGGGTCAAAAAACAAGCGTTCACGTCTTGGCCCCACAAGAAGCGCAAGACGCCATTGTATGCAGGTACCGGGAAGTGTGTTCAGCTCTGGCTGAACAATTTCTAATCTTGTGATGTGGACTCGATACGAAGATGCCTAACATAGGGATATTCAAATTTGTATTTATATTATATTGATGTGTACATAAGATTGTACATATAAATGTGTACAAATTATATGTTTATATACACACACAGGACACACGTGCCCATATTAAAAACTTATTTGGGAATTGTATAGAAACCAGCCATCTGCCGTTAGCTCAGTCTCATACATTGTATTGTGCTAGGCAGAAGGATATGGGCTTCAAAACAGAAAAACAGCAAAGTGACAGGAAAAGGAAACATATTGTTCAATCTCAAAGAGTAAAATACCATTACGGTTGGCTGGTTTTAATTAAAAGCTTGTGACATCAATTTTTGTTATAGAAATCCAGCTCAGAATAATGAACTTAGTGTGTGTGGCTGTGCTGCCATTCCCTCTTTATTTTTGTACAACATTTCCTGAATTGAAAGGATTTACACATGGCAACAAAGAAGGAATGGCATTATATTTCTAAGTTGGGATGAATGACAGTTTGCTGGAGGCCGTGCAGATAACGGTATCAGATTGAGACATTGTTGGATGTGAAATAATAAATGGACACCATTCCCATGATACCCTCAATGTACTTTCTCTGAAAACAATTGTATCGTTATATTCTTAGCTCTTCATATTTGAAATTAGAAGCTGTAATGAAAGCACTGTTTCTAACATGGAGACCAACACAGGCAATTATTTGCATGCTAGAAGGAAATCTACAAACTCATATTACAATCACTCCGCCATTCAATCATGGCTGATCTATTTCTTCTACCTAACCCTATTCTCCTGCCTTCTCCCCATAACCTCCGACACCCGTACTAATCAAGAATCTATCTATCTTAAATATATCCACTGACTTTGCCTCCACAGCCTTTTGTGGAAAATAATTCCAGATTCACCACTCTCTGAATAAAGAAATTCCTCCTCATCTCCTCCCTAAAAGAACATCCTGTTGGTGCATAAATCTTTTTTTCCTGTGTCTGGTATTGTTTACATGCTGTTTATATCTCATATATGTTATCATATGTTGGTATGGGTGGCAAACACACCAAATACATGGATAATGATGGGAATGCTCTTAGATCCATTGCAGACAAGGGTCACAGTACACTGTTAATTCTCTTCCAGGAGAAAGATACATTATAGTGAAACATCCATACATTGCAAATAGGATTGCTCTCTCTTCTCACAGTACAATCCTTGGCATTCTCGGGTTCTGCAAAAATTGTACAATGGACATATAACGTGTATAATTAAAAATAAGGCTCAATTTCATCCATTTTTGGGATTCAAATTTCACACTTCATATAATACTGCCTCAATGTACCGTATTATGTTCATTCTTTTATTCATCAAAACTCTCTAGAGTGAATGCTAAATTGAACATGATTTAAAGTCTGTCTGTGCATGCATAAGATCTACTCTCACAGAGGCTGCGGCTATTCGGGTCACATCTTGTCACTTGCATGTTCTGAGGCGCATTCTGGGACATGAGCACTTAAACCAGGCTCTCGCCCTGGTTTAGCATTGAAGATAATGCTGTGTGTTCAGAAGCCCCACAGATAAAACATTAAACTTGGACTTTGGATAATGTCGCATGCTGATTCCAAGTGGTACGCCGGCAGAGATAGCAGTCAGTGAGGAACAAATTGTCCAAGACTATATAAAGCACCAGTTCAACCAAAACAGTTTGATGAACTACACTGGTACAGAGGTTTCTTTTCGTTTTGGGGCCATATGATTTATTCCACAGGATGAGAAGCAAAAGAGACTTCAAACAAGGCATCATGTTTGCTCTAAGTGCCTGACGTCAGCAGAACTACAAGTTTACACAAATTCATTCGCAAATGAGCCATTTTTCAAACCACAGAAAGGAAAGCAGCTGTGTTGAAACTCTCCAGTAGCCAAACGCTGGGTCATGTTAAAAGGTTATTTTTCACTCAAAAATCCATTTCTTTATTTTCTGCACAGTGGAGAGCTAAAAAGAAAAATGAAATACTTTCTCCCACGTTTCATTTAATTTGCTGCCTTTATTTAGCAATCATACATGACTTCAGGAAACCCCAAAATGCTTCACAATGACTGAAACATTTTGGACGTGTAGCTTTTGCTGTGATGACAGGAAAATAGTTAGTGATTTGCAACAACTTGCACAACCCAATGTGATTATGTCAAGATAATCTATTTACAGTAAGTGATGTTAGTGGCAGGGTAGGTATTGGCTGGAATACCGTTGAGAATGCTCCTGCTCACTTTTGTAATACGATGATTTACATCTGCCTGAGGAAATGCAAGACATCAATTTAACAGTTCTAAGAGATTAATTATTTCTTTAAACAAAATCAAATCGCTGATGAATTTAGTTTCTGAAGGGCAGGAAAAAAAATGCTTTTCATGGACTCGATATACCTCAGCAATTGATATCTGAATGTGAAGCATTAGAATCACAGAATTACAGCACTATACAGCATCGAAGCAGGCCCTTCGGCCCATCACATCAATGCCGACCGTCATGTCTCTCTACACTAATCCCACTTGGCTGTAATACTTCCATATCTCTTAATGCCTTGCTCATTCATGCAACTACACAGATGCTTCTTCAATTTAGTCAAAAGAAACAAAGCATATGTAAGCTTAATGAAGCTGAAAAGGACAGGACCCTTGGGGAATATAAAGGAAGTAGGAATGGACGTAAACAGGGAATCGGGAGGCTCAAGGGGACCATGGAATGTCCTTGGAGGGACAAGGAACTGCAGTTGCAGGAATCTTGCATGGAACACCAAGTGCTGGAGTAACTCAATGGTGAGAGCATCTCTGGAGACCATGGATAGATGATGTTTTGGGTCAGGCACAAAATGGAAATACGATGTTTCAGACTGAAGAAGGGTCATGAAGAAGAGTGTGGAAAAGGAGCAGGTAGCTGGAAACATGCAAGGACAAAGGACAAAGGAGGGAATTAATGTCTGGAGCCGGAGGAACTAAACTACTAAATGAATACTTTGCATCGGTATTCATCAAGGAGCAGGAAATGGAGGATAGTGAGATCAGGATCACTGCACTATATTCTGTGTTAAATGCTGTTACAGTTCCTACATGCATTATCTCCTTGTCACCTTATTCCAAATTGCAACTACTCTTTGTTCACAAACTCATTAGATCTTATTCTGCTTAATTTTCTTGCTGGATGAAACTGGGGTAGGATGGCAGTGTTTACTCAGCTGGATCAACTAACCAGACCCACACACCTCGTTTAACATTCTTCAGGGAACTATTCAAATTCAATCACAGAAACGGAGAAATCTAATGTAAAATAATAAATTTGAAATTAAAACTGAATATCAGACTGGTGACAAATCCATGACAATGGGTTGCCATTTCCAGCTCCTGCTCTTTAAATGTGACAATATTGCTAAGGGTTTCGGCCCGAAACGTTGCCTATTTCCTTCGCTCCAAAGATGCTGCTGCACCCGCTGAGTTTCTCCAGCTTTTTTGTGTACCTTTGCTAGTTCACTTTATGCAGCTCAAAAACGGACCAGGATGATGGGATTAAAGACAGACACAAAATGCTGGAGTAACTCAGCGGGCCAGGCAGCATCTCTGGAGAAAAGGAATAGATAACGTTTCGTGTCGAGACCCTTCTTCAGATGGGATTAAAGGCTGGTTTTATTGCTGACAAGTGGTAACAAAGTCTGCTCTACATTTACCAAAATAAGGACATAAAGGAGATGGTAGACACAAGGAACTGCAGATGCTGGAAACAAGCAAAAAAAAAACACAATGTGCTGGAGTAACTCAAAGGACATCTTTGGAGAACACAGATACACGAACCAATGCAGGAGGTTCATTGGAACGAGATGAAAAAGAACATTGGAAAGAGGCATCATGTCGGTAGAGTTGGAGAAATAAGCATCTATTGAGATTGCCCTCAACACATCTCTTGGAGGAATGGCTGAGGACAATGTCATCCCAAATTCAAAGCAAGCAGTTTCAGATTGAAATGATGAAAATGTCACAGAGAGTGGCGAGCCTGTGTAATTCTCTGCCTCAGAGGGCAGTGGAGGCCGGTTCTCTGGATGCTTTCAAGAGAGAGCTAGATAGGGCTCTTAAAAATAGTGGAGTCAGGGGATATGGGGAGAAGGCAGGAACGGGGTACTTATTGGGGATGATCAGCCATGATCACATTGAATGACGATGCTGGCTCGAAGGGCCAAATGGCCTGCTCCTGCACCTATTATCTATTGTCTATTAAATGAGTGGAATAATTTTTTTACAAATTATGTATAAGTATGAATGGTCATGTTGTACTTATCATGACATTCATTCATATATTATAGTAACAATAGTTGGAAAAAAGAATTTTCAACTGTCAGTGGCTCTCAAGATAATACTTTCCACTACTTTGTTTATGGTTTTCCTCACACAGATCCAGCTACTAAAATGATAGTTTATGGTTGTCTCTTTACAGGTCTCGCTGGAATACTCAGTCATATCTTGGTCTTTCTCAGTTAGAGGATCTGCAACGTATCATACAGAAACACGTCAGACTCCACAGTAGGAGGTATAATCGAACAACCTTGTTATATTGCACCCAAAGGCATTTTTGCAGAGAGGATGCACTGTACTTCGGTTTAATTAAAGAATAACATAAAACAAATTTTCCATGGCGATGGGGATAATTAGATATATTACTGCAGTATGGTTTAGGTTTAAAGTAGGGGTACATGACTGTATAAGTAGCCTGAAGCACCAGGGCTGATGTTGGAGAGGTAGTTGGTGCCGTTTTGTTGCCCTGTGAACTGTTGAACTGGGAATGGAACGATCTGACCTCATTTTCCAAGGCAGATGGGAGATTAGTCGAGTCAGACGTTGCCTTTGGGTCTGCTTAATAACCAGACATGAATCCCAGCACTGAGGATGGATTGTCATGGCGAACACTGAACCAACATAGAGGTGGGCTTTCAATAAAAGAAGCCAAGGACTAAGCAATACATTAAATTCCTCCCACCCAAATTATGTGTGCGGTGGGCGTGTGTGGTGGATGTTAAATGGGAACAACAGCCTCCCCCAATTATCATTACAACAGATTGAGATAAGATAAAGATGTATGAGAAAGTTCTGAAACTTCTAAACCTCTGAAAGTTGCTAGGTCGAACGCTCCACTTTTCCCTCCTATTGCAATCATATCATTCACTTTTGCCCACCTTGAAGAGTGGTTTTTAATTTATTTGTCATCTGAACCTGAACAAGGAAAGTCTTGTGTAGAACGGAACTGCAGATACTGGTCTGAAGAAGGGTCCCGACCTGAGATGTTACCCATCCTTTTCCCGCAGAGATGCTGCCTGACCTGCAGAGTTACTCCAGCACTTAATGTCTCACGAGGAAAGTCTTACTTGCTGCACTTTACAAACGCATTGGTCAGAACAATAACAAATAAATATGCAATAAATGTTCAATTATGCTAAGATTGTGAGAGTGCAAAAACTGATGTAAAGCAACGCTAGTAATTTGGTGCTGAGGTAAGGTTGTAGTTAGGGTTGCACAGGGTGGTTCATTAACCAGAGGGTTGATGAGAAGGAGCTGTATTTTGAACATGGAGAAATCAATTCTCAGTTTCCTGTACCTTGTTTCTGATGGTAGCAGTGAGAAGAAACCATGGCCAGGGTGGTATGGGTCCTTGATGGTGATGTGCCTTCTTGAGGCAGTGCTTCTTCTAGATCCCTTTGATGGTGGGGAGGATGGTTCCTGTGATGGACCGGATAATGTCCATTACTTTCTGCAGCCTCCTTCATTCTTGAGCATTTGAACCAGGCCGTGATGCCATCAGTTAGTATGCTCTCCACCTGTGGAATTTCGATACGAGTATTCAACGACATTGAATTTCCTCAAACCTCTGAGGAAAGAGGCATTGAATTAGCTTTCTTTGTGATTGTATCAAAGTGCTTGGCCCAGGACAGATCATCATAGATGTGTATGCCCAGGAATTTGCAGCTTTTGACTCTCTCCACCATCGTCCCGCCAATGATAACGGATGTATGGTTCCTTGGCCTTCTCTTCCTGAAGACAACAATCAGCTCATTAGTTTTGCTAATGGTGAGAGCAAGGCTGTTGTTCTGGCTCCATTCAACCAGATCATTGATCTCCTTCCTGCACTGATCCATCATTGTCCCTTATTTGTCCAACCAGGGTGGAATCGTCGGTGAATATAAAGATGGCATTAGACCCGTGTCTGAGTACACTGTCATGGGTATAGAGAGAATGGAATGGAGCATTCAACCTTTAGACTTGAGGTGCCCCTGTGCTGAAGGACAGCAAGGATTGAGGTCTGTCGATGAGGAAGTCGAGGATCCAGTTGCATCGGGAGAGCAGAGACAGAGTTCCCTGTGCTTGACGATGACTTTGGAAAGCTCAATGGTGTTGAACGCAGATCTGTAGTTGATAAAACCTGACATATGTGCTCCTGTTGCCTCAGTGGTCTAGTGCAGAGTGGAGAGCCAGCAAGATAGCATCCGCTGTCGATCTGTTGTGATTTAGTTTAGTTTTCGTATTAGAGATACAGCACAGAAACAGGCCCTTCGGCCCACTGAGTCTGCACCAACCAGCGATGCCCGCACACCAACACTATCCTACACTGCTAAAGGACTATCTGGAGTGAGTCATGAACTGTGAATTGACATATTTTGTCGTAGCTTTTAAAAATCGCTGTACTGAACTTTATAGAATTTTCCAACACAAAAACATGTGGTTTAAGGAGCATTTGTTCTGGGATCAATTACTGACAGTAGAGTAAAGGAAGATTCTGTGAAAACCCAAAGTTCTCTTGGCAAATGGGCAGTCCTCTCAAGAGTAACTGACTGGAAGAGATTGATTTGTACGCTTTTCTTTGCCTCACGTAAAAAAAAAAGGTCAAAAACTTTATTTGCCATTTGTGCTTACACACATAGGAACTCTTGTGCGGTTGTTCAGAAAGTCAAGTCAAGTCAAATTAAAAAGACACACAGAAAGACACATAATCTATAAAAACATATGCTTCTCTAGAAATAAAAAAAGAGAAAGTGACTAAAACCCTATATAAAGGGGAAAGTGAGAGCATTGTAACTTGTACAAACCCTATATAAAAGTGTCGATTGCATTGTAAATTTACAAGTGAGAAGTTGTTTTTAATGCTGCAGCTACAAATTGCAAGCCGCTGATCAGCTCTGCAAATCCACACCTCAAATTCTATGTGGTGGCTATGAATTAAAGAATGTTCCAATGCTCTTCACAGAGGTGTCAGCTAAAATGGTTATTGGCTTAGAAATGAATCCGAGTTGAATGGTCAGAGTGGTGAGAATAGAGAAAGGTCTGAAAAGTGGAAGAGAAAGGAGAACAGATTTCGAGGGAATTCTGGCGTGAGGAGTCAAGATAGTGTTGTCTCCAACTGAAGCCTTCAACATGGGATCAGAATTAGAAAGCAGAGTTTGGGTGTGAATCTACGTACGAATTTTAATACCAAAAAATAGACACAAAACGCTGGAGTAACTTAGTGGGTCAGGCAGCATCTCTGGGGAAAAGGAATAGGTGGCGTATCAGGTCGAGACCCTTCTTCCCGGTATTCGGACCAAATACCAGGAAGATTGACTTATCTAAAGATACCCAAATAAAATAGGTTTGGGGAATCTAAACCTACTCTGTCTCAATGGCCTATGGTTTCTTCACAATGACTGACAATAATGTAACTGTTTTGGGTGAACAGGCCACCAAAATGCTTGGTTGACAAAGAGATATTCTGTCACAGTGACGTTGATCAAGCAAGTTCCAGGACTAGGTGACACCGTGGCACAGTGGGTCGAGATGCTGCCACACAGAGCCAGAGACTCTGGTTCAATCCTGACCTCGGGTGCTGTCCGTGTGGAGTTTACATGTTCTCCCTGTGACTGCATGAGTTTCCTCTAGGTATTTAGTTCCCTCCCACATCCCAAAGATCTGCTGGTTTGTTGGCCTCTGTAAAATTACCCCAAAGTGTGCAGGGAGTGGGTAAGAAAGTGGGATAACATAGAATGAGTGTTAACAGGTGATCGATGGTTGGGGTGGACTTGGTAGGCATCTCTAAACTAAACTATTGAGGTTGGGAGGGAAGGGGAGGGAAAGTCGTGTCGCTGATGTTGGAGGAACTGAAACAAAGTCAAAGTATGGAGAAAACTACAAACATCTGGAGATGGTACACAAAATTGCTGGGGAAACTCAGCGGGTGCAGCAGCATCTATGGAGCGTCTATGGGTGCAGCAGCTCCATAGATGCTGCTGCACCCGCTGAGTTTCCCCAGCAATTTTGTGTACCTTCGATATTCCAGCATCTGCAGTTCCCTTTTGAACACAAACATCTGGAGATTGCAGTTTGCTGCAGAATCTAATGAGAGTAAACAGATACACAACACACAAAAAAATAAAACAGACCTGTGTTCAGTGCAACATCTGCTTTGCATTTTGGAGATATGCATCCTGTCTTGGAAGGCCACATTGGCTCTCGAAACACTTACGTCATAACATTGTAACTGTTTGAAACAGTGCCGCTCCTGTCCGGTTTCTCTGCGGTATGTAAATTACCCACTTAGTTCAGTTCTAACTTTGATCTTTAGAGCACAGCAGGCTGTCCAAAGTAATATGTGCAGTCACCAAAGCTAAAGGCGCTTCCAAACTTCCTATGGAGCTTAAACAGCATGAGCCCTGGAAGCAATCATTTTCTCCTTATCCTATACTCCAGCGTACTGAAAAATTCCTTCTGGCAGCTCAGCCATCACTTTTTCCATTGAACACTTCCACATTGTGTGCTATATCTTTGCACCCATAACACTAATCCGAGCTGCCCAGAAGCAATGCTCCGATGGAAGTGGCATTGCCACTGCCTGCCCTCGCCTGCTCTCCAGGTTGACTCTTTGCTAGAGTCTAGGTTAACCAGGATGCTGCCTGGAATAGAGGCTATTACCCACATGGAGATGTTGGATAAACTTGGATTGTTTTCTTTGGAATATAATAGGTTGAGGGTAGACCCGATAGAAGTATATAAAATTATGAGTAGGAAGGAACTGGAGATGCTGGGTCACACCGAAGATAGACACAATGTGCTGGAGTAACGCAACGAGGCAGGCAGCATCTCTGGGGAGAAGGAATAGGTGATGTTTCGAGTCGACACCCTCCTCAGGAAGTCTCGACCCGAAACGTCACATAAAATGATGAGAGGCATGGATAGGGTAGACAATCAGAGTCTTTTCCAAGGGTGGAAATGTCAAGGACTAGTGGGCGTAGGTTTATGATGAGAGGGGCAAAGTTTAAAGGAGATGTGCTGCGCAAGGTTTTTTTTTTTACACATCGTAGCGAGTGGTTGGAATGTGCTGCCAGCGGTGGTGGTGGAGGCAGATATGATCATAGCGTTCAAGAAGCTTTTATTAATGCACATTGATATGCAGAGTAGACAAAAGTGCTGGAGAAACTCAGCGGGTGCAGCAGCATCTATGGAGCGAAGGAAATAGGCAACATTTTGGGCCGAAACCCTTCTTCAGACTTCCATGGATAATCAGGGAATGGAAGCATACGGATCGTGTGCAGGCAGAGGATTTAGTTTAACTTGGTATCACGTTCAGCATGGACATGACGGCTGAAGGGGCTGTTCCTGTGCTGTACTGTTCTATGTCTTTGTAAGAGTCTTGGTTTGCAGTCAGAAAGTTGCAGCCCCCAGCTGGAAGCCAGGAGTTGAGCAGATGACCTGGGCTACCATATGCAGTGACTACAGTACTGTCCAGAATGATATTCTTCTGACAAGATGGATGTAAAAAATTCCATGGAACTGTTTAAAGATGGACAAGATGTTCTTTCTGGACTCTGATCCGCATTCCTTCCTCAGCAAAGGAAAATGACATAATCTATCATTATTTTTCTTTGGCTGTTTTGAGGTGTGCACGTTGTATTTGTCCATTACATAGTGTATATCATGACAAAAGGAAATCAGAATTATTTCACAAATTGCCAAATACTCTCAGCCATCCTGATGATCTGTCGGGATTGCATGTGAACCATGTGGCAGAGTGCACTGGCACTAAACCTTCGCTCTGTGTGCGTGCGTGTGTGCACACATTCAGATTCAGGTTTGTTTATTGTCCTATACACCAGAGGGCAATGAAATGCCAAATGAGTGGAATCATCAAATGAGGTGGAGTTGAGAGCAGCAGTAGGTGGCAGCATCTCCGGGAGTGGGTGTGAAAGAGGTGATTAGTTCAGGAGTTGGATAATATTTGGAATAACCTGTTCTTACTCTGGGTATCAAGACTTCTAAGCCTCTGTATCTTAAAAGGGAAAACCTCAGGATATTTGTGCTAAATGATAATATACATTCTGCTTGACTTAAAATCTTTACTCTGCGTTTGAGTGTGCAGTGTTCACCAAATCATTGCACTTTGGACCAGTGTATACAATCTTCCTCATTGTGTCATGATGCTTACAAAATGGCTGGGCTACTCTACATACATGTATGAAAGTTAGCTTAATACCTTGGGGTGAAATAGTATGAATGGTGCACTGAGATAGAGAGCTATAACAAGATGAGTGGAGTTCTCTGTGGGTGGTGTTGAATTGGGATTCTGTACTGTAAGTAATTTGAAGTAGTTTCCCATTAATCTAGCAGCCCGCATGCACGTGGGATGTGGGAACACCAGAGGACACGGGGGGAAGAGCAATGCAGCTACAGGGAGAGCTTGTAACTCGACAAAGACAGCACCCAAGGTCAGGATCTAACCTGGGTGGCTGGAGCAGTTATATTGCAGCATCAGCTGCTATTCCGTTCAGTTTAGTTTATCGTCACGTGTCACAGGTACAGTGAATAGATTTTTTGTTGCGTACTAACCAGTCAGCGGAAAGACAATACATGATGACAATCGAGCCGTTCACAGTGTATAGATACATGATAAGGGAATAACGTTCAGGGCAAGGTAAAGTCAGTAAAGTCCAATCAAAGATAGTCCGAGGGTCACCAAGATAGTAGTTCAGGACCGCTCTCTAGTTGTGGTAAGATAATTCAGTTGCCTGATAACAGCTGGGAAGAAACTGTCCCTACATCACCCTGTCACCCATGCCAGAGTTTACACTACAGAGAGTGAGAGAGAGGCAGGAAGTCAGACACTAAAGCAACACAGAACAGGATACAGGAGGATTTTGTTGCAGTGTAGTCAAAAGATAAGTTTTTGTTTGTAACTTGCTTGTTTTGGTACTAGGACCACCTACAGAGTCACTTGAAACAGGCGGAAAGACTGACTCTTGGGGATAATGATATTGATCTACTTAAGGAAAAAAAACTAGTAACTCCCTAATACCACTTCAAGCTATTGGGCGAGCAGCAAATGGAAGAAAACCTGTGTGGTTTCAGAAGATGAAACCTTTGTCCCCCACTCTGTAACCCCATCCTACCCACATCCCAATCATCCTTCTTCGCATTACCAGTTCAGTTTTTCACTAGAAATGTCTGATTTTGGCTTCAGCTGTGAGATGGATCTTTCAGTGAGAATTCAGGATTAGAATCCAAATCAAGAATGGTGTTTCAGCAGATCCACCGGGATAATAGATATGGTCCTAAAGAAATCAGCGAGATTTTGGATGCCGATTGCTATCAATGTTGCCAAAGGTCTCAATCTGTAACTGCATTAAACATGGAAAGTCACATGACAGTTTATCCAGAGACACTACTTGCACTCAATAAACCAATCACTTTTAGCAATCAAGTTTCCATTCACCCTATTGTGTTGCACATAAAAAGATAGCGCTATACAATAGAATTATTTGCCTCTTGAGCTCACTGCAATTTAGATTTAGACCTTCCCTATTTAATTATTAAATATGAAGAGAGACATTTGGTATTTAACACAGTTGGATAAGGAAATGGAGATTTTAAAACCATCCTCGATCTAAAACATCACCGAGTTAGGTTTGTATGAAGTTAGAGATCATATCTGGACTATCAGCAGATTTTTTGAGGGGCATTTCTGGCAAGGTCAGCATTTACTGTCTATCTCAGGGTGGCGAGGCCACATTTGGAGTGTTGTGTTTAGTTTTTGTTCCCCTGCTGTAGGAAATATGTGATTGAGCTGGGTAGTGCAGAGAGGATTTTACAAGGGGGAGATGTTCCCAGGACCTGAGGGGCCAAGCTATGAGGAAAGGTTGGACAGGTTGGGACTTTTAACCAGAGTAGGGGAATCAAAAACCAGAGGACGTAGGTTTAAGTGAGGATGGCAAGATTTAAGAAGAACCTGACTGGCAAATATTTCAGTCGGAGTGAGGGGGGGGGGGTATATGGAATGTGCTGCCCGAAGAGGTATATGGATAGGAAAGGTTTAGAGGGATATGGGCCACATGGGATTCGCTTAAATGGAGGATTTTAATTGGCATGGACAAGTTGGGCCGAAGGGCCTGTTTCTGGGTTGTTGTGACTGTGACTAATTAGTTTTGACAAGGTGGTGGTGAGCTGCATCCTTGAACTGTCGCAGGTTTTTTTGAGTCGGTTGATGGCTGGGACATCCAGGATTTGAACCTGTCTTAGACCCAGCAACGTTGAAGGCCCAGTGATATATTTGCAAATCAGGATGGTGGAAGACTTGGATGGGACCTGCTCACTGCAGTCATCCATATTATTAAATACATAGTACAATGTACGTAATACATAGTTCAGTGCACGCTTTTTTGTCACCATATTCTGGCTGGTGGTATATTGAGGGAGTCATCCCTTAACACTACAACAAAAAGTGTGTATTATGGATATCTGGTGTTTTGTGCTCAGAAACTTGCATAGCAGCCACTGTATTTTTTTCAATATTCAATGAGGTTCTATCAGCCAGGATGTACTTCATTGTAAATGTGTAATTCAACAGAAGTTATCGCTCCACACTTGAAATAAGTAGTTATAGTCACACAATTGTACCTAACTGTTGGCTGTAGTCTGTGCACTCGGTAGGCCAAAAGGCCCGTTTCCATGCTGTATCTCTAATGTCTAAACCGTCAATCTACAGTGGCTTATGTCACAGTCACAACCAAAATCACGGTTCGAGAGCTGCTGTTAGAATACCCTGAGTGAGTAACTGCAGTACATGTTGTACAAGGTGCACACTGTCACCACTCTGCCTTGGTGGTGGAGGTAAGGAATGTTTGACGTGGTTGATGGACCACCAGTCAAGATGAATGATGTTCAGTCTCTTAATTGTTGTTGGGATTGCACTCAGCCTCGCAAATGGAGAGTAATTTGTGCCTTGTAGATGGCAGAAAAACCCAGCGACATAATGTGGGGCCATATGGTTTCCTAGTGCCAAAACAGAGTGGAACAATCAGCGTCCTGAAATAATATTTGCTTTATTGAGCAAGGTTTACTTGAGGGAGCCCAACTCGTCAGCTTTTTATTTGTAATAAAGAGTCATTCAGCAAAAATGCTCTTAATCCTCATAATCATAGACCCTCCAGTCTGCTGACTTGATGGCGCATTTTTGGTGAAACGACTAAGAATTTTAACAAATCTTAGTGAATTTAAAGCCAAAAATGTTAGCACAAAATTACAACATAGGCAAAGAATGCAGGACGCATTATCCAGAGTGCAGGGCCTCTCAGTTTTCAGAGTCTGTTCTCCCTGTGCAAAAAAATCTTTCAGCAAGAACACTTTTAACACAGTGAGAGGTCTAACTACTGAAAATAGGTGGAAGTCCAAGCCTATCTGATCCCAATGCACACAGTGATTTTGTAGAGAAAGCATGCCCCTACGTGGGGTATTGGTAGATTTAAATACCACAGGAAGTCTAATCACTGTTGTAGTTACCTCCGACTGCCTCAGAATTAACCTTTTTACCCACATTTGCTCCAGACAGCAGAACCATTAGCGTCTGTGCACAATCCCTTGGCTACAGAGGATGCTCATTCCCATTTCCAATGGGCACATGTGAGTTCAGCTGAAGGCCACTTTGGCAACTATGAGGGACTGGGCTGCTGGCCAGAGATGGAACAATGGTGAAAAGAGAGTATTATATAGAATTCAAAAGAAAATCCAACAAGAACATTGATTTTTAAGCTTGCACGAGTTGCGCATGACCAATGGCAGCCTCCAGGAATGCACAGTTGTGACGGATCACATGCATCTAATCACCAAAAGACAAGACAGCTGTTTCTACTAACCCATTCCAGCCCTCTATCTGACGTAGCAGACAGCTCTCTTACAATCTAATACGCTTTTCGTTACAGTGAAAGAATTTCAAATGTCCCCGTGAAGTGGCAGAACAACTGCTATCTCCGAATCTGGTGAAACTCCACTTACAAGTGTATGTGCAATTCACTTCAATCAAACATAGAACTGGGAAAAGTACAGCACAGGAGCAGGCCCTTCAACCTGCAATATCTGTGCCGAACGTGATACGAAGATAAACTAATCTAATCTGTACATATATGATCTATCTCCCCCCATTCTCTGCATAACCACATGTTTTTCTAAAAGCCTTTTAAATGTCATTGTTGTATCTGCCTCTACCACCACCCATAACCGTGCATTCAAGGCATGCACCACTCTCCGTGTAAAAAAATTGCCCCTCTTAAGTTACAGCTATGCCCCCTAGTCTTTGACATTTCTATCCGGCGTTCTACCCTATCTGTGCCTCTCATAAATGTATACATTTCTACCACATCTCTCCTCAACCTCTGGTTTTCTAAAGAAACCAACCCAAGTGTCCAACCTCTACGTAGCTAGTACCTTCTAATCCAAACCTCCTATATTCAATTAAAAGTCACTTTATTGCTAAAAACCTCTCCATACCACCATGAATGATCCTTCTCCTGTTTGAGCAGTCAAGGGCCAATGGTTCCCAGCAGTTGGTGGAGGTGCTGCACTTCTTAGACAGGCAGTGGGCACATTCAGAGTCTTCTCCCCTATTTGGCTAGTAAACTACAGGAATTTAATGTAAATCACATGACATGCCCAAGAAAAGTAATCGATGTGTAACTTGAGCGAGATTAAAAATGTTATTTCTAGCTGAACCTATCACCTTTCATTATGGAAGTAACCACCAGTTTTGCTTGCAAATTTGCTTTAATTAGGATTATAAAGATAAATTACAGTTTGGTAATTCTGACAGTTCAAACAAATATTAAATTGTACCCAGCTAGTAGAAGTTGCTATGTGTTTACCCATCTTTAGACTTTATAGTTACAGAGATACAGCAGGAAACATGTCATTCGGCCCACCAAGTCTGCGCCGACCAGCGATCATCCCGTACACTAGCTCTATCCTACACACTAGGGACAATTTACAATCTACAGAAGCCAAGTAACCCAGGGGGATACTTCTTTTTTAATCTCTTACCTCTTACCTCGACGGAAATGCGATTTTTTTCCCGTATCGTATCTCCGTCCGCACTACAGCCTAACATCATGGAGCTGGCAGCCTCTGCTAGGGACCGACATCAGGGACCTCCAACCGCAGGAGCCTGCAACTTAACATCGTTGAGCTCGCGGTCCCTGGTTAGGGACAGACTTCGGGAGCTCCAAGAGCTTCGACTGCCTCGTTGCGGGAGCTTCGACCGCCCTGACCCGGGTGCTTCATTCGCCGGCTGCAGGAGCCTCGATCGCCCCGACTGCGGATGGTTCGACTTCCCCGACCGCAGGAGAATAAAGAGGAAGAAGTTGGACTTTATTGCCTTCAGTCACAGTGACGAATGTGGGGAATCCACTGTGGTGGATGTTTATGTAAATTTTTATTTAGTTGTGTGTCTTGTTGATTTTTTTTTAGTATGGTTGTATGGTAATTCGAACTTCACCGTACCTTAATTGGCACACGTGACAATAAACTTACCTTTGAACCCTTGAACTATGAGAGGAAAACCCTCATGGTTACAGGGAGAACGCACAAACTCCATACAGACGGGGGGGGGGAAAGAAGGAGTGGAGACAACTTTTAAGAAGCCAGACGACTTTTAATAAGCCAGAGATACAGCTGTGAAGCTCGGCGGACATTTAACATTACCAGTAGGTTATCCTTGGTTCTGAAAACTACTGCTCAGGTTTCTTTCCCCCAATGGGCCAATGAAATTCACCGGTCACGCTGGCTACAACCTACGAGACTCTAAGAGAACCTTCGACCTCCTGGCAACCCACTAGGACCTCCTTGCGAGCCACCTACGGCTCGAGAATTGTCGCTACTCTCTATGGCGTTTTCATTCTAGTCACCACTAATCTTTCAACATGTTGAAAATTTTTCTGCGACCATAATGAGGCCGCAACTAGTTCCCAGAATGTGGGAACTCACGACCATGAAGGCAACTCCCCGGCAACCATCCACGAACATAGTCTCCTGCAGTCGCCTAAAAGGTTGCCAAAGTGGCACAGGCCCATAAGGGAGAAGAAGGGGCAGCCAAAGACCTGTTCATCTGAGCAAACCATCCTTTCACTTTCTATGCAAGATATATAATGGGGTGATATAGAGTGGTGGCGCAGTGGTAGAGTTGCTGCCTTACAGCGCCAAAGATCCGGGTTCAATCCTGACTACGGGTGCTGTCTGTATGGAGTTCCTACGTTCTCCCCGTGAATCTGCATGGATTTTTCCCGGGTGCTCAAATTTCCTCCCACACTCCAAAGACAAACAGGCTTGGAGGTTAATTGGCTTCAGTAAAATTATAAATTGTGGCTGGTGTGTGTAGGTTAGTGTCAGCGTGTGGGGTTCGCTGGGCCGAAGGGCCTGTTTCCGCACTGTATCTCTAAACTAAAACTAAATATAATGCAAACAGCTTTACAAGCCACACAGACGGCAGCCATCTTTCAATCAATCTCCACCACATCTGATGTGAACATGGAAGTGCAGCATCCTACGTTTGTATTGTCTAGGTTAAGCCCTTAGTGTTGTGGTTAGAAAGTCTTATGACTCAAGGTGCTTTTTGCTTACGATTAAATTTTAAGCTTACTCCTACAGAATGGTGAGGAGGGGGAGGGAAACCTATGTTTTTATGCTTTGCAGAATCCTGCTTGTCAAATGTCAGGGCACCAGTCAACCACACAAGAAAAAAAATGTTACAGAAGGACTTTACCTACTACAGGAATATATTTCTCGGCATATGGTTCTCATTTGCATGAGATTTGAATCTTTATTTCATATATTTTTCAATGCTATCAACCGTCAGTCACATACCTTGCTGATTCGAGACAGGGCTAAGAATATATTTCTTGTCATATTAAAAATGTAGGGAGAAACAAAACCCTGCAGGATAAAATCAGTGCAGGAATGAACAGATTCATTCTTTCAGCATTCTCCTTAGCTTGTTCAAGAAATGCCACATGTGGACTTGTAAGTGCTTGTGACCTGAATAGCACCTTCCTACTGGAATAACTTTACATCCTCTCCAGCCCCATTACACAATTAAACAAGATTCACATTCACATCTGCAGGGGACAGTGATTCCAAGATACTGGATCTATCCCAGGTTGCTAACCAGCATAATGCTTGGTGTGCAATGGATGTCCCGGCTGGTCAGTGGATGTGGGTTGGATTCTTGAAAGTGGAGCAACTGAGTAACTTCAAGCAACTCTGAGCATTAAGTATACAATAATCATCCTGCTATTCACCTTTTGGATAGCTGGTCCACTTGTGCAGCATCTCTTGTGCAACATCAGGTATTCACTTCCCTCCTCAAACCTTTGTCCCCTCCCTCGCCAGTATGCACATACACACCACTTCATGGGGGGCAGAGAGCAACATTATTAGTGCCACTCTGAGATAACCCTCTCCCCATACTCCCATCACTATGACGCTACATTCCAGCATTTTGGCCATTGAAATCATGCCTCTCCTCAGCATCCCGCAGAAAAAATGGCGGGGTACCCAGCTCTTGTCTCTGACTGGAATGTCTATACAAGTGTGATATACTGTACGGACCCAGTGCCACAAGAGATCTGCTTATTTCAGATAAATGCTAGAAACTCAATGATGATTCAATGATATATTATAGACAAAAATGCTGGAGAAACTCAGCAGGTGAGGCAGCATCTATGGAGCGAAGGAAATAGGTGACGTTTCAGGTTGAAGAAGGGTCTCAATCCGAAACGTCGCCTTTTTTCTTCACTCCACAGATGCTGCCTCACCTGCTGAGTTTCTCCAGCATTTTGGTCTACCTTCGATTTTCCAGTTCCTTCTTAAACAATGATATATTATTGTCACGTGTACCTAAGTAGAGTGAAATACTTTGTTTTGTATACAACCCAGTGAAATCATACAGCAGACCTCACCTAGACAGTACACAGGAGTCGCCACGACAAAGTTACAAAAGTTCACCGAACAATTCTCTCTACTGCATGCCACCGCAAGTGGCAGCAGACTTCCTGAATCCATGCGACCAAGTCCTTGTGAATCCCGTATATCTTAGGTTTGTCCAACCTCTCCTAGTTAAGGGTCTTGCTATCAACCGTATGCCTTCTCCTTACATTCTTCAGGGTATAGACAGAGAGACGCCAGTTGTATTTATAATGAGAAGAGATATTACAACTAAACAACATTCCTTTTCACTATCTGTTGACTTATTCACAGATTCAGTACAGAAAGAAATCATTTACATTTAATGCCTGTCCATGTACATTGAACAAGATGATCAATTTATCCTACCCCCCTGAACTTGTCCTGCAGCCTTGTAAAAAAATATTTTCATCCAATTCCCTTACAAAATATATTATCCAATCTTTTTGGATTTCCTTTTTAATATTGATTTCTGGTCTTGCAGATTGTGTTGTGCATTATGTATTGTGTTAATAATATAGAGGTGTTCCATTTAGCTCCCTTTTATGTTAGGAGTTGCTCTTCAAGCAGTCGGTTCCACATCTGTACCTATGACTTTATTGCCCAGTTTGAAATTGACAAAATTTTGTTTGGTCTTGTGGTCATCTTCAATTTCAAGGAAATTGATGCAAAATCAAAAGAGCTCAGGTCGGCATGAGTCACACATGCCCCAGACCTTACCTCACTGATCATAACAAAAGCTGTCTGCATTTGCCTAACGCAGGCTATGATTCACTCTAATGTAGGGTCAAGTGGACACACTTCAGAAAAATTATCTTGCCATTAGGTGAGGGGTGTGAGAGGGTGGGGGGAGGAGAGAGATTCAAGGTGAGGGGGGGACAACTTTTTTTTTTTTTACACAAAGATTAGTGGGTATATGGAACGAGTTGCCAGAGGAGGTAGTTGAGGCTGGTACTATCGTAACATCTAAAAAACGTTTGGACAGGTATATGCATAGGATAGGTTTAGAGGGATGTGGGTCAAAAACAGGCAGATGGAACTAGTGTAGTTGGAGGAAGTTTGTCAGTATGGCTAAGTAGGGTCGAAGGGCCTGTTTCACACTGTATCATTCTATGACCCTACAGGAGTTTGGAGAAGGGTCTCAATCCCAGCTCATAAGCCATCTCCCCAGTGATAATAATGAACATAATTGCCATTTTTCAAAATTGTTTGCGCTATTGCCAACGAATACATTTCAGTTATATATTTAAATTGTACTTCAACTGTTTAGAGGTTAACAGAATCAAAATACGCAGGATGCTAGGAATCTAAAATAAGATAAAACTGCTGGACTAAAGCAGATCAAGATAATCAATTATTCATTTGAATGTCATTTGACAGTCAGAGATAAGGTTAGAAAGAGCCTGGGTAAGTGGTAACATCCAAGAGAAGTTGCATCCTAAAATCCACAGCATCTCCTTAAATTTACACTAAAGAGTTAACCTCGAAAACTAACCAGCCTCTAAAAACTAGTCAAGTTGGCACATGCTGTTGGTTCCTGTGCCACCAGGCCAGGATGGGGTGGCACATGTAGTGGTGCCCACTTTCTAAGCAAAAAAATGATCAGCACAGCAATTGGAAAAGTGATCAGGAGTGAGTCCATTTCAGCAAAAATTGCAAGAGCAATAAAACAGTGGATTATTTGCATTTATCGTGTTAAATTGTACAGCCTTCAGGTAAACAATGGGTGGGAGACAAAGATTCACGTGAACCCTGTCAGCAGGGAGTTACACACACACACACACGTACACGCACACGGGCCAATTGCTAGCTTGCTGGCTGATGCCAACACATGGGTTAATGAGAAGCACAAGTGCTGATCATATACAGCATAACAACAAAGAAGGTGTTGTAGGTAATTCACATCATTTCCTAACCCTCTGGTGTGAAGCAAGACAAATGAAATGTGACTTTAACGTTCTCTGTCTGGATTAAGAGTCTTGGTGTAAAACAAAACACAGGCGCAATAGGGACTTGGTCGTCAGGGTCATTGACTTTTACATCTTCCCTAGGTTCAGATAAAGGATATCTTTAGCTTGACCTCAGTGCCACTAAGTTTCTCCTTTCATTGTCCCAGTGGACTGTGCATTTTCCTGTGTTGAAAGAGGCTGGCTGTCTCATCAAAGGTTTTGAAGGACAAGCCGTGAAAGCAAAGGGCTTGCTCAGCATCGCAGCCTGTTGTTTTTAAATCCATCTTCAACACTCTCCAACCTCTTCCATTTTGCTGAAATGTAATCACTCTTGATCACTTTTCCAATTGCAACTTCATGCCCAGGAAGTGTGTATCATTGTAAGTGCCACCCTATCCTCACTGGGGGGGGGGCACAGACACCAGCACCATGTGCCAACCTGGCAGCATTTCCAAGTTGACACTAGTTTAGTTTAGAGATACAGTGCGGAAACAGGCCCCTTCAGCCCACTGAGTCCGCACCGACCAGCGATCCCCACACATTAACACTATCCTACACACGAGGGGCAATTTACACTTACACCAAGCCAATTAACCTACAAACCTGTACGTCTTTGGTGAGTAGGAGGAAACCGAAGATCTCAGAGAAAACCCACGCGGTCACGGGGAGAATGTACAAACTCCGTACAGACTGCCCCCATAGTTGGGATCGAACCCGGGTCTCTGGCATTGCAAGAGTATGTGTAGGATAGTGTTAATTTGCGGGGATCACTTGTCGGTGGGCCGAAGGGCCTGTTTCCGTGCTGTATATGTAAACTAAACTAAAGGTACTGGAATCTGGATTTTTTTTAAACATCCTCCTGGAGCAACTCAGTGGATCAGGCAGCATCTAAGGAGGTGGGGGGGAAGGATAGGAAGAAACCTCTCCCCACAGATCTCTTCAACCCACTGAGTTCCTCCAGCAGTTTGTTTTTTGCATGTGATTTAAATTTGGATTAAGAAACCGTGAGGTATTATCTGAGCCATTACATGATTCAGTGGAACCAGAAAAACAAAGGATGCCGTCAAATCCAGTGCTCTTTTTGAGATGGTTTGTGCTAGTACAAGATACCAGCACCTTTAAAAAAAAAATGTAAACGCATGATTTTGTTTTCCAGCCATATGTCATGTCGATTTATGAATTGGTCGTACAGGCACCTTAATGAGTTCAAAAAAGCGTTGCTCAAACCAATATTCGGTGTTTATTTCATTGGCAAAAGATTAAATTATCCCCACAAGGCCCTGAATTTCTTTGGCTTTTCGGTTACTGTGCTTTCAGTAGATTTGCATTGTAAACTATATTTATCTATGTTATAGGGTGTTGCTTGAAAGTTTCAGCTCAGGCAGTACCATTAAAAAAAAAACGTAGGACAAATGAACAGAATACATTGGCCTTTGAGATTAACTGGCTTTAGCGGTTCACAGTAATTTTACTTCGGAGTCACGTGAGTGACTACGTGAAGAAGGGCCGTCCATCTGTGTGCGCGTCGTTACGTCTGAAAGCAACGCGCACAACGGACGGGAGCGGCACTGCGACCTCCCAGCCGTTGTGATTTTTAAAAAGCGGCAGGTAAGAAAAGTTGAACCACTTACCCTGCGCTTTCTGTTCGGGCTAAAGAAGTGATTTTTCTTTCAGAGCCCCAAAAATGTCAAAGAGAAGGTCCGCGGGGAAACCGGCTGCCGAAGACCGCAGCATTCCCGGTAGCGGACGACGCTCATTCTCGCCGACATTACCGCCGGCGTTAGAACTGGTAGTAGCAGAATTGGTGCAGGAGAGCAGCACCGTGGTGGTCCCGGCGGGACGTAAAGCCACCCAAAAGTCTGCCAGACCCGTAGACTCGGATGAGTCCGGGGAAGAGGGATATCCTCCCTCATCGGGAAGCGTCCGAGGACGACTCTCCCACATGGAGCAGCTGGTGGAGAAGCTGCTCCACAATGATAAACTCCGGAGAAAGGAGCATTATCAGCACGAGTCCCATTTACAGACCGTGCCAGCAGCCTCATACTCTGGGCAGCAATATGTCTTCCCCATGGAAGGGGGAAGCACATACGGGGATTACCCGGACTCAGAGTTTGGAAGCACAGTGGGGGAACACTCCCAGGGGGGACTGGAGGAAGTCCCCCTACAATCAACTAAATTTGCGATCTCCACAGCACTGGGAGCACCCTTGGATGAAGACCTAGCAAGTAACATCAACTACTTGGCGTCTCATCAACTCAAGGATCTTGTCATAGAAGAAACCTTAAACAGGTACCCCCCACCATCAAACTGTGCTTCCCTCAAGGTACAAGCGGTGAACCGCATAATTTGGGGACAAATAGGTCCCATAATCAGGAACCAGGAACTAAAGTTCCACAAAGTGTTAAACCTGCTGGGGTCAGGAATCACTTTGTTTGCAGGAGGTGTGGAAGGAGGCATCCTCACTGAGCGGGAGCAGGATACCATGGCACTGTTATGCAATGCCCGTTTTGAAATAAATTGCATACGGAAAGAGGCCATAAAACCGGCTATAAATTCAAAGTTCGCAGCTCTTTGCAAAGCTAGCGACACCCAGCCCGCAAACTACCTGTTTGGAGAAGACCTGCCTAGACAGGTACGGGACCTGGATGATGAGGCAAAAACCGTGCGCCTCATAACAAGAGGTCAGCCCACAGCCAGGGGCCCATCCACGAGATTCCACCCCTACAGCTCTCGGCGTTTTACACCTAGAGAGCCAGGCACCGGAGGAAGATTCACCCCTGAGACAAGGAAACAGGAAAAACAGGAAAGCAGACTATTGTGGCAAAAACAGGAAAGCAGACTATTATCTAAATGGTGGCCGACTAGGAAAAGGGGAGATGCAGCGAGACCTGGGTGTCATGGTACACCAGTCATTGAAAGTGGGCATGCAGGTGCAGCAGGCAGTAAAGAAAGCGAATGGTATGTTAGCTTTCATAGCAAAAGGATTTGAGTATAGGAGCAGGGAGGTTCTACTGCAGTTGTACAGGGTCTTGGTGAGACCACACCTGGAGTATTGCGTACAGTTTTGGTCTCCAAATCTGAGGAAGGACATTATTGCCATAGAGGGAGTGCAGAGAAGGTTCACCAGACTGATTCCTGGGATGTCAGGACTGTCTTATGAAGAAAGACTGGATAGACTTGGTTTATACTCTCTAGAATTTAGGAGATTGAGAGGGGATCTTATAGAAACTTACAAAATTCTTAAGGGGTTGGACAGGCTAGATGCAGGAAGATTGCTCCCGATGTTGGGGAAGTCCAGGACAAGGGGTCACAGCTTAAGGATAAGGGGGAAATCCTTTAAAACCGAGATGAGAAGAACTTTTTTCACACAGAGAGTGGTGAATCTCTGGAACTCCCTGCCACAGAGGGTAGTCAAGGCCAGTTCATTGGCTATATTTAAGAGGGAGTTAGATGTGGCCCTTGTGGCTAAGGGGATCAGAGGGTATGGAGAGAAGGCAGGTACGGGATACTGAGTTGGATGATCAGCCATGATCATATTGAATGGCGGTGCAGGCTCGAAGGGCCGAATGGCCTACTCCTGCACCTAATTTATATGTTTCTATGTTTCTAAGGTCTTTTTTAGGGGCAGGCCCCAGCAGGCCGACAGCGAGGATGAGGAGAGAGCAACCACTAGCTCTGCTCCCGAAACCTCGTGGACAAAAGCCAGCACCACGACGCCGGTAACAACAGAGGTAAGTAAAACCAGTTCCTCAGGGAACATACCAAACGAACCTCACTTACAGGTGGGGGGGAAGGTTGAAATACTTCTTAAATGAATGGTGTTGGGTTACTAAGGATCCATTCATACTGCACAGTATAGAAGGATTCAAAATTGAGTTCAAATTAAATTCATCACCACCACCAACACATTCTAATACTCGTACATATGTCTTTTCCCAAAAAGAGACAATGGATATACAAAAAGAAATTGAAACGCTATCTGACAATAATGTAATTGAGAGGTCATACACAGAACCTCACCAATTTATATCCAATATTTTTCCAAAAGAGAAAAAGGATGGAGGGATCCGTATTATTTTGGATTTTACGGAACTAAATATATATGTGCAATACAAACACTTTAAAATGGACAATTTTGGAACAGCAACTCAGTTGGTTTCCAAAAATGGCTATATGGCATGCATCGATCTAAAAGATGCATACTATTCGGTGTCTATTCACTAAGAGTATAGGAGATATTTGAAGTTTACCTGGATGGATCAGTAATGGCAATACAACGCTCTACCAAATGGGTTGACATCAGCCCCTAGCCTGTTTACCAAATTACTTAAACCAATTCTGGGGCTGCTAAGATCTCAAATTCACATAATCATGTCATATTTGGATGACAATTTCATCTTTGGAGTTACCAAAGAATTGGCGGAAGCAACAGTCAAGGCAACCAAAACCCTGTTTGAAAAACTTGGGTTCCTAATCCATCCAGTTAAATCAAAATTAACTCCTACCAAGGTAATTGATTATCTAGGATTTACTATCAACACAGTAACCATGTTGGTGACTTTGCCAAAAGGCAAACAAAAAAAAAACTTGAGGAAAGCCTGCAATGATCTGATAGAAAAACACAAACCAACTATCAGACAAACAGCAAGTGCTTTAGGCAAATTGGTAGCTGCCTTCCCTGCAGTACGCTACGGACCTTTGCATTACCAGCATTTACAGCGGGCAAAGGAACGAGCATTGAAATTGCATGCAGGTCAGTTTGGCAAATCAATGCGGTTACCAGCTGAAGCCATTATTGAACTACAATGGTGGATGGAAAACATAAGACTCAGCTCAAGGGAAATCTTAATTGAGAGCCCATCAGTGTTTCTCCAAACCGACGCAAGCGGGTTAGGATGGGGAGCCACTAACACAGCCAGGAGCTGTGGAGGCAGATGGAATGAGCAAGAGTCAACTATACTCCAACAATATGGAATCAATTACCTAGAATTGTTGGGGGCACAATATGGACTCAAGTCTCTCTGTAACAACATGCAACATGTGCATGTTCAAATTCAGATTGCTATAACACTACTGCGGTAGCATATATCAATCACATGGGTGGTGTAAAATCTGTATCCTGTGACAGATTATCTAACCTCATTTGGCACTGGTGCATCGAGAGGGATATTTGGGTGACGGCAGTATATCTACCAGGAAGATATAACACGGTGGCAGATGCAAGGTCACGAATGTTTAATGACAACATAGAATGGATGTTGAATCGTACGGTATTCAATGAAATAACTATACGATTTGGCACTCCAGATTTGGATCTGTTTGCATCTAGATTAAATCATCAATTACCCAGATATGTGTCCTGGGAGCCAGACCCAGGAGCAGAGTCAGTGGATGCCTTTTCCCTAAACTGGGGAGGAATGTATATTTATGCATTCCCACCATTCTGCCTCATAAACCGATGCTTGACTAAAATCAAGCAAGACAAAGCCACAGGCATTTTAGTAGTACCAGATTGGCCTACACAAGCCTGGTTCCCAAAAATACTGGGTATCATAGTGCAGCCATTAATGGTTGTACCTAAGAGGAGAGATCTCCTAGTAAACCCAGTTTCAGGGAGCAGCCATCCACTTTCTGACCGGATTGATTTGTTGGTTTGCAGATTCTAAGGAGGCCATTTCAAGACATCGGATTATCCGAACGAACTGTGGATGTCATCACAAAGGCATGGCGGGACAGTACCAAAAAACAGTACGTCACCCATATTAAGAAGTGGGAAGCTTTCTGCCATGCAAACGATATAGCATACAACACAGTTCGGATAACGGATGTCTTGGAGTTCCTATCAACCCTGTACTATGACTATAAATTAAGTTATAGCGCAATCAACAGTGCCAGATATGCACTATCCTCCTATTTAACACTGGAGGCAGGGCACGGGCCGATAGGAACGCACCCCTTCATAATAAAATTCATGAAGGGAATTTACAATTCGATACCCCCAAGGCCTAGGTACACGGACACATGGGATGTGAGCATGGTACTGAACGTACTTCGTCAGTGGGGACAGCCAACGGCCTTATCTTTGTCTAAACTAACATTGAAAGTGGTAATGCTGATGGCGCTAATAACAGCCCAAAGAGTCCAGACACTACAAAAACTATGACTGGACTACATGACCAGCAACACGAATAATATAACATTCGTTGTTAAGGACCTGATCAAACAGAGCAGGCCAGGAATGCCAGGGATGAAGATCCAGTTCCTGGCATATCCAGAGGACCTACGATTGTGTGTGGTAACACATTTACACCACTACCTGAGAGTCACGGAAAACCTCAGAGGCACAGAACAATTGGTCCTCATCAGCCACAAGAAACCACACCGAAAGGTGTCGACACAAACTATCTCCAGATGGTTAAAGGAGGTAATGGTGGTAGCAGGAATAAATACTCATATCTTTAAATCTCACTCCACCAGGGCTGCATCTACGTCGGCAGCAAGAACGATGGACGTGCCCCTTGATGACATCCTAGCAGCTGCAGGATGGGTGAACGAAAGAACGTTCCAGCGGTTCTATAATAAACCCATAATCGGACCAGGGGTATTTGCTCGTGCCATCTTAAGTTCTGTTACCTAGCTTCCCCACAGGTTTGGAGGGGAAGCAAATAAAACATTTATTTTTCCTTTATTTTAAAGCATCAGTGTCGTTACTAACTACGTTATGTCTGAATGCTTTAACAATAATCTCATCCATGGTCAATCCATTCAGTGAGTGACGCCTGGATTCGTAGCCGGCGTAAAATCACAGAGCTTTCAAATCTTCACGTAGTCACTCACGTGACTCCGAAGTAAAATAGTAAGATTAAACGAGAACTTACCAGTTTGAAGTTTGATCTTGATTTTATGAGGAGTTACGATGAGCGATTACGTGCCCACCGCTCCCACCCTCATATTATCAAGGTCACATGGAAGTTCTAGTTTTTTCACAATCTTACTATTCTCAGGTCTTCTTAGTTATCTGTGATTTAACACCGCTGCTTTGAAGATTGACGCGCACGCAGGCGGACGGCCCTTCTTCACGTAATCGCTCATCGTAACTCCTCATAAAATCAAGATCAAACTTCAAACTGGTAAGTTCTCGTTTAATCTTACTATTAAACATCCCTGCAAAAATACAATGGTCTCATAAAAATACAAAGATTAATAGATACAAGGGAAAGGCTTCGAGACTGGGTTCACTGATTAAAGACTGATCTTGCGGTTCACCTTTGTGATCCATGGTGTTATATGAGCCTTGGAAATCCAACAACAGCCTTGTAATGACATCTAACTACCCATAATTTTCTATTTAATAGATAGAACATGAAGTCAGTGAATCAATGGAGCTGTCACTACTTTTGGCTGTGAGACAAAGTTTCAAACACACTCAATCTACTCATCCACATCCTCTTTCACACAATACTGCTGACAGTTGCGTGATGATATAACTCTGAAATAAACTGATACTCTCCAGTCAATTGACATTTATTGGCTGAAACATAGTGATGGAGCAAGCTGTGAACTCACTCAGCAAACAAGCATTCAAGACCTGGCCATACGTTAACTGCAAATGGTTGGAATGGTTTATGTACTGCATCCAACGACCTAATGACTGGTATCAGTAACTTATAGGATATTCAATTACAGGAATAAATGGCTGGCCTTCACCTTCACATCACCCCATTCTTCACCCGGAGTTTGGCTGGAAGTAACAACCTCATCCCCCACAGGAAGTTATGATGAGCAAAGGTTTCAGTTAACCTTGCAGTTATTTTGAGAAACAGGGAAATTGGGTGCCTGAAACAATAGCGGCATCCTGTTTGCCAGAGAATACACAGAACTCAAAGGTAACCAACAATCTGCAGTTAAGCGATTATTATTTATTCATTTCTTGGGAGATGGATAGCTGTGGCAAGGACAGTATTTATTGCCCTTCAAACAGCAGTCACTTTCTCCAATTACTGCAGTCCTTCTGTAAAGGTACATCCACAGTGCTGTGGGGTGAGCAGTTCCAGGGTTTAGACCCAGGAATAAAGAAAGAAGGGGAATATGTCAGTACAATCAAGATTGTATGTAACCTGAAGGAATATCTGCAGCTGGGGGTATCATCAGGTGCGTGAAGCCCTTGTCCCTCTTAACGTAGAAATTGCAGTTAACAAGGCATTCCTTCATAGCCAAAGAATGTAATTACAGTGTGTTTTTGTAGATTATTCAAACTACAGCATGTTGTGGAGGGAGTGAATGTTTAAGGCGGTTGGTAGAATACCAATCAAACAGAGTGCCTTGTCCAGATGTTGTCGATTTTGAGAAGTGTTGGAGAATTGTAGGAACTGCACACATACACTGGATATAAAGGACATTCCAACATGAAGAAGGGTCTGAAGAAGGGTCTTGACCCAAAGCGTCACCCATTCCTTCTCTCCAGACATGCTGCCCATCTCGCTGAGTTACTCCAGCATTTTGTGCCTATCTTCGGTTTAAACCAGCATCTGCAGCTCCTTCCTACACATTTCATCATGCTCCTGACGTGCCTTGGAGATGATGGAAGGGCACTGACTCAATCAGAAGGCGAGTTACCCACTGCGGGATACCCAGCCTCTCACTTGCTCTTGTAGCCACAGTATTTACATGGATGGTCTGACTTTCTCGTAAACAGTGCCATCCTGAATGGTAGAGGACTCGGCATTGGTAATGCTGTGAATGTTATGGCTAAAGTGGTGAGAATTCTGTTTGTTGGAGATAGTTGCTACCCAGCACTTTTGTGGCTAACCCTAACCCTAACCCAGGTCCATGTCTGAGTATTGTCTAGGTCTTGCTGCATGCAGTTGTGGACTGCTTCCTTTGCCGAGGTATTATAAATAGAACAGAACATTGCATATTCATGAATGACCAACCCTTCCTCTGACCTTATGGTGAAAGGAAAGCCATTGATGACGATAGTTGGGCCTAGGACAATGCCCCGAGGAACTGCTATTGCCATGTCTTGGGACTGGATTGAAAAGTTTCCCAACTACCAAAACTTTTGTTTGTGCAAGACATGACCAGCCATCCCTTTGATATCTACAGACTAGAGTTTTGGCAGGGTTGCTGGAGATAGGAATATAAGTTCCACTCTGTTTTCATTATTTAGTTACATAGATCGTAAAAATAAAAGCACAAAAAAAATGTTTTAAATAATTTGGTACTTATTTTTCCAGCGAGTTTAGAACAACAGCTGTGTCAAAAGAACCTTTACGATGCACCATAATGATTATATTCCTATGAATTTTGCACGACCTCAAAATCCAGTTCTAAGGTAAACTCAGTAAAGATGTATAGATTCTGGTGAACATTTCTGAGTGGTCTATAGATATTTTTAATCTTATCTTAAATAAAAGCAGCATTTTTATATTAAAATCTCCATTTTGCAACTAAACATTTTGCGGCCTAACAGCTTGGATTGGTGCAGCCTTTCCGGGAGTCGGGTCCAGAGTTTCAGCAGTGGGCGCAGCGCGGACTTTCCATCGCGGAGCCGGGCGATCCCTTGCCGGGGCTCGCTAGAAGAAGTGCCCAATCGCTGGCCTGTGGACTATGACATCCTGAAGCCGCGGTCTGCGGAGCATCTAGTCACGGGCGCGGGGTGGACTTTCCATCGCAGAGCGGGCGAGTCCTTGCCGGGGGCCGCTAGAAGAAGTGCCCGATCGCTGGCCTGCGGTCTATAACATACTGAAGCCGCGGTCTGCAGAGCTTCTAGCCGCGGGCGCGGTGTGGACTTTAAGAGCTCCGACCGCCGGCCTGTGGCCTATAACATCGTGAAGCCACGGTCTCCAATAGGAAGCGGCCGATTCAGGACCTCCAAGCCGTGGAGTGTCCATCCATCCCGATGTCGGAGTTTTGAGCATTGGCACGTGAGGGCCTGTACATCTGTCCATCCGTAGCGGCGACTGCGGAGGGTTCATGGCTCAACACAGGAGGAGGACTGACTGAACGTTATTGCCTTCATGTTATATTCTATTTTGTATTGTGCTCTTTTGTTTGTATAGCTGCATGGTAAATCAAATTCCACTGGACCTCAATTGGTGCAGGTGGCAATAAATGTGAACTTGAACTTGAGAATCAAACTATCAATTTATAAAACTTATAAATGAGCAGGAGTTGAAGCAAATTGTCCAGCATAGCAGGGGGTACATTCAGCCCTAACCATTGTACTAGCCACAGGCAACCTGGAACACAGGCACCTAGTTAACCCATACCCATGAAGCCGAACAGTCGAGCAAAGTCTACAACTGCTGGAGTCATCACAGCACACCAAGCTCACCACAACCACCCTACTAATCTGCCAGCAATTACAACTTACCACAGTCATCCCACCTCAGTTATCTGGTCACCACAGCACTAAACTCGGGACGACCGATGGCACAATGGGCTAAGTGTTCGGCTGGCAACCGGAAGGTAGCCGGTTCGAATCCCGCTTGGAGTGCATACTGTCGTTGTGTCCTTGGGCAAGACACTTCACCCACCTTTGCCTGTGTGTGAATGTGTGTGAGTGATTGGTGGTGGTCGGAGGGGCCGTAGGCGCAGATTGGCAGCCACGCTTCCGTCAGTCTGCCCCAGGGCAGCTGTGGCTACAGAAGTAGCTCACCACCACCGAGTGTGACTGAGGAGTGAATGAATAATGCGATGTAAAGCGCCTTGAGTATTAGAAAGGCGCTATATAAATCCCATCCATTATTATTATTATTAAACTGTCACAATTGCCACCTCTCCATAGTAACTCTGCCAACCAGTTCACCACAGTCACTTCATATGGTCATAAGTGATAGGAGCAGAAGTGGGCCATTCGGCCCATCAAGTCTACTCCGCCATTCAATCATGGCTGATCTAACCCCATTCTCCTGCCTTTTATCCCCATAACCCCTGGCACCCGTACTAATCAAGATTTTATCTAGCTCTGCTTTAAAGATGTCCATTGACCTGGCCTCCACAACTTCACCGTAGCATCCCCACTACAGTCAATCAGCAACCAGCCATTACTGTAATTTCACCAATCTGACCAGCTTTATCATCCCATCGGGTACTCAATAACATGGCCCACCATACAATTTATTTCAATCTTTATCTGTCTGTCTATCAGTCTGTGGCTGTATCTCCATCTCTATTTAATGCCTACATTTATTTGGGGTCTGCTCACCACATTGTAAGTGACTGAGCGCAGATCACAATACATGCCGCTGTATTTAGGCAGTGGGTGAAGAAGGGCTCATCGACATCGCAGCAGGTTGCATCTGAATAAAAGATATGCAAAAAAGTAATGATGATCAAGGAAAAGGTCCATTGTGGGCTCTGAGCTAGGTGATAATGAGTTATACAGACAATGAAACTCACCAAGACAACAGTGAAACTAGTACATGGGTGGGAGAGGGACGTAGAGAGGGGATGCTAGAGTTACTTGAAGATAGAGGATCCAAAATCTTATGGCTGGGGTGTAAGCTGCTGAAGCGAAATATGAGTTGTTGTTCCTCCAATTTGCATTTGAGCTCACTCTGACAATGGAGGAGGCCCAGGACAGAAAGGTCAGTGGAAAGTGCCTTAGAACTGGATAATGAATGATCACAGTGTTTCTATGAATATTGGTATTGTTGAATTAAACTAGCTCCCTGTGAGTTTAGCATATGGCAAATATTGACATTCTAGTGCGTTGTGTTCTGTATCAAGTATGAGCTGGCATGAATTGAAGTCTAAAGGTTGTGCATTCATTATTCCTCTCAAGGAACCTGCCAGTCACTCCATCACAGTTCATCCCACAATGAACACAGAGTGCTGGAGTAACTCAGCGGGTCAGGCAGCTTCTCTGGAGGACATGGATAGGTGACGTTTCGGATCGGGACCCTTCATTGGGCAGTTTACTCCATCACAGTCACATCAATAGGTTATAAAATATAAGGAATATAATTAAGCCATTCGGCCCATCAAGTCTACTCCACCATTGAATCATGGCTGATCTATCTCTCCCTTCTAACCCCATTATTCTGCCTTCTCACCATAACCTCCAACACCTGTAATCAAGAATCTATCTATCTCTGCCTTAAAAAATATCCACCGACTTGGCCTCCACAGCCTACTGTGGCAAATAATTCCACATTCTCCACCGACTAAAAACATTTGTCCTCATCTCCTTCCTAAAATAACATCCTTTAATTCTGAACAATCATCATCGACTATCAGTACTGCAAACTTTTAGCCAATTGATGTTCCCACCCAATGTTCTGCCCTCAACCATTACTACCAAGAAACCAGTAAGTATAATGAGTAACTGGTAATTAATCTGTGAATGTTTGTGGGATGTTGCCTGGTTTATTAAGAAACAGATGCCTTTATTCATCAAAAGGAATTTTATTGCAAAGGAATATTATCTCCACGTGTACAGTTGATTCAGGCATTACATCAAAACAAATACATCTATTTTTATTATCCGCAAAACTGCTTAGAGAAGGTTTCTATATCCATAAGCCTTTTGGCTTGAGTTTATGTGGTAACAGTTTGAATTATTTTCCCATGAATGCAAACATGCAAATGTCAGGCTTTTGAAAACAGCAAACTAGTGACATGGATTATAAACCAACTGAAGTGAATATAGCTGGGGTTAAATATACAAAGAGGTTATATTTTTTCACCAAGAAAAAATATTAGGGAAATGGTAATGGAAATGTGAGGCTTGGTGGTTCAGTGAGATGAGATGGGCCTGTGTTGAGATAGATGGGGCTGTGGTGAGGTCCTAGATCACAGGTTATTTCTGCACTGCAGGGAAGGAGAGCGATGGGAATGAGCCTTGCCCATTGCCAAAGTCATCTGAAGCTAAGGGATTTGCTGCAAAAGCATTCAATTGAATCAGGTCAGATCGTCTGTGTAATCTAACATGATTTTATCACTTAAAAAAAACATGTTTAATGAATTCTCAGCATTTTTCAGTGCAAATGGCCAATTCCATTGTAACAATGTCACATAGCAGCAGGGCAGTGAGGTCCAGATTTGTAATGGGAACATGGAAATACAGTTGGCAGACTGCAGTTCAGTGTCATTTCAGTGTTTTACAGTCAGTGTTGCGTTCTTTTCTGACAAATACTCTGTTGCTTTTGTTAGCAGTGTTGGGGTGAAGACAATAGGTTTCCAAATCGTTAAAAATTCCAGTCAGATTATTTGAACCAGCACCTTCCTGCAGCATCGGTTCAGTGAAGGACATTTGTTTGTCAGCTTTGGGAGATTAAATGTTTGGGTAAGGCTTTCTGATCTGAAGCCAAAGCTTGTCTTTGTGTAAATGAAAACAAGCTAGGCAGTCAATCTAATTGATGTGTCAAGGTTTTTGAAGTGTCTGCATTTCAAAGATAGCCCTTGTACCATTACCACTCACCTCATGTTTGAGGTCAGTTCGGCTTAGTCCATGTGGGAAAAACCTGAACAAGTACTTGTCCTTCTATTTCTGGTAGTTCACAAGCAGCGATCCCCTTAATGCTACAGGTTATAGACTTCCCTGCGCACTGCTGTGTGTATGTATTGCTGCCATATAATGTTGTGGCAGAAGGCGACACAAGTTGGTTTCTAATGGAAAATTCCACACGATACTGGCTCCTTCAAACCTCTCCTTCAAAGTCAAAACAGGCAATTCCTTATACGGGTACAGTTGCTCCGATAGAAACAACAGTAAATGAGTGCCTAAACTATATAGAGATATTATGAAGAGCAGACTGAGCCAAAGCTGTGGGGATTAAAAGTCCATCGCTGATAATTGTGGTGTATAAAGTCATGATTGCAAAGTTATGGAATGCCACGTTGGCTTACGATGAATTGATTGCTAAAATCAGCAAGACTTTTCGATACCTTAAACTGTACATTTGAAGAGTCACGAACTGCAGGATGAGGGATCAACTGTTGAAAAGTGGAATTAGCTCCAGGGGCTCAGTGTCAACTAGAAAAGACATAGGAGGCCTTATGGTCTTTTGCTGAACCATAGGTTTTCTAGGATTCAATGCCCTATTATCAGTTGCCCGTTACAATTACAATTCAGAGAGAGTTCCCAGCCTTGCTTTAACCACCGACAGGTCCTCTGGCTCCTTTGAGCTTTTTCATGAGAATTAACAGGGGTCAAAACTCTGGTGGAAAAGCAATCAATAATGGATAACTGCGGACTCAGCTCGAGTTGACTTGGTATACGAAGTCAAAGGTTACTTATATTCGTCACAAGGCCCATAGATAATGGCAGATAATGGCGCAGGGGATGAAGTGCATCTCTGTCGTGTTTTGTCTCGTAGTTAACATTATGGGCCATGACTGAATGTTGAAAGTGACTCATGCTAGATTGAATTACAGCAGGTGTTTTGGCTGAAAGTTCATGGTCTAAATAAGACACAATATCCAAACATCAGCTAACCGCATTGTCAGATGTAAAGCAGATGCCAACAGCTGAAGATAGACACAAAAAGCTGGAGTAACTCAGCGGGACAGGCAGCATCTCTGGAGAGAAGGAATGGGTGGCGTTTCGGGTTGAGACCCTTCTTCAGACAGCTGAACACTCTATTACCCGTTAAACTCACCCATTTTCCCCCAATCCAACGTCCACAAACCACCTTCAAGTGCCTAATCTATTTTACATCTTGCAAGTAAGGAAATATGAATTAATTGCAAGCTGACCAGGAGCTGTTTTTTCCACTCATTCATGCAATGAATGGGTGGAAACGCATTGTGTTGTTTTGCACTGGTGTGAGTATTACTTCCTGGACTCATTTTCATTGTTACCATTATGCAAAAGAAATTAACTACACTATTATGTGATGGGTTTATTTCAGTTATGTTGCCGCTCTATGGATGGGAAGTTGTCCACATAAATAGAGTCATACAGTACAAAAACAGGCCAACAAGTTTACGCCAACCATCGCAGATGATAGGTTTCACTGTTTGGAGTTTGTACGTTCTCCCCATGACCTGCCTGGGTTTTCTCCGAGTGCTCCGGTATCCTCCGGTTAACTCCAAAAAGACGTACAGGTTCATTGTAAGTCAATCGGCTTTGGTCAAATTGTAAATTGTTGCTGTAGGATAGTGTTAGTGTGCGGGGACCGCAGGTCGGTGTGGACTCGTTGGGCCGAAGGGCCTGTTTCTGTGCTGTATCTCTTAACTAAACTTTGCAACTAGTTCTGAGAGTTCCACTGCAAAAATTCACTTTCATCAGGGTAGATTGATGGACATTAATACTGAGTAATAATTAGACAGCCTGTATGCATGAGCCCTTGGCACGTATCTTTTACACGGTCAGGAGTTTTATTTTGCAAATGCGCCATAAATTCAGGCATAGAAATAAGATTCTTGTAGTGGGCATTGAACTGTTTTTTTGTCGAGGTTCACTTGTTGCTCCATGTCCCATATTAAACTTAGAAACATATGCTTGTTATCTAATTGCCGTGCAAAGCTTGTCTTTGTTTAAATGCAAAGTTATTGATTGTAATTCCCTTTAAATTAATTGACGTGACTGTTCTGACAGAGGAAGCACCACTCTTATCGGATAAAGGATAATTTGTAGTGGTTGGGCAGACAGCAATGATTCTGCTCAGACCACAAACCACAGTTTCCATTTTCTCAACAATAAGGCATGTTTTGGGAGTGAGGTAATGCGTGCGACTCATGCTGCCTTTGCATTTATTTGAATTCATCTGCGTCTTTGGGAGGAGAGGCAAGGCCATTAAATGTTATGAGCGCTCAAATCTATCCAGTAATTTGTTCAGGCAAAAATGGCATGTTCGAATAGTTTATTAAAGGCATTGGACAGACCAATGCATATCAAATTCATCGCCACACTGGCAGTCTGTTTCTTTACGATCTATGACTCAATAACTAGCTATCACAAGAAAATTTCAAACTGAACCACACAATGTTAACAACAGTTCGGATCTACAAAACTGCTTGAACATAGTAAAATAACTCGAGGCACTTCAGAGGAGTTTTATCAAACAGAAATTCGCATTGAAACATACTTGAGTGCAGGTCACCAAAAGTTTGATCAAATAGATAGGATTTAGGGAGAAACATGAAGGGGAAAAAAAAAAGGAGGGAGAGGAGCCAGACATTTTAGGAGGCTATCTCGCGTGTAAAGGGCATTGGTGATTAAAGGCATGACTGGTTAGAGATGGATATATTACAATCAGGTACACAAGAGTCTAGAGCTGAAAAAGTATAGCTTCCTTAAAGAATTGTAGATTGGGAAGAGATTCAGGATATGGCCCAGCATTGATTTTGCAAACAAATATTCACTACTTTGTCCATTTCAATTACTTAATTTAATGTAGTAAATATTATTCAGCTCCAGCAAAAAATCCCTTCTGTCTTAAAGGTGACCAATAGATCTCAAGCAGAGAATAGGGAACACAGCCCAGTCTATCAGTCTTGTCACATCCTTCCATTCAGTTCACCTTCATGGTGCATTACAGCAGGAAGGCTGGAAGTATCCTCAAGGATGCCTGCCACCCCCTGGCCATTCACTTTTCCTTTTCTACCTCCTGGGTGAAGTTTCAGGAGCTTGAAAACTCAGCCGTCCAGACTTAAGGACCGCTTCTTCTTCACATCTATCAGACTCCTGAACCAATTATTTATTTCACACACACATTCCCAGAGAGCTTGACACATACTTGTGCTCTTTACTTCATTTGCTTATTCTCTGATTGTATCTCAATTTTACCCGAAACGTCGCCTATCCATGTTCTCCAGAGATGCTGCCTGACCCGCTGAGTTACTCCAGCACTTTATTACCTTTTGTAGAAGTTGAACTTGTCAATGTCACCCATGAGTAAAGCTCTTCATAACACCATCATTTCAGTTATGAATTCTTCTTAACTGGTGCTTATTTAAAAAAAACCCTAAATAGGTGCAGTCTGATTAAGAAACACCTGTTTGAAGGCTGGAATTCAGCATAGCGTTTTCGGGCTAATTGATGGCTGTTGCGATGTGGACGTGCCCACAGGTGATGAAACCGACTTAATGCAGGTTTACCACTTGGGCACTGACTGGGCGTGGAGGTGTCTGTGGGAGCCTACTCTCACTCATCTCCACCGAGAGTGTTAGAACTCAGCGACACTTCTCCAAATGTCCAAGGGACGGAGTGGAAGTCTGCCCTTGCTCGCCGGCGTAAAGCTGGGAGTGCTAGGGTGCAAGACTGAGGTGGAATGACATCCTGTACTTTACAGGCAGGAAGGGTCTTCCTTGCCCTCATATCCCTCTCCTCTGCCCTAATAGCTTCCTTTCCTCAACCACTTCACGGCAGTTTCTTACCGATAGGCTGCCCATTAATGCATTGTTATGTGTGTGAATGATTTATTTCTGAATAGGCTTCAGCAAAATACATGGAAAGTACACATTAATTTTTACAAGGATAGAATACTCAAATGATGTTCTGTGAGGGCTGCCTGTTTCAGTGTACGCTGAGTTACTGACACGACAATAGCACTTGCCGAAGATGACAATATCCAACAGAGCTCTCCCCTTTTAAATTTCTTGGCTGCTACCCATGATGTCGTAAATGCTCAAATTCCACACCCGCTCAGTGATAAATCATGAATTGTAAAAGTTTTATTTCCAAAGCTCCTGATACCATAACTCTTTGAAATATAGACGCAACATGTTTAATTGTATTTATCCAACACTTCAGCGCATCTCAACTTTGCAGGTCAGATCCTGCAGCTGTTCTTCATCCCACAGACTGGCAGCGAGGTTTTATGGCCCTCGTTAAAGAACATCATATTACAAGGGTGCCTTGGTCTACAGAATAATCCCCGAAAGACAGGGAAAGTTCTAAACTTACATTGTTGTTCAGCAGCCACATAGCATTGAAGCAGTGAACAGTTGCAATGACTGAAAAGGACAATCAAAGACTTTCTGTGAGAGACTGCTAGAAATATATAGCAGCCAAAAACAACACCAACTCAATGAATGCACTGGTAGGTCAACCAATAACCTTCCCTCTCCCTCCAATGTGACCCATAATATTTTACCCTTTTCACTCAAAGGACCCAAGGAAAGTCCAGGAGAACTCTGCATCACCCCATTGATCCGGGTGCTCTGGTTTCCTCCCACACTCCAAAGACGTACAGATTTGTAGGTTAAATGGCTTTGGTAAAATTGTAAATTATCCCTAGTGTGTTGGGAGAGTGAATGTGTAAGGCAAGGCGATCGTTGGTCAGCGTGGACTCGGTGGACCGAAGGGCCTGCTTCCATACTGTATCTCCAAACTAAAGAACAAAAATGTCAATATCATTACGGTCTGTTTATCTAGAGCATCTTTTTTGGCCTCAGAATGTCCTAAAGGACTTTCCCACCAGTGAAGTCCAATTATATATGTAAAATTGGAAAGTGCATCAGCTGAAGCTAGTTCAACAAGGTGCCTATCAGATAAATTTTTTTAAAGAGGTTGACTGAGGAGAGTTATTGGCTCTACAATAGTGTTATTGGCTATTTACATCCACCTATAAAGTGAATCTCCAGTCACAAAGATTCACTGATAATAAAACAGGAAGCAAACAAATGTGCAGTAACTTTAACTTCCCCCAAAATGTGTCATTGGTTGCATTACATGCCTGATCCAAAGGAGTTAGGGCATTGTACACCACTCCAGAAATTTGGTTCCATTGACAGCAATGGAACAGCGTTTCCCCAAATAGAGCACAACACGCTTCTGTTACTGCATCACACGTGTAGCAGGTGCAAACATTGTTTTAAATATGCATCATAAGAAAACAATCACAAAAAAATCTCAAGAAACAAAACCTTCTGCTCCTGCGAGCGTGCGCCACAATGAGCCTTAATCACCACTTGAACTAAGTATAACTTTATGAGTTATTTTGCAGCTATTCCCATTGTCCAGAGGAGGCAGCAGGGAGACATCAGCTGGGGCCGTGTTTTCAAATTGAATTCCAGTGACTGGGACTGCATCCCAAAATCTCAAGAGCATGAATTTACTTCAATGTTCAAATTCAATTTGAAAAATAAATTAGATCCAGTGAATTAAGACATGACAGAGTTTGTACACATGTCTGCCATCTTGCCCTCAAATTTCACCCATCTTTTCTTGTGACAACATCCTAAGATATTAGTTCAGTTTAGAGAGACAGCGCGGAAACAGGTCCTTCGGTAACACCGAGCCCGTGCCGGCCAGTGATCCCCGTTACACTAGCACACACTGCACACTAGGCACAATTTACAATTTGGAGCGAACCCAATTGATCTACAAACCTGTATGTTATAGAGTCATAGAGTGATATGATACAGTATGGAAACAGGCCCTTCAGCCCAACTTGCCCGTGGTGGCCAACAATGTCCCAGCTGTACTAGTCCCACTTGCCCACGCTTGGTCCATATCCCTCCAAACCTGTCCTATCCATGTACATGTCTGTTTCTTAAACGATGGGATAGTCCCAGCTTCAACTACCTCCTCTGGCAGATTGTGCCATACGCCCAGCAACTTTGGAATGTGGGAGGAAATCGGAGCACTCGGGGAAAACCCACGAGGTCATGAAGAAAACGTACAAACTCCGTACAGACAGCACCTGTAGGCAGGCTCGAACCTGGATCTCTGGCGCTGTAAGGCAGCAACTCTACCTTGGCGCCACCGTGCTGCCCTATATTTCTTGAGACTGAGTACTTTGTCTGCGGTCTTTCTTCAGAATGGTAATACGTTTTTAAAATTTCAGACAGCAAATCAAAAATCAATATACCTGACTATGATAAATTTCAACTTGGATTCTGGGGAGACCCTTCAGCAGAGGGTCTTCTAGACAAGGTACACAAAAATGCTGGAGAAACTCAGCGGGTGCAGCAGCATCTATGGAGCGAAGGAGATAGGCAACGTTTCGGGCCAAAACCCTTCTTCAGACTTCCTTCAGACAGTTCCTTCTTTAACACGTCTTCTAGACAAGGACAGGTAAAGGTATCCTGCATGTGTAGACCTAGATATTAGGCATCAATGGCCAGGTGACCTCAGCCACCAATAAAACCCAGTTTGATTCTTCTTTTATCTGACTAAGAGCAACAATTTTTCCATCAAAGATGGTGGTCAAGCCTTCAGGAATTAATCATAACTTTAAATTTATATTATCTCAGCCATTACCAGAGAATGGCCAAGAAACAGAGAAAATGCCTGTAATTCTCAGCAAGTTAGGCAGCATCTGTGAAGAAAGGAAAAGATTGAACATTTCTGGTCTTTACCCTCTACTTCTCTTCCCATTGTTTTGTTTATTGGCACCGAGGCGTGTGTTCCGTACTATCCAGTCAGCGAAAAGACTACACATGATTACAATCGAGCCGTCCACAGTGTACAGATATCAAATAAAGCAAATAATGTTCCGTGCAAGTCAAAGTCCAGAAAAGTCCGATTAAAGATAGTTCGAGGGTCTCCAATGAGGTTGATGGTAGCTCAGGATCACTCTCTAATTGATGAGTAGGAAAGAACTGCAGATGCTGATTTAAATCGAAGGTTGACACAAAATGCTGGAGTAACTCAGCGGGACAGGCAGCTTCCCTGGAGAGAAGGAATGGGTGGCGTTTCCGGTAAAGACCCTTCTTCATGCTGGACGAGTCTGAAGAAGGGTCTCGACCCGAAACGTCACCCATTCCTTCTCTCCAGATAGGCTGCCTGTCCCGCTGAGTTACTCCAGCATTTTGTGCCTACTCTCTAGTTGGTGATAGAATGGTTCCGTTGTCTGATAACAGCTGGTTATTTCAGCTTTCCAGCATTTGAATATTTTTTGATTTTCAGAGATTAGAGAACTAGCAACGTCTTGATGGCCGTTGCACTGTATGATGCCATTATCAGCTGACTAATTAATGTAAACATGTTGAATTCTTAATCCATTGACATCAATGGGATGAAACGTATAGATTTTTTAAAGTGTACAGGGGCTTTCAAACAGGTTACCACATTGGGAATACAGTTGAAAATTACCCCATGTACATCAGAGCCAGGGAATGTAGTCTTTACATGTTACAAGTTTTGAAATGGAGCAACATTAAGGAATTAAAAACAGACGACAACAAATCATCAAACCTCAGCCTCCAGGCTACTCCTGAGAAAACCTCTTTGTTTCAGTGTCTCAAAATTACACAGAGGACAACACACAACCTCCAAAGTAAGTGCCTGATCTTTGATCCTGTAACTGACAACTAACTTAAAATTATGTCTGTAACCTGATATTACCAGTGGTTAGACAGTGTCAGGCCTGATGCCAGACACAGACTGAGAGAATCGACACAATCAGTCTCGCCACATTGCCATTTCAAGGCTTGATAATAAACTTATTTTGTCACCACATACAATAAGCGATTCCTTTGTTAATTAGACTCACACAAACTTATACCAGCAATGTAAAATAGCAATTTCAAAAAAACAAATAAAAATGAGGTAGGATGTGTGTAGGAAGGAACTGCAGATGCTGGCTTATACCAAAGATAGGCACTAGGTGCTGGAGTAACTCAGTGGGTCAGGCAGCATCTCTGGAGAAAAGGAATAGGTGACGTTTTGAGTCTGAAAAAAAGTTCAGACATGAAACGTCAACTATTCCCTTTCTCCAGGGACCCGTCGAGTTAGTCCAGTACAAAGTCAGGCAGATTTTGCTTTTCCAATCTCTGAAGTATCAAGGGCCAAGTGCAGACATGATAGAAGTATATAAAATTAACAGAAGCATAGATAGGATAGACAGTCAGAACTTTTTTTCCCCCCAGTGTGGAAATGTGGAAAAGAAGAGGGCATAGCTTTAAGGTGAGGGGCAAAGGAGATGCGTAGGACAAGTTATTTTTTTACAGAGAGTGAAGGGTACCTGACAAATGCTGCCATATGATGGTAGAGGCAGATATGCAAATATAATTTAAGGGGCTTTGGATAGACACATGACTCTGCAGCAAATGGAGGGATATGAATCACGTCATGGATTAGTTTGACTTGGTAACATCTTCATCGTGGACATTGTGGACCAAAGATAGACACAAAAAGCTGGAGCAACTCAGCGGGACAGGCAGCATCACTGGAGAGAAGGAATGGGTGACGTTTTGGGTCAAGACCCTTCTTCAGACCAAAGGGTCTGTTCCTGTGCTACACTCCTGCGTTCCATGTTCTTTGCTCTGTTCATTCAATTAACGAAACATCATCTGCCTCGGGTATCACATTCTCCTCGCCCACACTAATTTTGATGACACTGGTCTTCTGATACCTATAAAGGGAAAATCTAGCAGATAAATCTAACTTGTTCGAGTCGGTCAACAAATTGGTGTCGGGAATTTGTCCCTTACTTTGACCTTTTGTCACTTATTTGGGACTGAGAAAGTTGACAACCCCATGCAAACCAGAGTAACACCATCACATATTCCACCCGGGTAGTTTACAACTCAAAGGTAAGAACATTGAATTCTCCAAAGTTAGGTAACTACATAACCCTTGCCTTCTCCCTTCCCTCTAACCCGCCTCCCAATGGTTCCCCTCCCCGCATCTCCTGTGTGCCCCAGCTGGCTTCCACCTATTTCTCCCCTCCCTCTCCACCTATATCTCCGCTCCCCCTCCCCTCATATTCCTTTGTCTAGCTTCACAATATGCAACTCTTCAATCCTTTTGTTTTATACTTTCTGTCATTTCATCACTGGCCTTTGCCTACTATTGGCTATCAAAACCTCCCCTCACTTGTCTCAGCCTTTTACCTGTCTCTCCTTTCTTCTACCCCCCCCCCCCCCCCCCTCCCCGACCCCACCAACCACAGTCACTCTGAAGAAGGGTCCTGACCCGAAATGTCACCTAACAATGTTCTCCAGACATGCTGCCTGACCCGCTAAGTTACTCCAGCACTCTGTGTCCTTTTTTGGTTGAAATAGTTTTTCCTTCGCCACCAGGAATTCTAAAATAGCTTTTAAACTAGAACAAATCCATATATATATATTCAACATTTTCAGCAGATTCCACGTAGAAAACCACAAGCATCCCCCTTGCACAGATCATAGGAACAAAATTTATCGTTGTACATTAATTTCTTCTTGTCAGTTTGATGTGTGGCCATGTGAAATTCATTATCACATTTAAGATTCTTCCAACAATGAACAGTTTCCAACCGTATCTCAGCATTACTGTCTCCCCTTCACAATGCCATCCAACATATCATTAATGAAATCATTGCATTTTAATTGCTGACAGTGGATAACCTTCCATTAGTCACCTTTGGGGCTGTGTAGGATGAGTAAGCTGCTAATCTACCACAGTATTGCAGCTGGAACATACATCTCAGATACACTCTAACACATGAATTAAACACAAAAAAAAACAACCATTCATTTTCTGCTGTTACAAAAGAAACCTGAGTGAGCAACCTTTTCACTCAGAAGGATAGGACAGGTTACAGGTCACTTACATGGATAGGATAAATTTGGAATGATGTGGACCAAGCGCAGGCAGGTGGGACTAGTGCAGCTGGGACATGTTGGCCGGTGTGGGCAAGTTGGAACGAAGGGCCTGTTTCAACTCTGTATCACACTATGACTCTAAGGTAGTACGTGTATGGAACGAGCCATCAGGGGAGGAAGTTAAGGGCAGGGACATTTAAAAGACACTTGGATAGGTACATGGAAAAGAAAGATTTAGAAGAATATGGGCCAAATTGGGCAAATGAGACTGGCTTAGAGGGTTATCCTGGTTGACATGGACAACTTGGAGCTAAGGGCCTGTTTCTGCGATATGACCCTATAATTCCATCAGGCTGATTATCTGTAATTAACTAGCATTCAATTCCCTCTCTTGGATGGTATTAGTATAATTTGTGTCATTTAAATAACTTTGCAATTCCTCCCCTGATACAATAAACACAGTTGTTTTCTCACTTTTCTATATTACTGATGAAAAGTCATGGACCTGAAACATTAGGTCTGTTTTTCTCTCCACAGATGCTGGATGATCTAATGAGTATCAATAGCTTTTTCTGTTTTTATTACAATCTTGTGAACTATTTCTGCCAATTTATTTAAGCATGAACTGGGAAGAAAGAACACCTTTTGCCATCCACAGGACATGTTAAAGTGCCTCATAGACCATTAGGTGGACTTATAGTCACTGCTGCAATGAAGAAATTCAACTGTACCCAGAGCTAAGTTCCACAAAGGGCAATGAGCCACTGTAGACGAGCAGGGTTTTTCTGAGTGATGGGTGGCATGGTAGCACTGCGGTGGAGATGTTGCCTTACAGCATTTGCAGCGCTGGAGACCCGGGTTCGATCCTGACTACGGGGGCTTCAACAGCAGCAGTTTGATTTTAAGCTGCGCCGGGCGCTGAAAGGCCCCGCAAACGGGCCAAATCAGCCCTTAGGAAGTGGCTGATGAAGTCCGGATTACAAAACTTGGGGGGGGGGAGATTGTCCACCTCTCAAAACACGGGGGGTTGTGCCCGCCCCCCAGGATTTCCGCCCATGCTGATTAGGTTGAACTACAAAGAGCTAGCACAGACTCAATTGCCTAATGATTTGTCTGCAACATGACTCATAGTCATTGAATAAATTCAAGGAGAGATGAATAGGTTCTGGATATTAAAGGAAACAAGATGTGAGGTTATTACAGGAAAGTGACATTGAAACAAAAAAAAAAAAAAAAAAAAAAATGAATTTATTGAACGATCACAGTCGTTGGGTGATAAGAGCCCTACAGCACAGAACCAGGTCCTTTGGCCCACAGAGTTCATGCTGTCCATTGTGTCTAGTTGCATGAATCCCATTTATCCATGTTAAACAGTAGCCTTCCCGATTCAAGTTTTCGGCCAGATGCTTCTTAACTATCCTGAGAGTATCTGCCAATAACATATGTTAAAGCACTGGATTCCAGACTCCAGCCACCCTCTATGTGAAAATAACCCTGCATGGAACCCCTCGAAAACTTCTACTTCTCATCTTAAATCTATGTCCATGACCATGGGAAATGAATTTTACTTTTTGGCCCAGCTAACCCCCTCATTATTTTATATGTCTCTATCAGGTCAGCTCTAAGCCTCCTCTGTTCCATGGGAAACCAACCAGACTATCCAGACTCCTTATAATAGCAATGATCTAATGCCAGGCCATGTCCTGGTAAATCTCCTCTGCACCCTCTCCATTGCACGAGTCCAAGTGGGAAAATAACATATACATCTTTCTATATCTTATATTCTCAGGTGTTGGCAACAGACCACTGGAACAAATTTGTGTAGGAAGGAACTGCAGATTCTGGGTTATATCGATGATAAGACACAAAAGCTGGAATAATTCAAAGGTAGCCAAAAGTGCTGGAGAAACTCAGCGCGTGAAGCAGCATCTATGGAGCGAAGGAAATAGGCGACGTTTCGGGCCGAAACCCTTCTTCATACCCTGGAATAATTCAGCAGGTTCATGCAGCATCCCTGGAGAAAAGGGATGGGTGATGTTTGAAGAAAGACACAAAATGCTGGAGTAACTAGGGTCTTGACCCGAAACGTCACCCATTCATGTGTGTGTTACTCCAGTATTTTGTGTCTACCAATGGGTGATGTTGGAGTCTGAAGGAGAGTTCCGTCCTGAAACGTCACCCATCATTTTTCTCTGGAGACGCTGCCTGACCCGCTGAATTACTCCAGCACTTTGTGTCGATCAGCGCTGTAACCAATTTTAATGGATTGGCTTTCAATACCTAAAATTCCAGCTCAATTTCTCACTGCTGCTCAAAGGTCATACCTCTGGAAAGGGCAACAGGGAAAGTGAAGAACATTCCTATTTTTGGTATTGATGGGACAATCATATGGCTGTCACAGTTGAACCCAAAGTGCTAATGTGATCGTCAGCACAAACACTTTTTTAGCAGGAACTGTGATATGGGAGGGAGTGGCCAGACTGATTAATTTAGAGCTCTCTAAGCTCCCTCTTACGCACAAGTCCACTGGTTTAGTTAAATCAATTGTGACCCTTCTGGTCAGTGTGGATCAGTGACACACTATCATTAGTAATCGAGCCATCAGGAGAACATTCCAACCTCATCATAGGTCCATATATAGTCAAGGCCAATGGCAAGATTAATTCAAAAAACTCGAATGATGTACTGCCTACCAAGTCCCAACAAGCCATTCATTACGGTGCAGTACATACCGCACCCACATCTAATCTAATGGAGTGCACACTGCACATATCACACAAACCGCACATACAATACCTATCACTCATGAAGTATATGTTGCATAAGTCAGTGGAACAGGTATTGCGTTTATTTTGAAGCATTTTATCAACTGGCATTCAGCTGGAGTGTTTTTTGAGTCACCATTTCACATTGCCATGTCAAAGTCTCATTGAAAATCTTACCATTTCTTTTTGTGTTGTACAGGTACTAATATGTACCTGCAAGTGAGCTAAAAGTTTTTCAGCCAAAGAGAAGCCCAGATCATATTGTAAACCTTAAATTACAAGCTTCGAGCAGTTTGCAAACATCTAGGATTAGATTACACTTAATAACACGCCCAGTTTTGCCGAATAAGAGTCAAGAGTCAAGAATGCTTAACTGTCATATACTGTACACCTGGTGTTGGTAATATATGTTCCATGTTGAGTTTTAACTCCAGAAATTCAGTTAGAGCTCCAGGTGTATAAATAATTTCAAAGAGAATCTTTGAGCTGGAGATGCTTCAAGTACGAAGATATTACACCCCTGTCCACAAAGCTGTGGCCAACACACACAAATGTGTGTGGGATCTTATAAAAAGTCCATGCCATCTTTTCTCCATCCCACACACATTTGATTGCAATCATGTTGCGAACACTCAGTTCAGTGTTTTAGCACAGACTCAAACAGCTTTTGTTAAAATGACACACATATTGTAAGAATTACATTGCACCAATTTAATTGCTTGATACCAATAACATAAAAATTCGATGTTCTAATTAAATTGGGCTAGATCGGCCATTTTTAAATGGCAAAATCTGGACATTTTGTTACATGAAATTAAACCATATATATGTAACAAAATGTCTAGATTTTGCCATTAAAAATATAGACTTTTTACCCGATCTAATTTAATTAGAACATCCGATTTTTATGCTATTGGTATCAGGCAATTAAAATTGGTGTGAAGTAATGCCCATGTGTGCCATTTCAACAACTTAATCTAAAAAAAAAACTGCCCATGAAATGGGATTAGCTATCTATAAATGTTACTTTCCCCGAAATCACCCACCATCATTTGAATGAAACAACAACAAACTGTTATGAAGTCTGAAGAAGGGTTTTGATCATTTTTGATCTCCTATTGGGAGTGGCTGCGCTGCCTTGCAGCTGCGGCTCGCCTGCAGTCCGTTTGTCTTTTCTGTTTTTTGTTTTCTTTTGTCCTGTTTTTGCGGTTTGTTTCGGTTTGTTTGGCTGTGTGTGTGTGGGGGGGGGTGGGTGTGGTGTGTTTTTTGGCTCTTCCTTCGGGGGGATGCGACTTTTCCTGCCGTATCCCCGTCTCCGTGTCCGTCTGCGCTGAGGCCTATCGCGGAGCTGGCGGCCTCCAACTGCGACCGACCTCGAGGCTGTGGAGCAGAGCCAGGACTTACCAACGCGAGCCTGGCCGACTTCGGGGCTGTGGTTGCGGTGCGGCACAACTTCCGACCCGACTTTGGAGCCTCGGAGGCTCGGCCGCGGGCCAGTGGACGACATCATCGGGAGCTCGAGTTCTGTTTTCCGGAGCTCCCGCAACTACAGCTGCGTCCGCTGGACTGGAGGACGCCAGCTTCGGCAGCGTCGACCGCCCCAGGCCGCGGAGTTTGAACCGGCCCGTTTGCGGAGCTCGGATTCAGCCTGCGGGACTTACCTACCATCACCCGGCGGGGTCATAACATCGGAGGCTTGGATTGCCTCAGCGCAGAGGGAAAGCAAGGAGGGAAGAGACAATGACTTTGGGACTTTAAACTGTGTTGAGTGTTTGTTATTTATTCTATGTTATGACTGCAGGCTAAACCATATTGTTTGTTTTGTTTTTGTTTTTGTCTTTTGTTTTTACCTTGTTTGGGATGTGTTTTACCTTGTGTGGGACTAAAGATGGAAATTAGCTACTGGCTACAATCTTGCATATTACATGCAAATGTTTATTAATATGCACTGTCCCTAATAAAATCAATTCAATTCAATTCCTTTTCTCTAGAGATGCTGTGTTATTCTAGCATTTTGTGTCTATCTTCGGTGTAAACCAGCATCTGCAGTTCCTTCCTACACATATTATGAGCCATACTGCTATCCAAATGGCTCGACGACAGTATGACGAGAAAAAGAAATATTAACTGTGAAGAAATTTGAGGCATAATTTTACAAGCACAATAGATCAGACACACGCTTTACTCTTTTGCAAATGAAGGTGTCCTCTTGAAAGTCTTGCTAGATCTAACTACAAGGCGGAGAGTGAGGGAGATTGACTTGGTGATCTTGAACAACCTTTCCATTGAGAGTCAAGTGCCTCTTAACTTGATAGCTCTTTACAGTAACATACAGTATAACTGCTTTGCATAAGCTATTACCAGTGAAGATCTGTCGATTGTAAGCAAACATTCAAATAACATATGCTCTCCTGCCAAGAATCTTTCATTAAGCCAGACCCAAGGCCCACAATTTGGTCCTGATCAGAAAGCAAGAGTCAGTTATTTGAGACCTGGAGAGACATGATCTGGTAAAGAGATTCTGCAGCTGAACATTATAAAACAGAGTCAGGGACACATCAAGAATAAAACAAAAACTTGCCAAAAGCAATTTCTGAATAGTTTAGAAATAGCTAACTTTATAAACTTGTGCCTTCTTGTGGCATTCCCATGATTTTAAGGTATGTTACAAAACTATCAGAGGGGGGAGGTGGTCCCAAATGCAGCTTCAGGGTCTTCTGCAGTTCCTGCAGCATCATGTTGGACGAACACAGTCCTTCTTACATTCATTATATAAAAGCCTTGTGCAGAAATTGTCCCTCTCCACTCTCCTCGAGATGTTTGTTCTTTTTTCCCCCCCAAACTCTTTGTTTTATGCTTAAAACTGTCACTGATAATACAAGCCAATGTAGCCGAATCTGGGACCTTCAAATCTGTGTAATTGAATGACTTAACCAATTGTACTATCAGTAGACCTCTTCCACTTGGCTCTAGGGCTTTAACAGGCAAGGTCAATAATGCAGTAAGTGCCTTTAACTAATGTCCATACTGCCATCATTTTGTAATTCCATACGCAATACCAGAATGACTTTGTGAAGTGGATTAGACTACAAAGACTTTAAAGTCCGGTTGGCATGAAGCCCAGCACTGGACAGCAGCCACTTGGGCCAGTAAACTGGAATTCATGCCCAGCACACTTCATCCCTACACACTGAATCTCTCTGTAAATGAAGGAGGAGGGGGGGGGGGGGATTAGCAGTTGCATGCCCACAAATGACATGTACTGTATGTGGGTCAGGTTTCAACAGGAGCATTCCTTAACCTTCCACCTCTCATAAAAAACCCAGCCTCTGCTCTCCTGTGTACATTAAAGGCTAGAGGCAGACAAGTAAGATTTACGAGGAACCATCACCTTAAGCCTGCACCTGTTCCATAGTGAAAGCCACGTGTGTGAGTGACCTCACCAGAATTTATGATTTAGAATGAAGTCGACTTGGAGCTTCAACTTGAGGGTCTATTCTCCCATTCCCCTGGGGTCTGGCATTTAATTATTTGTTGCAGCACATTTATTCATCCAATGGTTAGCCTCTGCTTTGAACAATAGTGAAATGTTCATCTGCTATTCAGAATAAAGATCACAGAACTGCTAGAGAATGGAGCCTCCTATTGATTGGTTTAGTTTAGAGATACAGCGCAGAGGCCCTTCTGCCCAATAAGTCCGGCCAGCCAGTGATCCCCGCACACTAATACTATCCTCTATATACCATGGACAATTTACCATTTTACCAAGCCAATTAGCCTACAAACCGGTTTGGCTTTGGAGTGAGGGGAGGAAACTGGAGCTCTCAGAGAAGCCCCCGCAGGTCACGGGGAGAACGTACAAACTCCATACAGACAGCACCCGTAGTCAGGATGGAACCCGGGTCTCTGGCGCTGTAAGGCAGCAACTCTACCGCTGCGCCATGATGCCACCCAAAGGTGCCACCTGATAGCGACCTGAATCTGTAATTTGGCAATATGAATTTGGAAATATGAAATATGGAATACAGGGAAACAGATTAAAAGCAAGGTTGCTCCTATCGCAGCAACCATTAGTATGTGGGTGGGCATATTTGCCACCCACCTACAGCCAGACCCTATCAGTACACAGAGTTCCCAGGACATTGTCAAGAGCTGACTTTCACGCCCATTATTCTGGTTGAGTTGGTGTGAAAGGAAAAGGGATCTGTGGGATTCTTAGGTTCAAGTAAGTTAGAAGGCTTGAAAGAGCATTGGTTTAATATTTTCATTCGACAACATCCAAGAACAAAAGAGACTAAAAAGAGTGATCAAAAAGAAATCTCCCTGAACAAACAGAGATCTCAGGCGGTTCAAAGTCACCTCTTAATCACCAAGTAACACTTGCACAGCAGGAGTTTTAGAAGTTTGTTCCAATACAAACAATTAAAACGCAAGGCTTTCTCAGGTACTGTTAGTCTTCTGAGAAAGCATATATCAGGGACGTATTTTAGCAGGACACATGACTGACTGTAAGGACATAATTCTGGAATTGTTTATTCACCAAACTGCCAAAATGACATCTTCCCCGCAACACTAAAACGTAAAAGGACAACAAAAACGACATCTTTAATCAGTGCTTCCATGGGCATTTTTATATGTCCTGGGCACATTAAGAAAGATTTAAGCCGCATAAAGACATGTCAATGAATATCATTTTAATCCCCCCCTTTTTTTCCTAAAAGTGACTTGAGAATTACAAGTAATTATTGTTTTTGTAAAAATGTTATTTGTGCATCAAATCCTATGAAGCCATTTTAACAAAGGGATTACCAGTAAGAGCTTAAATAGTTTGAAGTGGTGAGGTTATTAGCTTCCAGAGAGAGTCTGCACAAAGTTGATTCAGGGGTGCATAACAATTGACAGCCCTGGTAATAAGATTACAGTAGGCCCCTTGTCATAATCTTGAACTCCTTGCTGTGGCCCCGAGCAGCTTCTCGAGACACTTGCAAAGTATGTTTTGAACAAATTCATCTTCTGTTCAGAATGAAAGCTGAACAACGTAACAAAAATATCTTTGGATGTGTGTGCTTATTGTATGCGATCTTGGTGTGATGCAAGGCAGTGCAAATGTTAAAATAGCTGGAGATTGCAGATATTGCTGGAGATACTCAGCAGATCAGGCAGCATCTGAGGAAAAAGAGCAAAGTTAACATTTCATGTCCTTTTGCTTATCACCCTCTGATGAAAAGTCATTAAGTTGAACTGTTAACTCGGTTTGTCAACAGCTCCTCCCCAGGTTACAGGAGAGTCCTGACCCTGTGAGCTGTTCATAACTCTGAAATGCGGCCGCATATTGAGTTCCCCCACGACATAGATGCCTGCAGCAGCCGGAAAATCCGTCCCACTGGTCTCCAAAATGCTCCATCGTATATACAGGCTGTGCATAAGTTAGGCGCTCGTAAAGAAATTCACATTCACATATGAAAACTGAACTACTGACCGTTTTTATTTGAGGTTAATACGTTGTTTCTTTTTTTTTTGTTGCAAATCACATCCAGCCCAGAGCCACAAAATGAGTTAACACATGCTGTATTTAGTAACTTGGTTGGCTGTAACTTCAGCGTTGGCTGCTGGATATTTGTGGTGCTTGGATCCTAGGCCAGCAAAAAGAATCGCCTTCCAATGATTCAATGGTCAAACAGAAGGTCAAACAGAATGGTCAAGAAGGTCCCCAAACTGTGCTGAGTGACTTACCCCGAGAATACAGTCAGAGGGAATGTCACTATTCATTGCAGTGACCACAGGCTAGAGATGAGAAAGTGATCCATTCGGCCCCACACCACCACCCCACTGCAACATAAACACAAGTGAGGACATCTTTCAGCAGGGCTTTAGCTTCCCCTCCTCCACAGTGCAGTGGTAGAGTTGCTGCTTTTAATGCACCAGAGTCCTGGGTTCGATGCTGACTTGGAATGCCATCTGTGCGCAGTTGGTACATTTTCCCTGTAACTGTGTAGGTTTCTCTCCTGATGTTTTGGTCTCCACTCACATTCTAAAGACATGCAAGTTCGTAAGCTAATTGGTTTCTGTAAATTGTCCCTCGAGTGTAGGATAGACCCAGTGTACAGTTGGTCGGTGTGGACTCAGTGGGCTGAAGGGCATGTATTTCTAGAACAAACTGAACTAAATGCAGTCCACACAGGGTTATGAACACTCACTTTCGGTGCAGTGGTGCAGCTGGCAAAGCGGCTGCCTCAAGCATCAGAGACCTGCGTTTGATCCTGACTATGTGGAGTTTGCAGGTTCTGTCTATGACCACTCCCGTTTCCTCCAATATCCCTAAGACGTGTGGATTTGTACATTAAATGGCCTCTGTAAATTGCCCCTAGTGCGTAAGGAGTGGATGAGAAAGAGCGATAACATGGAACTTGTATGAACGGGTGATAGATGGTCTGCATGGATTAAGTGGGCTGAAGGGCCTGTTTTCATGCTGTATCTCTAAACTAAACTAAACTTGCGTATAACCCATACATACGAGTGAGCGTTTGGGAGACTGGGAGCTGCCTTTGACAGCTATGGCAGGGCTCAGAGCTGAGCGGGAACTCAGTTTGCGGCTGCATTTCCGACTTGCGAACTGACCTGGCTACGAACAGTTCTCAGCAATGGAACCCTGCTGTAACCTGGGGCCGACCTGCACTCAACTCCTATGTTCACCGACACCATTTGCCACATGAGCGAGATACCAACAAAGTCGAATATATCCCATGGAAAGACAGAGATTAAAATTAGCAAAAGTAACAAACTGAAGTTTTTATTTCCTGCTTATCTGTGCTTACCTGCATTTCGTTACAGTATTTAATAATGATATATTTCAATTGTAAAACTGAAAATTTCTCAAACTGTTTTAGGCAACAGCAGTTATTTTTGGTGGTGCTGTTAATATTATTACCAATATCCAAGTTTGTTTCTTTATTTGTTCATGAATTGTGATACTGTGACCCTTGTTTTATGGCAGCTTGACATTAGTGGTTTAATCATTTCTAGCAGAGCACTGGTTAATGCATCAGCATCAAGGTCCACTCCTTTAATGCAGTTTTCACTCACTCACAGCTAATGTCTGCGTTAACACGGCGCCCAAGGGAAGCTTACGTAAACCCATGCTTCATCAGTCTCGTACCACATCAACAGCAACACCACCCCTCACCCCCTCCCCACTACCACAAACAGTGATGTCTGAAATACTTGGAGGGACTGAGGAATGTTCCTCCATATCTATTATCATATAAATCACCCTGTTTTGAAAGCAAATAAATCTCATTTGAAACCGCAACGAATATTTGAAATGTTGTCTGAGAACTGTGAAAAGAGCTTCAGTTTGCAAATTATAATCTGTTACAAAGAGCAAGTCCTGCCTCAGGAAAGTAAGACCACATGGTATTGCCCTTATTTTGACGAGTACAATCCAGCATCTCAGTTTAACTCCATCTTTAAATGATCAGGGGAATCTGCTTTCATTCAAAACTGCAATTAATTGTCTGCCCATCTAAAACCTTGAGAGTTTATGCAGTTGACACAGTTAACCTGGAAGGCAATGCATCTGAAATTTATTCACATTTATTCAAACAAACAAATTTATAGAGAAAAATCAGTATGTTGTGATTGTAGGGAGCTGATTGTTGTTTGAGGTCAGAACGACCAGCTTCAGGCTCCACTTCCTGACCTCCTGCAGAAGCATCTGCTGCCTCTGCCTTTTGGCTCTCACAAGACAAGGGAAGCTCCAGGACTGGTAATCTAATACAGGACATGAGATAACGGGAGCTTGGAAGGACAGCACTTTCAGGACTCAGCCTGCGTTTTGTTGAAAGCTGATGTGTATTGCTTCACATTCAGCAGGCAAGCTTCAAAGCTTCAAAGACCGTAGTTTTACAAAATATTCCCTTAATTTCCCCTTCCTTATTACCCAGTGGGTGATTCAGGGGTAGAACTGTAAACATGGCTCTTTGGACCAGACAAAGTCAGACTGTGGTTGGTATTCCCCATTAAAAAAAAAGCAGCTCCGTTCTCCAGTCTCCAGGTTAGATGGTGTTGGAGATTTGTGTGTCTGTTAATAGTATTTGACTTCATTCGTGACCACTTGCCCTGAAGGAGTATTGGGTAATTGCAGTGGTCAGGAGCCTGACCCATTCGAAAAGGAGAGGCTGCTCTTTGATTGAAGTTGTAAACTTTACATTCCCCATGTCGTCAGGGAGACATTGGAAGCTAAAGCAAAATGTGAGCTGTTAAGTTTCTTTCTTCCCCTGCTTTAAACCACCAGTAATTCCAATGACTTCACACACGCAGAAGGCCACCCTGTAGCAAGGTATTCTGCAGGGCATTCAGCAGACGAGAGAAACATTGCAAAGGCACGCAGCTCCAGAGAGCTTCCAGTCTGCTATTTACAGACAACAGGCACGAGCAGTGGTTACAGTAGACTGGAGATTTCAAAGAGTAAAAAAAAATTGGACACTTACCAACAGTATCAGCAGTGAATTCAGGTCACTGATCAAAGTGCTCCCTGTGAAGGTAAATGCTTGAGTCGTTCACTGTGCTCTCTCCTGCTTGTGAAGTGGTTGGGGCTTCTAACATACAGTCTGCAAGGCAGGCAGGCTGAAGACTGACTGCTCTGACAGAACTGAGGCAAGAATAGGGGCCCAACAAGCACAGGAAGTGACTCACACAATCCTGCCCCGAAACCCTTGTATCCAAGCCAAGGTAATTAGCAAACAGCTAACCAACTCTGACTAGGAGGCTCCTTCCACTCACTTGTGACGGCATCGCTGGGAGGTGTGACTGATTGGCACCTTGGAGCTGTCGATCAGTGCACACTGATAACAATATCAACACCGACTCACTGTGCCCTTTAGCAATCTGACCACATCTAAGGAGGAACTGCTGCAGAGTTTTCTGAAACAAATGAAAGGAAGAAAGATGTCTCTTCCTTCTGAACAGAACCATCAGAACGCCCTGACTGGTTCCAGGGAACCAAATAGTGTATCTTGTACCTCGAAAACCTGCTGATTTATTCCTTTCAACACAAACAGCAGCAGATTTAAATTACAGAGCACATTGTCACCCAATGTGACTTCAATCAATAATTAACATTGAGCAACATTACAATATGCAGGCGGTCTCTTGGTGGTTAAAGAAATGCGAGAAAATTATTGAACATAATTTTAATAAAGGTCACGAAAGGTGAAGATCCAAAATTACGGCGTCAGCATCTGAGAGATGCAACTAGATAAATATTTGGGTCAGGCACATCAAGTTCTACTGTGGCATGCAACAAAGCTGGCTCCTTCCATGAGTGTGGCTCTTTGTTATTGAATTCTAGCACATAGCACAATGATTTTTATGTGTAGTGGAACTAAAGTCAATCACAATCTGGTAACGCACTTCAAGGAATTTAATTCTGGATCTCTGTGCACATGTCAGGCATATTTCGTTGGCTCGTGTGCAAAATTCTTGTGGTGTGCACCTGACCTCCTAATGGAGGAGACCAGATGGTGGGCCAGACCCTTCCTGGTACAGTGTTAGGAGTTTCTGGCAAAGCTTCCATCATTTTCCAGACAGCTTCTCCTTTCGATAGCTTCCCCAATGTTCCCTTTCATCCAACCTCTTGCTGACCCAGGACCTTGGATTACACATTGTCCAATATCGTCTGATCTCGAAGACCGTAATCCTCAATACTGAAGTCTGGAGAAGAGTCCCGACCCGGAAGGTCACCCATCCATTTCCCCAGGGATGCTGCCTGATCCGCTGAGTTACTCCAGCACTTTGTGTCTATCGCCAAGGCTACAGGTCCATACCACTCCATCGTCAGAGTCCAACTCCCAATCCTACTAATCCCAGGATTAGGGCTCAATCCTATGATGCTCTCTGCCATTTCAAGTCAGAGCCATCCTACTCTATCATTAATCCCCTCACTACATCTCCGTCCATCCAGAGAAAAGTATTTTGAGCACAAAAGGTTACTTGAGCGGCGCGACTCACCCGTTGCAGCGGCCCCTACAGCCTGTCTGTCTTTTTTTTATTTTTTGTCTAGTTAAATGTAGTGTTGGTGTTTTTTAATATTGGTTTTAAATGTGTATATGTGGGGGGGGGGGGGGGGGGGGGGGGGGGGGGGAAACTGTTTAAATCTCTTCCCTGTCCGGGAGACCCGACCTTTTCCCTGTCGGGTCTCCGTTGTCGTTGGGGCCTAGCACCGTGGAGCGGTCTCCAGCCTGAACGACCCGGGGGCTCGGGAGAATGCGGAGCTGCGGACTACTCACCATCGTGGGGCTGGCCGGCCTCGGAACGTGGGGAGCGGCGGTGACTCGCTGCTGCGACTCGACTCCTGGGGCTCGGAGGCTCCAGCAACGCAACCGCAGGTCCGGTGGTCTGGAACATCGGGAGCTCGCGGGTCCGGGGGGAGAGAGAGACCGCTTCCCGGAGCTCCCGCAACGCGACTTCTCCAGCCCGTGTCGCGGGGTTGGAACGACCCGGAGCGGGGTCGTACATCGCCCGGCACGGCTTCATGGCCGTGGGACATTCCAGCGCCCGCCGGGGGCTCCAACTTTGTGACATTTGGACCAGGAGCGGGGCCGTAAATCGCCCGGCACGGCCTAAAATGGCCGTGGGACTTATCATCGCCCGCCTGGGGCTTGGACATCGGGAGAGACATGGAGAACAGGGGAGAGAAAAGACTTTGCCTTCCATCACAGTAGGTTCACTGTGATGGATGTTTGTGTGAACTAAATTGTGTGTATGTCTAGGAATTGTCTTTGTTTGTATGGCTGTGGAAACAGAATTTCGTTTGAGCCTCAATGAGGCTCAAATGACAATAAATTGTATTGTATTGTATTGTATTGTATTGAGACATGGGGGGCTTGTACAAAACAGTTGTAGGCTTCCTATCTAATGGCCGCTTGACGCCATGGAATTATTAGCTTGTTGTTCTTATTAAAGCATTTAAACTATTTAGCAACACTTCTGTTTACCCCGCACCTTTAATTTGTGGGGTGCGGAGACAATAATCAGACACCCAAGTTCAGTGCTGGGGAGAACTACAACAATGGACAAGCTGCAATTTGGATAAAATGAACAGAGGTTCTGTCTGCTTTCTCGGGTGGATATGCAAGAACCCATGTCACAATTTGGAAAACGATTTATAGCCCCCTTTTCCAGCCTACATTTATCCCTCATTCATACAAAAGAGCAAATAATCTGGTAATTTTCCCATTATTGTCTGTGGGATCATACTGTGCTCCATCACATGTCCTACATAATAACAATGACTAAAATGTACTGTTTTATTTTTGAAATACTTTGGTTCATCTTAATTTTGTGAAAGGAGACATGTACATATAAAGCATCTTTCAACTGATTTCAATTGTCCCACCCTGACAGATATGGGTTGTTGGCACCCACCCTTCTAATGCAACGTCCCAGAGGAGATCAAAGCCTACTTTTAGAAAGCGGAACAATTTCATTGAGGAGGCAGTGCTAGAGTAGGGTTGGAAAATATACAGGTTGAGATCAAAGGCTTGGTGATGACGGGGAATAAGCGGGAGTGGGGAAGGATAAGATCTAAGGCTTGGTGATGATGGGGAATAAGCGGGAGAGGGGGAGGATGAGATCTAAGGCTTGGTGATGATGGGGAATAAGCGGGAGAGGGGGAGGATGAGATCTAAGGCTTGGCGGGATGACAGGTAAGTAACCTCTTCCACTAAATCGGAAGATGTGTAATTGTGGTTTGGAGCAGTGAGAGGGTCTAAGAAGCAGAGAACACAATTAGGATTAAATGCAGGGACGGAGGAATTGGAAGTCAAAGAAAGAGTGCAGGTCAAGGATCAGGAACACCAAGGATCAGGAGATCATAAATCAAAACACACTTTTGTTAAATGGGATATTTGCTACTTTGCTACTTTTCCTGGCTTCACATTCCTAAGGATGAAGGATATGAGCAAGGTTACAAGGCACTTGATGCTGTCCAGTTTTTATGCTCAACATCTAATTGTTGTGTGTAGGAAGGAGCTGCAGATGCTGGTTTACATCAAAGATAGACACAAAAAGCTGGAGTAACACAACGGGACAGGCAGTATATCTGGAGAGAAGGAATGGGTAATGTTTCGGGTCAAGACCCTTTATCAGGCTTGTGATTGTTCATTAACTTAATTATTGTGAATGGAATGCATCTTGGAGTTATGATTATTAATCACATACCTTATTGTTTTCATCTTTGGCTTGATGTTAGTATCATAATTAATGCATGACCCATACTGATCTTTCTGTCCTGGGTCTCCCCAATTGCCAGAGTGAGGCTACATGCATCCTGGAGGAACAGCATCTCATATTCTGCTTAGGTAGCCTGCACCCAATGGCATGAACACTGAATTCTCCAATTTTAAGCAATAACCCACGTCTCAACCCGAAACATCACCCATTCCTTCTATTCCAGAGATGCTGCCTGTCCCGCTGAGTTACACCAGCTTTTTGTGTCTATCTACCCCATCTCTACTTTCTGTATATGCATTACACCCACTATCCTGCCCCTCGTCCCCTCACTCTCCATCCCCTTCCACCTATATCCCTCTCTCTGGCTTCACATTTCACTCCTCTTATCCCTTTAACTGGCATTCTTTTGTCTCCTATTCATCTCTAGCCCTTGTCACTTACTCCACCCATCTGCCAAACAAGCCCCTCTCACCTGTACATATCTATCACTTTCCAGGCGACTTCCCATCTCCACTTCACTTTTCCAACTTTCTTGCCCCTACTACAGTCATTTGGGAGAAGGGTCCTGACCCAAAACATCACCTATCCATTCTAAAGATAGACGCAAAAAGCTGGAGTAACTCAGTGGGTCAGACAGCATCTCTGGGGACAAGGAATAGGTGTCGTTTCGGGTCGAGGCTCTTCTTCAGACATCCACTGAACCTATCCATTCCATCCACAGGTGTTGCTTAGCTCACTGTTAATGTGGAATTTGATCTTTGTTGGTTTGTTAATTGGGCACTGTAAATTGCTCCTTGTGTGAGTGGTAGAATCTGGAGGGAGTTGATGGAAATGTGGGAAGGATAAAATAAGATTAATGCCGGATTACTAATAATGGGTGTTTTACGGTAGATGGGGACTCAGTGAACCCCAGACCTATTTCCATGCTGTATTACTGACTCCCTACACAATGCTAACCCCACACCTGTCTGTTCCATTTTAATAATCCTCAGCATTAAGCAAGCTATTAGTCACATACCTTATTCTTTTCTTCTTTAGCTCGGTGTCGGTACAGAAATGATTAAATGTTTCTGACACACCTTTGATAAGTTTTGCAAGTCAAATGTTCTGCAGAAGTGCAAAATGCTTCCACTTCTCTTTGCTGCTAAGCCAATTCCTGCATGTATTCCTGCTCCCAATCTTCTAGCAAACGTTATGCTTCAAGAAAAATCTGTTAAAGACTGTAGACTTTTTAAAAAAAGAAAATTTTTGCTGACAACTCGAAAACAATGGTGACGGAAGGGAGGTGAAACTTACAGAACAAAATGTGACAGAAACAAGAATCGATTGAGCAAGACAGTGTGATTCAGTGAGTAGGGTGACAAATGTGTGTCATACTAAGGGGAAGTAATGTTTCAACTGCATTAGATTGTGAGACAAAAGCAAATAAAACTGCCGGTGCTGGAAATCTATAAATAAAACAGAAAATGCTCAAAATACTCAGCAGAGCATGCAGTTTCTGTGGAGAGAGAAACAGTGTTAATGTTTCAGGTCAATGATCTGTCATCAAAATTGTGAATGGCCATAAAAATATTGCGGAAAACAAGTGACTGGCAACTTGGACATTGCTGAGGGTCAGAGGGGGGTTGGTGGATTTGGGGGGAATTGTTTGTCAAGCTGGGTGGAAGGATGGATTGTTGGTTGGAAGAGTTGGGATGGGCATTTGGGATGCTGTCTGAGATGGAGAAGTGGGGAAGGAAACTGGGTCAGGACTGGCCTTAGGGATGTAGTGAGATGTGTGGGCAACTGAGAGTCAGGGCCAGCAGAACCAATGCAGAGGGGTCTGGTCAGGCCTTGTGCAATCACAGTATCAGATAGGGGCTGAAGATCAGGGAGGTGGGTGATTTAGTGAAGTTTTAGGTCATCTTGTGTCTGTCAGCAAACATTTTGGAAATATTCAACAAATCAGGCATTATCCACAAAAAAAAACATAATTGAGAGAATGTTTCAGATCAATTATTTTCTTCACCACTGGAAAATTGACAAAGCAAGTATGTTTTAAGTTATAGAGACGGAGAAGGCTATTGAACATGACAAGCTGCAGGAAACACAAGCAAGAATGGTGTAAATACTCAGCAGATCAGGAAACAACTGAGGACACAGCAAAACTGACTTAATACAACTGGTGATGACCTTACATGTTGGCTGCCACACAAACAGGAAAGGCTGGCTATCTGCAATTACTGCATTCAATATTGACTCCTGAGGGGTGCAGTTCTAGGGAAGCGTATTGAACGGCATTCTTTGATCAATGTGAGTGGACATTAATTACATGGACCTGTGTAGGAAGGAACTGCAGATGCTGGTTTAAACCAAAGATAAACACACGATGCTGGAGTGACTCAGCGGGACAGGCAGCATCTCTGGAGAGAAGGAATTGGTGATGTGACTAGACTGTTTTACACTTTAAAAATTACTCTGGCATCGGAAATAACGTAAAATTATTATAATTCAGAAAGTGTGTTTAAATACATATTAAACGTGATTTAAAAAAATTCAAAAAGAATAAAGTAAGAATAAAGAAACTTGTTCTTTTTGGATTGGTGTTTGTCGTTTTTATGCAAATACATGGTCTCTGTGCATCCCTATGTAATTGGATCCTTGACTTTGTCATCCACAGACTTTGTCATCTGTTCGAATTGGCAGAAATACTTCTTCCTCATTAACAATCAGTATGGGAGCACATCAAGGCTGCGTGCTCAGTCCCCTGCTCTACTCACTCTATACTCATGACTGTGTAGCCGGACTCCATTTTCAAGTTCGCCGACGACACCACCGTTGTTGGACGAATTACAGGTGCTGATGAGTCAGAGTATAGATGTGAGTTCGACCGATTGACCAAATCGTGCCAGCACAACAACCTGGCTCTCAAAACCAATGAGCTGGTTGTGGACTTTGGAAGAGGAAGGATGAGGACCCACAAACCTCTCCTGGTGGAGAGAATCAAAAACTTCAAATTCCTGGATGTGCATATTTCCGAACATTCTTCCTGGACCCTGTACACTGATGCAATTATAAATAAAGCACATCAACACCTCTACTTCCTGAGAAGATTACGGAGATTCGGTATGTCAGTGAGCATTCTCTTGAACTTCTACAGGTGTACAGTAGAGAACATATTGACTGGTTGCATCATGACCTGGTTCAGCAACTTGAATGCCCAGGAGTGAAAAAGATTGCAAAAGGTTGTGAACACTGCCCACTCCATCACCGGCTCTGACCTCCCCTCCATCGAAGGGATTTATCCGAGTCGTTGCCTCAAAAAGGCAGCCAGCATCATCAGAGACCCACACAATCCTGTCCACACACTCATTTCACCCCTGCCATCGTGAAGAAGGTACAAGAGATTGAAAACTATAACATCCCTACAGCCATTAGGCTATTAAACACTTCAACCTCAAATAAGCTTTGAACTAAAATTGACTGTTATTATTATTATTATTATTATTATTGCACTACTATTGTGTGTTTTTTGTGTGTACTGTACGAATGTCAGCGTGTGTGCGTGTGTGTATGCAGTATGTGTGTACGCAGTACCGTATATATGTGTACTTGTGAGTTTGCTTTATAGACACTGAACTTTATTTTCTCTCTCATTTATTATATTGTTTACAGTGTACTATGTTTACATATTCTGTTGTGCTGCAGCAAGGAAGAATTTCATCGTTCTATCTGGGACATATGACAATAAAACACTCTTGACTTGACTCAGAGAAGAGAAGGGGCCGTTAACATAAGTGATAGGAAAACAAGTTCTTTAATGCTGACAAGGACTTAAAAGCGTTGTTGAGTTGCCAGACTTTACTTTGATGTCAACATGGACAATAAGAATGTCCAAGCAAAAAGCTGGGACCCTTTTGTCAGTTTAAGTGGGGTGATGACATAAACAATGTGCTATAAGTCAGGAGAGCTGTAAGAATGAAGTAAGTGAGGCACAAAGCAACATTTCTCTAAATATTTTGACAAGTTTGTTTTGATTTCTCCGGAAACAGGCAGGGAAAATCATGCGGTCAATTTAAGAACGTCAAGATATAAGGAAGAATTAAGAGAGACTCTTCATCCAAATGTATTTGTATTTTCATCCAAAAATATCCAGAATAATAACTCGCAATTAGTGTATAGAGCTGGAGAGGGAGGTTGGGAGTTCTGCTCCGGACCATTTTCCACTGGTCCCAGGATTTATTTGGGTGTCGGGCTCAGATCGGGCTCAGTTTCACCAGATGCCAGTGTTTCTTGCCCGGTCTAAAAGAATAAGAATAACCTTTTGGTTAATGTGATTTTTAGGCTGGAGGTGGAACTGCTGCTTCCCAGTAACAGAGACCCGGGTCAGACCCTGACCTTGAGTGCTGTCCATTTGGAGTTTGCACCTTCTCCCTGTGACCACATGGGTTTCCACCGGGTGCTCTGGATTCCCCCCACATCCCCAATAATTGCAAGTCTGTAGGTTAATTGCAAATTCTCACTAATGTGCAGGGCGTGGATGAAAAAGTGGGATAATGGAGAACTAGTGTGAACGGGTGTACACAAAATTGCTGGGGAAACTCAGCGGGTGCAGCAGCATCTATGGAGCGAAGGAAATAGGCGACGTTTCGGGCCGAAACCCTTCTTCAGACTGATGGGGGGTGGGGAAAGAAAGAAGGAAAAGGGGAGGAGGAGGAGGAGCCCGAGGGCGGGCGGATGGGAGGGTGGGAGGAGACAGCTAGAGGGTTAAGGAAGGGGAGGAGACAGCACGGGCTAGCCAAATTGGGAGAATTCAATGTTAATGCCATAAGGACGCAAGGACCCCAGACGGAATATGAGGTGCTGTTCCTCCAATTTCCGCTGTTGCTCACTCTGGCAATGGAGGAGACCCAGGACAGAGAGGTCGGATTGGGAATGGGAGGGGGAGTTGAAGTGCTGAGCCACCGGGAGGTCAGGTAGGTTATTGCGGACTGAGCGGAGGTGTTCGGCGAAACGATCGCCCAAACTACGCTTGGTCTCACCGATGTAAATCAGCTGACATCTAGAGCAGCGGATGCAGTAGATGAGGTTGGAGGAGATACAGGTGAACCTTTGTCGCACCTGGAACGACTGCTTGGGACCTTGAATGGAGTCGAGGGGGGAGGTGAAGGGACAGGTGTTGCATTTCTTGCGGTTGCAACGGAAAGTGCCCGGGGTGGGGGTGGTGCGGGTGGGAAGGGAAGAATTGACGAGGGAGTTGCGGAGGGAGCGGTCTTTGCGGAAGGCAGACATGGGGGGAGATGGGAAGATGTGGCGAGTGGTGGGGTCACGTTGGAGGTGGCGGAAATGGCGGAGGATTATGTGTTGTATTTGCCGGCTGGTGGGGTGAAAGGTGAGGACCAGAGTGACTCTGCCCTTGTTGCGTGTGCGGGGATGGGGAGAGAGAGCAGTGTTACGGGGTATGGATGAGACCCTGGTGTGAGCCTCATCTATGGTGGCGGAGGGGAATCCCCGTTCCCTGAAGAACGAGGACATTTCCGATGCCCTGGTATGAAATGTCTCATCCTGGGAACAGATGCGGCGTAGGCGGAGGAATTGGGAGTAGGGGATGGAGTCTTTACAGGGGGCAGGGTGGGAAGACGTGTAGTCCAGATAGCCATGTGAGTCAGTGGGTTTGTAATGTATGTCGGTCAGGAGTCTGTCCCCTGCGATGGAGATGGTGATGTCAAGGAATGGTAGGGAAGTGTCGGAAATCGTCCAGGTGTATTGGAGTGCCGGATGGAAGTTGGTGGTGAAGTGGATGAAGTTCGAGCAACCTATACCCAGCCACTGACACTCTCCTCCGCTTAGCGGAGTTGGTCCTCACCCTCAATAACTTTACATTTGACTCCTCCCATTTCCTCCAAACACAAGGCGTAGCTATGGGCACACGCATGGGCCCCAGCTACGCCTGCCTCTTTGTCGGGGACGTTGAACAATCCTTGTTCGAGATGTACCAGGGCCCCATCCCCGACCTCTACCTCCGCTACATTGACGACTGCTTTGGTGCCACCTCCTGCACCCACACACAACTGACTGACTTCATCCACTTCACCACCAACTTCCATCCGGCACTCCAATACACCTGGACGATTTCCGACACTTCCCTACCATTCCTTGACCTCACCATCTCCATCGCAGGGGACAGACTCCTGACCGACATACATTACAAACCCACTGACTCACATGGCTATCTGGACTACACGTCTTCCCACCCTGCCCCCTGTAAAGACTCCATCCCCTACTCCCAATTCCTCCGCCTACGCCGCATCTGTTCCCAGGATGAGACATTTCATACCAGGGCATCGGAAATGTCCTCGTTCTTCAGGGAACGGGGATTCCCCTCCGCCACCATAGATGAGGCTCACACCAGGGTCTCATCCATACCCCGTAACACTGCTCTCTCTCCCCATCCCCGCACACGCAACAAGGGCAGAGTCCCTCTGGTCCTCACCTTTCACCCCACCAGCCGGCAAATACAACACATAATCCTCCGCCATTTCCGCCACCTCCAACGTGACCCCACCACTCGCCACATCTTCCCATCTCCCCCCATGTCTGCCTTCCGCAAAGACCGCTCCCTCCGCAACTCCCTCGTCAATTCTTCCCTTCCCTCCCGCACCACCCCCTCCCCGGGCACCTCTCTGTCCATTCAAGGTCCCAAGCAATCGTTCCAGGTGCGACAAAGGTTCACCTGTATCTCCTCCAACCTCATCTACTGCATCCGCTGCTCTAGATGTCAGCTGATTTACATCGGTGAGACCAAGCGTAGGTTGGGCGATCGTTTCGCCGAACACCTCCGCTCAGTCCGCAATAACCTACCTGACCTCCCGGTGGCTCAGCACTTCAACTCCCCCTCCCATTCCCAATCCGACCTCTCTGTCCTGGGTCTCCTCCATTGCCAGAGTGAGCAACAGCGGAAATTGGAGGAACAGCACCTCATATTCCGTCTGGGGTCCTTGCGTCCTTATGGCATTAACATTGAATTCTCCCAATTTGGCTAGCCCGTGCTGTCTCCTCCCCTTCCTTAACCCTCTAGCTGTCTCCTCCCACCCTCCCATCCGCCCGCCCTCGGGCTCCTCCTCCTCCTCCCCTTTTCCTTCTTTCTTTCCCCACCCCCCATCAGTCTGAAGAAGGGTTTCGGCCCGAAACGTCGCCTATTTCCTTCGCTCCATAGATGCTGCTGCACCCGCTGAGTTTCCCCAGCAATTTTGTGTACCTTCGATATTCCAGCATCTGCAGTTCCCTTTTGAACAACATAGTGTGAACGGGTGATCGATGGCCAGCGCAGACTCGGTGGGCCGAAAGGCCTGATTCCCGGCTGTACCTCTAAACTAAACGAAATGGAAGGGCTGTTGGTGACTCCACAACCCTTGTCAGCACCTTCAGAAAATGAGAAAATAAAATTGATCAACTAAATTAGCCGTGTTGGGTTAAGCCCTTATCATCAAATATGTGCAAAATTATTATTTTAGAATTTCATTTGAAAAACATTGATGACGCTCAGTGTTAACTGGGAGGCATTTTTAAAGCAGCTTGCTCTAAGTGCATCATTGTTTGTTGTTGTGCAGACTGACGGCTGCCAAAATGGTACATGTCTTTCAACAATTCTGTACAGAAGTCATCCAGCTTGACCTGAGCTGCAAATTAGTTTCACGGATATAACCTGGTTTTACTCTTGAAAGTGTCCATTTAATTGGAGCATCTACTACTGAATGTAATATGGAAAGGAAAACATACGAAGAAAAAGATGATGCGAAAAGAACAACTGAACTATCTAGCTAGTCCTATCTGGTTGTTACGCCATTTGCATCTTATTACAGAGACTCCACCAACACAGAAACATGTGACCCCCTGGGAGTAGTGGAATTCTAGACAATATGATGTGAAATAGAGGGAAGACTTTGGAAACCTCTCCAAGCAATCCAACTAACTCTGCAGGTCACTATAGCTTTATACCTAGAGTAGGAACTGGTTGTAGTGCAGTTCAGGCAACATTATTTCCACACCACACCTGGTTTCAGGAAATGTATTTTCAAGATGCTTTTCCATAATCACATCTAGATTAGAAGTGTAACCTGTTTGCTAATCTCCCTATCTAGACACAAAATGCCAGAGTAACTCAGCGGGACAGGCAGCATCTCAGGAGAGAACGAATGGGTGATGTTTCGGATCGAGACCCTTCTTCAGACTGATCTCACTGCTAATCTCACTGTTTATGTGAAGATTTCCAAGTGGCATATCTGCTGCTACAGCTAGTTCCCTCATCCTCATACTGGCACAATAGCGCAGCGGTAGATTTCCTGCTTTACAGCACCAGAGACCTGGGTTCGATTGTGACTACGGATGCTATTTGTACGTTCTCCCTGTGACCGCGTGGGTTTTCTCCAGCTGCTCCGGTTTCCTCCCACATCCCAAAGATGTGCAGGTTTGTAGAATAATTGACTTCCTGTAAAACAAATTGCCCCTAGTGGGTAGGATAGAATTAGTGTTCAGATGATTGCTGGTTGGCACGGAGTTGGTGGGCTGAAGGGCCTGTTTCCACTCTGTATTAATTAATTAATCTAAACTATTGACAGAATAGTCGAATAGTTAAACATAGTTGGCAGGAGTAGATAACTGGGCCTGTTTATGCCGTGAAATTAGGTTTATTCAGTCACATTCAAATAGGCAAAGAGCATCAAAGGTTTATTTCAGCTGTGGCATACTGCTACTGGCGGATGCCAAAAGCTGTAAAAATGATCTGTTTATATAAAATGGACGTTTGATCAGAAGCCAGTCATTGTACACATGCTGAAGCTTGTGTGATGGCATAAATTTAGCACTGGCACTTTTCTCAATGTCATGGTGGCTCAATGGGATGTACGCAGATCTCAGGCCCGCTCGTGAGATCTGAGCACAAGGTATGATGCCAATGCTCTGGTGTTCTGGGGCAATACTGCACTGTCCAAAGGGCCATCTATGTCAGATGAATGTACAAGATCTCATAGCACTGTTCAAAAGGAAGGTGGAGTATCCCCCAAGTCCTAGCCCACAATCAACATGACAAAACAAACAGATCTAGTCATTATTACATTGTGTGAGCTTGCTGAGCACATATTGGCTGCATTCCCATTCCCTAACATTCCCACCAGTTTCAACACTACTCCACCACCGGTCACACCTTCCTCGGCCCACCCATTTCTGCCTTCCGCGTAGACCACGCTCTCCATGGCTGCTTGGTTTGCTCATCCCCCTCCTCACCCACCCCTTGACCTTCTTATAACCAGGCATTCTCCCCTGCAACTGAGGGAGTAACAACTGTCCATAACCTCCCTCTTTGCCTCCATTGATTGAACTACACGGCCCTTGCAAATGTAACATGGGTTTACATGCATCTCAGTACATGCCTCAGTAATTGCATTTAGCGCTCTTGACGTGGCCCCTTCTAAATCGGTAAAACCAAGTGTCGACCAAGTGACTGCTTCACTGAACAATTGTCCTCTGGTGGCCAGGGCCAGCTGAAGCTCCGTGTGACAAACCACTTTAATTCCCCTTCCCATTTCCAAGCCAACCTGTTTATCCTCGGCCTCCCACACTTCCAGTGTGAGGCCACACATTAACTAGATGAACAGCATCACATATTCTACTTGGATAGCTTATAACTCACTGGCAGGACATTACATTCTTAAATTCCTCTCCCCTCCACCACCTCCATTCATCACTCACCTCTCTCTCCACTGGGCTCCCCATTTTTCTTCCCACCTCCCAGTTCCCTTCTACCCACCATCCATCTCTCCGGTTCTACATTTCATTCCCTAAATTCCTTTTGTATCAGATCCCACCATTTCCACCCTTTTGTCTTCTCTACTCATCACCTCCAGCCCTTGTTACTATCTCCATCCTGCCTCCCTCACCTGACTCATCTCCCTGTCAACCCTTCCTGACCTGGATCCACCTATCACTTGTCAACTCTTGCTTCACTTTTATCCCTCACCTCCTTCTTCCAGCCATCTATGCCCTGATCTCCAAACACCAGTCTGAAGAAGGATGCCGATAAAAACCTTATCTGTCCATTTGCGTTCACAAATGCTGCCTGACCCACTGAGTTCCTCCAGCACTTTGGGGTTTTTTTGCACCAGTTAGCTGCTGTTGTTTCCTGCATCACAGCACTGACTACACTTCACAAGTAATCCATTGTCTAGGAAACACTTACAGAAAGCCTGATTAGTGCGCTATGAATGTAAATAATTTAATAATTATTTGATAGATCCATCTAGAGACTGTAAAATGTACACACACTGACAGGCAGAACATTTCACTGTCCGAGACTCACCAAACATGGACTACTTTAACCCAGCAGAAGCAGGATGTGGCCAGAGATAAAATTATTAAAAATCAGCAAGGGGAGTTGAAAAGGAAATTTGTGTGGAAAAGTAGGTGAAAAAGAGACACAATAATAAGCTCTTCTAAACCGTCTCAAAACAGATCAAACTGCTTGACTGTGGCAATTATATTACAATCTGTTTATTTCAAAAAAGACATACAAGTGTCAGGTGTCAATGTTCTGCATGTCTTCAAGAAAATAATAGGTCTCCTTATAAGAATTGTAATATGAATTACCAAAATACAACAGCAACTACAAAGGCTGTTAGCGATCCACTTCTCAACTTGCTAAAGGCAGAACAGTGTTAACCAAACTCTCTGAGATGCGAAGAAGTGTCTTGACCCGAAATGTCACTTCTTCCATTTCTCCAGTTGATGCCTGACCTGCTGAGTTAGTCCAGCATTTTATGTCTATCTAGAGACCCACCTCTCAACTTGCCAAGGACAGAACAGGTTAATCAGACTCTCTGAGATGAGAAATGGCTTGACCCAAAATGTCACCTATTCCTTTTCTCCACAGATTTTGTGTCTATCTCTGAGATGAGAGTCTGATTAACTTGATGATGCAGTGGTGCAAGACTCTATTCCTCAGACTAGGGCTGACATTTCCAATCAGTGAGGATTGGTTGATTTACCAATGAGACATTGCAGGAGTCCTCACTTGCGTGGATCTGCCCGAGCGTCTGTGACATTAAAAGGAATTCTGTGAGCAGTTTCCTTTCCCAGCCTGATGCCTGTGTACGAGATCGCGGTGACCTGATTGAACGTAGCAGAATAACAGCCACTATAAATCCAGAAACAACAATGTCAGCATGGATGTTTTCTTGGGGCTTTGACATATTTTACATAATTTCCCGCCTGCACAGGATGGTGAGTATCCTGACCAGTGTTGCTGCTGCCAGGGCTTTGGAAGGAGTTGGATATGACTGAGTTGTAATGGGTTGCCTATTTTTCTCTAAACTTCAGCTGGGCAGAAGTGAATTATTTTGTGAAGATTGACCACTTCATATCATGAGGTTGGGACAGAGCATTATTGCACAAATGATAGTTTAGTTTTAATGATGCTGAACCTGTTTGAAATAGACATTCCATTCATCTCTCAGTCAGCTGGTAAGATTTAGCGAGAAAATGGAAGAGCAGAGGGGTGGAATGACGACGCACCACTTTTTGTACCAGGATACTCCGCAATTCCGCAGAATTTTTCAAGGCACAGAAGTCCCAAACTTCCTGAGAGATGCTCCCCATGTTTCCGTACCTATTGTCCAATTTGGACTATTCCTGGAGTCTTGTGGTGGAGCGCTGGCATTTTGTCATTTTCCGGAATTTGGGTGGGGAATCTGCCTACTGAAGCTGTGCCAGGTTAGAACATGTGCAGGAATAGTTACTCCAATCATGTCACTGGAGAAGAATTGCTCTGTGGGAGATTTGGAAACTTTGCAACTTTTTATTTCATTCATAGAATCACAGAGTTGAACAACATAGAGTGGGCTCTTTCTTGAATCATTAGTGCCGGCTCTGATATGTTCTGTACCTTTTCATACCTCTAGTTTCCCTCTCCCCTGACTTGCAGAGTGAAGAAGAGTCTCAACCCGAAATGTCACCTATTCCCCTTCTCTAGAGATACTGCCTGACCACTTAGTTACTCCAGCTTTTTGTGTCTAACGTCGGTGTAAATCAGTATCTGCACTTCCTTCCTACACAAAACAATGCTCTTTGGCCATCATGTCCAGGCTGCCTACTGTACCTATCCAACTAATGTCATTTGCCAATATTGGCTCCATATCCCCCAAGTCTTTAGACACAGGGAACTGCAGATACTGGTTTACAAAAAAATAATAAAGTACTGGAGTAACACATCAGGTCAGGCAGCATCTTTGGAGACCATGGATAGGCGACATTTTGGATCAGAACCCCTTCTTCAGATTCCATGGCAATTCAAGCATTTGTCTTGGTGCTTCTCAATGGATGATCTTGGGAAAGATAAACTTAATGTTTTAAGTCCAGGACCCTTCATCAGAACAGAGAAAGAGAGAAACAAGTAGCAGAGAAGAAGGGAGATCAAAGATAGTTGAACAAAGGGTATCTCACTGATTGAATTAAATTATATGGTAGTTAAGCAGTTAAGGAGCAGTTGAAATCAGATGAGTCTGTCGCAAAGACTAATTGGATTTTAACTGCTAATGTTGTATAATTTGTGTAATGTTGTATGGCCTGGTCTGCAAAGAGATGCCTAGCAGGCTAGAGTACACAATTGAAATAGAACAAAGAATAATGGTTGGGGGAGGGGGTGGGGGCAAATGGCCAGTCTGATACAACATTAAGAAGAAGCGAGCCGTCTAAAGCTGGAGAATACAATATTGACTCTTGCAGGCTGCAAAGCGACCAATCAGAATATGAGGTGTTCTTCTTTGAGCTTGCTTTGGGTCCCAATGAAGCAGTGCAGCCAGAAAGGTCAGAGGGGGAATGGGACATTGAATTGAAGTGGCAGGCAACCAGAGGGTGAGTGTCACTCTAACAACCAAAGATCTTATAGCTATAAGATCTTTGCTAACAACTGAGCACTGGTGCTTGGCAAAGTGGTTGCCCAATCTGTTTTGTTTCTCCAGTGTAGAGGAGGCCCCATCATGAGCACTGAATGCAATGCAGTAATTTTGAAGAAGTGCAAATGAATTTTTGATTCACTGGAGTGACTGTTTGGGTCAGCCGTAGAGTAGTTGCCTTACAGGGTCAGACACCCGGCTTAGATCCTGATTGCGGGTGATGTCTGTATGTAGTTCGTGCGTTCTCCCTGTGACCACATACGTTTTCGCTGGGTGCTCCTCCCATACTCCAAAGACATATAGGTTTGTAGTTTTAGTTTAGATTAGAGATACAGCGTGGAAGCAAGCCCTTCGGCCCACCGAGTCCTCACTGACCAGCGATCCCCGCACATTAACGTTATCCTACAACACACTAGGAACAATTTACACTTACACCAAGCCAATTAACCTACAAACCTGTACAGCTTTGGAGTGTGTGAGAAAACTGAACATCTCTGAGAAAACCCACGCGGTCATGGGGAGAATGTACAAACTTCGTACTGACAGCACCCGTAGTCAGGATCAAACCTGGGTCTCCGGTGCTACAAGTGCTGTGAAGCAGCTACTCTATCGCTGCGCCACCGTGCTGCCCCGGGCAGGCTAATTGCCTTCGGTAAAAATTGTAAATTGTCCCTAGTGTGCAGGATAGTGCTAATGTATGGGGATTGCTGGTCGGCACGGACTCGCTGGACCAAAGGGCCTGTTTCCATGCTGTATCTCTAAATTAAATTTCAATTGTTTTTGTTTCATTTAGTATAGGCGATTGTATGGATTGGTATTTGAATGTCAGCATAATCAGCCTGTTACTGTTTTGTATTAATATTGTTGCAAATCAGAAAGTGTGCAATCAAACAACTTTTGGTATGTGGGGCAAACGAAAACTGCAGGTGCCCGAATCTTGAGCAAAAAACAAAGTGCTGAAGGGACTCAGATAAATTGTGGAGGGAATTGTGGATGGCATTTCCGGTCGGGACACTTCTTCAGACTTTGGGCGTGCTCTTCGCTGTGAATCTGGATATTGAGAATTGGCAGACTGCCCTCACATTGTGTCAGTTGTAGCTCAGGGATAATATTCTTCCTTCCTAGTTATAATGCTGTGGGTTCAAACGCCATCCAAAAGATCTGAGCACACAGAGTCAGCTGACACTTCGTTGGACTACTACCAGTATATTGCCAGAGCCACTTTAAAAAAAGACTTCAAGCACCTCCCAGGACATGAGGAGAAATGTATTTAGTCAGAGGATGGTAAATCTGTGGAATTCTTTGCCACAGAATGCTGTGGAGGCAAAGTCAGTGGATATTTTTAAGGCAGAGATAGATTCTTGAATGTTAAATTCCCTCAAATGAATCACCCATTCCATACAGTACCATACTGGACAGCACTCACCCTCTCCATCCAGCCACACCCCTGCTCTCTGGCCATAATTTTCAGGACCTACCAAGCCTTACAGTCCAAGTAATGGATATAGGACACAGTCCAAAGAAGGCCTCAGAAGGCTGTGGAGGCCAAGTCAGTGGAGGCAGAGATAGATAGATTCTTGATTAGTACAGGTGTCAGAGGTTATGGGGAGAAGGCAGGAGAATGGGGTTAGGAGGGAGAGATAGATCAGCCATGATTGAATGGTGGAGTAGACGATGGACCGAATATCCTAATTCTTCTCCATTCACTTATGACCTTATGAATGATCCCATGGCAAGAACGTGAAAAAAAGTTTGGATTCTCAAGGGCGTCAGTCACACAGCATGGAAACAGGCCCTTTGGCCCAACTTGCCTACACTGACAAACATGCCCCATCTACCCTGGTCCCACCTGCCCACGTTCAGCCCATATCCCTCCAAACCTATCCTATCCATGAATCTGTCCAAATGTCTTAAATGTTGAAACAATGTCACCTGTCCATGTTCTCTAGAGATGCAGCCCAACCCACTGAGTACTTCCAGCACTTTGTGGACACCATTTTTCTCTGAACTTATAAAACAGATGATCTCTCTGCTTTTATTGGAAATGCAGACGTCTGCACTTACACCAAGATGGAGACGTCTGCAGTAACGCTGGGACTCAGATGTTAATGTGAACACCCACCGAGACTCAGATGACTCACTGTGAGCAGGTGAACTACATCTGCATATATCACACATGTGTTGATGCCTCCCAGCAAGCTGCAGCAGCAGATGCCTGCTGGCATGCCGTGTAGAAACGAAGGGAGCCCGTGGGTGGAGTCCGCGGAGCCTGGGTCGACAGAGTCCGGTGAGCCAGCGGAAATGTCGAGGCCGGAGCCTTGCGGATTGGGCTTCCTCCTGGCGACCCATGTACTCTTCATGGCGGCTTCATTCTAAAAATTTCTGGCGACCATAATAAGGCCGAGACTGGTTCCCAGAATGCAGGAACTCCTCACGACCATGAAGGCGACTCCCTGGCAACCACCCGCGAACATGTGGCAACCATGTGGCAACTCCATGTGTCTCCTGCAGTCACCTAAAAAGTCGTCTAAGTGGGACAGGCCCATTAGTGGGACAGGCCCATAAATCTTGTCAATGTAACATTAGGTTAATAAAATTAAAACAATCCAAGATGGTTTCCTTCAAGAAGGCTGGGCACACGAACGACTGTATTTAATGCCACTGTACTATTTAGTTTAGCTTAGTTTAGTATTGTCATGTGTACAGAGGTACAGTGAAAAACTTGGAGCCAAAATAAATCTTACCAGTTTCCCATTCTTGATTCTTGCAAGTGCGGGAAACTATATATGACCAAATGTTTCTATCTTTGTCTGTAAACTCTCCCAACTCTCCACTCATCTGCTATTGAAGTGCTTATCCATCGCTTTGTTACCTCCGAATCTGGCGCTTTACATAAAAAACAAATCCCGTTTACCCAGCTGTGTCTGTGCATCTCACAGGCAGGTCACACAGAGGGTTTATTTGGAGACATTTCTTGTTTCAAGTTCCTGTTGCAGACAGTACAGTATTAAGTTGCTTGCCTGACATATGGCTCCCCTCACAGCTGGAAGAGGTTTGCATCAACCACTCCGAGCAGCCTGACGTGAGCTGCTGGGTTTCAACTGGTCAATAAATTTTAACTCAGTCACCATTTTAAAATTGTTTAAAACCTTAAGTTAGACACAAAAAGCTGGAGTAACTCAGCGGGTCAGACAGCATCTCTGGACAAGGTGATGTTTTGGACCGAGACCCTTCTTCAGACTAATTCTGAATTAGTCCATGTTGTGAATTCCTTATCGTTCATTGCTAGAACAAACTACTCAAACCCTGTTGGAAAATTATGGTTTCCTGAAAATGCTTAATGCTGATTCCATAATTGATGTGCATTGGTTTTTAGAATATGATGTGAGAGGCAGTTTGACAGAATATCAAATAATTTTTTTCCTCAAAAAATAAACTTTATTCAGAATAGAAAATAAATGCAAAACAAAAACTGGGC